>NW_018744151.1:4375384-5018566 GCF_001683475.1 Chenopodium quinoa
GATCAACAAGATGTTAATGTTGTTGAAAAGGGACCCAAGTATGTTTGGGTTCCTAAAACTAATGTTTGATTTGCTCTTGCAGGCTAGAGTGAAGGGAGACACCTATTGGTATTTGGACAGTGGTTGCTCAAGACACATGTCCGGGGATAAAGATCAATTCCTTTCACTAGTGGCCTTTGATGGAGGAAGTGTCACCTTTGGGGATAACAACAAGGGAACCATCACTGGTTTAGGTAAGGTTGGTAAGACACTTTCTAACGCAATAGATGATGTTTATTATGTTGAAGGCTTGCAACATAATCTCTTGAGTATTTCTCAATTATGTGACAAAGGTAATATAGTTGAGTTTCAAGCCAACCTATGTCACATAGTTAACTCACAAACAGGAGAACTTGTATGTGAGGGAACCAGGAAGCATGATGTTTACATTACCTTCTTAGATAAAATCCCTCAAGACAAGTCCATCTGTTTGAGAGCTGTTTCTGACAATAATCAATGGATTTGGCATAAGAGGTTTTGGACATGCTAGCCTAACACTTCTAAACAAACTTAAAACACGTGACTTAGTTGTAGGCCTTCCTAACATTAAGTATGAAGCTGATAAAGTTTGTTCTGAATGTGTAAGGGGGAAACAGGTCAAAAATTCTTTTAAGTCTAAAACTGTTTTGAGTACCAGCAGACCCTTCGAACTTGTACACATTGATTTGTGTGGTCCCATGAGAGTACAAAGTCGAAGAGGTCATAGATATGTCTGTGTTATGGTTGATGATTATTCCAGGTACACTTGGGTAATGATGTTACACACAAAGGATGAAACGTTTGAAGAATGGGTAACATTGGTGAAACAAGTGGAGAACCAGCTCACCCACAAGCTGGTCTCGGTAAGATCAGACCATGGTACTGAATTTGAAAATGCTAACTTTATTGATTATTGTAGGGAACATGGAGTTAATCACAACTTCTCAGCCCCTAGAACACCTCAACAGAATGGTGTTTGTAGAAAGGAAGAATAGAACTCTTGAGGAGATGGCGAGGACGATGCTCATTGAGAGTGGTCTCCCAAAGAGTTTTTGGGGAGAAGCTGTTGACACTGCTTGCTATATATTGAATAGAGGTCTCATTAGACCAAAGTTAAATAAGACTCCCTATGAACTGCTTAAAGGTCGAAAGCCCAACATTACATATTTTCGCATTTTTGGATGTAAATGTTATGTGCATAATAATGGGAAGGACCAGCTTGATAAATTTGATCCTAGAAGTGATGAGGGAATCTTCCTTGGATACTCTTCTCACAGCAAAGCATATAGAGTCTTTAATAAAAGGACTCTTCGTGTTGAGGAGAGTGTCCATGTCATTTTTTGATGAATTTAACATGTCTTCTGAGATTGCGCAGGTACAACCTGATGAAGTGATTGGATTGATGGATTTCACGGGGAACCAGTATACTGGTCCCACGGATGAAGTGCAAGCAGATCTAGGCCTACCAAATACTCCACCAGATGATAATGATGAAGTGCCTAGAGAAGAAAATGAAGATAATGAGGACTCTGAAGGGGAACCAAGTCCTGATGGTTCCTCAAATAATAGACAGGTAATGAGTTCAGGGGGAACAGAAGAAGGTACCACCCCTGAACCTGAGGTAAGTAATGATAGAGGAAACAGCATGGATGTGAATCCTCCTGGCTCCTCAGAAGAAGGAGAGATCCATGAACATGCTGGTTCCCAACTTAATGAGAAAGCACAAAACAGTCTTAATTTTAAAAGTTATAGATATCAATCTTCTCATCCCACTGATCAAATAATTAGTGATATAAATAAGGGGATTCAAACGAGAACAAATGTTTTTCAAAACTTTTGTGCTTTCTATTCTTTCCTGTCTAATGTAGAGCCTACTGACTATAAAATGGCATTGACTGATCCTGATTGGGTACTAGCTATGCAAGATGAGTTAAATCAGTTTCAGAGGAACCAGGTTTGGCACCTGGTTCCCCGTCCCAAGGAAAGATTAGTCATTGGCACTAGATGGGTCTTTAGAAACAAGTTAGATGACCTTGGTACTATAGTCAGAAACAAAGCAAGGCTAGTGGTGCAAGGGTACAATCAACAAGAAGGAATTGACTATGATGAGACGTTTGCACCAGTAGCTAGGCTAGAGGCTATTAGGATTTTAATTGCTTATGCTGCTCACATGAATTTTAAGCTGTTTCAGATGGATGTAAAGACTGCCTTCCTCAATGGATATTTAAAGGAAGAAGTATATGTGGAGCAGCCACCTGGTTTTGAAGATGCACTGTTCCCCCAACATGTGTACAAGTTGGACAAAGCATTATATGGGTTGAAACAAGCTCCGAGGGCTTGGTATGAAAGATTGTCCAATTTCTTGATGGCAAATGATTACAAGAGGGGAACAATAGACAAGACCTTGTTCATAAGAACCAGGGGGAAACACTTGATTGTAGTACAAATTTATGTTGATGATATTTTATTTGGTGCTACTAATCAGGTTTTATGTGATGAATTTGCTAATCTTATGCAGAGTGAATTTGAAATGAGCATGATGGGAGAACTAGGATTCTTCCTAGGGCTGCAGATTAAGAAAATGGATGATGGAATAATGATCCATCAACAAAAGTACTTAAAAGAGTTGCTGAAAAAATTCGGCATGGAGAACAGCAAAGCTTATGATACACCTGTTCCCCCATCTACAAAATTAGATGCTGATCTTAAGGGAAAAGATGTTGAAGCTTCTCTTTATAGAGGAATGATAGGTTCTCTACTTTACCTAACAGCTAGTAGACCTGACATTGTGTTTTCTGTTGGTTTGTGTGCTAGGTTTCAAAGCAATCCAAAGGAATCTCACTTGAAGGCTGTTAGAAGGATACTTAGGTATCTTGTAGGAACAGCAAATCTGGGATTGTGGTACCCCAAAGGCAGTACCATTGATCTTATTGGATACACAGATGCAGATTATGCTGGTTTCTTAGTTGATAGAAAGAGCACATCAGGTATGGCACACTTTCTTGGCTCTTGTCTAATTTCATGGGGTTCTAAAAAGCAAAATTCAGTGGCCCTATCCACAGCAGAGTCTGAATATATAGCTGCAGCTTCATGCTGTTCCCAGCTACTGTGGATAAGGAACCAGCTGAAAGATTTTGGTGTTATTTATAAAAGTGTTCCTATTTTCTGTGATAACACTAGTGCAATCAATATTTCAAAGAATCCTGTGCAACACTCCAAGACAAAACACATTGAAATAAGACACCATTTTTTAAGAGACAATGTGGAAAAAGGATTGGTGGAGATGTTGTTTTGTAAAAGTGAAGATCAAATTGCTGATATCTTCACAAAGCCTTTGTGTAGAGAGTCTTTTTGTAGGTTAAGAGTCCTTTTAGGTCTAGTTAGACTTTAGGTATTGGCTTCAATTACTTCCTTCAATGATTGGTTAGAATGGTATTCTCTTGTATAGTGTGTGTACATACTTATGTTGATATCTTTCAAGTGTTGTGTAGATGGTTCAAAATCTCAAAAGGATTGAGAATCATTGTTGTAAGAAACAGGTGAAATCAGGCTGAATTGCCAGAAACAGCGTGACATGGTTCTATACAGGTACCAGCAAAGGGAAACAGCAGACCAGCTCTGATATGTCATCCGATAATATCTTTTATTTTCGGAAGATTACTATAAGATATTTCCTTTTGGAAGGAATTTATCTTATTTCAGTTATTTAATCCCATATAAAAGGCAAACATATCATATGCCTTATTTATAGTTGGTTGAGATAATTATGGTAAAAGATAATTACCAAATTTTTTGATTTCAATTTAAAAATATTCTTTACAGTTGCTTTTTATTGGCTCAACTAACTCTTTTCTTTCCTTCTTCTCTCTTTGTGCTTCATTGTTAAAATATACACTAACCCTTTGTGCAGATCATCAATCATCATCACTCGAAATTCTCTCTCTCTCTCTCGTATGCTTTAAATTCATCATTGTTCATTTGGTTACTGTTCACTCAAGGAACCAGCTCAGTCTCAGGGGGAACATCAGATGGAAGCATAAGTGTCCTTAAGCCCGAAGTTGGAGGAAATTCAGAAAAGTCAGAGTGAAAAGGATGAAATAGAGGTTGTTGGTTATTATGAGGAGACACCCACTGCTAAGACCATGGTACGAAGTAGAGTAACTCAATTAAAGAAGTTCACTGAGAAGGTGCAGGAGGAACAGTCCATTGACGCTGTTCCAGGAACCAAGAGAAAAAGGGTACCAGCAAGAACCTCTTTGCTTGATTGATGTGATGCTAGTTTTGCACTCGTTATGCAACAAGGAGAACAGTTTTGCACTCGTTATGCAACAAGGAGAACATTCTGAATCAGTACATATCTCTCATGCTTTCTTTAAAAAAAAAAAAAAAAAAAAAAAAAAAAAAAAAAAAAAAAAAAAAAAAATAGAGGAACCAGCAGGTCAGGAAGTGGTTTTGAAACAGATTGGGGAATCACAAGAATATGCTTAGCAATATAATGATTTTCGTTTAAGCAGAGCATGGTGACAAGGATGAAGAGGAATCAGATGATAATACAGAAGATGTTGCAAAGTTCGAGGAGGAGGAAGGGAACGAGAATGATGATGAGGAGTGATGCTGTTTCTGTTCTTGTTTCCTCACCCTCATGTTTATTCTAAAATAACTGATTTTGTTGGTCTGTCTACTTCTCTCCATTCCATGAACTTTCTTTTTGGATGGATTTGGGCTTCTTTGGTTGAACTTTGTTGGCTTGTATGAACTACTAACTCTGCTATGGTATGAACTGTTTGACTAATCTCTTTTTGCAGCATAATGCTTGAATGGTGGTTGATGCCATTGTATGGATAAGCACATTAACTTGTGCACATTGCTTTTACTTGTGGATACTTTTTAATGATGCCAAAAGGGGGAAGTAGTCTGAAGTTGAAGCCTAAGGTTTAGCTAGTTTAGATTGAGTCAGTTTGAGTCTTTTTATTTCGTATTTTCTATTTTATGTTTAGGGAACCAGTTGGCCTAACTGACTTGTTCCAAAGAGTCTTGAGTCCTTGTCTTGAGTCCTTGAAGTTTTTGACGGTTTTCCTTTTGAGCATGTTCACAGGTTCAGGAACTTCAAGAGTTTGTCATCATCAAAAAGGGGGAATTTGTTGAGTCCCTTAGGTTTTGATTGATAGTTTTGAATGATGACAAACAGCTAAGGGAAACAGGTCCTTGAAGGTGTTCGATACAGTTAGGGGAACCAGCTAACATAGAACACTGTTTCCCCAGACAAGTTATTACTTACATGAGTTTTCTTATTGAACTAACTTGTCTTTATACAGGGAACAGTTATATGATAAAAGTGTTATGTACTGGTAGGGAACCAGTATGTAATGTTTCCATGGTTGCTACGTGGTAAAGCAGTCACATACTCTTTATTGTGCATTAACCATGTTACATGTGCAGTAGTTGAGTTGATTCCAAGACTTGGAGCATAGAAGCCTTTCGAAGATATTTCGAAGAAAGATTGTTTGCTCATAATAGAAGTATTCAAGGAAGATTCAAGTCTTGAAGATTACATGAAGAAAAGACGATTTATGCTTTAATATGTTATCTAGGTTTTCATGTAATATGCTCCGTAGTATGCTTGCATGTTTGGGTTATATAAGTGCTTAAAAGTATATTGAAGTATGATATGAAATCTGGTACAAAGTTGGAACAGGTTTCATAACATGTTTCAATTCAGGGAACCAGGTCGGGGAACCAGGTTCACTGTATTCGAGCTGCCGTTTTGGAAAAAGATTTTACAAAAAGATTTTTTCGAAAAGATTATTTTGAAAATATTTTGTGCAGCTGGAAATAAGATGAAATATTCTTGGTTACCTAAAAACTAGGAGTATTTATCTTAATTGATTCTATCTTTGTGATTAAATCAAATAAGATAAAAACTTTCCTAAAATTACATTATATCTTATTCTCTAAGATTGTGTGATTTAAGGAAACTAGGTTTTAGGAATCTAAGCTTATATAAACTCATCTTATTTCACATATTTCGTGTGCCTCTCCAGAAATCAAAAAGAGCAATTATTTGAGAGCATATACTTAAGCACTAATCCCATTCATCAAGTCATATACAAGAGCATTCTAGTACTTAAACTTTTTCTCTTAATTAGCTTCGTAGAAGTGAGATCAAAGGAGAGTTCTTGATTCTTGTATTGAGTCTTTAACAAAGGGGTTAAAGGCTGGGTGAGTGTTTGTGAGTTCAAACACATTGGGCTTACGAGTGTAAGTCGAGAGCACACTCGGAGTAGAGTGTGGGGTTTGCTGGTTCCCGGAGTAGGGAAACAGCAGAGTGTTCTTTGTCTTTGTTTTTCGGAGTAGATTAATAAAGAACTTAGGATAGGAGGACGTAGGCCTGAGTTGGATGAACCTCGTTAAATTTGTTGTGTTCTTTATTGCTTTGTTTCGTTAAATTTGTTGTCTTCTTTATTGCTTATTTATATTCCGCTGCGTACGGGAACCAGCACAACTGGTTCCTCACACATAATCCGAAAAGAAGCAAAATTAGCCAACGATTACTTAACACTCAATTCACCCCCCCCTCTTGAGTGCCCATTGAACCTTCAACTAGCGAGGCTTCTATCGTCCCACTAGAATGAAAGGCTTCAAAGATTTGAAGAGAATAATTCTATTGTCGCTCATACCTATTGTAGGTTACTTGGGATCAAAACAAACAGTTTGTTGAAATTCTGAGAAAAGGTGGATTCTAAAATTTTTTTATTAGAACGGTTAGAATCCATGGCCTACAAGCAAGCTTTGGACAAATGCCAACTCGGGAAATGGCTTAAAGCCATGTAATCCAGTATGGACTCCATGTTTGTAAAAATGTGTTAGTCCATAATAGTCTTACGAATTCGGATTATTCTAGTTATGGATATCAAAATCACCTACATGAAATGTTCTTGATGGTGAGTATATATATGATACATCCTAAGAGTTTGAAATCCATAAATTCCTAGAAAGTTTTGCAAACTTCAGAAATTCATTCAATGGATTGAAGTAAGCATCAAGGAGTTGGAACATTCGTTTTAATTAGGCAATCAAATAGTTTGATTTCCTTAGTCAAACGAAAGGAATCTTGTAGAGACAAGAAGTTTAGTGGGAGCAATTGGTCTTCTTAGTCTAGTATGTAGTTGACATACAGTTCATATGAAATGATATATTGTAGACACCCATTTGTGTCTCCCCAAAACCAAACCCAGTGATGAGTAACTTTCACATCGAATCATAATCGAATGAAGCGAAAGTGTGGAAAGTTTAGTGTTGCGGATAGATTTTAATTTTCTTTTCTCTTCTCGCTGTTTTTGAAAACTTATTTTAAGAAAACAGCCAATCCAGTTTGGTTGGTCCATGATATGGGTCCAATAGTAGTGTAGTTGGATGGGGCTTGACAAGAGCTTTCCAATGATATATTATAAGCCCAATTCCGATGAATATTGAGGAAGTTATGGCCAATTTACTAAACTGGGCCTGGTTTGAGCTTTATATGCGGCCCAATGATCTAGGGGATGGCCTAATATGATTTATCATTCCTAATGCAATTAGGAATGGTTTTAGTCTTCTAGAAGGTTCTTTTCATTCCTAATTCAATTAGCGTTGATAAATTGACTTTTGTTGACTTTTCAGAGTTTTAATTAAAATCAAAAAGCATTTTCGAGGAAAAGATACGATTTTATCCTCCAGTACGGCAAATTTATCTAATTTTCGAAAACGCGTCAAAAACAGGACTAGCGCCTAACACCAGGCATTGGCGCCTGGCACTAGGACCTGGCTCTGGCATTGGTGCCTGATGCTAGTGTTGGCGCCTGGCGCCAATCAGCTGGTGCTGGCGCCAGCTCTGTTTCAGCTGCGCCAGGATTCTGTTCTGTTAATTTATCTTTTTGGCTGATTTCTCTATAAATAACGACGTAAAAACTCCGTTTTCAGTCATCAACAATCAGTTTTCATTCACCAATTCTCATCAACATTCATTAATATTCACCTACAATTAGTTTTCATTCGCTAATTCTCATCAAGATTTCCTTAATCAATTCATCTTTCTCTTTCTTTTTCAAAACTTGCTTTTCACATACAAAATTCCGCATTCACAAGATCTAGAAACACCTAGCCATATTCGAAGTTGCTTTCGCCCTAGACGTGAAAGGTTTAATTTCTGAGGGTTTGGTCCCAAATCTCTCTTTCAATTATTTAATCTAATTGTTTTGTTTATTATTTTCCTTGAAGTTACTAACGTGTGTATTTTGTTATTAGAAAGAGGTACGAGGCATCAAAGTAAGTACTTTAATTGTTTTTATTGATGTTATGATGTAGAAATCATGCTTAGATTATTATGATATTCCTAGTATCATGTCTAGGGTGATTTTAATATTAAATATGATTGTCATGATGCTTCCTATGTTCTTCCTAATATTTATGATTGTTAGTATCATGTTAGGGTTAAAGATTTGATTTTTATTGCTTAGTGACATGCTAGAGTTTGTTATTAATCTTGTTAGTATCATGCCTAGGATCTTGCTATCATTATGCTTTAATATTAACATGAACATGAACATGATTATGATTATAATTGTTATAATTATTAATATGATAATTATTTTAATTATTATTATTAATATGATTATTATGGTTTTGATTATAATTTTATTGTTATGATCATTATTTTATTATGTTGCTTGATATATTTATTTTTATTGCTTGATCACGCCTTTATGCATGTTTAAAGGGAATTTGTATTTGTAATCACGCTTAATAAGATAATTAATAATCTTGTTAGGGTTAATTTGATTATAATTCAAGTGATCGCCAATAATAGTTTATTTGTGCATTAATATTCAACCAACATAGATAAACAGGTTTAGGGTTAATCCTATTGATTGTATGTTAATTAAAAAGCGCACATGAATATGATCAGAATAAAGTAGAGGCCTATTATTAGGGCAGATTCAATCTCTTTTAGGTTGGATTTGTACCTTCATCCCCGAACCCTTATTTGGTTCTAGACCTTATGGAGTTGACGATCTCTTGGATCGTTAAGGGGTGTAACCTTCACCCTGTGAACGGTTTACAAGTTCCTAAAACTTGTTGGCGACTCTTTTGCTCTATCTTCTTCCCTTTTGGCGCCACCGTACTTTAGTGTATGATCACAGTGGGGTTCAAGCTAGGGGTTAACGCTTGAAATTATTCCCTAACATATATCAATGCTTGAATGAGTCAAGCAATGGTTAGAAAGATTGTTTCAATATGATAGACTTAGAAGATGTTGAGTACATATTGGGAATTAAGATCCATGAAGTGAATCTTGAAGATTGATTGGAATGAATCAAGAGACTTATGTTGATAAAGCAAGACTCTAAGAGAGGATGTCTTCCCATGTTTCTTGGTATTACACTCAGTAAAACTCAGTGCCCTTCAAAAGCTAATAGAGTTGAGTTGTATGGATAATGTACCTCATGCTTTTGCAAAAGGATCCATTACATGTGCCATGAAATGTACAAAGCAAGATGTTGCATAAAACAAGATGTTGCATATGACTTGTGCATATGTAACAGTTTTTCAGGCAAATTCAGAATAAGCATACGGAGAATTACCAAGAACGGATCCTTGAGTACTTGAAAAGCACTAAAAGGAATTCTTCTAGCTATTGTGTTAAATGGTAATTTAAGCAAGTTTTCAAAAGGTTACACGAATGCAAGTTTCCAAACAGGCAAGATGATTCTAGATGGTGATCTAAATGCATATTTGTATATGGATGGAAAAGGACAGTGAGCTTGAAGAGTTCAAAGCAGAGCACTGTTGCATACTCAATGTCAGAATATGTGTATTAAACTATAGTAAAATAGTTACAGAGGAAGTTCGGATTAAAATGCCATGTGACTAACAGGTCACCTTTGCCCAAGAACAAAGGAGCTAGAGTCACATCACAAATCCAAACAAAAGGGATATGAGATATCACCTCAATTATGAGATCATTGACCAGCGGAAGGTCGTGTTCTGCAAAGTTTTATTATGAGTGAGAAATCACTAAACCCCTTACATGGACTAAAATATGAGAGTCATATTAAAGTATTAGGATTGAAGCAAGTTATGTAATTTAAGTTGTATATGTTTTGAGAAAACATATTACATGAGAAATGCATCAATTTGCAGAATTATGTTTAAAATAGAAATTATTATTTCTCTTATTTAATTATGGTTTTGGAAATTAAATAAAATGTCCAAAATAATTATGAATTGATGGGCTCATCAGGTTGATGACCTGGTGAATTGAAACCCCACAGGTGAACAAAATTCATATATTATTTAAAGTTCCTAGTTCGAGATCATTTAAGTGGACATAAATGATTTCAACAAATGAACTAGCATGTAAGATTGATTGGATAACGCAGTTTCATGGGCTACAGGGGCATAGTGATGCTCGGTCAATCACTTGGATATGCATGAATGATGCATGATCGAACTATTGACCTACTTTGAAGTTCAAGTATAGAGCTTCCGTATATATTAGTGGATTCCTTTGACATGAGTGGAACATTGATTTCATTCAATGGATGTTGTGACTGTGATACACTCAAACGTCTAGCCGTAACTGGAGATTATAAAGGGTGTTTCCCAGTTATTTTAGAAGTTGAGTGGGAGTCATGTTACCACAAGATTGGATAGAGTCTACCTATTAAATTAGGAAATGTGTCATGGCCACTTGAAGAGGGAGAATTCAAAAAATACATGGCCGCGTTCAAATGCATTACACAGTAATCATTTGGTTTTGTAATTCTAACTCAGATTTCAAGAAATGATTTGTAGATTAATATGATCTCGACATGTGATGCAATCATATTATCAAATCGACACATATAATGACTTAAGGGATTTGAATATTGCACCCTTGTCTCAGACAAGTGGGAGATTGAAGGAGTTATGTCTTCGTCGTGTGCAATTACTAGATATATATAAATGGATCAAATTATGGAGATAATTAAGTTCGTACATTTGGGTCGTCGTTTTTCCATAGCTAGAGGTACTAACGATCTTTGGACTAGTAAAATAGCCCAAAGCCCAATTGGACGGTCCATATAAGGTCACACAAAGGGGCAGATCGAGCATTAGAGGACGAGGCCCATCATGGGCCTCATCACTCTAGGTGCCTGGCCATATGGAGTGGACAAGAGAGTTTTGGGTTTCGTGCCCTAGTCTAATTATAATGAGATTATAAATAGACTAGGTGCCTAGGTTTGCAAGTACAGGAAAGCAATTAGCTGATCAGTGTGATCAAACCCTAATTAGAAAACACGAAACCCAACCCCTCTCATAGTCCTCTCTCTCTCTCACGACTCTCTCCTCCTCCTAGGCGCCGGTGGTGTGTCGCGGTGGTGGTGGTTCGTGCGGTGGTCGGTTGTCTGTAAAGGTGGTGATCGCGGTTCTCCTCAATCACTCGACCAATCTAGTATTGGTGGACGGCTCGTTCGAATCTCGTGGACTAAGTAGAGGAGCAACGCTTGGGGCTCTATTCTCTCCCTGATTTTCCTGTCGAATAGCTTCGTGGAATTCACACGTCAAAGGTATGATTATGTGTCTTGTGTGTTATGCATGTGATTCTTGGGATTGGTACTTGATTGAATATGATTCATGTTTTTCCGCTGCGTAGTACCTATAAACTCCTACACTATTCACATGTGTGTTGATTGATATGATGTGATGAGTTGATTGATAAATTTTAACAAAATATTCATGTTGTAATGTAAGTATAATATCTTATCTCATGTAAACAATTAATTAATTCACTTCATCATCACCATCAACATAAAATGTCCCCCTATATATCACCCTATTTTAAGGTGAATAACCACACTCTCGGTCCCGGTATTGAACCTCGAAAAAAACACTATAAGGGTAATATAAGATGTAAAAAGTGTCAAAAACTCATCCCCCTATTACTCCCAACCTTTTCCCCATCTTTTGGATTGTTTCAACAAATTTTTCTACTTTTTCAATTGCCGTATTTTTCCCGTATTTTCCCTTTTTGGGGCCCATAAATTTTTTTCGGAAAAATAAAAGTGTTAAAATGTAGATTAATACTCATTTTTTGGATTCACACACACACACACAAAAAAAAGGGCGTGTACACTAGAATTTTACAAGAGGTATATATAAAGCTCTATAGGGGAAGGTGGGAAATTTAATGTTGAATAGCTATTGTGGAAAATATGACGGTGTCATAGCTTTGAGACCGAAATGTTGACCTGGCCATATGCTTGGAACGATGCAGACGCGATCTTGAATCTATAAAGCAGGTATCATTCATGCATCTTGCCTTCGATTAATCGTCCAACCATTGACATTGTACTTTATGTTAGTTTAGGGTGTTTTCAACTATATTTTATGTAACGTCTTTTGTTGTTGCAAGACTCGTAGTTCGGGTATTCACTCGGCGAAGCAATAGTACAACGCGAAAAATTCGTTGATAAAGAACCTGTGTAGTCATATTTGTGTTTGTGGGTTGTATGCTTGGGGTTTCTTGACATAGTGGTACGGACAAACGCCCCACCCTGCCCCCAACCCCAACCAAACCTCAAATCACCCCGAAATCGGGCCCCCTCCTTGTTCGTCAGCCTCAGAAACCCTAAACTACCTAAAGATTTGGATTAGAAATTAGAACTTGATACCTAATAAATTAAATCCCAAATTAAGCTCAAAGATGAGTGTTGATTAATGGAAGAAATGACAAGTCTTTGTTTATGGGTTGAATATTGTAATCCCAGCTGCAGTTGCGATCAATATGACCAAGAAATGAATGGGAAATGGAGAAGATGAAACTCGACATTTGAATGAGTCAAAATTAAAGTTATGGGTTCTTGCTGGAGAAATCTCAACCCCAAATGGCATCTTCTCTACATAGGTTTAGCTTTAATCCACCAAAAACCACTAAAAAGCCAAACGATTTGGGTGTGGGGTGGTTGCACGTCGCCGCCTTGTGGGGGAGGGCTGGGCGCGGGCAGCAAGGGGAGGGCTGGTTGGTGGGGGGGGGGGAGGGGTTGGCTTTTTTTTATATAAATAATTATTTGGAAAATTTGACTCTTACCACCCAAAAAAAATCAAAAAATTGTTTTTCACCACCAAAACTTCTAAAACTTTTATTTTACCACCAAATAAAAAATTAAAAATTGTTTTTTTACCACATGTGGTCAAAAACCTAACGCAATTTTTAAAATTTTTCGATTTTCGTGTCAAACGCATGCTCTTTAGAGGTTTTGTGGAGCATTTTGTCCCTACAGATCCAATTTGAAGTCATTGACAAAAAATGATAAAAAATGTCTCATTTTGCGTGTTTATAAATACCTCGATTTGCGTGAACACGCAAAACGAGACATTTTCGATAATTTTTTGTCAATTCTAACCTCAAATTGGATCCATAGGACCAATATGCCCCCCTAAACCTATGAAAAGCATATTTTTGCGCACAAAATTCGAAGAAATTTTTTTAAACCGTTAGATTTAACGGTTTTCTTGATGTTAGGTGGTAAAAATCAATTTTTAGAACTTTTTTTGGTGGTAAAATAAAAGTTTTAGAAGTTTTGGTGGTAAAAAACAATTTTTTGATTTTTTTTTATGGTAAAAGTCAAAATTTCCTAATTATTTTTGTAATTTAATTAATAAAAAATTAAAAAAAATAACTTACCAAAAACCTCTAACGATAGTTAAAATTTTAATATCTTTAATGATATAAGTTAATACAAAACTATCAATGATAAAGAGAATTTTCACTTTTTACCAAAGAGAAAAAGAGATTGTACATGGGGTATTAGCCCAAAAGGAAATTTCCAAATTTATTTTAGAAAAAAAAATCTTAAAACTAAATGGTTGTTTTTTAAGTCAAACCACGTAAACTAATTAAGAATGGAGAGAGTAATTTCCAACAGGACAATATCTACTTTTTGTTATGAATCTTACACAGTACTATGTAATTGACGGGATACAATGTGGGTAGTGCACGGACAAAGACCAAGGACAAAGACCAAAAAAAAAAAAGTTTCCTTTATATTGATATGTTTGATATGACATTAAAAAAACCCGACCATTTTAATGAGACAATGATAAAATTTTTATGTTTTTAATTCTTACATATAGCTCTATTTTATTTTAATTTTTCAAAAATCCAACCTCTAGAACTTGAGGTAATAAATTTATCGTGTCAAACCTTGCTTTATTCCAACATGGTTTATGCCCAAGGTTTATATGTTGTGAACTACTCCTTCTTTCTTGAATAATTAACACGTTTGACTTTTTTATGATTCATGTACCAATTTTCATCATAATTTTTTGACATATTAAAATAAATTTTATCATGAAATATGTTGTTACATATTTATTAATATATATTTATAATGTAAACTTTGTTAAAAATATTATTATTATTAATAATTAATTATGTATATTTAGTGTAAAAATAATGCAATTTTCTAAGAGTATATAACAACAATATGCCTTATATTTCCTTTACAAAGAAAACCCAAAAATTTAGTAGGTTTCATCTAAATCTTGTAGTAGTGTCGACTAATTATTCTTGGTGTTAGGCAAGTTTGATTCAACAATTGAGATAGAAAACAAAAGGATTATAATATCGGATTGATACATCAACTTAATATATGCATTAGTCTCTAAGACTATCTTTCACTCTCAATCTTATGCACCTTTATATTATTTACTCGTTAATTCCTTAATCAATGCTAATGGTTGTGACTAATCGTTTATTACAATTTTATTTATTTAAAGTAGCTAAAATCAATGACTTGATACCAGAAGAAAGAGTCCAACTAAGTGGAAATAATTTAGTTTGGGTAAAACATCAATTTATTAATACAACAAAAACTATATGTATATTTCTTATTTTCTATGGTAGTTAGACATTTAAATGTTCCCTACCAAGAAGAGAGTTGTAATCCATTGCTTTTTGTTAGTATGTGCAAGAGAGCGATCACCAACCATTCACCAAAACATTATAAATTTTTTAAATTATATGAAGAAAAATTCCAAATTTTATAAAATAACAAAATTCCAAACTTTTTTCAAAGTGTACACAATCTTATTGTCAAACTATAGATGCACCGTCTTTTAAGTCCTTTTACTTAGTTTCTTCATATATAAGCCTTTAAACACTTTATGTTATGATCAAATTCTTTCAACAATGAGTTTTTATCATGGAAATCACATATTCTATGCTTTCACTCTTTCTTTTCTTTCAATTTCAATCGTTCTTTTATCCATAATTCTTTTCTTTCTTTGTAGGAAAAAACAATTCAAGCCTAGTAAAGATTTCGAGGTGACGACTATCATCAAGCCTAGTGCAACGAATTATCCCTTGTCGGAAATTGATAGCGCCACGGATCGGTTCAATCCTCATAGGATCATTGGAAAAGGGCGCCTAGGAACGACTTATGCCGCGGTTTTAGACAAAGATGAGTTGGTGGTGGCTAAAAGAATCTACCCATGGTTAGTATTAAGTAAAGCCGGTCTTGGATTTCAATCCGTGATCAAGTCACTATCATTAGCCCAACACCCTAATATAGTGCCTATATTGGGCTTTTCCGAGGCCCCGGGGGAAAGGATCATCTTAATGGAGTATGTGGACACAATGAGTTTGGACTTCTATTTGCACCAACATGTTGATGGACCGTCTCTCTTGGGGTGGTCACAAAGGTTAAAGATCGCGGCAGGAATAGCTCGTGGGGTCGAGTATTTGCACGAGAAGATGGCACCTCAAGTAGTCCATGGTTGTGTGAAGCCCTCTAATGTTTTGGTAGATGTGGAGTTTTGCCCAAAGTTGTGTGATTATGGGTTGTCTTTTTTAGCCTCAAAAAATGAGAAAATGGGGCTTTTAGGGTATGTTGATGAGGAGTATTGGTTAGAAGGAAAAAGTGGTGGTGCTTGCAAAGAAAGTGATGTGTATGGAATTGGTGTGGTATTGTTGGAACTCTTAACGGGCAAGAGGAATGAAGGTGGGTTGCTAGTGGGGTGGGTTTTGCCTTTAATTAAGGAAATGAGGTATAGTGAGTTTTTAGACCCAAGAATTGAAATACCTTCTAATATGAAGCCTATTGTTAGGTTAGGTAAAGTGGCATTAGCTTGTGTTGGCAACTCTAGAAAAACTAGGCCTAAAATTACCCAAATTGTAAGTATTTTGGATAGCTTGGATGATTAAGATCTTAGAGATTGAAGTATTTCAATGTTTTGGTTGATTTTTATCTTTAGAGATACAAGTGTTTCAATGTTTTGTAATTGATTTGTGTATGTACATTTCTTGGTTGCTAAGAAAAAGGTTTTTGGTGATGGATTCACTTTTCAATTTGAAGTTTTTGCTTGTCATTATAATATAGATCTTCTTAGCAATGATTAACATATAACAAACAATTGGTCAATGACCATAGATATACCCCCACTCAATTGAATAAGGGTGAGCAAATCTTTAATTTGAAGGCCTAATTTTTTAAAAAAAACCCTATAGAATAGACCTAATTAAACATCAGAGTGGATTGAACTTTAGTCCAATAATAACACTCATCTAAACTTGTTAAAATACGCTAAATTTTTACTTCATAAAACTATATCGGCTTTTATAAACGAGCGATCACCTAAAAATATTAATCATATTTATATCGATATAAAAAGTATAAATAATTATAGAGGCTTCACAATAATATATTAAGCAATATATATGGTGTATTTTTATCAACAAAAGGCTCTTGATTAATATGAGATGTATGATTGTCAAGTAAAGGGAGGTATAAATGCTGGAAAAATCACCTTGAACCCAGGCTATCTACAATAGGTGGGTAGCATTTTTTTTTTTTAAAAAAAATTACCTTGAAATCAACCAAAATGATTAATTATTTAAGGAAATAATTAAAATGATTTAATTTGTTCAGCTATTTTGTTCACATAAAAGAGTTTAGGATAAATGAGTTCAATTAGGGGGGGGGGGGAATTGAACACTCCATTACTCTTTGGCAATTAAAATGATTAATTATTTAAGGAAAATAATTAAAATGATTTAATTTGTTCAGCTATTTTGTTCACATACAATGAGTTTGGGATAAATGAGTTCAATTAGGTAAAAAAAAAAAAAAAAAAAAAGGGGGAGGAATTGAACACTCCATTACTCTTTGGCAATTAAATGCTCCATTTATTTTTGGTATAATCATAGTACTCAAATTATTAATAAGGTCGAAATCTCTCTAATAAAAGTCCATATCATTCCTAAAAAAAAAAAAAAGAAAGTCCATGCATATTGAATTGCTTTGAATTTGAGCGGTGCTAATTTTTTATAGGATGCTCATCTGGTTCACCGAAGTTTAGCTCCGACTACATCTGAATCTGACCCGGGTCATACACCTGGCTTATGGTGGGTGAGTCTCCTAACAAGAGTTTTTGAATAAGGTGAGACTTAAACCCGAGACCTCTTTTTTACCACTTAAGATAACTCTTGTCATAAAAAATTATTAGAATTATTACATATATAGTTTTTTCATCAAAACACTTAGTAATTTCGTATGAGGTCAGATTGTTTCAAGTTATGTCAAACTTTGATACCTTTACATCCCCACATAAAAATAGTTTCAGGATTTATAAATTCCGTTTAGCAAAAAAATCAAGTGAATTGAACGCACCATTACTCTTTAACAAAATAACAACCACTAGTTGTACCAACTTAACAATAAGTGCTTCAATTATTTGAATCATTAATAAGGTCAAAATCTCTCTAATCAGAATCTATATCCCATCCCTTAAAAAAAATAAAAAATAAATAAAAAAATAAATAAAAAGAAGAGAAGAAGAAGAAGAAAAAGAAAAAGTGTATTCCATTGGTGCCAATCAATTCTAATCACAAATCAAGTTCAAATCTGATTAAGTTGCATTGAGTCATTTTGATTTTGAGTCCTACGTAATACTAAGGGTTTGTTCTCTTTAGCTTAATTTCAGTTCATCTCAGCTCAGCTCCAATCAGTTCAGTTCAATTCCTAATTTTTTTCTCTTATAAAATAATCATTTTAGCTCTATTCAATTCAGTTCGGTTCAACGCCAATCAGTTCGGTTCAGTAAATCAAACCAGACCCTACATATAATTTTCCACCGGTTTACTTCTTACAAGGCATGATTATTTTATCTTGTATCAATTTTTAACACCTTTGTATAATTGTATTTCCACATAAACCATACATATGCAAAGGTGTAAAAAAATGTTTCAAGATGACCAAAGCACATTGCTAACACAATTTCACAAAGATCCAAACTTTATAACTAAAAACCATATCATAAAATGAATCATCATTTATTATCCACATTAGTACAATGTCACTCATCTCGGCGGTTACACTTCACCACACTAGCTGCCTAAATCTCCCATCTTCAATCTCTCTCCGCCTATCGCCGCCGCAACCTCCGCCAATCAACTCCTACTTTCTCTCTCCTCCCAATAACCTCTAAAACTTCAATCCCCAAAATTCAAATTCCCAGAAAAAAACAATGATTCTCTCTCCTGCAAATCTCTCACAAACACCTCCATCTTCATCCACCCATTTTCTCTCTCCTCCAACCTTCAACAAACCCCCAAACTCCATCTTCTTCCCTTCAAAACAAACCCCACTTCAAATTCTCTCTCCTCCTCTTCAATGTCACAGTCCCCATTCTTCTCTCTCCTCCGACATCGATATGGTTCAGACCCGAGATGGGGTTTTCGCCCCGAACCAAACGAAGGTGGTTGTTTTGTGGGATTTGGATAACAAACCCCCTCGTGGGCCCCCCTACGACGCGGCCGTGTCGCTGAGAACGCTCGCCGCACGGTTTGGCGAGGTGGTCGACATCTCCGCTTATGCTAATCGGCACGCCTTCTCGCATCTTCCTGCACGGGTCATCGAGGAGCGCCGTGCAAGGCGGCAGATGGATTTTCTTGAGCGCAAAGGTATGATCACCCCATCTCAGCCTTATGTTTGTAGTGTATGTGGTAGAAAGTGTAAGACTAATTTAGATTTGAAGAAGCATTTTAGGCAATTACATGAGAGGGAAAGGCAGAAGAAATTGAGTAGGATGAAACAATTGAAGGGTAAGAAGAGGCAGAAGTTTAAGGAGAGGTATTTAGAGAAGAATTCTAAGTTTGAGGAGGCTGCTAGAACTTTGATTACGCCTAAAGTTGGGTATGGTTTAGCTAAGGAGTTGCGGCGAGCTGGGGTGTTTGTCAAGACTGTGGAGGATAAGCCGCAGGCGGCGGATTGGGCATTGAAGAGGCAGATGATGCATTCAATGAGTAGAGGGGTGGATTGGTTGTTCTTGGTTTCGGATGATTCGGATTTTCGGGATATGTTGAGGAAGGCAGGGGAGGCGAATTTGGGGACCGTGGTTGTGGGGGATAGGAATGGGGTGTTGGGAATGCAGGCTGATTTGTGGGTTCCGTGGGGCGGGGTGGAGAAGGGTGAGGTGAGTGAGAAGGATTTGGTGCCTAGGAGGAAGGAAGTGGGTGATTGGGGTGATGGATTGTTCTCAATTTCGGAGTTTGATGAGGGTGTTGAAGGTGGGAGTGACTTGGATCAGATTGTGGATGAGCTTGGTATCCCGGGTGGGAAGTTGAGTGCTGGGAGTGGGAGGTTCTCGGCTTTTTCTGAGGGCGAAGAAGATGAGGAGGAGTGGATGTATGATGATGATTATGATACTGATGATGATGATGAGGACGACTATAACTTTTAAGACAATTGTTGGAGGAAGGCAGATGATGAAATTCCACTGATTGCAGCTGCCACTGCAGCTTTGCTGTGTGTATAGGCACTTAGGCAGGACCAAAAATTATGAAGGCCTTGATTGTGGATTGTCTGATCTCATATGTACTTACTGAAATTGGATTATTTGTTCTTACTGAGATTGGATTATTTGTTTCGATTATGAAGAACTTCAATATTTATCTCCCTGAGATTGAGCACATAAGTTCCCAACTTCTCCTACAAAGGAGGTGTGATCAAGGCTTCAAGTTTGAATCATAGAAAATGGCTTCAGTTTGTTTGTTGGCATCAATTTTATGTCTTTTCCGGCAAAAGACTTGTTTAGAAGGCAATTACTGTAGGATACTTGGTAAAATGTTCCCTTCATCTATGTGCATTATGTATATGACAAATTGTTTTGGGTCTTATTGTTTTGGTCTGACCCATATTCATTTCAATTCCATATATATAACTTATGCAAATATTGCTTCGATGTCCTTTCTCTGGTGTGCATATTCCAATTGCCTACTGCAACTTGTGCTTTGATATCGGTTGCAAGGTAAAATTGAACTGAACATACTCTATATTCAGAATTTCATGATTGTTTCACCAATGTTGTTGACCTTGTTGTCATTGACGAGAAATTTAGAATGAAAGAGAAGAGGTGTTATGGACTATTCTTTTGGAGCTTTGATGATACACAGCAAACTCTACTATCTCCGGTAGCTTGGTGTTTTGGTTTAGGATCTTTTTCACAGAGCAATTATTGGCGTAAGGTCTGCAAGGATAGCATAGGGGAAAAATGAGTTGTTTTTAATTGTAACACCCAACCAAAATATGTAGCCTTTTCTAGATTATCAGCCTCTTGCTTTTCACCGTGACCTTAAATTGTTTTTGTTAATAAAAAAAACTATTTTGTATACAACAAAATCAGTCAAAAGCTTTTCCCTATGTACCTCGGTGCACTATCTTTTTTCAGTTACTGCTGAAAGCCTGAGATTGCCCAGGACATGACGGAACTCACTGCTAGCTTCAGTTTCAGCAGTTTGTGTATTGTTGGGTTTTTATTTCCTTGCTATCTTGGCATTATTCTGATACTCTGTTGCACATTGCATGTGAATGAGTGAATAATCTCAGTATCTGTTCGTGCTTTGAGAACCTAATACTTCGTATGTATATGTTTCTGTTTGCACTTTGCTATCGTAGATGATTTCGAAACAGGATATGCAATTTTGGTTATGATAACCTTAAGTTGCTCATAAGAATGATAAAATGTGCCACAAAGATTTAACTAACAGAGAAACAGGACCTTGAAACCCTTGCAAGTTATAGCTGCAAAACAAGCATGGGCTTATCTTATATTGTGTTCCTTGTGTGATCATAGCTGGGCTTTATCCGTAAATCATACTGTAAGAAAAGGTATGTCCTCTGTAAAGTAGTATAAACCTCCAAATAATTTGAAAGCCTTGTTAAAGTACAATATCATTCTCCTTGTAAGATTTATGCTGCTTATGCATGAATTGTTAACATGTGAAGACTCAAAGAACAAGCTTTCTTGTGTGCAGTTTTTCCTGCAGATAATTGTTTATGGCAGTCTATTGGCAGATATTTGGACTTATCAAGATTGAAGAATTTTAAAGCAACTCAAGACTATAGTGAGTTAGTGACCACTAATAACTTCATGCTGTGTCATACGAGGCAAAGGTGGATAAAATGGCTGGTTACTCTCCTTGTTGTATTGGGAGATTCCTGTAAGCCGTCTTCATTTCAGAAGGAGAGGGTAAATCATTGCAAGATTACTCACTTCGAAAGCAGAGCGTTTTCATGTCTACAAGGATGTTTAACTGTTACGGTGAATTTTATTTTTATTTTTATATTGAATTAGTAGTCTAATTTTGTTTATAATCTGCATTCTTTGTTAGATCTCCTGGCTTGAAATTCAAAAAAAATAAAAAAAATAAAGAGAGAGAGAGAAAAGAGATTATAGAATCTATCTGGCAACAAAGTTATGTTGAGAACAATTCAACTAAGCTGCTACTGCACAGTGCACATACTGTTTGTCTTTTGTGAACAATTCAACCTCTCGATAATCTATTATCAAATTCCTATAGTCGACTCTATTTTTTTAGTGTTGAATGTTTAGAAGAGTTTTATCAGATACTTGTTGATCGATCATCTCTGCGCAAAAGTATATTAGTTAGTCACTCTTTCTTTATGACTTCTAAGATCAGCTACTGCAAGACAATACAAACAGGTTACTAACTCCTTAACAGTTCCAAACAGGACCTTGAAACTCGTTGCAAGTAATAGCTGCTAAACAAACAGGGGCTTATCTTATGTTGCGTTCCGTTCCGTTCTGTTGTGTAATCACAGCTGGGCTTTATCCGTAATTCATACTGAAAGAAAAGGTATGTCTTCTGTTAAGTAGTATAAACCTCCAAATAATTTGAAAGCCTTGCTAAAGTGCTATACCATTTTCCTTGAGATTTATGACTTGTTCACAAGTGAAGACACTAAGAACAAGTTTGCTTGTGTGCATTTCTTCCTGCAGATAATTGTTTATGACAGTCTATTGGCAGACATTTGGACTTATTAAGATCTTGAAGAATTTTAACAGCAGCTCAAGACTTTAGAGACCACTATTAACTTCATACACTAGTAACACTACTGTGTTATACAAGGCGAAGGTGGATCAAATGGCCAGTTACTCTTGTGTGTTGGGAGATTCCTGTAAGCTGTCTTTCATTTCAGAAGGAGACGGGTTTTTGAAAGTTGAGTGTTTTCATGTCTCAAGCATGTTTAACTCTTAAGGTGACCTTTATTTTTTATCTATTAGTAGTCTAATTTTGCTAAAACTCTGTTTATATTCTGCATTGTTTGTTAGATCTTCTGGCTTGAAATTACCCTTTTCATTAGTTAAGAAAATAAGATTCTAAAAAGCAGCAATTTTACAGCAACAGTGGAACGCGCCTCATACGCTTTCCTTCTTGAAAATCCCAAACCAAGAAAACCATTAAACCAACCCCTGGTTTTTAAATTAAAATCACACCTTTCCCCTTCAAGCAGTAAATCGTTGGGCCGCTGACGATTAGAGTGGGTTGGCTTGCTCCTCGCCGGCGAACCCCCCCCCCCCCCTCTCAAGACTTAACGGATTCCTTCGCTTGGGTGTCGTCTCTGGCCGCCCCTTTTTTCTCGCCAATTCTCTTTCTACTTTGGTGGTGGTGCTCTGTTCGTTGCTTAATTGACTGATTTCCGATCCTCCTCACCTCTTGTGGATTCGTTTAGTGTTTGGTTGGTTGCTGCTCCTTTGCTCCTTGTTGTAGTGATATGCCCTTCGAGGGTTTGTGTTTTTCTTTGGTAGTGTTTGTGCGTATTTCTTTGTGTTTTGTTAGTCAATTCCACTTTCGTTTTTAGAAGTTTTGTTATGGACTGTCGGAATTTAATTAGTGCCCTTATGCATACACTTGAACGATGATTATGACGAAAGCATTGTCAACTATGCTAAGAATAATTTCCCCCGAAATATCCTCAATCAAGCAAAATTTTTGAAAGAGGAGGACAATGTTCACTTCAAGAAAGGTGAAGTCGTTCTTGTTGGGGCTAAGTATGATAGAGAACTGAAACTCTTGTGTTTGTATTGCCAAGATTTGAAGATTATTATTGTGTTTATTTAAGGAATCTTGCCATATCCCTTGAGTTAAACCTCGCAGCTTGCGCCTTAAAAGTTTAGGACTATGAGTAAACTAAGGAGCTCTGCTCGCTAGTCATTATGCTTGATGATAATAACACTAAAGCCCTCTACATATGGGCTTTAGATGAAATCAGTTGGTTACATTAACTTGAAGAGGTTTTTAAAGACCTTGACAAAGCAGTTTAGGCTAAGCCTAACAACCAAAACATCCGCTGTGAAATGGAGAAGATGGAAGGTCTAAGAAGTAAAGCTAGTAAGCTCAAGGGCAAGGATGCACCGGGGATTCCAAAATGCCACATGCCATTTTTAACAAAAAGGTGGAAGATCAGCGAGTCAGATGTCATCCTAAAATCTAACAAGTTGTCTACTAATAATGTTCGGAGTGTTGTTATGGAGTTACCCAACGTGGTTGCTACTAGTGCATGGTGGTAGAGAACCTTATCTCAACGTGGTTGCTACTAGTGCAATGGTGGTAGAGAACCTTATCTCAACGCGTGGTTGCTACTAGTGCAATGGTGGTAGAGAACCTTATCTCACAGTAACTGTAACTCCTTTGGAAAAAAAGGGACAACGAGGCTACCTCCGTAAACAACTAGGATTTTAGGCATGCTAAGGGCAAGAGATCAAGGAAAATCCGGATGTTCCTGTACATATTGAGATATTACAAGTCCCTTAAGATTTTAGATGTATCTTAGTCGAACCTGAGTTAAGGGAAAACCTTGAGTTTCTTCTGGGCATCCATATTCTCACAAGGCTAGGACTCCAAAGTTTATGAAACCTTATTCATGCCCACTATGATGGTGGGGCCGCTAAAGAGGGATCGCGTCAAGAAGAGCCAAAAGATAAAGGCTAAGCGATCTCTAGGCACATTGTGGTCAACCATACTGTTGGATTCCTAATCCCAACACCTCCACTGTTGAGAAGTTAGATGATCATATATCTACTGACCTAGCTTCTGGCAGCAATGAGGGTCAAATATCGAGGAAGGAAATGAGGTTCCTACAAGAGATTTATCTACCACTGATTTTGCTGAAGTGGAATCCGTAGGTTCTAATGAGGAAGTATGGAATGCCAATCACATCAAAGGCAAAAAACAAGAAACGTAAACGACACTCCAAGTTTTATTTTAGCAGGATCAAGAAACGCAAGGGAACAAGTTTGGAACTCCCTATGACCGGCGATAGATCCCTCCAGTCCTCTTATTTGCGTTGTCAAGAAGTTCACAACGTTTGTACCCCAATTTCCAATTTAGTTCTTATATTAGCTTGGCTAAGAGAGTTAAATTTTCGATTTGTAGTCTTGAGTCAATTAGAACTCTTAGGAGCTATCCTCCTTTTTGGTCCCGAAAAAAAAAAACTTGTCAAAAAAGAAAAAAAATTACAATTCTTCCTTAAAAAAGATAAAATAAAATAATACTAGTATAAGATAACAACTTAACTGATTAAATTTGTGTTAAAAAAAAAAAAAAAAGAGATTAAATTAGCATCTAAACCCTAGCAGGCCTAGCCTAGCAGTTTATGTACATTATATATGCCTGTTAGACGTGTGAAAATTTTGTTAGGTTTAGGAGTCTTCCTAGTTCTGTATTGTGTTTTACAAATATATAATTACAAAATTTAAAAGGCTAAGCTGTTTACTCTGCATTTGATCAAAGAGATGAGAATGTTGGACGGCCAAGAAATTCGCAAGAAGATGAGAATGTCGGACGACCAAGAAATTCACATACCAATAGATTTACTGAGGGAGATACTGGCAAGGCTACCGGTGAAAACCCTACTAAGATTTAGGTGTGTTTCTAAACTCTGGTGTTCACTAATCGATTCCAAAGATTTCCGCCTCAACACAATCGTATAAGCACTGATGTATTAGTTATGAGAAGCGTTAAAAACAGAGATGAATATATTTTTACTGTTCGAAGCACTGACACATTTAAGATAACTAATGATATTTGCACGATTTACGAGTCATACAAACTTTTTGGAACCTGTAATGGGTTGATGTTGATGTTGATGTCTAAGAAACTATTTGACAACACAGTTATGTTGAGATTGTGGAACCCTTCGATTCAAAAGTCCTTGATACTTCCGTCGTGTCCTTCGAGTTCTAAGGAGGATCCGGTGAACTACGTGTTGGGGTATCCTTCTTCTGGCGACAACAATTATAAGGTGGCTGCCATTAAAATTGATCATTATTGTGGTGGAGATATGTGGGATTTTTTGATTGCAGTTTATTCATTTCAAAATCATAGTTGGAGTTCTAAAATAAAAAGGAAGAATAATGTCCCCTCAATGGCGTGGATGCCACCTCTATTTGGTCGTTTATTCTTTCGAGGGGCTTGGTACTGGATTCGCGAGACTCATCTCGTCTCCTTTGATTTTGATTCCGAGGACTTTAGCTTTGTGGAGTTGCCGGATGTCAAAACGCAAGGAAACGACTCTGTCTATAGGTTTATTTTCATTCTTGGCGAGTCGTTAGCTGTATTCAGTTTGTCTTCTGTAAGCTTTTGCATATGGGTTATGGATAAGGATGATAATGAGGAGCCGTTGTGGAGGCCATGGCGTTCAAGAGATTCAAATCATAAGGAATTGTCTGAACTTAAGAATTGGACATATTGTTGTCCAAGAGTCTTTTATAATCAGGACACTGATATATTTATCATACACAATTGCCGTAAGTTGTTTTCTTACGAATTTTCTACTCATCAAATAATAACTTTGAGACGTTTAGCTCGTGATCATATAACTATAGATACTTATGAAGAGAGCTTGGTGTTGCACAAAGGAACTGAAGGTCAGACTTTGACATCCTTCCCATGATTGACGAAACAGATTTGTAGGCCGTGGTCAATGTTGGAAGATCACAGGTAAAATTTATTAATGTCATCTTTGCCACTTTCATTTCCATCTAAGTTATGATTTGTAGCATATTGTCACGACCCACACATTCCACCCCTCACTAGGGCCATTGGACGGTAGGCAACAATCGTGGCTAGGGGGAATGCCCTTGGTGCGCGTTGGCTAGGCCAGAGACACCCTCCCCCTATAGAGCTTTATATTGCTCCAGTGCTGTCACCCTAGTGAACACCCAAGTGACAGTAACACAATAATGGGCTATTTGGGGACCCAAATGAAGTCCGATTGAGCCCAAATTTGGGGGTCCACCATTTTTAGGCCCAATGAACATCATGGTGATGTTAGATTTTGAAGGAGAAGTCCGGAAGGTTCCAGAATACTCAAGGAGACTCGAGATGCATCCGGAAGCTTCTAGAACCTCCTAGGACATCCTTGAATCATCTGTAAATTCTAGAGTTGTGTAGATAATTCTAGAGCCTTGTACATAGAGGGAATGTACTAAAGAAATGTATAGAATACTCTAGAAAGGATTAGATCTAGAACCCTCCATTTGAGGAGGTTAGTGAAGGTTCTAGGCCATGCTTAGAACACTATAAATAGGGGACTTGGCCTTCATTTGGAGGCATCTCAGAAAATACTTGTAAACACTCTCTCTCAAGCTATCAAAGCATTCAAAATATTTATATCCTCTTGTGTTCTCAACATTCCTTAACTTTCGTTGCACACTCTTGCTTGAAGCATTTCGGGGTTAAGCCTTGACTAGCATCCGAGGGAGGGAAGTTAGTAGGCTAGCGTGCATAAGACTAGGGGGATTAGTCAGCACGTGACAACGTGGTATCAGAGCAGCTACGGTCGCGGGGGACTATATTGTTGTCGAGCTTTGTTAGCAAGTTGTGAGCGAAGGAGGAAGAATGGCAAAGAGCAAGGACGGCAAGGACGCTAGTGCTTCACAAACAACCGAGGGCTATGCGCCTGAGGCTCTCATTCAAGCTGTCCAAAAGCTTGAGAAGCGAGTGAATAAAGTTGATGAGAGATCGGCCAAAGCCGAAGTTGCTGCTTGCGACATGACGGATTCTGTCGGCAAGGTCGAGAATGAAGTTATTACGCTCAAAGGGCAGTTAGGGGAACTAGACAATCGTCTAGAGGAGGTATCCCTTGATGCTCAGTCACTCGCTGATCAGGCTTTTGAGAAGATGATGGGCGAGATGGCGAAAATGCGTGAGGAGTTCACGGGGGAACTCCTTGCTTTGAAGAAGGAGAATGAGCTCCTCAAGGAGGAACTCACGTTGCTAAGAAGGGCTACGGTGGCTGGGGGCGCCACCATTCAAGCCGGTCCTAAGATGGAAATCCCCAAGCCTCCAAAGTATCATGGAAAGAGGGATGCTCGGGAAATTGACAACTTCCTATGGAGCATGGAGCGATACTTTGAGGCTGTGCACTTGGAGGAGGATACCTCCAAGATTAATGCTGTCACTATGTATCTCGGAGATGATGCCATTCTGTGGTGGAGAAGGCGTGAACAAGACATCAAGAGTGGTTCATGTTCCATCCGAACATGGGACCAATTCAAGGAAGATTTCAAGAAGCAATTCCGCCCGCATGACGCAGCCAAGGTCTCCATGATGAAGCTGCGTGAACTCAAGCATAGCAGCACCATCAAGGAGTACATCAAGCAATTTACAACCCTCGTGCTCGAAGTTGATGATTTGCCGGAGGCTACACAACGTATATATTTCATTGGAGGGTTGCAACGATGGGCTCAACAAGAGGTAGAAAGGAGGAACGTTCAAACACTTGCTGAGGCCATCGCAGCTGCAGAGTCCTTGGTTGATTACAGGGACACAAGGAAGGAAGGGCGCAGCAACGGCAGCAAGGGAAAAGGTGGGGGAGCCAAGCCCACCGATCGAAGCAGCACCAGTAGCAACAAGACGGTGAAAAAGGACAAGGCAAAGGGATCATCGTCGTCTCCTTCATCATCTGACAAGCCCAGCAACAGGGGCTGTTACTTGTGCGGAGGGCCGCACTGGGCAAGGGATTGCCCTGGGAGACAGAAGTTCAGCGCCATCATAGCTTCGGGCGGTGAATCGTCGGGGGACGATGCACAAATGGGGTCGTTGCGCCTCTTTAGTAGCGTACGGGCCACACCAAAAGCTGAGGAGAGCACCAAAGTGGTCAAGGTAAGCACGTTACCTCGCCCGAAGGGTTCACTTATGTTTGTTGATACATTAGTGAATGGGAGAGCTTCTAAGGCACTCGTGGACTGTGGTGCCTCACAAAACTTCATTACGGAGAAGGAAGCAATGAAGTTGGGAATCGAGTACACCAAGGAACCGGGGAGGATCAAGACGGTCAACACCTCGCCCGTTCCTATCCTTGGTGTGGCGCATAAGGTGCCTATTTGTCTGGGACAATGGAGTGGCACCATAAATCTCACAGTCGTGCATATGGACGACTTCTCTTTGGTGTTGGGACTTGAGTTCATCGACACAGTAAGGCCCTTTTCTTTTGAAGCAGACGGGTCAATTATGATCAAAAGGGATCAAGGGTCATGGTCCGTTCCTGTCACACGAGAAGAAGTTGAAGCCAAGACAATCTTAGCAATCCAGGTGTCCAAGGGGATCAAAAAGGGACAAGAGACTTTCTTGGCTGCATTAGTGGAGGAAGAGGAGCCCCATGGGAATGAGGTTCCATCAGAAATCTCCGGAGTCCTTGTAGAGTATAAGGATGTGATGCCTCCGGAGCTACCAAAGAGACTACCTCCTAGAAGGGAGGTGGATCACGAGATTGAGCTGGAGCCAGGGACCAAGCCTCCAGCCATGGCACCATACCGCATGGCCCCACCAGAGCTCGAGGAATTGAGGAAGCAATTGAAGGAGTTGCTGGAAGCAGGGTTCATTAGGCCCTCAAAGGCACCATTTGGAGCACCAGTACTATTTCAACGCAAGCATGATGGCAGCTTGCGAATGTGCATTGACTATCGGGCTCTCAACAAGATCACTGTCAAGAACAAGTATCCAATCCCGTTAGTCGCCGATTTGTTCGATCGACTCGGCAAAGCACGGTACTTCTCCAAGTTGGACCTGCGATCGGGGTATTGGCAGGTGTGCATCGCCGAAGGGGACGAGGCGAAGACGGCATGCGTGACCAGGTATGGTTCTTATGAGTTCTTGGTGATGCCTTTTGGACTCACCAACGCCCCTGCTACTTTTTGCACCTTAATGAATAAGATTTTTCGGCCTTTCCTTGATAAATTTGTAGTCGTCTATCTCGACGATATCGTCGTGTATAGCGACAACTTACAAGATCATGTGGAGCATTTGAGACAGGTGTTCCAGGTCTTACGAGAGAACGAGCTTTATGTGAAGCAAGAGAAGTGCTCGTTCGGACAGGAGGAGGTGTCATTCCTAGGACACCATATTAAAGCCGGAAAGATAATGATGGAGCATGACAAGGTGCAAGCCATCAGGGAATGGGAGGAGCCCAAGAACGTGTCGGAACTACGTTCTTTCCTTGGGCTCGCCAACTATTACAGGCGGTTCATCATGAGCTACTCAGCACGGGCGGCACCATTGACTGACCTGTTAAAGAAGAAGGCAAAATGGTGTTGGAGCGACAAATGTCAAGAGGCCTTTGATGACTTGAAAGATGTCGTCACCAAAGAGCCCGTATTAGCACTGCCCGACTACTCAAAGCCATTCGAGCTACACACTGATGCCTCAGATTTTGCTATCGGAGGAGTTCTCATGCAAGAAGGGCATCCAGTGGCCTATGAGTCACGTAAGCTCAATGACACTGAGAGGAGATACCCAGTGCATGATAAGGAGATGACAGCTATCATTCATTGCTTGCGTGTCTGGAGACATTATTTGCTTGGGAGTCGGTTCACCATCTATACCGACAATGTTGCAACAAGTTACTTCCAAAATCAAAAGAAGCTTAGCCCCAAGCAAGCTCGATGGCAAGACTTCCTGGCTGATTTTGACTACGCTATGGAGTACAAGCCAGGGAAGGTGAATGTAGTTGTTGATGCTCTGAGCCGCAAAGCAATCTTTGCTAGCGTGAGCAGCATAGCTAGCACCCTCCTTGATCGAGTCAAGGACGGCTTAAAGGAGGATTCTATGGCCAAGAGTTTGATGGACTTGGATAACGAGGGAAAGACCCGACGCTTCTGGATAGAGGATGGGATACTCTACACCGTCGGACGTCGCACCTATGTGCCTAAGTGGGACAACCTTAGGCGTGACATCATGAAGGAGTGTCATGATTCATTATGGGCTGGTCACCCTGGGATACAGCGGACGATGGCACTCTTGGAGGAGGTATACTACTGGCCTCACATGCGGGACGATATAGAGGCCTATGTGAAGACTTGTCTTGTGTGCCAACAAGACAAGGTAGAGCAACGTGTGCCAGCAGGACTCTTGGAGCCCTTGCCTATACCAGAGAAGCCATGGGAAAGCGTCTCAATGGATTTCATATCAGCCTTGCCCAAGTCAGAGGGGTTTGGCTCTATCATGGTAGTAGTTGATCGCTTTTCCAAGTATGGGACTTTTATACCGGCACATAAGGATTGCACAGGGGAGCAAGCCGCCAAGTTATTCTTCAAGAATGTGGTCAAGTACTGGGGCTTGCCAAAGAGCATCGTCAGCGACCGTGATCCAAGGTTCACCGCCAAATTTTGGACGGAGCTTTTCAAGTTGCTAGGGTCAGGTCTACATTTCTCCACAAGCTTCCACCCGCAGACGGATGGGCAGACAGAGCGAGTGAACGCTTTGTTGGAGCTCTATTTGAGGCATTTTGTGAGTGCCAATCAACGAGATTGGGCAAAGCTCATAGACATTGCCCAATTCTCCTTTAATCTGCAGCGGTCCGAGGCAACCCAGCAAAGCCCCTTTGAGATAGTCATGGGTCAACAACCCTTGACTCCACAAGCAGTTGTATCGGGCTACACGGGTAGCAGTCCCGCTGCCTACAGATTAGCTAGGGATGGCACGAGCAGCTCGACATCACCAAGGCTTACTTGAATAAGGCCGCTAAGAAGATGAAGAAGTGGGCCGACAAAAACAGGCGCCCATTGGAGTTTCAAGAAGGCGACCTAGTCATGGTGAGTCTTGCCGCACCAATTCAAAGTCTTCCGCAAGGTGCATAAGGGGCTAGTGCGGAAGTATGAAGGACCATTCCCGATCATTAGGAAGGTCGGGAAAGTTTCCTATAAGCTTGAGCTACCTCCCAAGCTGAAAATACATCCGGTGTTCCATGTTAGCATGTTGAAGTCTTACCATGCCGATCTGGAGGATCAGACCAGGGGAAAATCACAACGGGCACCTACGGCCGTGGTAGCATCGTTTGAAAGGGACATTGAGAGCATCGAGGCAAAGAGAGTCATAAGGCGTCGAGGTGTGCCAAGCTACAATGAATACTTTGTTCGTTGGAAGGGTCTCCCGGACAGCGAGGCCTCGTGGGAAAAAGAAGAAGATTTGTGGCAATTTGCGGACAAGATCGAGGCGTTCGAGTCGGGATCTTGACGAGGGCGTCAAGACTTAGGTGGGGGAGCATGTCACGACCCACACATTCCACCCCTCACTAGGGCCATTGGACGGTAGGCAACAATCGTGGCTAGGGGGAATGCCCTTGGTGCGCGCTGGCTAGGCCAGAGACACCCTCCCCCTATAGAGCTTTATATTGCTCCAGTGCTGTCACCCTAGTGAACACCCAAGTGACAGTAACACAATAATAGGCTATTTGGGGACCCAAATGAAGTCCGATTGAGCCCAAATTTGGGGGTCCACCATTTTTAGGCCCAATGAACATCATGGTGATGTTAGATTTTGAAGGAGAAGTCCGGAAGGTTCCAGAATACTCAAGGAGACTCGAGATGCATCCGGAAGCTTCTAGAACCTCCTAGGACATCCTTGAATCATCTGTAAATTCTAGAGTTGTGTAGATAATTCTAGAGCCTTGTACATAGAGGGAATGTACTAAAGAAATGTATAGAATACTCTAGAAAGGATTAGATCTAGAACCCTCCATTTGAGGAGGTTAGTGAAGGTTCTAGGCCATGCTTAGAACACTATAAATAGGGGACTTGGCCTTCATTTGGAGGCATCTCAGAAAATACTTGTAAACACTCTCTCTCAAGCTATCAAAGCATTCAAAATATTTATATCCTCTTGTGTTCTCAACATTCCTTAACTTTCGTTGCACACTCTTGCTTGAAGCATTTCGGGGTTAAGCCTTGACTAGCATCCGAGGGAGGGAAGTTAGTAGGCTAGCGTGCATAAGACTAGGGGGATTAGTCAGCACGTGACAATATGCTCTATATATGCCATCTAAGTTTGTTTGAACTCTTAACTTCCTTATTACAGGCTAGCTTTGTCCCGGCGGTATTAAATTACTGATAACTATCAGAAAATATATTACAGTATACAATTGGTTTGATGGTTCTGAATCATGCAGCATAAAATTTTACTTACTGTGTTGCTAGGTTTTTAAATGTATAAGGTTTCAGAATAGATTAATAACGAGTATAATATCTCATTTGCAGGCTTGCAGGTTTACAGGGAGCGTCTAAGCATTTCATGAGGAATCAAGCCAGTTAAATTCGCAAATATTAATTTTGTAACAACTTTTTTTAAGTGCTGTAGTTTATCCTCTCCTCTCTGATACGGGTTTTACTAACCTGCTACTCCACTTACTGCTAGTCTTTTGTGAACGATTCAACTTCTTGATACATCTATTATCAAATTCCTATAATAGACTATTTTTTTAGTGTTGAATGTTTAGCAGAGGTATACCAGATATTTGTTGATCAATCATCTCTGCAGAAAAGTATAACAGTTGGTCACTCTTTCTTTATATCTTCTGAGATCAGCTACTGCAAGACAATATAAATAGGTTACTGACCCTGTAATAACTGTGGTGGCTATAAGAATGTTGCGAATGATTTTCATAAACTTATTCAGATAGTAGAATGCATCATATTAGTAGCTCCTTTAGAAGTGCCTCTTCGAGGGTTCGGTAGGTGTAACTTGCAATGAAGTTAAAGGGCGTCTCTAGCAATGAAGTTTCAAGTTTTTTTTTTTTTTTTACTGTAGAACAGGGGAAGGCAGAAAAAAAAAAACAAAAAAACAAAAAAAAGTAAAGATGATAAGTTGTTACAAGAACGATTTCCCTAGAAATTGTTACTCGTAATATATAATTTAATTCCCTATTTACATTGGTTTAAATACTTATTCCCACTATATTGTCCACTTAGGATTGGGAAAAGGTTCAAGGAAACATTCAAAAAAAAAAAAAATTCTTGTTGAGCTAAGAACCGCTAACGGTGAATCGGTGATAGTTGTTCTATACATTAAAACCGCAAATACTGTTAGCGGTTCTTTACTGAAAACTTTCTTCTTCTTTCGATTTTATTCACTTCAAAATCCAACACCAATCTACTGGTTTCAAAAACTCAATCTATTTATCAATTTGTCGAATTGAGTTTTTACAACTATTTTATTATCTACTCAATCTACTTTATCAACAATTAGTGTCGACTCAACCTTGGAACTCACCTCTGTTATGAAGAACAATCACCAATCTTCTCCAAGATTTCTGAAATAGAATAATAATCACGAAAATACCCATAACGATTCAAGGTTTTTAGCAATTTGAAAGGCAATGAGAGTAATTTCACCCACGTTGATGCTGCGGAGGAAGTAAAAGTATGACTGATTTAGGATTGTCATTTTTTATCTTAATCTTGGCCATCTGTCTCTTATGCGAGCTTATAGAGATAACTAAAAGAACCGCTAACAGTGTTTGCGGTTTTAATGTATAGAACCGCTATCACCGTTAGCGGTTCTTAGTTGAACAAATTTTTTTTTTAAAAAAATAACGAACCTTCCCCATCCTACGTGGACAATATAATGAGAATAAGTTTTTAAACCGACACAAATAGGGATAAATTATATTTTAACAATTTTTACGGAAATCTCCCGCTTAGATTTGATTAGCATTGAGAAAAAAAAAAGATAAAATTAGTATCCTAACCCTTGCCTAGCAGTTTATGTAAATTATAAATAGGCCTGTTAGATGTGTGAAAATTTTGGTAGGTTTAGGAGTCTTCCTAGTTAGTTATGTAATGTGTATTATAAATATAATTACAATTTAGAAGGCTAAGTTGTTTACTCTCCGTTTCAGCAAAAAGACGAGAATGTTGGACGACAAAGAAACTCACATACCAGTAGATTTACTGAGGGACATACTGGCAAGGCTACCGGTGAAAACCCTACTACGATACAGGTGTGTTTGTAAACTCTGGTGTACTCTAATCGATTCCAAGGATTTTCGCCTCAACACAAACAATCGTAAAAACACTGATGTATTAGTTATGAGAAGCGTTAAAAACCGCGATCAATTTATATTTACTGTTCGAAGCACTGATACATCTAAGATAACTGATGATCTTTGCATGATTTGCGAGTCATATACACTTCTTGGAACCTGTAATGGGTTGATGTTGATGTTGATGTCTAAGAAACTATCTGACAACACAGTTATGTTGAGATTGTGGAACCCTTCAATTCAAAAGTCCTTGATACTTCCATCGTGTCCTTTGAGTTCTGAGTACTTGATTAGAGTGATTTCCATTGATCAATATTTATAGGGTTACAATGAGAAACCTAATCATATTAGGTAAGTATAAGATATGTACAGATATCAAAGATAATCTTATACAAAATATATCCTAAACCTAGGATGAGAATATTCTATGGATATTCTCTATCACACCCCCGCAGTCAGAGCGGGGGAAAATCGGATGCTCAGACTGGATTTGAATCACGCATCGAACGGTAAGGATAGTATGGTAACCCATGATCAAAGAGAAGTAGTAGACATGTGCTAGTGATGACGATGAGAAGCAACAACCATGACCTACGTATAGTAGAGATATACACTTTTAGGCCGAAGGAGAAGAGTCACGCATATACTTGGGCCAAGTTGCAGATCCAGAGAAGAATAAGTTAAGGGATCAAACCATCATCGGGGAGAAGACACTACACTACTACGTGAAATCACAGTTGAAAAAAAACAAATAAAATTGCGCAAGAAAAGATTAAATTCCACCCCTTGAAATTAATCAATTCTCAATAAAAGAGAAACCAGGTAGCAAGAATTAATACTCCACAGAGATTCCAAGTGCTGCAACAATAAGAGGAGCTAACTTGATAGCAAAAGAGATGTGCAAAAGTTGACCTTATTGTGATATACCACCACCAAAACAAAATCTATGTGATTATGTGTAGAAAAACCAATGAGGCAATGTAAGAATCATTGTTGGTCATGGGGAGGTGGAAATAGAGTGCGGAACATGGAGTAGGTTGGCAGATGTGGTTACTGCCAGTAGTGGGAGGCGGTAGTGTATGCGCTTGCCACCAATGATGGAGGAGGCTTTCGCGGTTGCTACTGTTGGTGGGAGGCGCAAGGTTACATAAAGATTCAAAAAAAAAACTTTGAGAAAAGAAAAAAAAATCAATATGTGTGTTTGCAGAAGCATAAAAAACTTTGTATATCCCGCCGGTGGGTTTAATTTTCTAACCCACCGGCAGGGTGAGAATTTTTGTATATGATCCCAAGATCTCACCTAAGCTGTGATACCATGTCAGATAATGTAAACTCCTTAATTAGAGTGATTTCCATTAATCAATATTTATAGGGTTACAATGAGAAACCTAATCATATTAGGTAACTATAAGATTTATACAGATATCAAAGATAATCTTATACAAAATATATCCTAAACCTAGGATGAGAATATTCTATAAAATATTCTCTATCACTATCAAATGAGATACGTGCTGGGGTGTTCTTCCGGTGACAACAATTATAAGGTGGTTGTCATTAAACTTGGTGATAGGTGTGGTAGTGGTAGGTGGGATGTGTTGATTGCAGTTTATTCATTTCAAAATCATAGTTGGAGTCCTGAAATAAAAAGGAAGAGTAATGTCCCTCGATGCCATCTCTATCTGGTCGTTTGTACTTTCGAGGGGCTTGGTACTGGATTCAAGAAACTCGTCTTGTCTCTTTTGATTTTGATTCCCAGGACTTCAGCTTTGTGGAGTTGTCGGATGTCACGACGCAATCAAACTGTTGTTGGTTTATTTTCGTTCTTGGTGAGTCATTAGCTGTTTTTAGTTTGTCTCCTAAACGCTTTTGCATATGGGTTATGGATAAGGATAATGGAAAGGAGGCGTCGTGGAGGCCATGGCTTTCAAGAGATTCAAAACATAGGGAGTTTTCTACAATCAAGCCTTGGACAAATTATTATTCAAGGGTCTTCTATAATCAGGACATTGATACACTTATCATACACCTCTATGAAAGAGTGATTTCTTACAACTTTTCTACTAAACAAATAAAAACTTTGAGCTGCTTAGTTCGTGATAGTATGACTTATGTAGAGAGCTTGGTGTTGCACAAAGGAATTGAAGGTCAGACTTTGACATCCTTCCCATGATCGACGAAACAGATTTTTAGGCCGTCCCCGATATTGGAAGGTCACAGGTAAGATTTATGCATGTCGGCAGAATTCCGACTTTCATTTACATCTAAATTATGATTTGTAGCATATTCTTTTAATTAGAATCCTATAAAAAAAATTTTACAAAATGCATCAGTATTTCAGAATAGACTAACAGAGTATAATATCTGATTGCAGGGAGCTACTAAGCATTTCATGAGGAATCGAGCTAGCTAAATTGGTAAACATTGATATCAAGGGAACTTATTATAGTGCAGTAGTTAATCCCTCCCCTCTCTAGTCTCTAATACGATTTTTACTAAGCTGTTATACTGCTAGTTTTTTTGTAAATGATTCAACTTCTTAAAACATCTATTAACTAATCCTGATTCTATTTTTACTTTTTAGTGTTACATATTTAGCATTGTTGATTTCTAAACAACAGTGTCACTCTTTCTACATGTCTTCTGAAATTTGCTACTGCGAGACAATACAAACAGGTTACTAACCCTGTAACTGTGATGACTATAAGAAAGTCGCGAATGATTTTCATAAACCTATTGAGATTGTAGAATGCTTCATATTTGTCAATTGCAGTCATGTTAAACAGAAGCAACTACCATAGAAGTGCTTCTATGAGGGTGTAACTTGAAATGAAATCAAAGGGCATCTCTAGCAATGAAGTTTTAAGTTTTAAGTTCGTTTTAACTTCAATAGTTCAATGATCTAACCCAATCTCTCGTTTCCCATTGACCAATAGTGATCGACATGTTATGGTATCCAACTACTAGTATTTTTGTTAGTTGAGATCTAGGTTCTTGAATGGATAGAGAACTAGGAGAACCTAAAAGGCGAATACCCGTTATTGGTAGTCAAAACTAGTTGGCTCAGGTGATGCCCAGTGTTGTTACTTGTTAGTTGATAGTAGATTTACCAACACTTATAACTTCCATTTTCATATTTCAATTACAATTTGTAAACTAAATTTCTGGTCTTTAACCCATAACTATTTTGTTCCTAGCTACAAACCTGCAAGATTATTGAAATATTTATATTTTGAAATGGTTGGGAAAGTGTTGAAGCTTAAAGGTTTTGATGAACTTAAACTAAAGCAAACTCAACTAATAAAGGTTTATAAGTGTTTGACTAGTACAGGTGAAGTTGACCTTAAAGGTGGAAGAGTATCTTGAACTATGAAGACATGAAGAGACCTTTAATGAAAAGTTAAACAATATAGAAGAAGAGTTCTCTATCAAGAACTAAACTCCTTAACAGGAATGTTCCCTAACAGGAACTTGGAAGATGTAAGTTGAAGATAGTAAGTTCCATAAGGAACTTAGACTACGAAGTTCCAGTTGAGGACTGGAGATCGAGTGACAGCAGGAACTTGTTCCTGGTCTGCGTGAAGCCCAAGTAATTCAAGTTTACAGAAACGCGGCACAACAATAGTAATTTAGTTAAGATTTTATCTTCTAGATTTATTGTTAAATATGTTAAGTAGATGTGCATGAAATCTATTAGAAGCGTGATAAGATAAATTGACAAATATGATAAAATTGGAAAAGATAAAAAGATAGATTTTAGGAAAAGATTTTATTTAAATTTGTTTCTTTAAAATCAGTTTTTTAAAAAAGATATTATTCTTTTAATTATATCTTTCTTTATTTTCCGGAAAAAGATTTTCACAAAATATGTTTTACATAAACGGTGTTCTTGAGATAAGGAAAGTTAATTTTTATCTTTTTGAAAACCCTACTTTCTATACGAGTTATACTTGTATAAATATTAGAGAAATGATCTCATTAGGTTTTTGTGAGTTTATGCGTGAAGAAATCTAGAGCTTAATTCGTGTAAGTTTGCCAAGCTTTATCTTGTCATATTAGTTTCGGATTTCGTGCACTGCTTGCCTAACATATTCTAGGTGTTATATTTTCTGTAATTGGTTGGGTTATTGGGTGTGAGTGTATGAAATCTATATTGCATACAGGTGAGACAGCTTTGTGTACAAAGGCTATGATTGTAATGTGAGGGTACGAGTGAATTTAAGTCAGGGGACTTGAATTGGGTAGGATAGAGTCCTACTGTGTAACAAGTTCTAATTGGAACTTGTGAGCAAAGGTCTGTCTTATAATAGGTTTGTAACTTGGTGTTTGCCCTATTATAGTGGATTGGTTTTTGTGTTGAAATCCCTTAGAAGGGTCGAGGTTTTACTTCCAGTTAGGCCCTGGAAGGTTTCCTCGTAAAATCTTGTGTGCTTTGCTAAGTTCCTTTTATGTTCTGTTTATAATTTGCAAAAGTAGTCACTAGAAACTCAACTACAATTCACCCCCCTCTTGTAGTGTTCGTTTCAACTAACAAAAAGAGTTAGGATAAATCATGCCAATAGCAAGTATAATAGCTCCATCAATATTGCAGTGGAACACTAGAACATATGCGACTTTCCATAAGTTGGCCCATTAATTACACTTGTAACTTTATTTCATTTGGCCCAACGTCAAACTTTTAGGGATAAATCTATTGGGCTTGGCTCCCTAGCTTGATTAATTGGATTCATAAAATGATTACAAATTTTTCCTCTATTTTCTTTTATTATTTTTTTAAAAAACATTTTTTATTTGACGGATTTTTTTAAACATTACTTCTTCTATCCCTTTATTAGAAGCCTAAATCTAATAATTATTATTCATATAAATAGGCTTTTAATTTAGGGACAGAATAAGTATCAAATTTACATTTGTTTATTACTCCGTATTGATTTTACATAGGATGATAAAGTATATTGTTATGAATCTAAGAAGTTGTACATGAAAAAGTTTTGAAATGTATCAATTAAGATTCATAATCAACTTCAAAAATACGTTCTTTAGTTTACAACTATCAGGGCCTGTTCTCATTGACTGAACTCAACTGAGCTGAAATGAACTGAACTGAAATGAATATTTTATAAGAGAAGGAAATTAGAAGCTGAACTGAACTAAACTGAACTGAACTGAATTTCAACGTAAGAGAACAGGCCCTTAGTTAATTTTATACAATGTCTCTGAAAATATGAGTGATAATTGTTAGTTTAAGAGTGTTGGGTGAATACAATTTTCAAACTTTAGAGACACTTGTATTTTGAAACCATCATTAATAAATTATATATAACTGAAGTGACAGACTGACAGTCATCTCTTCTTAGATGTTTAAAAAAAGTTAGATGATTTAAAAGAAACTCAAAAAATAAAATAAAAAAATAAAAATGAACAAAATGTCTTTAGAATAATTTATTGGAGTACACAAGAACACTTAAATTTTAGGTCAAGTTACCAATTGGTTATTGGTGTAGTGGTGATTAGGGTTGCACTTGATAGGGAATATCGCGTATTTGATCTCCCGCAAGCCCGCAACAATAATTGGAAGGGGGTAGGAATCTAACTACCTAAAACTGATCAGATCCCCAAATTCAAATTACCTCAAAGTGTAAATTGGGTGAAACACCAAAAAATAATTTTAGCTCTAGTTTTGTGACTTGTCTTTGTATCTTATTTCATAAACTTTACGTCGTTCGTAAAAGAGAGCCGAAATAAATCTTTAATGGGGCCAAATAGAGAGATATGTTAAATATTACTTCCTTCATTTCTTTTTAATTGGCACGTTTCTTTAGTCACATTTGCCGAATTACAATTTCAACCATTCATATCTTTAATTACCGATAAGCAAAAATTATGAAAATTTGATGTTTTGAAAATATATATCGTGACTAATCTAACAAGATCCTACATGACTGTATTTTTAATTACGTATAAAGCACAAAACACGGTCAAAATAGAGTGTGTCAATAATGCTAAAATCAAAACGCGTCAACTAAAAAAACGAAGGTAGTATCAAACTCCCAAATCTTGGCGATAAAAGTGACCCAAAAGCTAAAACCCTTTTAAATAATTTTGTAACACAAACATTATAATCTGGGGCTAAACTAAGCTCTTGTTTAAGACAACCTAATAGTTAGTAGTACAAAAACTGAGCAGACGTTGAAAAACTTGTGGGAACAAAATGAATAAATGAACACAGGCTGTGAAAGTGATGGACAGTATTCCAGCTAATAAGGGAGATACAGTAAAGTATCTTTGACAAATAAAATAATGATGAAATCATCTAAGAAAAACCCTAATATATACTAGTATATAAAACTCAGGCTTGCACGTCAAAGTAAAACTGATTACAAGCTTATCGTATAAGCTTCTTATTTGGTTGTGAGGCTTGTTTAAGAAGCTAAGGACATAGGCCCCGATCATATCCACTAACTGTCGGCTAAAAGCCTCTAATTTAATGTTTTAATATTACTCATACTAGGAATTTTGGAGAATATATATAGGAGGTGCCAATATGTGATCCTTTGCAACATCACTATGTATATTTTTTTCATCAACACGTGAAGTGTGGTGTTTTTAATTGATGAATCATTTAAGTGTGGTCCGATCTAGTATGATTTGATTGCATTTGATGAGGTCTTCTGGTTTGATTTTATGATTTGATTGAATTACTTTTTCTGTTGTAAAAATGTTTTAAATTAATCGGCACATTTGTGAATACAGAATTTTGACCATCAATACATATAGAAAAGATAATGAAATACTATCCCGTCAAAAAAAAGAGATAATGAAATACTACGTATATACTTACGTAACTTGTTTAACTATGTATATTGATTGAACTAAAATAAACTCTAGACATGGATAATAGGTACTCAGTAGCTAAGGGCTTACTCTCTTCAGCTTATTTTCAGTTCAGTTCAGCTCCAATAAGTTCAGTTCAGTTCAGTTCTGCTCCAATAAATTCAGTTTAGCTCATTTCAGTTCATCAGAACAGACTCTAAACTTAAGGATTCAATTCGAGTTCGTTCAAGTGGACCAATTCAAATTAAACAAAACTTGAATCGCCTTTTAACTAGGTTCTAATCAATCAAGCCGACTTTAAGTAGCTTATCTCACTTACAATTTTTTTTTATTAAAAAGAACGCAATACATATATATTTCATGTATAAATTAATTTCTGAAATGCTTAGTTGGAAATGTAGAGAATCTAAAGTTTGTCTCAATAAACAAAACCACAATTAATTTACATTATGAAAAAGAACATGACACATGAGATGAAGATCGAGGGGAATGAAGAGGGTACTTAGAAGAGAGGATTCCTTGCTTGGCAATTTGGCTTGACAAGTATACTTGAAGAAAAAGAATAATTTCTAATTTTAAAGAGCTTATATTTTTTAAAAAAAAATATATTAATAAACAATAAATTGAATTAAAAATACTTGTTGATGGTAGAATCATACCTTTAATTCTTATTTTAAAAAATGGTAGGTTGGATTTGTATAATAAATATAATATAATTTGGTAGGGTGTAGATAGATGTACATATACTGCCTACTACAATATATATGGTATTACTACAAGTACGTAACTTAACAAAAGCTTTAAGATCACTCTTAACATTATATTGACACTGCATCTAATAAGGAGGCTGCCCCTTCCTTCGATATCCCAGCCTAAAGGACTTGGTATGGTAAAATGTCCTAACTTGAGAATCATCTTGCTCATTCTCTACTCTATCATAACGCTAACACAAACCCTTTTTTTTTTTTTTTTTGATTATCTTTATATAGGTCTTTATCTTACTACCCATACATTAATTAAATTAATAAGACAGTCGCGATTTTTTCAACTACTATGCATTCAAGTAGATATGCTATATATAATGAACTCTCCTAAATAAATGAGTAGTCAATTAGCTATACGGTATTTCTAGGTGTATAATATACGAAATAAAAAAATAACACCAATGCATCTTAGACATACAATAAATTTGCTCAACTAAAAGGAAAAATAAGGTAAATTCAAAAAATGGTTATTATATATTTTAAGATGTGTGTTGTAATTCAAATATTATAATAACCTAATGAGTGACCATTGTTTAATGTGGTTCAAAACAAGCCAAGAATTTGTAAATTCCAATCCAACTCATAATACACTCTTGTATCAAAAGGTCTTGGTCAAGTCAAAACAAAAAATTAAACTAATGATAATGATGGATCGACCCATAAGTCGACCTAATCACTAAAATCAGTCTATGTATGAATGCATGTATAAATATTCCAAAATTACAACTAATATTTAACGGATGTAGTATATTTTTTGTGTGTGTAATAGCTTATAGTTTATGAAATAATATAATGTTTCTAGTTATTCCACTTTTTAATTGTTGCTGCAGCAAGAAAGAAGGGAATCATATAAGGCTGATGATGATCTAGTGTACTGTAAAGTACAACACTATATAATTTTCACCTCAACACCAACATCATCGCCAATTCATGAGATGAATCTTACGAATTAAAGAAAAGGATTGGAGTTTTTGAAAATATGGATATGGGAAGCAACTTTTCTTTAACCTTATTCGACTCAATTGACTACACTATACTCTATAGGGAGTAAACTAGTTAACTAGTCCGGCTTGAGCTAGGGTTGCTCGACTTAACTTTGCATCAATTCAAATTTAAGCCAAGTCAATCTTAAAGTATAATATTACCTTTCGTAATTTATAACTCATTAATCTTACTGTACATTTGAAGCATTAAAATTCTCACAAACTTTTCATTTCAATCATACTTTGATCTACTACTCATACAAAGTATCTTGATTTGAGCACACTTGAGTAGACCTAAGATAAAAATTTTAATACCACATCCCTTGAGCTCATCATAACATCCAAATCGACAATTCTCTCTAGCCGTAACACTATTGAAAGAGTCTAAGGACGTCATCTGACATATTCAAGACCTTAAATCAAATCTTATCAACACTATTATTAATGTCCTTAACGAGTACTTTCATTACTTATTTCTAAGAAATGTATCAAATGCTTAGACGTAAGTATGTAACCTTATACAAACTAAATCATTTTCTTTAATAAAAAATTAAAAAAAAAAACAAAAAAATCAAAGGAAAGGTGCACAATATGACGGTGTGTAACGATTATACCCTATCACTCTCTCTCACTTTCAACGACTTGACGTCCAAGCAACCTCTCTCTTATGTGTAGAAAATACTCTCTTTTTACGCTTTTCCCATCTCTCTTTCTCTCTCCTCAATCTCCTCCTTTCTCTCTCTACAATTTTACCTGCAAATCCCTCCATTTATACCCATTTCCCAATTACTTCAAACCCCACAAAATTATTATTATTATTATTATTTCTTCTTTTTTTTTTCTCATTTTTTGGGGTTTAATAAACTTCATTTTTCTGGGTAGATTTTCTTTTGCTGTATTTTTTTGGGTGATTGAAAGGTATGAAATGACATGGTGCAACATTAATAACCCTTCTACTAGTAGTAATATCAATATTAACACTAATAATGATGATATTAACATCAATAACTTCAATATAATTACTGAAAAATCATCTTCTAATGATGATATTAATAAACATGGTGGAATTTTAAATTCCAAAATTAACCCTCTTCATACTATCTCTTGCCCTTCTTGTGGTCATCACTTACCCCTTCAAGATAAGGTAATTTTTTCTATTTTACATATTTTTATTAAAAAATATTATTACTTTTTTGGCGTAGAGAGAGATGCAGAGGTAATGATGGAGACGTGATTTAATCTCAAGTCTCGGATTTTATTTTTAAAGTTCGGTTTAATTTTGTGTATGCAGGGAGCTGGGGGAATAAATGATTTACCAGGGTTACCTGCAGGGGTGAAGTTTGATCCAACTGATACAGAAATTTTAGAACATTTAGAAGCTAAAGTGAAGTCTGATTTGGGTAGGTTACATCCTCTCCTTGATGAATTCATACCTACTATCGACGGCGAAAACGGAATTTGTTACTCTCATCCTGAGAAATTACCAGGTTTGTAACTATTTTCAATTAATAAGTTTTGTTTTTACAAGTATTTCATTTGATTTGTGTGATTTGTGATGTGGTATGTTGATAAGTATTAGGTGACTCGTACTTCGTAGCTTTGTCCGCCCGATCGGGCGGACATTGCCCGGTCTGACCGGGCGGTGGGGGTTGGATACGTTGAAGCATTCGTATGGAGTTTTCTTCTCGCGCCCGATCGGGCAGACCTTGCCCGGTCTGACCGGGCGGAGAAGGAAAAATGCGGAGACGCGGATTTTACGATTTAAAGTTATCTTTTATGTTATCTTTTTGCCCAAGTATCTTTTATTTTAGGGATTAATATAAAAACCTCCCTAATATTAGTATAAGGGTTAAGAGAGAGAGAGTGAGAGCCGTTCTTGAGAAATACAAGAATCATCTTTGTAATCTTTGCAGTTTATAGTGAAATCATTCGATCTCGGTGCCCGTGGACGTAGCTATCACATCGATAGTGAACCACGTAAATTCTTGGTGTTGTTCTTATTGTTTGCATTGAATTTCTTTATTGTTTTCTTGTTTGTTTTCGACCTTTGCTTCCGCTGTCGCACAACAATTGGTATCAAGAGCTCAGGTTCAATCCTTGGAGAGTTTCTTGAAGATAACAATGGCAGGAGATTCAACAATAAGAATTGAGAAGTTTACCGGGAAAAATAGTTTCGGGCTATGGCAAATTAAGATGAAGGCTCTGTTAAAACAACAGCAGATATGGCGTCCGTTGGCTCCAAAGAGTACTACTTCGGAGTCAGAAGATGGACCGACTGACCCGCAGTTAGAAGTTATGGAAGAGAAGGCACACTCTACCATATTACTTAGTCTTGATGATCAAATCATCACGGAGGTGGCTGATCAGGAAACGGCGGCTGGATTGTGGCTGAAGCTGGAGTCATTGTATATGACTAAGTCGTTGACCAACAAATTATTACTGAAACAGCGGTTGTTTAGCCTCCGGATGCAGTCAGGTACTTCCTTACGGGAACATCTAGAAAAACTTAACTCTATTTTGCTTGATTTACGTAATTTAGATGTTAAAATTGATGATGAGGATGCTGCGTTGATTTTACTTGTATCTCTACCGTCTAGCTTTGAGAATTTTGTAGAGTCTTTTGTTGTTGGTAAGGATTCTATAACCTTAGAAGAAGTGAAGGCAGCACTTCATACTAGGGAACTCAGAATGAAAGCTACGAGTGATAATGGGGATAATGGTAGTGGGTTGTTTGTTAAGTCCGGAAAGTCTAAAAAGAATAAGGGGTTTAACAAGGGGAACAATGCTGGGTCGGGTGCTGGAAACGGCAAGGATGGATCTAGTAAAACTACTACTAAAACATGTTATTACTGTAAAGAACCGGGTCACTTTAGGAATAATTGTCCGGTGAGGAAAAACAAGTCCCAGGCTGCTGTAGTTGAAGAGAAACCGAATGAGAGCTATAATTCAGAGGAAGATTTAGCATTAGTCAGTTCTGCTAGGTCTGATGATTTATCTGATAACTGGGTTCTAGATTCGGGGTGTTCGTTCCATATGTGTCCACGTCGAGATTGGTTTGATACATATGAACCTCGCAATGGGGGTATGGTTATAGTCGGTAACAATGCTCCATGTAAGGTCACAGGTATTGGTTCCATGAGGTTGAGGACTGTTGATGGGCGGAGGTTAACTTTGACTAATGTACGGCATGTTCCTGCTTTAGGAAAGAATCTGATTTCATTGGGTACCCTGGATGACTTGGGGTACAATGGTGTGTTTTCAGATGGGGAGTTGTGTATTTTCAGAGGTTCTGAGTTGGTACTTAAGGGTATCAAAAGGAACACCCTCTATGTTTTTGAGGGTGTTACACTGCCTAGTTCTGCGGTTTGCGCATCTGTATCTCACCAGGAGATGACTAAGATTTGGCACATGAGGCTTGGTCATATGGGGGAGAAGGGGATGCAGCTATTGTCCAAGAGGGGTCTTCTATCCGGGGTCAAGGTTGCCAACCTTGAATTTTGTGAGCATTGTGTGTTTGGTAAGAAACACAGGTCAAAGTTCAGCAAGGGTGCTCACATTACTGATGCAGTGCTCGATTACATCCATTCAGATTGCTGGGGTCCATCTAGAGTTGAAGGTATGGGAGGTTACCACTATTTTGTGTCATTTGTTGATGACAAGTCCCGATACACATGGCTTAGGTTGCTTAAGTCAAAGGATGAGGCCTTCAAAGTTTTCAAGCAATGGAAAGCTTTGGTGGAAAATCGACAAGGAAGGAAGATCAAGAAGCTACGAACGGACAATGGGCTAGAGTTTTGCAAAGACGAGTTTAATCAGTTCTGTGCAGATGAGGGTATAGGTCGGCATCATACTGTCAGGAAGACACCACAGCAGAACGGTGTAGCAGAACGGGTTAATCAGACACTGCTAGAGAGAGTTCGATGCATGCTCTCTAATGCAGGGCTTGGGAGGAGGTACTGGAGTGAAGCTGTGTTAACAGCTTGTTATGTCATTAATAGGGGTCCTCATTCTGGAATTGATTCCAAAATTCCGTTTGAGATCTGGAGTGGTAAGTTGCCTAATTTTTCGAATTTGAAGATTTTTGGTTGTGTTGCTTATTATCATGTTATTGAGGGTAAGCTGGATCCACGAGCCAAGAAGGGGTGTTTTGTTGGGTACGGGGATGGTGTGAAGGGGTTTAGAATTTTTTCACCTTCGGAGGGTCGGGTCATTCTTAGTAGGGATGTTACTTTCGATGAAAACACCATGTATTCAATTAAAAATGCAGAGATTTCAGATTTGAGAAGGGAAGGAGACAATTTATTACAGACAGATGGGGTACTTGAGGTACATCAGTCTACCATTGCTGATTTACCTCGGGTACAATATATTGATGATGATGCTGATGTTCCAGTGCCGGGTACTCCTGAACCTGAGATTACTCCTACTCATTCTAACTCTGGGGATGAGGTGGAGCAATCTAATCAGGGGTCATCTAGTCAACCTGACACCATTCTTGAGATGCCTAAACGAGTTATCAAGAAGCCTGTTAGATTGATTGAAGAGATGGAGGGAAGAAATTGCTGTGTTGATGCGATGACAGGTTATGCATTGAGTGTAGCTGATGATGTAGAGTCATTTGAACCTGCCACATATAAACAAGCAATTAGTTGTAGTGAGTCTGCGCAATGGCTTGCCGCAATGGGTGAAGAGATGCAGTCTCTTTACAAGAACAGAGTGTGGGAACTGGTAAAGGTACCGGAAGGGAGGAAGCTTGTGGGTTGTAAATGGATTTACAAGAAGAAAGAAGGGTTGTCGGAAACTGAGCAAATACGTTTTAAGGCTAGGCTAGTTGCTAAGGGGTTCAGTCAGGTAGAAGGGGTTGATTTTGTTGAGATATTCTCACCTGTGGTTCGACATACTTCTATCCGTGTGTTATTGTCAATTGTAGCACATTTTGATCTTGAGCTGGAGCAGTTGGATGTTAAAACGGCTTTCCTTCATGGCGATTTGGAGGAGGAGATTCTGATGAAGCAGCCCGAAGGATTCGAAGTTCCTGGAAAGGAACACTATGCCTGCAGATTGCTAAAGTCATTGTATGGACTTAAGCAATCCCCCCGACAGTGGTACAAAAGGTTTGATTCTTTTATGGTTTCACAAGGTTTTGACAGGAATTCATATGATTGCTGTGTGTATCATAGTAAGCTGGATAATGGTTCCATGATTTATCTTTTGTTATATTTTGATGACATGTTGGTTGCCACAAAGAATAAATCTGATATTGCTAGATTAAAGGAGATGCTTAACTCGGAGTTTGACATGAAAGACTTGGGTGCAGCTAGGAAGATTTTGGGTATGGAGATCTACAGGGATCGGGCTAGAGGTAAGCTTTTCTTGACTCAGAAAAGCTACATTGAAAAGATTTTGTCTCGTTTTGGGATGGAAAAATCGAAGCCTATAAGTACGCCAACTACTGTTAGTTGTAAGTTGTCTTTGTCTATGTCACCTCAATCAGAGGAGGAGTTGTCTTATATGTCTAGAGTTCCATATGCAAACGCGGTTGGTTGTTTGATGTATGCTATGGTCTGTACTAGGCCGGATATTGCGCATGCTGTTAGTGTTGTAAGCAGGTTTATGGCTCGACCTGGGAGGGAACACTGGCAAGGGGTGAAAAGGATTTTTCGCTACCTGAGAGGGACAATGGTCTTGTGTACGGGAATGGTAGGGAATGCTTGGTCACTGGGTACAGTGATTCTGATTATGCAGCTGATGTGGATACCAGGAGGTCTGTGACTGGTTATGTGTTCACTTTGGGTGGTTCTGTGGTTAGTTGGAAGTCTACATTGCAGTCATCAGTTACGTTGTCAACTACTGAAGCTGAGTATATGGCTTTAACTTCTGCAGCTAAGGAGTCTATTTGGCTCAAAGGCCTAGTAGGTGAACTGGGTATTGCACAGGATTTTGCTACAGTGTATTGTGATAGTCTAAGTGCGATTTGCTTAGCTAAAGATCAAGTACACCATGATCGGACGAAGCACATTGATGTCAGGTATCATTTCTTGCGTACTGACAAGAGGATTAAGGTGAAGAAGATTGGGACTGCTGACAACCCGGCTGATTTCTTCACTAAGCCTGTTCCGTTTAGCAAGTTTAAACATTGCTTAGACTTGCTAAATATTGATTACTACGTGATGTAGTAGGCCCTGAGGGGCGAAGTTGGGGAGCTCCTGGTGTAGGTGTGTTGGCCTTAAGGTGGAGCTTGCCCGGGGCTTGTGATGCAGGTGGAGCATTATGAGTTGTTATACTTGGAGACGAGTATGTGATGGGTCTTGGTTGAAGACTTATCGGGATGTATGGCTTATGCATGAGTCTTGCATCGGGTTTGGCTTGAGATGTTTTTCCACTATGTCTTGATGGGGTCGTTTGCTGACTACGAGTTCTCGTCAAGGTGGAGATTGTTGATAAGTATTAGGTGACTCGTACTTCGTAGCTTTGTCCGCCCGATTGGGCGGACATTGCCCGGTCTGACCGGGCGGTGGGGGTTGGATACGTTGAAGCATTCGTATGGAGTTTTCTTCTCGCGCCCGATCGGGCAGACCTTGCCCGGTCTGACCGGGCGGAGAAGGAAAAATGCGGAGACGCGGATTTTACGATTTAAAGTTATCTTTTATGTTATCTTTTTGCCCAAGTATCTTTTATTTTAGGGATTAATATAAAAACCTCCCTAATATTAGTATAAGGGTTAAGAGAGAGAGAGTGAGAGCCGTTCTTGAGAAATACAAGAATCATCTTTGTAATCTTTGCAGTTTATAGTGAAATCATTCGATCTCGGTGCCCGTGGACGTAGCTATCACATCGATAGTGAACCACGTAAATTCTTGGTGTTGTTCTTATTGTTTGCATTGAATTTCTTTATTGTTTTCTTGTTTGTTTTCGACCTTTGCTTCCGCTGTCGCACAACATGGTACATAGAGAGCCAGGAGGGTTTGTGTTATGTTTGGGATTTATTAATCCGAGACTTTACCAACTAATCTAGCTAGCGGCGTAGTTGAGGACTCAAGGGTTAGCAATCTTAGCATCATGCATGCCTTTTGGATCCAAATTATATTTTGGGTGTAGATTAGTACGGAGTAGTATTTAATTTTATTTTAAAAGGAATTAAATTAATTAGTAGTGGCGTGCTAAGAATAAAAATGAATGTTGAATAAAAATTAATTACTTGTAATTAGTAATACTAGCGTGCTAAGAATATATTGATGTTGTTTTCAGTCGATTTATGACACATTTCCATTTAGGTTGCTTCCCTTGCAAGCATCTATTAGGACTTAAGAGTAGTTTTTTTAAATTAGTTTTTGTGGATTTTTGGTATTTTGTCAATTTTTGGAATTTTGTTGCAAATGGTACTAATTTTATGCATTTAATCTCCAACCAAAATCCTGAATCTCTGCTTCGTAATTTAGGGGAAATTGGGTCATTTTTGTTGATCGTATTTATAATTAGGAAAAAAAATTAAAATTCTTCAATTCATTCCCCCAAAAATTCGTATATCACATTTTTTTATTATGGATCGTTCAATGATAATAAGACTTTCTAAATCTAGTAAGTTTTTTAGTAAGTTAAGTTTTTGTAATTTAAGATATTTGAATGAACTTATTTGTGGCCGATTATATAGGGCATAGGGAGAATTATCTGCCTTATAGTTTGCTTGTAATGTTTGCAGGACAAATTTTGTATTGGCTATTAGAATTTCGAAGTACTGTAGGTTATTGAATGATGAGTTATGATGTTGATTCCTTACAATCTTAATGTGTACTGAATTATGTGATGTTCTCTCCTCTAATGTGTCCATTTGTTGCTACAGAGTGAGAAAATTTAATTACAACCTTAATGCATTAATTGCAATATTAAACACTTAAATATTAGAGTTTAGATTGATCTTTTGGATCAAACTATAACATGAAAGTATTAATCCCTTTTAATAACAAAAATGTTTCGTGTAATTATAGTGTAAATGGGGTGTAATTATTTGGATTGCTTGAATATGTAATGAGATATATGGCTAAACTCTTTGGACAATTCAAAGATATTACTTGTTTAAGTTGTTTTCACCTATTTTACCTTTTAATTTTGATGATTAGTGATTTTTTGAACACATGATTTGTACGAAGTACTACAATACTACTTTTGGTTATGTGGCTCTATGGTGGGTTCAATTACTTATCCAAAGTAGAAATAAAGATTCATATATTTGATACTAGATCTAAAGAGATAACTTGATATAGTTTAACTTTTTATGTTTCATATTCTTGCTTCTTCATGTTGCCTTCACAAGACACACTAATATTATGCTTATCTAGCACCTTCACATACATATACTTTCAATTTGAGTTGGAAGTTAAAAAGATGACACGGGAAAGAAGTAGATAATTAAGCAGGCGAGTGAATGAGGAGCTAAAGTGATATCCAGAATAAGTTGTCACATTGATAGCGTATTTTGAGCTAGCTTAGCGTAGTGAAAACTAAATTTGAATAGCGTATATGTCACGAGTAGCTAGCTTTCGAGTGGGATGAAGGTATTAATGTCTAGCTTGTTGATCAACTAAGCTTAATGACAAAAAAGGTTTGAATGTTGTCATGGCCTTACTTTAACATGTGCATCAATTACTAAACTCCATGTTAAGTAGTGTATCATAGGCATAGCTTTGCATCTTATGAAAGAAGATAATAAAGATTGAAAAAGTGAGATAAAATGGAAAGAGTTCACTGATTATTAGCAATGTTTAAGAAAAGAATCTTATTAATCTCCAGCTTGTAAAATCATGTATATTGCCTCTTTATGTACTTTTGTTTATGGTGATTATTGTAAGCTCTCCATATTCAACTTTCATAACTTCTAATAATTTTATCATATAGAACCGCGATTTTTTACAAGAATGTACGTCCAAGTTCTAGCTTTACCCAATCTTTATCATGAATTGCATTGGTAATCTATCATTAGTCATGTGTAATTAAGCTTTCAAACTAGTCTTTGACAAAATGTTTAATGGAAGCAACATAAATGTAGCCTTTGTAGTTTGTATGTAATACACTTCCTTTGTCTATCATCCTGAAGTAATTATCATTGTCACGTTTTCTATGACAGTAATGGTTTGCGACTGACTCCTAAATATTCTTATACCATGAGGGGTTAGTTAAAACAATGAAACAACAGAAGGAGTTATTGATTTCATTCAAGTATACTTTAACTTATGATGCTTACTTCTTATTTACTTACTGATAATCCTAATATATCCCTTTCATTTTCGTATATAATGAATGTGCTCTCTTTTAGTAAACTAGCAAGAATTGAGAAGTCTTGTTGTTCACTCTAAGTTAGGTGTGAGCAAAGATGGTGTGATGCGACACTTCTTTCACTGCCCTTCAAAGGCATACACAACAGGAACAAGAAAGCGAAGAAAGGTCCACACTGATGAAGACGGCGGAGAGACAAGATGGCATAAGACGGGCAAAACTCGACCCATACTCATCAATGGCGCGGTTAAAGGCTTCAAGAAGATTCTAGTATTGTACACAAACTACGGAAGACAAAGAAAGCCAGAGAAGACAAACTGGGTAATGCATCAATATCACATTGGCCAAAATGAAGAAGAAAGAGATGGCGAATTTGTCCTTTCAAAGGTGTTCTATCAAACACAACCTAGACAATGTGGTTCAACTATCAAAGAAGTACCTCAAGATGTTGAACATCCTGCATTGATCAAGGCCCCTCTCAATTATTACCACCCGAGTTACATTCCTTACGACCATCATCATCAACAACAACAACATAACGACGTTGGGGAACAAAGTAGAGATAGACCATCTCAGTTGATCCCTAACTTAATACTACAAGGTGACGGGTCATCTCTGTTTACAATAGCTACTACTCGAAAATCATGAGAAAAACTGGACTGAATGGTACATACTAAAATACAATATACCATTGATTTGAACTCGTGATGATAAGGACTTACTTGGTGGTTGTTGGAAGGTCAAATGATATAGTTTCAAGGTTAAGGGTAATGAAATTGACTTCATATGGTTGGATTTTGAAGGGTTTGGATGGCAATTTGGTAATTTTCCTTAGGAAATTTTGAGTTGCGGAAATGGCTATGCATGCAGGTGAAGTGAAGATCAGCTATTCAGCAATTATAATATACATGTACACTTTTATTTTGTAGGTTAAATTAGGAGGGGTAAAATGGGAACTAATTTGTTGATACTGTACAAAGATATACTTTTCATTGTACGGTTTTCTAGGGCAAAATTTACATTAATTACATACACATAACGAGAAAAGTTCTTAGGTAACTATTGTATTTTAATTTTTCCACAAAAATTTAATAACGTATGAAATTATGAGGGAATAATTGGATGATACTAATTCAAGTTATGATTTGCTATGACCACAATTGAAGGATACTACAAGAAAACAGATATTTTACAATTGGAAAAAAAAATTCATCGGAAAGGTTGGCAATTCCATCGGAAGTACTAATTTCCGATATAAATTAATTTCGTCGGAAACTTTGCAACGGATGTTCCATCGAAAATGGACATTTGTCGAAAAATTCAAAATTTTTGACAGAATTTGGAGTCTGTCGGAAAATTCTATCGGAAAAGAGATGTTTCTAGTAGTGGGACATTGATAGGAATAATAAGTTGGACAGTTAGACAACAAAACTATGTAGTATAAAACATTGTTATAGCTCCATTGTACGTACTTGTATAATCTAGGATAATTTTTCATTTCTTTTTTATCATTTATACATTATAATTCAAAACTTAAATTTATAGCTTAATTTAAGCTAAGAAGAATGCCTTTCAAAAAAAAAAAACTAAGAAGAAAATAAATTATTTAAAAATATCAAATTATTGAAAAAATACTCTCTTTTTCTACACTTAGATCTTTCAAATGATATTTATCTTACTTTATTTTTATCTCTTTTTGAACTCTGAACAACTTCTTAATTCTCTTTCTTCGTGCTACAATTAATCACAATATCAAAGAGTAGAGTGCGTGCAAAATTATATGACTAATTGATACTCCGTAGTATTGTTTACCATTAATAAAACTATTAAAGTAAACCGTCATAAGTATGCAATTCGACTAACATGAGCTCAATAATTGGATATGATGTGTACGATATGAGCAGTGGCGGACCCAGGAATTTCCGACTGGTGAGTCACAATCGATAATCAAATATGTAAAAAAAATTTTTTTACCAAACAACCAAATAATAGTACTAAAAAATACATCTAAATATTCAAACAGTACAAAATACAACCAAATGTTCATATAATACTACAAAAGATAATTAAATAGTAATGCAAACTTATTACAATAGTTCTCGACGAGTTTTCATGTTTTGATATCGATTTATGATATCTTCCATGCTAACATTCAAAAACAAATCATTCTCCAAATAAGTAATTAAACAATCATTCAACATTTGATTTAAAATAATCACTCAGGCACTCAGCAAGTCAGCACTTCAGCATTATCATTATTACCCCTAAAACAAAAACTTAGAATTCAAACAATATAGATTTAAAATAATAATAATCATAATTGTGAAAACTAAATAATAGCAGAGACAAAGAAAAGCTTAAGTTTGATAAAATCTGGAAAATTATAATCTTACTCGTCCCACTTCGCTAGAAGATCGTCCGTAAACTTATCGAGGTTAGTGTTATCCCATGGATTTGCATCCCGAAACTCAGTTAGAGGAGGAATAGAACAAAAAAGACGAACAAGGATAGAGTCATCCATTTTTCTTTAAAGTTTTTTCTCAATTTCTATTGCTTCTCTTCGATTAGGGTTTTCTGGAAAATTTGAGAGGAAAGAGGTTTGCAATTCAGTAATCTAAACTGCAATTTTATAACCTGCAAGTATTTGGAGTCGGTTTTGGTTTTAATCTTTTTTCTAATATCAGGCCTCCTGTTTTTCTTTCCTTTTTCTTTCGAGCAATAAAAATCTCAGCCCTTCACTACCCTTTTCCTGTTATTGTCCACCGTCCACGACTCCACGGAGACGGAGCAGGCGAAGAGAACGGTGCCTGGGTGGAGAACTGGAGATGAAGCGAAGAGGCGAAGAGAACTAGAGAAGAAGGCTAGGGTTTGAACTTTGAGGAACAGAGGAAGACAGTAACTCGGAAAGCTAAAGAAAGTTTTTTTTTTTTTTTTTTTTTTTAAATAATTTAAAATTTTTTTTGGGCCCTGGTGAGTCACTTGACCCACCAGGCACAAGCCCAGGTCCGCCACTGGATATGAGCTAGAGGGTCAAATAGGAGTTTAATGGTAGATCTTTCACCTTTTAATCATGATATAGATAGTTCGAATCTACTCTCTACAACTCTACATTTTAAATTTAATTGTAACAGTTTGGCCTTCTCTACTATTTATTAAGTCAATTTAGTTTGACTTTATTTGAACTAATGTACAAACAAATTTTAATCTTTTTTTTAACCTTCATATGTTTTTGAATAAAATAAAATATACAAAAGTATTCTAACTTTTTTTTTTTAGGTAATGAGAATTCTCTTACAACTAGGGAATGAAATTAAAAATCATACTAAGGGTTTGTTCTCTTCAGCTTAATTTCAGTTCAATTTAATTCAGCTCAGCTCAGCTCAGTTCAATTCAGTTCGATTCCTAATTTCCTTCTCTCATAATAAAGGAAATTTAGTTCAGTTTAGTACTTTAGTTCATCTCAACTCAATTCAGTAAAATAAGAACATGCCATATTTAAAGTAAGAATCAAACCACTCTAACAAAAATGAAAAGAAGACCTACAACCATTAAGGGTCTGTTTTCGTACGTTTATTTTCAGTTCAATTCAGCTCCTAATTTCTCTCTCTTATAAAATATGGAGTATTAATTTCAGTTTAATTCAGTTCAGTTCAGCTCTAATAAGTTCAGTTCAGTTCTGCTGAGTTCAGTCAATAAGAATAGGCTCTAAATCAACCTTAATTCTAAAAATCTCTTCAGCTCGTGCGGTCATACGTAGCATTTATTTAATATTTTGTCACTTCGTCGCTAACATATCGTTCTTATGGGCCCATTTTTTTCTTTCGAGTATTTAACATTTAGCTTTGCCTGGGCCCTGCCCTGCAGTGTGTGGTTCCTACAGGCGTAGGTACCTAGCTTGCATCATACATCTATTTCGCGGAAAGAACATATTGTACAAATGTAAAGAACCAACTGTTGTAATGAAAAGAACATACTATTAAAATATAATGAACATGTATCTAAATTGAAAAGAACATATTTGCACCAAAAAAAAGTAAAAAGAACATATGTTCATGTTCTTTGACTGCCTATATAATATACTTTTATTTATGATATAATGTTCATTGCTTATTGTGTATTGTTCTTTGAATTTTGTTTTAAAATTATGGTGGGTATATATAAATAATGTTCATTACACAATATTTTCATGTTCTTTATTAATATTACAGAAAAAAAAAATTAATGTTCTTTATAAAACAGCTATATGTTCTTTATAAAATAACTTTATGTTCTTTATAAAGTAGCTACATGTTTTTTCTGCTTTTCTTGTCTGTACCAAGCAAGGTACCTTAAAACTTTCACCTGCCCCGAGGAATATGTCTCTATGATATCTTAGAAGTAAGAACCAGGTGATCTCCCAAGGAATAACTAAAGTAATTCACTTAAGGGGTGTTTGGTTAACGGAATTTAGGTATGAAATATGTGTTTAGAATAATTAAAACTTTAAACTCCTATCTTGTGTTTGGCTTATGATTTTATGAATTTTAAACTCATATGATCATACATTCATACCTAATCTCTAGTGGCGAGATAGATTTAGCTCATATGTTTAGTATTAAGAATTTTAGATTCAAACCTCAAATTAAACATATGTTTGGTTTCAAGTACATAAACCAATCCCGAGTCTCAAGTTCCTCAATCATAAGCTTATCATTTTATAGTTGAGACCAAAAATTGATTTATACACTCTATCATGTACACCTTCAGTTCTACATGCAATCAAGTAAAACGACAACGTATAATGACTTTTTTTTATGTTATAATGCACCATCATTGTATAATAATCAGTGGCGAAGCTATATTAAGGGGCCTTGTGGCAGCGGCCCCACCATATTTTTTTAAATTTTTTTTATTAAGTTAAAGGTGTAAATTTATAGGTTAAATACAATTTATAATGCAATAAAATAATAAATAACATCAAAGTAGCTTTGTCGTAGTGCTAATGCATTGAATTTGTGTTAAAAGTTTTGAGTTCGACATCCACCACATATAATAATATGCCCTTTTTAAAAATATCCTACATCCACCACTGATAATAATATGTCTTTTAAAAAATGTTATGTGTTTCCAATGATGTTTATGCTCTTTATGCTATCATTCAATTTCGATAAACGTATATGTGCGTTTTTTTTTAATACAAAACCAAATAGTAGCTCTTAAAAAAGCATGCAAAAACGTGTCTTATATTTAAAAGAAAGTAGTGAAAGTATAAAGAAAAAAAATGAAAATTTTATGTCTTCTTTTTCATAATATACAACCTTCATTTTACTGAGACTTACATGGTTATTCTAGCTACACAAACTAAGTAAAAAAAATAAAAATAGAAACCATACATGCAAGTACTTGTACTCGGTATTAAGCAAAAGATTTATTAAATAAAATAGGGCTCTACAAAGTGGAATTGTGGATGATAAACATGAATAGAAACCTATCATAAAAGGAGTAAAATAAAAGTGAATAAAACTTTGAAAACGGATAAAACGAAAAGCGAATAAGACTTAGAAAAACAAAGGTAGCACCTCGTATTATACAATAATTAATAAGTCATACTTATATCCTTTAATTTTAAAATTAGCATATTCCATTCTTGTGCACCATTGTGCAGAGTTCTTTCTAGAAGAACCAATAAAACGAAAAGTAAACAAGACTTAGATTAACGAAGGTAATATTATACGAAATATAATAATTAATAAGTCGTACTTATATTCTTTCATTTTTAAATTAGTGCATACCATTCTTGTGCACCATTATGCAAAGATCTTCCTAATTTTGGCCCATGTCTATTCCTCAGTAATCTATATTCAATTTTGGTAGAATTTTGAGATTTTTTGACCCTCTTCTTCCCGCCTTCACCCTAGCACATAGGCCCACTTAGGCCCCGGTTTAATGTAAAACATTTTCAATGGAAAATTAATTTTCACGGAAAACATATTTTCAGGGAAAAACACAATTGCAAATTATTTTTCCTTTGTTTGGTTGCATATAAGAAAAATTCAAGAAAAATAAAAAATAAGAGTGAAAATGTAAAGATGAATGAGAAGGAAGTAAAAAAAGAGGTAAGGAGGAAAAAGGAAAATGTGGCTTCCCTTGTTTTGGAAAATAAAATGTTTTCCCATCATTAAGGATGGAATTTTCCACCCTTGGAAAAATTGTTTTCCATCCCTTAACAAACCAAACAAAGAAAAATGGAAAAAAATGAAAAATTCATTTTCCATGAAAACCTTTTACATCAAACTAAACAGGGCCTTAATTTATGGTTGTCAACTCCAAGCATCAATCAAGCATTTTGAATATTAATTTGCGCTAAGGAGCCCTTGGAAGCCACAAGCAATAGATCCTTATAACGTGCAGTTGGCCACTTGCACAACAGTGAAGCAAGCAAACATCTCGTGGATTTACCAAAGAGAGTAAACCACTAAACCTGTTGCCATTCTACACTCGATTAAGCAAGACATAATTCGTAAACTGTAAATATATCATCACTCGTACTTTACCAGATTGAAGAATTTTCACTGAATCAGCAAGGAATACAGTTTTAATCTTTTAACATAAATCAACACGCATAATACATCAAATCCACTATCAGTTTTGGACTGAAACTACCACAATCCTCTGAAAGAGCAACTCTGACCGTTAGACCTACACATCATAGAAAAGCAATGAAAATTAAAACTTCGCGACACTCTGTTTCTCGCAGAAACTAACTGAACCTAAAAAGAATATACATTATCATGCTCCTTAATGTTAGACCTACAGTAGTTACAGCAAAACCAGGCAATTTCGCCACTGATGTTCCTGTCTCACTCTCCCAGAAAGACCAAAATGATACGGTAGAATGATTTCAGGTCAGAGGCAATGTATATCAACACAAAACCCTTGTATCCAGAGAATTAATAGCCCTCCCCAACTAATCTCATCTAATAAAAGAAACTTGAACTAGAGCTGAATCTTCTGTCCAAATCTAGCAACGTTAACCGGTTGATCAGGACTTGTTCAGGATGTATTTTTCATACAAAGCAATATAATCTTTCTTCTTAGCAGGGGCCCGAAGCTTAAACACCTCATCACCGAAATTGTGTTCAGTGAGCTCTTGCTTGAGCTTCTGAATGGTGAACTTTCTATAGTCTTGCGTGTCATTTTGCTGACTGCTTTCATCATCATCACCCGTAAAAACAGAATCACAATCACCTGCTGAGGCTGCTTGCTGTAGTGGACTGATCGTACTTTTTCTTCTTTTGCTTACCCTTGCTTTATCAACATCCATATCCTCCGCAGAGTCCACTGCCACATCATGCTCATCCACCCTGGCACGTTTCCCATGTGAGGCAGACTTCAGCTTGGCATCAAGGGCAGACTCATTCAAACAAACAGATGTCAGCTCTTGCTGGACCATGTCAAGTTTCGCTTGGGTAGCCTGCAGCTGATGAGAGAGTGCCTCTGCACGGCGATTTGCTTCTCCCCTTGCAACACGTTCAGTCTCAAGGAGACTCTCCAGTACTTGAACAGTGCTAGCTCTTTGCTCACTGTTAGATTTCATCAGCAATTCAATTTCCTTCTGCCTTTCTTCAACCTGAGCCTCCAGCAGACTTACTTTAGCATTGGCATCCGTTTCGGATGTACGGAGTGTTTCCAGTTCATTTGCCAGGTCACTTTTCTCTCTCTCCAAGTGATCAATTTGCCTCTCAGCACGCTCGATATGGGCCAATCTTTCCATAGCTGTTCGCTGAATTTCATTTTTTTCCTTCTGAGCAGCAGCTGCATCTAATCGTGCTTTATCAGCCACCTCAGTAGCTCTTTTTGCTTCTTTTTCAGCAATTCTACATCTTTCTTGCACCTCATCAAACCTCTTGAACTCAGACTGGTATTTCTGCTCCAGATGTACTTTTTCCTGCTCAAGTGTGCTAGCTTCTCTCTCATATGATTGTGCAGTAGCATTTGCAGCATCCAGCTTCTCATTCAACTCCTTTATGTCACTTCTCATGCCAGCTATTTGCAGCTCATAGCTAGCTACCTTGGATTCAGCAGCCTGAGGGAAAGAATGTAGATCTAATAATTACACTTGTATACTAAAGAAAGCATAAAATGCTTACAAAAAATCTATTTAGTAGACTTCATTTCAAAAAGACAGAAGATTCAAGTCTTTTTGAAATCATCAACTAGCCAATGAATTATTAATTCGCAAGGTCGTTAGTGCCAAAGAACACTTAAAAGAACATACTGGATATTATTATTCTGTATATACCTGAAAAATATTAAGGACATACCATCTGCAACAACTACAAGTACTAATGACTTTTTTATTTGTCTTTTTTTTTTAGGAAAAAAAAAAAAAAAAGATGCATTCAATGCTTATTCATCAAAAAATAAAAATAAAAAATACCTTCAACTCAAAACTCAAAGCTGCTAATCTCTGCTCCGCATGCTCAATATTTGCTGCTTGCTTCTTAATTTCCTCTTCCTGTAACATTAAAATCAGAACAAAGATTAGCATGTGAGTATTTGAGCTCACTATAAATCTGTTGTGAAACTATTAATTGCAAGATTTGCAACAACACGTTATTGAGAAATATGTTAATATAACAGCACAGTAAAGGCAAAAAAACCATTAATTTTACAAAAATCAATAAAGACCTTCTTTGCCAGACTACTAGAAAATTCACTTCTAATAGTATCTTCCCGGGATTGCCTAGTCTTATCCGCACGCTCCTGCACAACAGCTGCCTTTTCGAGGGCTGCTTTAGTTTCTCGAACAGCAATATCATATTTTCTTTTCCACTCATCCGCTTCCTCTTGAGAAGATTGAACTTGTTCACGAGCAGCAGCCAGTCTTGCTTCTGCAGCACTAGTTCTGGACTTGAGAGCATCTCTATCAGCACTCGCTTGTTCTTCTTCATCTTTCTTTTTTGATAGGACATACTCATATTTCCTTTTCCAATCAGAAGATTCCTGCCTAACAGACTCTAGAGATTTCAACAAGCCAGAAGATTTTTCTTCCAAGGAGCTGCATTTACTCTGCAAAGAAGTAATATGGCTCATATACTCATCAGCAACCTTCTTCTTTTCATTTATAGCATCCTCATAACGCTTCATATACTCAGATTTAGACTTCTCATTTGCTTCCAACTGTTTGTTGAGCATATTCATCTTATCTTCGATAGATCGACACTTCAAACTTAAGGAACTTTTCTCAGACGTGACCTGATCTATTTTCTTCCTGACAAGGTCTGCGATTGGACCTTCCAAGCTGGAAAACTTCAAGGTTCAGTTAAGCCCAATCGGCAATAAGAAATTTCAAAGAAAAAGAGGTATGCGAACCTTTGAAGAAGAAAATTTGCAAGTCTATGCCATTTTTCAGGACCGTAAGTTGACTTTTCAAATTCTGAACAAAGGTCATCGAGGATCTGCATATCAAATTGTTCTCCAAATAAGAGTTACCAAATGCAAGATAGCAAGAATGTATAGATGTAGTGAAATGTGCACCTGTGCAACCACTTGCAAATATCATCATGTCATGACATCAAGTGCCACCACAAAGTTTAATATATCAACACACATAAGCAGCAAACAGGAAAATGCAGCTCAACATCTTTCCTTTAGTCTTCTTTGAACAGTAGGGCACAAACAGAATAAACAAGTAGCAGATTTTGAAATTCAGTACACTACAAAAACGAATATACTCCGTTACATATTATGAGAAACAAAGAGGCTTGCACACAGTCCAAGGTAAAATTTGTCAAGGGTTGTTTAAGAAAGTAAATGACATGTAATCAAGGGTAGGAGAAAAAGTGGGGATGATTAATAAATCTAGGAGCTCCACCCAACCACAACCAACACCCAACAGTCACCCATTATTTATATTGCACCATGGAGGGAGAACACAATATATTTTTGTTGTGGGGAAAAGGAAGAGGAAAGAAAAATTACAAAATTAGCTATGAGATTGTAAGAATAAACTAAAGAAACATGTATTAACAAGGGTATATTAGGCATTTACAATGTGAAGTGTGAGAGATTTGTTTTCCTAAAATGGTTATAGTGCAATATTTCTGAAGCCTCCTTAAAAAGCAAGTGGTGCAATAATAGCAAAACAAAGGAAGTAAAAAAAACACTTATAACAGTGGCTCGCAAGGTAAAATTTGATGTCTAGAGAAAATTCACTGTGACATTTGGAATCCATGAGAGTTTCATCAAGGCCATGCTTGGGAATGGTAGATGTTTTTTTCTTTATAGGGCCCAGAAACTAAAAAATTGTAAAGAAAATTCACGGTAATATTTATGTGAGTGATGAGTGATGTCAACCTGACTTCCAAGTGTAGGCATGTAGAGCACAATAGAATTTTTTGCGATTTAAGATCTGGTGTTATCATGTATTTTGTGCTTTTTGCCATTTATCAATGTTACTGACTTTTACTCCCTCCGTCCGTTCCTAAAGACCTCTAAAAGACTTTAAAAGCAAATTGCAGAAACTACCACTCTCTACCATCACTCAATCCCCGTCACTACCCTTTAAAACAATACATAGTTGGACCAAGCCCAGCCCTTGAAGGAACTACTTTATGTTTCTACCTTTGCAAACCAGAAACTATACTTGCCCAATGACATATGGCTCTGAACTTAACAGCATTAAACTGACAATTGCAAATGAAGCTTTGAATATTGAGGGAAAATTAAAGATATAATACCCCAAGAATACCTATCCAGGATTGAACTTATTAGTGATATTACAAGGTTACAGGAACAGAAAGTTAAAAACCAATACTATGAATAGCAAGAGAATTTATGTACCTCTTCTGAAACAGACCTAATAATCCTACAAAACTACTCTCAGACTCTCAGGAGTGTTGTCTATGATACACAAAGAGGAAATGGTCAATTGAACAAATAGCAGAGTAGCTTCCAGAAGTTTGCTTGATCGGCAATGAAGAAGAAATTAAACAAGGTAAGCATACATAACAAAATAAGAAAAAAGAAAAATCTATAAATACGTGTATATAATAGAGGTAAAAGGATTGTGCAAGAAATCAAAATCGAAATCTGAAGAAAAGAGTAAGAGCTACAAAAACAAATCACCTTGAAGACTTGCTCCAACTTTGCATCGGCAGAATGACAAGCTGCTCGCAATCTCTTTTCCATATTCTGAATAGCATTCAAGCATTTCATCTCTGCCTCCATATAAGCATTTCTTTTGTAATCCTGGATAATCAGTAAAATAATCAGGGATTCACAAAAATCCAGACAATGAGTATTCTACCCGAAAATCAGCACACCTGTCAGAAAATGATCCAACCAATCTTCAGATCTCAAAAGACCACAAAATTACAGTTCAAAATGTACTTCACACTCGAATATTTAGATTGTGCAGCCCATCCAATTAAAATTAATGTGAATATTGTAAAATTAGACCCAACAAGACAACCCAACCTTACTCATCTGAGAGAAAACTGATTTAACCAGGGTAAATATTTTAAGATCATAATTAACGTTGGTACCAAAAAGGCAAAGCAACCCCAAAAAACTAGAACCGACCAACATGTTTGACAGTCTACAATACAGTCTTGACACTGATCAATCATTAAGCACCATCTGGTACACAACTGACTTAAAAGCTCCAACAATAATACTTCCTCCGTTCTTTTTTTTATTGCACCATTAGGGATTTCACGCTTGCCAATGCATTACTTTAGTTATTAATATCTTCAATTATACTTTTGTAAAAAAAAAATGATATTTGAAAAATAGTCGAGACGAATCTAATTAAATCCCACATGACTATGTTTTTCCTAATGGATAAAACAAAAATGATGGTCAAAGAAGATTAAGTGAGTAGTGTAAAAGTCCTTATGGTGCAATAAAAGGAAAACGGAGGAAGTACACAAGTAGTATTTTACAGTAAATGTGCTCAATTTCATCCCAGTAGATAGTTGTGTAAAGCTGGAATAATAATTAAACACACTGTTTCTTAAATTATCAGAAATAGCACATTGAGACCAAAAAATAAAACTGAAGCACCATATAAGCCAAAAAGGTTAGTTGTCAACTGCTAACTATAGTTATCCTCAAGTAACAAGGCATTGTAGCAAAGTCTTCAAGAGAAAAACTCGCCACCACACTCCAACATCTGTTCAGGAACATTTTATACTACTGAACATTTACCAAGTAATTTAATCACCATATCTGAGACTGCAGTAGACCGCCTCCAATGGATGCAATCAGTACTCCAGGCATTAAAAAAAATGCACATGAAGGAATAAGGATAGTTAACAGAAATTGTTAGTAGTATATTTAGTACCTCAAAAACCTTCTTAAAAAATGTCTGGAGTAGCTTCTCAAATTTCTGCCTGACTGGACCAGCCCCCACAGCACAAGCATTGAAGATACCCAAAGCCTTCTGGACAGCCACTTCATGCGCTTCTCTTAGTGCTGCCTAAAATCAAAACAGTTAAAAATATGTAACAGAGACACAATACAATTTTTTATTGGGACCCAAACTTACTTCCTCGGCTGGCTTAGAACGATCAAAAGAGGACATATATTCCTCAGTAGCTGAATCATATGCCCTTCTGCACTCAGATTCTTCAACACTCTACAGATCAAAGAATTGATGCATTAGATTTGGGTCACCATTTTTCTAATTAGTCAACAAGTCTGCTGGTAGAGTTGATCACATTACACTGAGAATTGGGTCACCATTTTTCTAATTAGTCAACAACAACAAGGTAAGGGGGGGGGGGGGGGGAGGCAAAGACAAAGGTTAACTTGCAAACGAGAAAATTCCTTTACCACATACTCACTCCGTCCCTTAAAGTTTGCCCCACTATCCTTTTACGCTGTCCCTAATATATTGCCCCATACCATCAATGTACATTGGGGACAATTAAACTGTAACAACAATTATTTTCAGCCTTACCACTTTTCTCTCTTATTAACTTTGAGTAAAATATATTTATTTATACTCAATAACCCTTAGGTGGAAACTTTTTATGGTGAGAACCCCATCATGGGCCGTTAGATATTGTCACAATATAAAGAGTTTCATTAATGGCAGTTTTCGTAATATTGTAAAACTTTGAACCTAAATTACAACAATACCCTTAATGAAGATTTATTTAATAGACGTCGGATCTAACGGCCCACGTTGGAGTTCTCACCATAAGAGGGGGTCTCACCACAAGGGATCTACTCATTTACTATAAAAACACATACCAAGGAAAAGTGAAAATGGAGATCACGCATGTATGGAATAAAGTAAAAGCGTATAGAAGTTAGAATACGGAGGAAAACGGAAAGTGAGTATCACTAAGGAAAACGGAGGAAGTATATCTTTATTTTCTTTGGTCATAAAGTCAACTAGGTGTAAGGTATTTTAAGAAACTAATTACTTTATTATATGTATTAAATTTTGTCACGCATACACATTATGAAAAAATAAATGTTAAATATTAAGTAAAAACTAGATGGGAAAAAAAAAAAAAAAAAAAAAAAGGTAATTTAGAGGGAAACTAAACTTTTTTTACTATCTTTTACTATCGCAAGCCTTCATTAGTTGCTTTTTTTTTTAATTGGGTGTTGCAACATCTAGTTTAGATTTGAGTCATTTGACAATATTGTACTCCATAGTATTTTTTTATTGCCTAATTATTTTTCCTATCAACATTTATCATCAATCATTGACTTTTTTCAATGCATAGACCATTTCAAGATTATTTTATAAAAAATATTTAAAAAAAATGAAGGAGGGTATTTATTTTAACTAAGTCAATCAATTAATATTTTAATGAAAAATAAGGGATGTGAGAGGAAAAGATACAATAAAAAAAATATAGTATTGGGTTTAAGTAGGGACCATGAGAAGAAAGAGATGCTTTTTTTTTTTTAGGGGATAAAGAGATGCTATATCAAAATGAAGTTGTTTGCAAAAATGGAAATGTAACGCTTAAAAAAACAGCAACATTTGGTAAGTGAAATACTTATAAAAAATATTTAAAAAAAAAAAAAAGGAGTATATGCCTTTGATTGTTACTTTTGACTATATCGATGCCACTATTTTATGAAGATTATACTTCTGACATAAAAGGGAAAGGGAAAGCCTAAAAACGTATCAGAAAAAGGAATAGATATAACACATATGATAGGGATGCACAAGTAATTCAAATTGAATGTGAAGTTGTAATGGACTACCAAATCTGACTTGTATACTATACTGATTAAGAGGAAATTTGAAGGGGAAAGCTTGGAAATTTGATTAAACAGATTAATGATTTCTTACAAAAGCTAGTAGGTTTAGCCTACAAAACTCATATTAGTGACTTGAGGTCACAACTCTCCAAATAGTGACTTAAGGTCACAACACTCCCAGGGATTCACTCCAAAATTCTGCCTGTTTTCTACTTTCTCCCCTCTCTCTATTTATACAAGGTTACAAACTACTAACCTAATAATACTAGACTTCCCAAATTGCCCAAACTACATTTGATAACTACTAAGATACTAAACTACCCATAATACCCTTCCCTAAGTCAGTTCATTACAGAAGTACACCATCATGAGAACATATCGCAAATTTTACCGGATCTAAATCTACAATCTAAAAAGGATACCATCAAGTGATAATCGGGAACTATAAAAGGATTGGGTCATTTGGGTGTTTAAGTCAATAGAAGAACATGATCAGGAGCTTGTCAACTTCAATGTCTCTTACTCTCAAAATATAAATTAATGTCAGCATGAGAAAAGAAAAAAAGAGATGACGCAAAAATATAATAGAATATACGTGTGTCATAGAAACAACATCCTTTTCAGTGAGCTTTTTCTTATTCGGGACATGTTCAAGTTGAATAGCCAATGTACCGTTGGCTACCTCCACTAATGAAAATGCAAAAAAAAAAAAAAAAAAAAAAAAAAAAAAAAAAAAAAAAAAAAAAAATTGTACTTATTCATTAACATGTTATGGTTCAAAATTTAGATATTGGCATTCAAGGTTATGAGTTGAGGTAAAAAAAATAACCCTTGAGGTACTAATGAAAACTAAATATACATATATATATATATATATATATATATATATATATATATATATATATATATATATATATAAGGAGACCGAACCCAAAGCCCTCATGAAGTCAAGGACAGCATAATTGTCATACCTTTAGTCCTTTACAGAAATGTGATCTCAAGGAGTAAAGAATTATGGACCATCAAATTACACATCCAATCATTAGTATTTCCACGTATGAAATATCTAATGGTTGGACTATAATGGCTAGACGGCAAGGCCTTCAGGCTTCATTTGGTTGGGCAGAAAATATATCACACAGAAGTTCCTTAAGCCAATTAGAAAGAACAAAAAATCGTGTATAATAAAACAGTATTTTGATACATGTTCTCTGAAAAACTTAATTTAGAATTGTGATGAGATAAATTATGAGGAAATGTTTCCCTTCTTTCAAAAGTGAATATATATAACCCCATAAAAAGGGTACAAGAACATGTTTTCCTACATTATTTATACTGTGTACTTCATATAAAATTTCAGATAAAGAAAGAGCCTTTGCTTATTATCTGTTCCTTTGGCATCAGTTATTGATTTTGAATTTGACTTAAAGGGCCCCTCCTTACCCACGTAGTTACTAAACAAATAAATCTTGCGTGCCTAGAGGAGTAAGGCATTGACCATTTCATATTGAAAGTGAAGGTCAACGCACAACAATGTACAATGCTTGTACACCACAGGTGATTTAAAGAACAAATATCAAAGAACTATTATTGCACACATTTTTGCTTTTCAATCAAATCAGACAAAGTACAAGGAAAGCAAATTCCACAGAAACATCTACAGCAGTGCAAATTCAAATTATCACAGGTAATACTATACAAAACCATGGATGATAGCAACACGATTGCTCTAAATATAGTCAAGGAAGCTCAGATTTAGAAAGTCCAAATCAATATAAAGAAACTGGTAAACTCTGGCGATAAAATCTATTTGCATCAAAGATAATAAAAATGAAAATACCTTGCTTCAAGCAGCACGAATGTAATACTATAACTGAATACTGACCTGCCAAGAAGACGTAATGGTAGGGACTGCCCCATGATTTAATGCATCCAAAAATGATTGTGTAATACCAGCTAGCATTGGTCCATTCATTGTGGTCGCTCCCATTTGCTTTGGCCTAGTTCTCTCAAACACAAACCTTGTCAACGCATCCAAACCAGATTTAAATTCTGGCCTCAATTTGTTCAACTGCACGTAGGAATATCGTCTCAGTAGACTATCAAAAGATTAATTAAAAATAATAATACTCTGTAATACTAACTGAGAGTTGGTCCATGCGCTGGAGTTGACTTTCATTGTTTAGTGGCCGCACAAGAGTGAAGCATTCTCTATCTGGAAAAAGAGCTCGAATTGACTCCCGAATCTAATCATGATAACATTTTGCATGAGAAGTTTTAACTGGACATGTATAATATATTTAACATAATAAGAACTCTCTCATCATGATTCATACACACAAAACACAGCATCTAAGTAACAAAGAGTATTCTTTACATTAGCAAATCTAAGAACAAAACGATATACAAAAAGAACGGAGTGTTACATATTTGTGTCCAATCAATTGCTGGAAACAATAGTCTCTCCAAATATATGCTTGTTTCTATATTTCTTGCTAGCAAATACCTCATTCTTGGCAGAAACATCTTTTGCACCTCCTTGAACAGGTCTCAAAGCAAGCTCCAGATAATCTCTGGGAGTTATTTTCCTATTATCTTCAGTCAAGTCCAAATAGAAGTCCTGAAAAGCAATATTTGACAAGATCATTCCTAAAACATATACAAAGTTGAATCAGTTGCTGGACATGCTACAAAAGAAATTACCCTTAAAAGCCAAACAAAGATTGGAGAGAACTGTCCTAGCTCAGAAGCTGATGTCTTGCCTCCAGAAGCTCTCACTCGAATATGTTTGGTCATTTCAGTAACAAGAGAGAGGCGATCAAGTGCAGCCTCATCAATTCCACCCATCTGAATCAGATATTGGAAAAATTAATGTACCAAATTCTGACTCTAAATTTGTATTCAGAGATCAGTATTTGCATTTGTGAAGTATTCGTTTATCAAACACCAATATATCACACAGGCACACAGCTAGAAAAAAATAAAAGCAATCAAGAATTACATCGAAAAAGCAATTTATTGACAAGAAACAAAAACAAACATGTACCACATGTTCAAATTTTGACCTGATATTATAGTCAGAGAGCAGTGTTTGAATTTTGCAATATATCAAACACCATACATCACATGGATTGAAAATTCAAGATATTCATGCAATTAATTGACAATAAACAAAAACAGACATGTTTCTAACCTGGTTGTAGATGAACATGCTGGACAACAGGACAGCCAAGGAAAAGATCTGGGTGCTGTATGTTCCCTGAAGAAGGCTCCGATTAAAACAAAGGATATATCTAAAACACTTCAAGAAAATAGATGATTGGCAAAAAAAAAAAAAAAAAAAAAAAAAAAACAATATAAACAATGATGCTAGACCACCGTATGCAAATCTAACACTAACTAGTGCTTGCTTAGAGCATCTATCCTCATGATCCAATTTTGAATTATGAGTCTCTCTCATCCTTTGTTCTTGTGCCATAGCCCATGGAAGGAAAGAAATAGAGCGAGGCAGATCATTGGTTCATGTGATGGTTGGATCATCCCTTTCCTCCTCTCTATATCTCTCTCCTCATTTCTTGTGTGATGGAAGGATAGAGATTGAAGAACCAAAAATGGATTGAGAAATATGATGCCCTTAACAATCAAGTCCAAAAATAAATTACTGCCAAACACAATAAGTAGGGAATTCTAACCGTCTGATCATAGGCATCAATCCCCTCACTGTCCAAGAGAATTAAGTTATATTCAGTTCCATCTAACGCAGTCCTCTTTAGCGGAACGCTCCACAGCCAAAGCCCTTTGGTGCACGGCTTATGGGTAGATGCAACTTGAAATCCACTGCTCCTGCCTAGAAGCTAAACAGTACATGGACCATGTAAAACAATCGATTTAATAACAATTTCAAATTTGTAAACAAAAAAAAAAGGGAATATAACAAAACAAAAGTAATTTGTATTACAATGGTCACTAGCTAATGACAAGCAAAACTGGGAATTTAACTTGAATAAGAGCATGAACAAAGGAGGCAAATAATTGTAGAATAAGCATCAAACACTCAAGAGTCAAGACACAAATTAATGTAATTTAAGCATCAAAAGCTTAAGACACAAATATCATCACATGGTACCTCGCTTCAGATGGATATGCTGGAATGCAAAGCTCTAGCTGGCTTTGCCATCTTAATGTGTCACTACAACAAAGAGATATAGACTAAAGAAAAGATACAATAAAGCTTAAAACTGAGATATTATTGCAGCTCAGTGGCAAAGCCAGAATCAACCAAGTATAGTTGGAGGCTTGAAGCTACGGAGGGCATAAACTTCCTCAGTATTTTTTTACTTTCAACATTTCTGCTATTCTTGCCAATGAATAACTTCAACTGTTAATATCTTTAATTATACATTTGTAGAAATGATAAAAATTAAATTATATTGAGACAGATCTAACAAAATCCCATATGACTCTTTTCATTTAGTATAAATCACGAAATGTAATTGAAATTGAGTATGCTAATAATGTACATCGTAGAAATGTTGCAATTATAAAAATAATAAATAAATAAAACACGCAGGAAGTACATTTTACATGAAAATTATATTGTATTACAAAGGTGCAAAACATTAAATAACAGAGTAAAGTCCAACATCATTTCTATATTTAACGGCAATAATACAACTCATTGAGTTCATATTTTTTTATTAGGCTTAGTTTGTTTTAGAGAGAAAAAATTCAGGGAAATGTTGTCATGTAAAATGTTTTCCACCTAAACAAACAGAGCTTTGGTCACACTTTCTCGTCTTTTTAATTCATTTTACCCGCATTATCACAACATTAAAAAAAAACATTTAATTGCATGAAAATCCAGAAAAGAAGAAAAAACAAAAAAGGAGCTTTAATCTCTCTAGACATAATTTGATTGCCTAAAGCATATAATCAATCCTCAAAGAAAGTTGTAAGTTATGTACTACCTCCGTTAACGGTTATTTGCAACATATACTATAAATGGATGCTAACTATTATGTGCAACAAATGTTTTTTTTCCTTTTTAGGTAATCATTTCTCTCTATCTCTCTCCTCATCACATGCACCCAACTTTTTCTCTCTCCATTTTACTCTCACAAACAAATTTTGCCTAGGAATCCGCAAACACCCCCTTTGTTGCAAATCATAGTTAACGGAGGAAGTAATTATTATCGCAAATCACGATAACAGTCACGGAGCCAATTTTGCAGGCAATGTAGATAGTTTGTGTCTGTAGCAAGACTTGCAATTACAACAATAGCACTTACAAAACTGTGCTGCTTATTAATTCAATTATCAGCTCCACTTCTACCATTACATAGTGCTACTTAAGGATTATCAGGGAATATTCTCTAAACAATCAATTTACATTCTTCATTCACACCCCAAGATCATCCCTAATTAACACAATCGAGCAAAGTAAATAAGTTTCGCAACACAATCACCTCGTTAAAAAGATTCAACTACAAGAACAGCCACCATCTAGAATCAATATAACATTTGCTAATCGTATATACATAATTAACAGTAAAACAATCACATTCAAATTAAACCATTCAACAAGACTACAAGCATCAAAGCAAACAATTCCAGCAATACAAACACATAAATAACTAAAGTTAACCTTCTTTTCAATCTTCCACAACAAAATTAACACCACTAAAACCCTAATTCAAAACCCTAACCCTAATTCCACAAAAACGAAAAACCACCAACCTGATTAAGAATAAAACTCTTGCCTTGACGAGCACGACCGCAAACAGAAACAACACCAATAGGTTCTTTAACAAGCTGAAGCACCGCTAAAGCTTCTGGATCCAATCGAAACTTTCCTTTCTCATCGCAATACAAGAATCTAATAGGGCGAGCTGGTCCAGTGACTGCCGGCGCCGGCGAAGAAGACGACGGCGACTGAAAGTCCGACACCGGAGAGCGCGATGCCGGAGAAGGAGTTTCCGGCAAGGAGTCGCCATTGTCTTTGGCGGCACTAACGCTTCCTCCTCGGAAGAGTCTTTGCATCATTTTTCGAAGTTGTTTGCTTTTTTGTGGCTTTACAGTTTACACCGCTAAATTCTTTCTTTTTGTTTGCAAAGTTGTTTTTAGAGAGAGGGGGGGAATTTGAATCGTGGTGTTGAGGAGTTTTAAATTTGCGAGGTTACGAGGTGGTGTTGGATGGTCTATACTCTATGACTATAACCTCTATGCTGGTGGTTGTTTTGTTGGGTTCGGACTACGGTCCAGAGAGTATGGTTGATAGGGCCGGATCATTGAAGGGACTCGAGTCTTGTTCTCCAACATCTACTATTTAAATTTTTAGCGGGTCTTGTGACCCGTCATAGCTGCCTAGTTCTGGTCTTGCACTACAAAAATGAACAATTACTTGAAAAATAATTAAACATGTACTAGAAAAAAAATTGAACATTTTAGTAATTGAACATTTCCTAGCTTGGAGCGTGTGGAGGGAAAGGAACAACCAGGTTTTTCAGAACAAGAGTACTCTATAATCTATATTGCATCATAGCCCAGCATCCCAGCGAGGTTATAGGCTCGTTGAAGAGCATGGAAATTATAGCAAGCTCGTTTATGGGTTCTCTCATAAATCCCAGTAGTCAAGTCCGAGAAGATGGTCTCCACCGCCTGATGGGGTCATCAAATTGAACACATATGCTACTTTCGCCGATGATGGTTGATAGGCCCGGATCATCGAAGGAACTCGGGTCTAGTTTTACAAAATCTATTGTTCTATTTTCTTTTAAGTATATTGTAATACGAAAGCTTATACGAAATACAATAAATAAAGTGTATGTAAGCCACGTGTAGACATACATTTACAAGCTTTCTGATTGGTTTTCATTGTGGCTCTTGCTATATATTCTTGCTACAAAAGGTAAACTAGAGTCCATTTTATCGGGTGTTGTTTGGTTAACAAATAAAAACATGAGAACTTGAAATTCCTAGGAATTGAAATTGTTTGGAGTTGTTTGGTTGACAAATTCAATTCATGGGAAGTAGAAATTCCCATTCCCATGAATTCCCACTTCCCATGAAATGGAATAAGTGAATTACCTATGAGGGCCTAAGTAAGTGGAACTTCCCATGGGAAATTAATTTTTCAAGGAACCATTTAACCAAACAAGCCCAATGAATGACGTAAATTTCTCTATACACTAGCTTCTTAATTGGTTTTTAATTAGGTCGCGCTATATATTTTCGCTACAAAAAGTACATTAGAGTCCATCAATTGTAAAAAAAAAAATTCAGAGATGAGACGATAAATTCCACTGTACACCATGTAGATTAAGGTAAGCTTCCGTTCAATAGTATTGTTTCTTTAATTTTATCAGAGGTGTCAATTTGATCAATTCACGACGAGTCATGTTCAACTAAGATCCGCCCCGAGTTACTTTTGAGTCGGGTGGAGTCACAATTGTCAATATACCTTATTTTCATAAAATAATCATTATTAAAAAACAATTAATGTAGTTTAAGGGCCTGGTCAGTTCAGTTCATCTCACTTCCGTTCAGCTCTTAATTTCCTTCTCTTATAAAATATTCGGTTAAGTTCAGTTCAGTTCAGCTCCTATTTTCCTTCTCTTATAAAATATTCAGTTTAGTTCAGTTCAGTTCAGCTCCTAATTTCCTTCTCTTATAAAATATTCAGTTCAGTTCAGCTCAGTTCAGCTCAGCTCAGTTCAATTCAATTCAGTTCAGTTCAGCTGATTTCAGTCTATTAGAACAAGCCCTAAGTCTTGTGCCGAAGAATTAAATATGGGTCAATTTTGCCAGATCAGTCTTATCCATGTCATATCTACTCCTCTTTTCCTTCCCTTTATGTTTATTCTCATAGTCCGACCTTTCTCTTTTACTCCACTTCATGATGACCAATTAACCAGCCTTCAATTCTATTACTACTTCTTGACATTTTTTTTCCTAACTCCTATATACAGTCACTCTTCAATTTCTTTTATCACTCCTAATTTAAAATTAAAGTCATTAACAAACAACAAAATGTAGATAAAAAATTATTTATTAATAGCACAGTACAAAAGTTAAAGTATATATTGCAAGCATTTTAAAATAAAGAGTTCTTTATAAAATAAAAAAATTATAAAAAAAATCAAGAGGAATAAAAAGGTTTCGTTATTAATAAATATAGCCAAACAACACTTATAATATAAACAATTTCTTAAAAAAACTAAAATTCTAACACAAGTACATAGCACCTTAGAATCAATAATGGGCTAAAATAAAAAAATAAAAAAAAAAAAAAAAAAAAAAAAAAAAAAAACCACCTACATTTGAAAAAATACAATAATTGGGAGGGAACAGGAATCTAACCATTCAAAACTAAGCTTCAAATTTGGATTGGTATAAAGGGTGAACCTAGTGAAAAAAGAGTTCTCATTGTTGCACCTACCAAACTCTATTTTTTTTCTTAGTTATTGACCTTCATTTTATAGCCACTTAAAGTCATGTATAGGGCACATATATCTTTTTTTTTTTTAACTTTTTTTTTATTCTTAAATCGGATGATTAAAGTCGGGTAGAAGTGTCAAAAACAAATCCGAACAACCCAAATCAAAACCAACCCCAAACATACTAATTTAGATTTCGACTTGTATAAACACAACACTTTAGCATGATTCAAATATGAATTAGACCCCACCCCACCAACCTGATCTAACTTCACCAACCCATTTATCTAAATTGACATCTCTAAAGTCGAGTAATGGAGTTGGGTCAATTTTATCAAGTCGTAAAGTTTTTTTCATTTTTAATTCTCAATTAGGTGGTAGTGCGATACTGTGATACGTAGTACCATTATAGATCGTGAAAATTGAGGCCATTTCATTCCCGAACCAACCTTGACCCATTTTTCATTCCCACATAACATTGAGCTTAAGAATTTAGTGTTATCATTCGTTCATTCAATTAGTGAGTGTTGTAAGGTTTTGATGATTGTGAACAAATGATGATTATGTAACTAATATGTGTATTAAGATGTGCATGAACAAGTCATGAAGCAAGAAGATGATTGAGTGCAGGTTAGATCATTATTGAAGATGGTTCCCAACGTACAATGTATGGATCGTGCTTAAATTCCTCATGGGGAACACAAAGAGAAGAAGAGTTTCCAAGGGGAAACACAAAGAGATGGAGTCTAAACATACAAACGTATTGTTAGACATTTGTATGCAGTTCCTAAGAAGAATGAGAAGTAATTCTTTGCAAGGAATAAGCAACAATTCGTAAGTGAGAACAAGAGAAGAGAAGTTCCTTTGAAGGAACAGAAGCTTTGGAGTAGAAGCTTCAAGACAAAAAAATAAGAGTATATCACTAGTAGAAAATACGTAATGGCAAGCGGTTCAAACCCCCTAATGGGAAGCGGTTCTGAACCGCATGCCCTTAGGGGGCTTGCCAATTGGTCTTTAAAATGGCAAGCGGTTCAGAACCGCTTGCCAATTTTAGGAAAGGGTAGCGGTTTTGGCGCCAAACCGCTGCCCATTAGGGGTATTAAAAATAAAAAATAAATTTTTTTTTTTTGATTTTTTTCACTTTAATTGATAAATAATCAAAATATATGTAATAACATTAATATTTTTATTAATTAATTGTTGTAATATTACAATTTCTGATTTTCAACTACAAAAAAAAATTAACAAAAAAATATTACAATTTCTAATTTTCATCAACAAAAAAAATAAATTAACAACAAAAAAATTACAATTCTGATTTTCAACAATCAATTAACCACCCCACACCACCAGCCACCACAACACAAGCCACCACCCTACACCACCAACCAACAGCCATAACCCCACACCACCAGCACCACGACCCCCAGCTACTCACCCACCACGACCCCCCACCAATACCAGAACACTGCCAGCACCACCACCCACCACGACCCCCACCAACACCTGAAAACAAGCCATCACTACCATCCACCATCACCCGTCCACGACGACCCCCACCAACAATAAATCGACCTGAACAAACCAATTCAACCACCCATTACAATAAAAAAAACTGAAAAAAAAAAACAAAATAAAAGATTAAAAAAAAGGAAATACCTTGAATACCACCAAAAAAAAAATCAAAATTGGCTTTAAATTTGGGTTTTATGGGTCAAATTCGACCTTAAAAACTCTAGATATAGAGTTTATATTGTCGAATTCGACCATAAAAACCCACACGCACCACCACCGGACTACCATCATTTAAACCCACAACCCATAGCTCGAAAACCCACTGGAATTCACTCGAAAACCCACCGGACTACCACCGGAATTGGCTCAAAATCCACAAGCTTTAATGAGGTCTTGGCGTGAGAAAGGAAAGATAGAGATGAGAGAGAAAGAGAAGGAGATGGAGAAAGTAGAGATGAGAAGATGTCGTGAGTCGTGACAATGGAGGGGAGAGAGGAGAGAGAAGTGAGGGAGTGAATGAGAGGAGACAGAGTGAATTGAGAATAGGGGAGAGAGGAGAGAGAGGCCGTGAGAGGGGATTTAATGGGCTTAGGGTTTGTGATGTGCGTGAATTGTAATCCCACCTTTTTTTAAAAAAAAATGGCAAGCGGTTTGAAAATGGCAAGCGGTTTGGGGTTGAACCGCTTGCCACTATATCTAATGGCAAGCGGTTCAACCTCAAACCGCTTGCCATTAGATATATAGGCAAGCGGTTCAACCCCAAACCGCTTGCAATTTAATATTACAGGTTTATTTATAAAAAATGGGTAAATGGCAAGCGGATTTTTAAAACCGCTTGCCATTTAGGGCTTCCCATCACTTATTTTCTATTAGTGTATTATTCTAAGAATCATGTAAGTATGTTGGATGACAAGCTCAAGTCGTAATCACCCAATCAAAAATAATACCTAAATCCACTAACTATGTAGATAGGGAAGAAGAGTCGAACCACAGGGAAACATGTCAATTTATTTCTAATTAATTAAAAGCAATCTAAAATATCAAGTAACCGAATTATTATTATAAGGGTAACTAAACTACTAAAAGTAAGAGTAGGAAGGAATAAAAGTAAGAGGGAATTCAATGAAATAAAAGCCTAGGGCATAGGTTCACCAATAAACAATATTCCAGGGTAAGACATAACAATCAATCATCAATGCATCAATTAATCAGATCACAAAGGGCTTTCTCTACGTATTACAATCACAGAGTTAATTTATCGGTATTAAATCTCATCTCTCGAATCTCGACTTAACCATTTATAAATTAGTCCGCCTATTTAAACTAAGCCTAAACATCAATTCTCATCTCTCGAATCTCGAATCAATATTGCTAAACTCATACAATGAAATCTGGCCAAACCTAATTGCATAGAATTAATCAATCAATAGGAAAATAATTAAGCATTGACAATTAACAATCATAAATTGCCCCTTCATATTATTTATCGGATCCCCATAAACCCTAGAAATAAAACTATTCACACATAATTAAATCTAAACTAAATAAAGCAATTAAATAAGCCATAAGAGAATAAAGAAATAAAACTGATTAAATTAATAGAGAAGAAATCGTTACCAAAATCAATGGAACTACAAAGTTGAGCAAAAACAAAGTTGAGAGAATTCTAGAGAGAGAAAATAATCTAAGTAGAGAGAGAAAGTCTAAAAGAGAAGGTAAACACAAATTAAGTACTAAAATCGAACTTAAACAACTCTAAAAAGAATCCTAATTAGAAACTAAGAATTCGACAAATCAGGACCCTCAAAAACATGCGCCCGATCGGGCCCGCCTTTTTCTTCACACTTCTTCTGGGCAGCTGCGCCCGATCGGGCGCGCCTTTCTCTTCGCACCTGAGTGCGCGCCCGCCCAATCGGGCGTAAGCTTGCCCGATCGGGCTCGGTTTTTTCCTCGAGGCTTGGACTTCAATTGGGCTTGATTCTTCGGCCCAATCCGGATTTCCTCTTCGGGTCTTGAATACTTGGTCCAAATGCCCCGGTATCACACACCGAGCCCGTAATCACCGGCTCTAACCGGTCCTGGGCTTCAAAGATGGTCGTGTTCTCCTAATGTCCGTAGTTGCTCCATGAAAAACCCGGAAACGCTCCAAAGGTGCAATTTTCTACAAAACTACAAAAACACTAGAAAACACCAATTAGTAATAAAAGTGGCTCTAAAGAGCCAAAAATACTACTAATTATGACCAAGAGACGGGGGTAAAATTCTATATAAATTGGACACATCATTGGACACGAGAAATTATTTGGAACATGCTTATGGAACTAAATTGGAACTTCAGTCTCGAAGGAACTGACAGTCTGGAAGGAACTGGGTGTTGCTGACCTGCCAGTTCCTTATGGGTTAGTCTGAAATTCGTGTATAGGAGAAACACGAGTTTGCACAGTACTAAAAGTCAGATTTCAACGTTAATAGTCATTGCATTATCTTTGCCTACTTTCTAGGTAGTTAGTTTTGACTTGGTATTATATATTTTAAATAGATTTTATTTTATAAAAGATAAGTTTGTAAAATAAAATCTGATTTTCTTATTAGTCAAAAAGATAATTATTCTCCTTATCTTCTCCTATATTTTAGAGATTTGTTTTAGGTTGTTTCCTATTTAATCTCTAATTAGTTTAATATTTCAAATTAAATGGGTTAGCTATTTTAGGATAGAATATCTTTATAAAATATTTATTTTGAATGAATTAAATTCGAATCAGTTTTTAATTGATAAAAATCTGATTTGGTTAGAATTTTATTATTTTATATTTTCTATTCTTATTTATTAAGTTTTTGGAAAAATAAAAATAGTTTTTCACGTTTAATTTGAAACATCTTTTTACTTGGAGAAAAATAAGGAGATTATGAAGAAAATGTTTTTGACTCCAATCCATGTCTTCCATTACTTTTTATGTCCAGGGAGTTAATGGAGATAATACTTAGAATTTAGGAAGCACTACTATTATGGTTAAAGATCATGGGATGAATGAAGTTTGTCTTTAAAGCACTATAAAAAGACATGTATTCATTCATTCCAAACTGTCTAGCTTAAGTGAGTCATTCCATAATGGAGTTTGTCCCTAGTGGTAGAGCAGTAGAAAAAAAAATATTTTCTTTCCACATTGGTGAGCCAGTTCCTCCAGGTTCCAAGTTCCTTACATATCTCAAAAAGTCCAACATATTAGTTTTATACATTATATCTTTTATATGTATTTGAGAGTTGTTTAAGGGTGTGAGTGAACTCTTGTAATGGGAAATTTATAAGGGTTTGAGTGAAGTCTTGTATTAGGGTGAGAACTTGAGTGAGTTCTTTGTATGTAGATAAAGCTTTGAGTGAAACTTGAGAGAAAGAGAAAGAGTAAGGCTTTGAGGGAAGTCTTGAGTGAGAAGAGAGGTATTTGAGGGAAGATTTTGAGCTGCAACTATTAGAGGGAATAGTTCTTGGGGATATGATTCGTTGAGGAACTCGGTAGAGGCTCAAGTTCCTCATAGGTTGTAACAGAGTCGTTGGCCTATTTTAGTGGAATATTTTGAGTCAAAATCCCTTTGGGTCGAGGTTTTTCACTTCCTATTTGGCCTAGGAAGTTTTTCTCGCTCGTAAAATCTCTCTTGCACTATTTCTCTATTGCGTTAAGTTTCTTTTAATTCCACAAAAAGTGACTAGCAATCTCCATACTATAATTCACCCCCCTCTTGTAGCATTTCATCTAAATAACAATGAGGTTTTTTATTTTTATTTTATTATTTTTTTATTATATAAAAGGAATTCAATGAGGTTTTTTGCTTACACTTTTTTTTCTTATTTAATCTAATTATTATTACTGTAATTTATCGATTGACATCCAATAAAAATTCTTTCAAAAAAAATAAAAAATATCATACAATAAAAATTCCACATGAAACTCTTCTTCTACTTTTCTTATATTTAACTCACTTGTTTCACTCCGTTCAAAAAAAAAAAAAAAAAACTCACTTGTTTCACTATCTTCCTAGCTACTTCGTATGAAAACAAACCAAAGGAAGTAGATGACATCTTAATTCACTAGATTTTTTATTTTTTTTTTTAATTTTTTTTTTGGTGTTTAGAGAGCCACAAAAGCATGGGTGAGAATCAATTCCAAGATTTCTTGAAATCAGGAGGAAACTCTAACCACTTAAGCTATCCCTCAATAATCCTATCTCAAAATAAAGGGATTTGCTTAATATGAATGAAGTATAATTTCTCTAAATTTTATATTAAAAATTGATTAAAACAAAGATTAAAATAATCCAAACCCATGATTCATGACCTAGTAGGTGCTCCTTCATTAATGTTGTTGGCCCATGATAAACGATGGCTAGTTGGTATGTTGATTTGAAAGGTTGATGATTCTTGATTTTGCAGCCCAATTTAGGTAAGTGACACTATACAATATCTGACTAAATCATGTTCGATAGGTTAAAAAATGATTTGCATCATACTTGTAGACAAACCGAGATTTCGACAAGATTGGAGATTGAGTGAATGCGAGTCATTAAATTGACACAATTGCTTTAAAAATTGGACAATGCAAACTTCTATAGTAATTTCATTGTGCATATAGTTTTGTTACTTGAACTCTTCATTTTACCTCATGCATCATTTATGACACCGAGCCTAAGCAGCATAAGCGTAGAATATTCTCCTTGTCCGAGCAACATAGGCGTATAGAGTATTTCTTCTAATTTTATTACTGTTTACCACATCATGTGCTGGCTAGCAGGTGCCAAACCTCCACTGCCCCAGCCACGGCCCGGCCGCCCCTACCACCGAGCTTTATAAACAGAAACGACAAGGAACATACAATGACCGCCATCACATCTTTGCATAACAACCAAATACAGCCTGCATATATTGTTAGCTAATTTGTTATTAAAAAAAAAGGTTTCACTAATCCCGTACGTCCTTTTCACTAAAAACTACAAATAGTGAAATGCAAAATGATTGAAGAATAGTATTGCAAGTTAGTTAACTAATTGTATGGCAACTGTAAAATGGATATATATACCTATTGGTTCTTTTTTATATAGGGCATTTGCTTTATTACAATGAGAACAGAAAGAGCAAGTTGTTACAAATGCTTTTTTTTTTTTTTTTTTTGAAGGTAAGGAGAAAGACCCTGATTGTACCTCAACCTTCGTGATTTTTTTTTCCCGGTATTTACGGCTCAGACACTTTGAAAGTGAGAGAGAAGGGTAAGGGATCCCCACCCTCAAAAGTGTCTCTAATAGGGATTGAACCCCCAACGTCAAGGTTGAAAGGTGACAATCTTACCACTAGACCAAGCATAACTTGGTTGTTGCAAATGCAAATTGATACATACTACACTAGAGACTTAAATTAACCAACACCTTAATTACATGACATTCTTCTTTTAAGTTGTTTAGGGAAAAATAAATCACCGAGATATAGGGAAAATTTATGGATAATCATGATATTTGAACATTAGACCATATGTTCCTAGTTTTCATTATTCCACCACCTTAACTGGTTAAACACTTTGCAAGACATGTACTCAGCAACTTTTGGCGTATATGTACATCAATACATGTGTTGTACGCCTGTATACAAGTATTACTTCTTAAATTACTAGTATTTATTAAAATTATTACATGGAGGCGAACAATATTATGGAGTATAAAAATATACGAATTACAATTTTCGATTTAGGGTCAATTATTAGAAACAAATAATCTATAACAAGTATACATAAATGCCCAATTTTTTCTTATATATAAACCACTAACATTTGCCAAAATAGATTAGATGAATATAGAAAGTCGAACTGTTTCACTCAAAATAAGGAGGGAGTACATAACCGATCAAGTAAGATAGAGTCTATTACAAATGAATCAAATTTTCGAAAACACGATGAGTACTCCATGAGTAAAAGTAGTATTACTATACGTACATTAAAAAAAAACAGAGTAATATTTTTAAGGGACGAAAGGAATATACTATCACCTCACCTTAAATGGCAAAAAAAAATTTGATTAATTGCAACCTTGAAAGGGCATTGAAGATAGGTATTATAATATCTTGTCAAACAATTAACAAGAAATGTGTCCTTCCTAATTGTCAAAAGTGGGCCTAAATCCCACGTGAAATATAACGCTGTTCATTGAAAATGAAACTACACTAACCCTTAAGATTTAGACAATTTAATTTATTAACAAATCCATCTCAAATTATTAAACAACCATTGCACGCACATAATTAATTAAGAACAACACCATTTGATATGCAATATAAAGTATAAATGCAATATAAAGTATAACCAACTTTTTAAAAATAAGTCTATAACTCACAAAGCTCTATTAACAAGTACAATAAAGAGAGGTAGCTAAGCCACAAATCAAAAATAGGAGTATTAGCTATAATATGTACTCCTCTAAACATTCTCAAAACAGAAAACAACACCCACAACCAAAATGCACGAGCAAGAGGCTAACCCAAGAGCAAGTTAGGCTCTTAGAGGCTAGCTTCAAGTTGGATCGGAAACTAGACATGGACCGGAAGTTCCATTTGGCTCAAGAATTAGGCATTCCATCGCGACAAGTTGCAATATGGTACCAAAACAAGAGGGCTAGGTGGAAGAGCCAAAGCCTAGAGATGGGCTATGCAACCCTCCAACAAAGGCTTGAGAGTGTGCTAATTGATAATGAAAGGCTTGAAAAGGAAGTTCAAAGGCTTAACCAAGAGTTAGAAAATGTACGCCAAATGTTAGTTGCTTCAACCTCAACATCAAATTCATATGCATGTGATGAGGAAGGAAACTCGGGGTTGATTAATGGTGAGCCTAGTAGTTGCTTTCATAGAGAGCTTTACGCTTGTTTGATTGGCAATAATGAAAGGCAACTTTGAATTTTCATGTCATTTATATTGTAATTCCTCTGTGATGTCCATGTATAAGGATCTAAATTTAGACACTATAGAGGTTATGATAATGTTGTGGTCTTATTATTCATGTTATATGCATATTAATGTTATTTTTAGTGAATTTAGTATAAACTTTATAAGTATATACATTATGCACCATCATGAACTTCTGTTTTTAAAGGTTTTGGTTAGCATTGGATAGGTTAAACTGAATGGTAGCACATCTATATCTTATACTAAAACAATAGCTACTTAGGGGGTGTTTGGTTCACTTAATTAAGATATAAGGTATAGGTTTAGAATGGTTTAAACCCATACCTTATGTTTGTTTTATGATTTTAAGAGTTTTAAATTCATACCTCAAACCCCCAATGTATGGGGTTTAGAAACCTTTGGGGGGGAGGGGAGGGAGGTGGGTTTGGCTTATTCCCATATTTTAAGGTATCAAACAATAGAAAAAAATTTCATTCCATAATCATACCAAACATATGGTATTAAGAATCGAGTTCCAAACCCATACCACTATGGTTTCATTCCTGATTCCGACCCATACCAGTTTGCGAACCAAACGCCCCCTTAAGGAGTTTTTATATTTTCCCTCTTAAATCCCTTTATTTTCCTTCCCAAACATCAAATTCCCTAGCTAGTTTGTACTCCGGTCTTGTTTGAAAAAACTTGCGTTAGCAAGTAACTTTTAGCGATCTAGTAGCGGGTAGCTTTTAGGGTAGTGAGTAGCTGTCAATTACTAGTGGCATGGGTAGAGGTTAGCTGTCAAAGTAACGTAACGGTTGATAACATGAGTGTTTGACAAAAGTAGCGGTAGCAATACTAAAATACATTAAATTCATCCATATTGTTTTAAAAGGTAACCAAAAATTGACAAACGCTACCCGCTACTAATTTTAATGTTTGTTAAGCTAAACGCTACCTCTACTACTAACCGCTGTCCGAACCACTACCTTGTCAAACACGACTTTGTTAATACAAATCTCTACCTCAAACATAGAGCCTCCTTACTTCTTTTAATTGTGGAGTACCTTTTTTTTAAGTATCTGCCTCATCTAATTAATTCACACTGTTTTAACAAAATTGTAAAGTTGTTACCATTTTTTCAACACACTCTTAACTATTCAAAATTTATTGTGAATACAACAACACAAGGATTAGACCAATAACAAATTTTAAATAAGGATTTATAATCATAAATAAATCAAACTTCCAACCATTTGTTCAGGGATTATTTTTTTTTTTTTTAAAAAAAAAGGTAAGATGAAAAACTCTACCAAATTGGCACCTCTTTAAAGTTTAGCCAGCCCAGCTTCGTAGGTTGACACTTAAGAATAGAGGGGGGGGGGAGATAAGGAATCTCCCTACTCCCAATTATTTTGTAGTTAATGGGGCTCTAATTTGTAACCTCAAATTCACAAGGTGAGTTCCCTACCAACTACACCAAGCTTTGTTTAGTTGTTCGGGGATTACTTAGTTACCCTCTATTTGAGAGGAAAAAATTTGGCTCAAATTTATTAGCCCAAGTATGTGACTAAGCCCATAAAATATAACCTTAGAACATTTCACCTAATAAATTCAACCCAAATGGGCCCTTAATCAACAATAATATTCCATTATAGTTCCACTTCAAACTCCATAATACTCTATGCCAAAAAGATATGAGATTTTTATTTAGGGATGGAGAAATTATCTTGTATGTCATGCTTTGTTTAGCATCATTTTTTTGTTTTAGTTTCCTTTTTTTTAAAAAAAAAAAAAAACTGAAAATCAAAAGCAAGAAACAAGAAAAAGGTGTTTCCACTTTCTGTTGTCAATTTTTAAAGTTATCATGATTTTAATAAGTCTAAATAATTTTTTATCATTATGTGACATATATAATATACTTTTAAAAAACAAAAAACCAAAAAAAGAAAACCACAGCGATGCCAAACGAATAGTTATAAGTTTTTATTTTTTTTAACATGTATGCGCCTAAGGAAAACTTGTACCGAAGACATGGAGGCATTGGGCTTGGTACTTTTGAATAATTGTAGTGAGCTGATTGACGTGGGCTTGATCCATATGAAGTCCAAACTCCAACTCATAAAAGCCCAATACATTAGGGAAAGAAAATGTATAATAAGATTAGCAACATGCACCTTATCACTAATCTTAATTCTTATATCACATATCAGATTTCGGCCCTATTCTATTCACCTAATTTATACATGCATATTTTATTATACTTGCATATTTTATTATACTTGCATCAATCGACTATACATATTTATGACCATTAACTTATTTTATTATGCCTTTTAAAAAAAATTAGAAAAAAAATTATATTTTGAAAATATAAATTGAGATCAACTCAACAACTGTTAGGGGTAAAATATGGTCAAAAATAGTATAAGAATAGTCTATAAAGTCAATTGATGCAAATATTGAAAAACGCAGGAAGTATAACCTTTTATAAGTTCTAACAAGTTAAGATAAGATGATAAGCTCAAATAAGAAAAATCAGTTGAAAAGAGTACGTTTACACACTCTTAATATTAAGATTACTCTACTAATCAATAGATCATTAAGTAATGTTGAATAAAAGTACAAGCCCTTACATATAATTTAAAAAACTCATTTTCAAGAAGGATAATCAACTCCGAAATTAAGATAATATTTGTAAGATCCAGATCCTTATTTAATGTATTTACGAGTACAAGTTTAAAAATTAAACTAGTATATATATCCGGGTAATGCTATACAATTAAAATTAGTAGTGTTTCAAAAATAATGGGTAGCATTATTAAAATTAAAAAAAATAAATAAATAAAATTGTCAAAGTCAAAATACATTTAATTTGATAATTTTAATGGGATCATTTGATAAAATTACATATAAAAAAAATTATACAGAAAAAAAAAATTGCGATCATTATTATAAGCTCAAATAAAAATCGTATTAATGGATAATAGAGGCAATTAGCTAGTTACGTCATAAGCTTAAATTAAACATAGGAAGGAAAATTCAACTTGACTTTAGCAACTTACATAACTTTACAAATACAAATACAACGTATATAGTTAAACAAGTCATGCTTCATGCTTTCATCATTTTTGTTATTCATAAATCATTTACCATAACACAATTTTAATTAATTAGTGATTTATTCATCAACACAAAAATGATGCATTTCTTAGAAATATTGGGTACGGTATAAGAAAAGGACGGCATACGTAGATTAACGTACATGCAAACATTATAAAATACGATGAATAAATTGATAATCATAATCTTAATTATTATAAATTGAATTAATCAATGATTAAGGTGTGACTAATTAGATATATAGCGTAATTTCATCATCATTAACGTTACACTAATCATCTTTGCTGTAATGTGTCTGTTTTTTCTGACTTAGAAGAAGGATTTTATGTTGCCAGATGGAGAAAGGAGAGAAAATTCTAAAGCTTACTTCATTATCGTGGCCAACTTAATTAAAAGCAACTAGCCTTCTAATCCGTGCAATGCACGGCTTGTTCATAGAAAATTGCATTGAGAGATGAGTGAGGAAATGCCAATAAATAATTATGAGTGTAATATATAACTGAAAACATAATTAAAGAAATAAAAAATTTGGGACTTTTATTTGAAATGAGAATTAATAGAAAGAAGATTGAGGGATTAAAATCAAAGAGAGAAATTAAAAAGGTTGAATTAAAGATGGAAGATGAAGAAAAAGTGTTTAATGAAAAAGTTAAGAAGAGTTGTATAATTAAAAATAAAAAATATAAAATGACATGTGGCACATTGAGTTGAAGAAGATGATAGGGAAGTGTAAGAAAATGATGACATATGTCTTTTTTGGTTTGGTTTTTAAAATACTAATAAAGTATAGATAGATTGTAATAGATAAGTAATTAAATTGGGTGATTAATTAAACTATAATTAGTGCCACTATCAAATTGATTGCTTGTTAACCACTAATTTTGATTTCGTGGAAATTATGGCTAGCTATTGTTTGGGTGGTATCATCACTATCATGGTATGTATATGTAATGGAGAGCAACATCTTTTTTTATTGCTTTTTTATAATATAAATTAAGTTATATTGATTTCATAAATGTTGGATGGCTTTCAAAAATAGTCTATAGACTTGTGTTAGTGAAAAAACTGTTCTTTTGTTGTTAAGTACAAATGTGATATTATACTTTAATTAGTTTTAAACCTCTTTCAGTACTTAAATTATTAAGGTATATGAGGTGTCGACCAATAATATACGTAGTATTTTTTATATATAAGTATTTTTTTTCCCAATCTCTTTCTATTCTTCTTAAAAAGAAAATTCTTTTTTCTTCATTTCCTTCTCTCATAAACACCATGTTGTATTGTTGACAGTAGTTTGATCAAGAAAGAAGCTCAAGTCATAATTTTTGCTAGTTTTATCACACAAAACTCTCCAATTTGCTTGTTAGGTCGTTGGTTTTTAAGCATTATTCTCACGAGCACTATATTTACCCCTACCATTCTTCACTCTCATCAACTCAGTCAACTTAAAATAAAAAATGTAACTCCTCTCTTTGAAGCAAATAAAAGGGGACAGACAGTAGGGGCCCATTCTGATTTACTAAAATGAACAGAATTGTTTATGAGAAAAGTATATTAGAAACTGAAATGAGCTAAACTAAACTGAAATTAAACCTGAAGAGAACATGCCCTAGATCATAATAATAAAAAAAAAAGTTTCAAACAACATATAAATACTTCATAAATAAATAAATAAATATGCAACAAACTAAGGCAATCTAATGATATAGTAGCATGCATTAAGCTATTGTCGTTGGTAGTTAGATGGTCAATCTATGGTTGGATCTGCTAACACTATAACGCCGTAATCACACTTTATTCTATACTTCATCTACGTATACATACGATATGTTATGTTTCTTTTTGGCTGCGTCAAAAACTTACAGTTGAAACCAAATCCAACCATTTTACAACTCAAAATATTGGGTTCTAGAAGCAATCATTTTACTGTAATAAAATAAAATAATTTGACTCAACTTTCTCAAATTTTTTCCAATGACATAATGCATGGATGAATAACTTAACCGATCGTATACTTGTCAATCTTATATTCGGTTGTAAAATGACATTATTTTATATTTTCATCCATAAAAGTAAATAAATTACTACTTTCGATCTCCGTCCCATAAGATATAAGACATTAAGACGTTTGATTTTTTTTCACTATTTATTATTTGGTTTGACCATAATTTTTTACTAATATAATAAAAATATATTTTATCATATAATCTGTTGTAAGATAGGTTTTAATATAAAGTTCCATAATATAATTTTAGAAATAATTTTTATTAATATTTAATTATATGAAAATAAAGTCCAACTAGTGTATTGACATGTGCAATGTTTGACTGTGTCATGTATTATGGGATAGAGGGAGTATTCTATATCAATCATTTGTCATAAAATAATACTTGCATTTTACAACCTTATTACATGTCACGTTTATTTTGGGTGTTATATGTATGTGTAGTTGTGTACTGATTTTGGCCAAAACATCATTTGAAAGCTATAATCCTTTTTTTTTTTTTTAATACGAGTATAATTTTTTTTTATATTCCGTATATAATTAATGATATCTTACTTGGTGATCTAAATGTTGATGATTGTGGATTAGTGTATAGCACTTTCAAAATCTTTGACTTGACTACATGAAATTTAGAGTTGACTGGTAGGCAGCATGTATGTACAATGCCAAAGAAGTTGCTCAAAGCGTAATTTTGTGATTTGTGTCACACTTTCTAGTCGGGTTTCTAGAGGCTGAACTATTGTAATAATTGGGCCGTGTCAAGATTATGTTTAGACTTTTTAAAGCAGTCTAAACACAAGAAAAAATCCACAGCTAATTAATCTCGAACTGAATATTTTTTTTTTTTTTTTTTCTTTTTATAAACGGATGGAGTACTTAATCTCACCATTTAGTAAGGCAAAGGTAAAAATATGGTTATTACAATTATAATTGATAGGCGATTTAGAATCACACTTGTGTTGTTTGAAGACAATCAATATTTTTGTAAAAGCTGTTTTTCTAACAAAATTGTTCTAATATAATTCTAAAAAGTGGAAAATAGCTGCAAATTAAACAAAGTTTACAAATCTGCTAATATGAGTAATATCTAACTTTTTTGGCAAATTTGTTTGCTTAATTTTTTTGGGCATAAGACCAAGCACTGATTGATACTTGTACATCACATGCAAGATATTGTTTGAATGTATTTATTTTGGCTCAGGTCATTTTTAGGTGTGTGGCAAGTCACTTAAATTAGCCAAAATAAACTATCAAGTATTTTTAACTCATAAACTATACTCGACTCCATATAATTCAATTTCAAGTTAGGAATTCATCACATTACATACTCCCTTTGTATTTATTTAATTTTCTAATTTAATCGTCACAATCGCCAATGTTGAAATTTGACTTAAAATTTTTTAATTTATGAATATTGTATACTTGTAAATAATATAAAATTTTTAACAAATATCAACATCACTATATTTAATCTTATACGAATTATATAGACAATAAATATCAAACTGAAATGCTTAAATAAAAACAGAGTGAGTCAGGTAAAAGTCAATTTTCTTATATCCACCAGTTGATGATAAGCAATATTACTATGGAGTATTATAATAATTCATAAAGGGTGGACACGTCAACGGTTACAAACCTAATCCTGAACTATTAATGACACGTGGACAACGACATTTAAACCCTCAATCCGTTGATATCATCTTATGATATCATCTCAATCCATTGATGATGAAATGACTAAAGAGACGAACATGCACCGAAATTGGATAAAGGGAATAAAAATAAATAAACCAACAATAAAACAAAATCATTCTTCAATTTTTTATTTTCATTTCATGTAATAAAATCATTTAATATTAATAAACACCATCATTTTCTTTATGGTCTACATACACAACCATGAATAATGATAATAATAATGTACAAGAAAATCTACCTTCTATTAAAAACTTGTAAAAAGTTATCATGACAACTAGCACTTGTAAAATTTCTCATACATCAATTGATTCTCCCATTGATTTGGTTCAAAATATTTATCATTAACTCATGTAATATGAAAAAAGACAAATATTTAAAGAGAACCAAAGTATTTTTGTAAATTAAAACTACTTTCTCAGATAGAATTAATTGTCACGCTGATATAATACTTCAAATTGCTAAACTCGTGCGGATGTAGTAGTGGTTTAGAGCCATAACGCGCCGGCTTGTTTGAGAATAGGCACCAATTCACCGGAAAGATGAGTAGCCATAACTTTTTCTAGGCCACCAAAAAGCTCACCACCCACAAACACCAAAGGAAATTGCAAGGTGTTTACACTATTATTATTATTATTGACTACAAATTTTGACAAAGAATTAATCAAAAGAGATTCATTAGCATTACTACTATCAATCTCAAACACAGGAGGATTAACTCCTAACCCAAGCAACAATTTCCTTACCACATGACACATACAACAACCTCGCTTTCCGAACACGATCACCGGATTCTCCTTCACCAAACTCTCCATTGTATTACCATTATTCATATTGTTAATCCCAACATTACCACCACTATCAGAGGAGGTACTCGCCACCGGTACCGGTGGGAGTACATCCCATCTCTTATAGGGCAATGCCTCTTGCATTACACAATATGTGTGTATGTATAAATAATATTTGGAATTATAATATAAAGTTTGAAATAATATTATGAGGGAAAATAAAAATAGTGGAGAAAAGGGGGAGTTTGGTTGGTGGGAAAGGGTAGAATTTTATAGGAAGAGAAAGGGTGATGAGTTGGACGTCAACTATAGGATAGAAGGTGGGGTAAGAATGACGTCATAAATAGCGTCACTTACACTGTGAGTGGGTCGTGGATGACGTCAATAATTGTTGGAAAATATATGGAGTGACGTAAGCATTGACGATGACTTCTTACATATCCAAATAAAATTAAAAGCCAAATTCTATCATGTAATGGCCTAGATTTTTAGGTGGTTACGGTTGTTAATTAATATTATCATGCTATTTAGTTGGTTTAATTAAATACATATAGTTATGTTTAATTTTAATTGATTTATTAATACTAGACTATTTGAGTATCAAGTTTGCGTATTAATTGGTATACTCTTTTGTAAGATTTGGTATGTATAAAGATTGAGTTAGTTGAAGTTCAATGATCTGGCCAAAAAAAAAATTGTTATTTTGATTTTGTTTTGCTTTTAGAGATCATTTTATGTTAGCTTGTTGTAGAGTTTTGTTGTTTAGGGAATTTTTATAATTTTATGGGGACAATTTGGATACGATATATTATATTTTCGAATTATTTCAGTTTTTTGGTGTCAAAATCAAGTTCATACATAATTAGTGTTTATAATTGTCCAAAAATTTTGTTATTGGGAGAGAAAAGAAAAAGAGGTGAAGGAAGTGGTGTGAGATCGAGGAGAGAGAGTTACTAAATTAAAAAATCTCACAATAAAAGTGTTATTACAAGTAGAATGGAGTAAGAAAATTACTATATTTTAACAAATATATTTAGAATTATATAGACGGGAATATTATTGTATATTTCATAAGACATGATGAAATAGAAGTAGGTATGTCAAAAGAAAAACCAAGTTTGTTTTCCTTTTCTTAGTAACATGGAATTCATATTTGTTGGATAGTAATCTTGTTTTATATTACAGTCAATTGTTAGTAGCTAGCTGATTTATTTGGCTTAAAGACGCCAATGGATGCGAGTTTTATTAAAGATTGAAGACAAATCTATTATCCCGCATCTGCCCCATTTTAGTGGTGGAAATGGATATGAAAGTCTAGTTGGATATAGAAGAGGGACCAATAGCCGCATCTAAACTCATCTCATTAACATTTCGATCTTGACTTATACACCGAATTAGTACGTAGAACAAATAATGTTATATCTAAGAAGTTTACATATCACAATATGCTTCAATCAACAATTCAAACTTCTTTATTTGTTAGTGTCCAAAATATTTTATTTTATTCAAATTTTATGTCAGCATTACATCATCAACAATTTATAGACTCGTTGAATTCCTAATAGGATCACATATAAAAGAAAGTATTAAACATGAAGTGACGCGTGATTCATATGAGTTACGGATAAAAACACTTATGAAACACATCACTTATGGAATTATGGGAATATGTTAGACATACACACACATACATTGAACACCATCCTCTTTAAGTTAAGAAGAGAAAGAGAGACTCTACAGTCTACACACCATTGATTATTAAAAAAAATTCAAACTTCAAAAAGTTGACACGTAAATGCATTTACACGCAAGTAAATAATGATAAAATAGCAAGTATTTTGTTCCCATAGTTTGAAGTGAGTTGTGCTTGCTTGTTTGGGAGTGGGAGATATCGATGACGGTCCAACGCGGCACACATGGGTTTGCGCCGACCATTATTATCACTAGCCAAAGAAAGAGGCAACCAAAAAACTACCATCATATATGCATATAACATAAAATAAAGATGTCATTTTCTTCATTATTTTTCCACTAATAAGTTTCATAAGAACAATGGTCTAGTATGGTAAAGATGTTTGCCCTTTTGTGGGTAGTGGGACCCATTTCACGCAAGTTTTAATGATTTTAATATAAGGTGGCCAAGGCCAACTATTGTTGGTTTTGAAAATTCTATGGACCGTATATGCTAATCTTATTGATTGGTTCCTTAATATTGGACTAATCACATCGTTTAACTAGGTATATATATAGTTCTTTAATTATTAGTTATGTTCAAACTATGAGAAGTTGAGAATCATCTAACAATCTCATCCATGGACTTCAAATCAAATAATAAAAAGAGATATTCCATTATAACCGAAAGATCATTCCTTTGGAGCATTTAGTACATTTTTTAAAAAGAAGAGAAGGAGAAATTATCAAACATGTACTTGAGTGTATACTTTTACAAGTTTCTTATGTCAAAAGTGTAGATTCTTATATTTAAGTTGTTTTTGTCAATGTAGTTTTATCTTGCCTAAGGGCATGTTCTAATTGACTGAGTTGAGCTGAACTGAACTGAACAATTTATGAGAGAAAAATATTAAGAACTGAACTGAACTAAAAATAAACAGAAGAGAACAAGCCCTAAATATCTCTTATGGATAGTCATTCTCTATTATACAAAAAAAAAAAAAAAAAAAAAAAAAAAACTTAGGGACTGTTCACTTCCGCTTAATTCCAGTTCAGTTCTGCTTCAATCAGTTCAGTTCAATTCAACTCCTAATTTTCTTCTCTTTTAAAATATTCATTTCAGTTCTAATCAGTTCAATTCAGTTTAGCCCCAATCAGTTTTGTTCAGCTCAGTTTAGTAAATGTGAACAGATCCTTAAATTTATTGGCAGTTTCACAAATTAATTGTAAAGTTTGCTAAACATTAATAGGTTATTTATACGATACGGAGTATCATTTAGGTTTCATTGAGACAGTGGCGGAGCCAGGATTTTCAACTTGGGGGGACAAAATGCTTAACTTACGAAAAGCTTAACAAAAAATAAAAACAAAAAAAAAACTCAAGGATGTATCCTTACTTCCTCAACCTTTTCTCCTAACCACTTCAAAAGCTCAAGGAAATTACCCCTATTATATGACTCCCCACTTTCATCATGTCCACGAAATGCCAAACCTTGCCCCAAAAGAAATCTTAAACAAGATAAAGATGCTTTCAAGCGGATAAAATATTCACTTTTAATCACATCACTTGCATTGTCAATCACATTCAAGATTGATTTCTTTTTTTCATCTCTTAAATTCACATATTTCTCATAAGCAAGATTATGAGCACTTTTAATTCCACCAACATGCTTCTCAAATCTTTCCGGTTTATTCCATGCCCTAAACCCTCCATCAACAAATGCATCACCCCCCGGTTTAATACCAACTTCATTCTTGAACAAGTAACATACAAAACAAAATGCAGCATCTTTTTCAATACTATATTCAAGCCAATCCCATTTGTTGAACCAATGAACACTAAAGCGACGCAAACCAGACACTTGTCTTGTAGGGAAGACATGAGTTTTTGGTTGGCAAGGTTTTTTAAGAATATAACCCCTCCTAACAGCATTTCGTTCATTTGCGGGGTAATCCATAATGTTTATTCTTTTTCCCGGATCATGAGGAAGAAGTTCAACATCATACACCAAATCTTCCTCTAATGGTACATTACTATTACTTGAACCACCCATTTCCATACTATTTTCTTGACTTTGAGGGGAGCTAACTGAAGGTGAGTTATTGGACTCATTTTCATTGAGTCTCGTTCTTTTAAACAAGAATTGTCGAAGATCGGGTTGTTTAGTTGCCTTTGATTTGTTTGAATTTGGTGAATCTTTTGATATTTCCTAGTTAAATTGAAAATTATATATCAATTTCCACAAGACCACAATCCACATCATTACATAATAACAAAACCTAAGAGGCTAAGATTTTAAATTTCTAATTCAACTACACATTTCAATAATTTACAATAATTAATAATTTAAATTCACATTTCACAAAAACAACCAAAAACTCTAACAGGGGAAACAATCAAACAAATATAAATCAATAATCATTTATCAATTCAAATTATTCAATAATCAATACCCACAAGGCCACAAATGACAAATTCACAATAAAAATATAAACAATTAAACATTTAAACAAGTAATAAAAATATGAAATTCAGAATTTCAGATTTACTGTAAATTTAAACAATTAAACATTTAAACAACAAAACAAGTAATCAATTATTCAATTAATCATACATTCATTGATTCATACCTCCATTGAAATCCAGATTTACAGCAAATGTGTTATGCTTATGCATATGACGAAGTCACGAAGACACGAAGTCACGAACTCACGAAGGACGAAGGCTCAAGGGCGGCTGTTGAACCTCGTCACTGCTGCGAACTGCCGGCGAACGGTGGACGGCGTCACGGCGAGCCGGCTAGGCGATTGACGAAGTCACGAAGACACGAAGTCACGAAGGAGTGAAGGACGAAGGCTCAAGGGCGGCTGTTGAACCTCGTCACTGCTGCGAACTGCCGGCGAACGGTGGACGGCGTCACGGCGAGCCGGCTAGGCGACAGGCGAGGGCGAATCGAAGAGAGAGAAATTGAAAATTGAAAAACTTAGGGTTTGGCTGGCAAATATCGCAATTCGCAACAGAGCACTGTAAATCTGTAATTGCATTTTTTTTTTTAAATTTTTTTTTTTTTTAAATTTTTTTTTTTTTAATTTTTTTTTTTGAAAATGGGGGGACAAGTGTCCCCACTCGTCCCCTTCTAGCTCCGCCCCTGCATTGAGAAAGCCAAACGCTCTTTATCTGCCTTATTCTGCTTTCATGGAATTGAATTGTGTAACTTTGTAAGATATCATTGTCAATTAATTTCTCTTTCAGAGTCTTGGGGATTTTAAGAAAACAAACGTATTTTTTTTCAAGCGCATTCTTACGTTGTTAACATCTCACGTATGCATAATATATAGTGAAAGACTTCGTTCCATGCTCTTAATTAAGCATATACGAAGTAATTAAATAATTTGATCCTCCAAGTTTCATTGGTAAGGTGTTAGTTAAGTGTAACACTATTAATTAACATTTTTTTTATATTAATTACAATAACCAAGGACATTGCTCAAGTGATAGAATAACATTTTCCCATACAATCAAACTAATGGATAGTAATAGCTAACATTTTTTTGATTTTTTGGTCATGACTCATGAGTAGGGGTGGTTATTGGGAGGGTCAGTGCGGGTCATTAGCGGGGCGGGTCAGTTGCGGGTCAATATAAATAGTTAGTGGGTTAGGGTCGGGTCAGGGTCAATGCGGGTCAGGATCGGTGTAAAAATAAAGCGGGTCATTAATGGGCCTTTACCCACTAAATTTACATACATCCTGCTGCTCATGTAAACAATTAGCAATGTAATTTGTTTTTGGTGAGTTCTTGGAATTTATTGAAGAACTGCATTTACCATAAATCTGCATCATATTATAGCTTGAATTCAATTAATCTATTGTCAAAGTTAGTGGAGTTGTAATCACCAAATCAAATATGGCATATTATTGTCTTTGAATCTGCATATGAAATAGTGTCTCAAATTCTCTCAATAAGGTGATGAAATAATCAATGAATCATAATATTGTCTGATTCATCGAAATCTTGGAATGATAATGCATTATAGATTGGGCTCTTAGCCTTTTCTTTTGGTCACGATAAAAATCATCAATTCATGAAAAAACAAGAACCCTAACCCCTAAAATTCCAACAAAATACAACAATGTGATTTCTAAATCAAAATAAAATGCGCAACATACCACTAGAATTACGCAAACATACGAAGTAAAATTGATGTTCGATAAACTGCTTCAATGGAGGAAATGAACAAGAAACGCTTCAATGGAGGAGAGAGAGTAAGCATTTATTTTGAAACTGATTATGTTCTTATTGGGCTACTTATTAGATTTTCCTTTAATTAATGGGTTTTAATTTAAGACCCTATAAAAGCCCTATAAGACATGACCCTTTAAAAGCCCTGTCCATTAAAATTAAAAGGGTCAAAATCCTTTAATTATAAGCCCGACCCTTTTGCCATTGGGTAGCCCTGTCCAATAACCAGGCCTACTCATGAGGATAGAGGAGTTTTATTGATAATAAAATACTTCGTAGAAAAGAGATGGTTTAATCCGATCATTTTCATGACTGAAGTTGATTCTTGGAAAAAGAACTATAGCACAACATGTGAAAAGAACCGAACACTATTATTAACATTTTTACAATAAACCAAATATAGAAAAAAAAAATGATGACCATATTTTTTTTGGCAATCACTAGGATTGTTTGATCAAAGTAGGTCAGTAGTTTGTAGTTTGAGCACATAACTTGCCAAAAACAAAATTGCCCATAACAATTCCTATATAGAAATTGGAAAAAGTACTTTCGACAAACTATTTGTCTATTTTTCTTGGTAAATGTTTGGCAGATTCAATGTTTAAGCTCTTAAGGTCAATTAAAAGATTATCTGAAGACATATACACTTTGTTCTGTGCATTTGAAATTGTTTGTGCTGTCTCTTTTGATGCTTCAATGTGTCTCAATGCTATGAATGCCTGATTATTGGACACCGCCTCGCCAATTAGCTCGGCACTCTTTGCTTCACCCTGCACTTAATCACAACATGTTAAATTCGCAATCCCGTTTTAATAAACTCGGAGGGTGGGAGAATCATCGAGAAAAGTAGAAATTACGTTAACACTTCATATTTTATAGACGATGTCTTATATTTCTTTTTTCTAAGGGGTGATTTTTACTACGGCGTAACAAAATTACTGTGAAATATGAGTCTATCTATGCCTTCTTATTTGTAGTACGATAGACGAGTACACGACAAACCCAATACAAGAGGGTAAAAACCCGAGGAAGTACTAATGAAGGTTTGATATGTATTTGCAAATACATATCAAACCTTAAAATATTAAAAAGTATTGTAAGCACATGGGGGTGAGAGAAAGGAGGAGAGAGATTGGCAAGTGGGACCAATTTTTAAATGTACCACTAAAGCTTATATAATATCATTGAATATGTAGTGATATTATTTCTATACGTAGTTGACTAGTTGGTACCACTAAATGAATATATAGTACCATTGAATGAATATATAGTACCACTGAATATTCAGTGATACTATTTGATCATCTAGTGATACTATTAATCACTCAGTGGTACACTTAAATCCAACACGTGGGGGTGAGAGAAAAGGAGGAGAGAGATGGGTAAATTTCATGCGAAATGTCTCAAATGCCCCTTGATATGTATATACAAGTATCTATCAAACCTCCCTTTGGAAGGCCTCGTAAAAACCCAATAACGACAGGCCTGACCCTTATTGTTTACTGGCCCCTAGCCTAGGGGTGGACCATAAGAGAGACTGAAACTTTGGGACAATTTTATTTTTTTTTATACTTGGGGCATGTTCTGATTTATTGAACTTAGCTGAGTTGAACTGGACTGATTAGAGCTAAACTGAACTGAATTGTTTATGAGAGAAGAAAATTAGGAACTGAACTGAACAGATTGAAGCTGAGTTGAACTGAAATTAAGCCGAAGAGAATAGTTTTTTAATATGTAATGCATTGATATTAAATAAACTGGTCACTAATAAATGTATGCTTAAAGTTAGTTTCTTATTTTTGTTCATATTGTATTTTTGAATTCGCTCTCAACAGAAAAAGTTCCAAAATCCACCACACTAGCCCAATAACCAACTTTATTTATAACACGAAAGACTAAAGAAAGAAAGAGTTGTGAGTAAATCACCTGAGCTCTGATAATAGCACTTTGTTTCTCTTGCTCTGCCTTCTCTACAACAAACTTAGTCCTCTCAGCATCTTGTTGAGCAATCTGCTTGGCTTCGATTGATTCTGTAAACTCCTTTCCAAAATTCAAACTCGTAATCGACACATCATCAACCTCTATGAAGAAATTGGATGCCCTCTCCGTTAATATCTTTCGTATCTCCCTACTGACATTCTGCAACAAACAAATTTCAACATTCATTTCCGAAAACTTTTCATTTCACTTCAAGCACTCGTGTCATATTCTTAACACTCCTACAAAGCTTATGGAAACTTTGCATAACATAGTTAAGTATAATACGTGTAACACTTTAGATATGAGTACCCTAATCCGAGTAACATTGAATCAAAATCGATAATAAAACATTACCTCTCTTTGAGTAAGGAGCTGACTAGCATTGTATTGGGCAATTACAGCCTTAAGAGTTTCATGAATGATAGAAGGTAGCACTCTTTCGTCATAGTCCTCGCCTAGATGTCTATAGATTCTTGGTAATTCATCAACTTTTGGACGAAAAAGGACACGAATTCCTATATTAATCTGCTTCATAAACTTCAGAGCATCAATTCCAAAGAGTTTGTTATTTTCAACTGAAAAACATAATGAGCATAACTAATCCATACAAAAATTTTAGTACTTGTAGTATTTACACTGCCTATCTTTTTTTTTTTTCGTGTTGATGACACAATAACTGATGCCAACTTTGCCAACTAACCTAGTTGACATCTATAAACTTTGCTCCGTAATTGTACAAGATAATCAACAGGTAAACTGATAGAGAATATCCATAGAATATTCTCATCCTAGGTTTAGGATATATTTTATATAAGATTATCTTTGATATCTGTACATATCTTATATGATAGAGTATATAACATATTCCTGGGCCTTAACCAAAAGCCTAGGAATATGTTATATACTCTATTATGAACCCATACCATTTGAAGGTCATGGCTTCCAGTGGTACTCTCAACAACATGGGGACGTGAACGAATGTCGTAAATAATTGGCCTCTCCAGCCAAGGAACAATTGTATGTGTACCTTCAGGATAAACCTGCACATAAATATGGGAAGTGAAATCAAGTAGGCATTTCCAGCATTTGGAAGTGTAAAATATTGTTTGGTTGATTGAACATTTGAACGTCTTATTTGCATAATTGTCAACCAATTCAACCATTTTTAATATTCCCACATAACTAAACCTCAGGTATACTTTTATGTCAACCAAACAACCACTAAACTAAACGAGGGAAAGTATGATGAGTCGTTTATGTTACCTTATCCTTGATACCATCAATGCGGCTAAAAATTATAGCTCGACACCCAGGAGCTACACTGTAAAAGCTGCTATGTATTGAGTAGGCACCAAACACTCCAACCATGCCTACACTAACTAACTTTGAAACTGCGAAGCCAAATCGCCGCAGCTTCATACTCCATTGATTCATCATATTGTCTAGGCAAGGGTACCAGACCTGATTAGCAAACACTTGTGTTAAAATAACATCATATTAACAAAGATATATGTTACTTCCTCCGCTTTTTTTTAATTGTAACTCTGTATGGGTAAATATCCACACGTATTAATGCGGACTTTAACGGTAACAAGAATTTACAAGACACAATCATATGTTTTTAGATCGAAAAAATTAAACAAGGCAGTGCGTGAATATTACAAATTAAAACAAGTTCCAATTGAAAAGAAACTTGTACAAGGTCTATACGTAACAAGATTAAACTACTCATAACTTATTAACTTGTTTATTTTTTTAGGGCTACTATATAAATGTATGTGAGAATAAAGAATTATTTGAGAAGAAAATAATACGATCATAATAAAATTAATTGAGAAGAAAAAAAAAAGTAGAGAGTATTAGAAAAACCTGAGAATAATATTTCGGTGGCAAACGACACAGATATAGACGAAACCCTCACCTGCTAATGAACTTTCAGTGGGATTTAAGGAAGCTAAAACCCCATTTCAATTATCGAGTATCTTTTTCATCAAGATATCTAAAATCTTCTTTCCAACAAAAAAAAATAAAAAAAATAAAAAAAAAAAAAAAGAAAAGAAAAGAAAAGAAAAGAAAAGAAAGATAACTTAAGTGTAAGTTTGGGCTTATGAAATAGATATTTGGTCCAACTCTATTTAATACAAGCCCAAATTGTTGATGACAAAATAAATAAGGCCTCTTTCAGTCTTTCTCAATCTTTATATGAGCGGAAATGCCAAACTTTGTCCAACACATGGTCCGTTAGACCGTTACAAACAAATATACTCCGTATTACTACTAGATTGACCTATAAGATGTACCGGATTGTTATGTACTTGTGTGCAGTGGCGGATCCAGGATTTGATTAATAGGTGGTCCTATCATCGTCCATCGACCGCATAAAGTATCAAAAATAAGTCAAAGCTTGTATAATGAACAAAAAAAAAATTACATAAAAAAGTTCATTTCATAAAGTAATGCAAATTCGTATTACAACTAAAAAATTATTAATTTTATTACAATTGCTCTCGACGAGTTTTCATATTTTGATAACGATTTACAATATCATCCATGCTAACATTCAAAAACAAATCTCTTTCTAAATAAGTAATCAAACAATCATTCAACATTTGATCTCCCATGCTATTACGCAATTTATCTTTCACTTGCGTCATTCTGGAAAATACTCTTTCTACACTTGCCGTTGCAACAGGAAGAATCAACACTAACTTCAAAAGTAAGTAGACTCGATCATGAGTTTCAAACTTTCCCGTCTCAACAAGTTTCGTAGAAAGTTCACTTAGACTTTTCAAATTCCAAAATCTCTCATCATTTCGAACATCAACAATAAAATTTTCAAGTGAATGTTCAAAAAATAATAACTCAGAGCTTGAAAATTCATCGGGATAAAATTTGGCAAGTTGAACTAACTTTCTTTTGTCAAAAGAATGAAATCGATTTGCAGGATTAAAGCAAGACATACACACAAGTAATTCCTTACTTACCTCGGGAAATCGATTTTCAAGTTCTTGTAATTGAAGATCAATGACACTTAGAAAAACTTCAACTCTAAAATGATGAAGATTAGTCACTTGTGGACCTTTACCTCTATACATTCTTCTCCCAGGAACCACATATCGCCCCTCCATGTTTGGAACCTCAATGCCATATTTAGCCATAAAAGAAGTGACTTTTTCCATATGTGAATCCCATCCTTCATCTCTCAATTTTTGCAAATTAGTCTTGGTTACATCAACCATGACCATTGCATTTACAATATCTTGATCATGTTTTTGCAATGCCACATTCAACGCATTTGTAATTCCAAATATATCAACCATCAAGTGTGCCACAAACACAAAATCAAATGACATCAACAAGTGTGTAATAGATTGTGCTTTATTCGAATCAAGTGTATCAGATACTTCTGCAATGGAATCAAGTGACAAAACTATTGAAGGATATAAATCAAGCACATTCAAAATGGTTTTAAAGTGAGATCCCCAACGAGTATCACAAGGTCTACATAAGCCACGTTCTTGATTCAAACCAGTTCCCGATTCAATTTCACCCAAAGATAATGCTTCTACAACCCCTTGACGTTGTTTTCTCGAAGAAATTCTTTCCTCTTAGGTGAACCTCCCACAAAGTTCAAGAGAGGTGCAAGTACATCAACAAAAAGCCAACCATAATCTGAGTTTTTCTTAGCAAGTGCAACTTGTGTCAATTGAAGTTGATGAGCAAAGCAATGAACAAAGTATGCTTGAGAACATTCATTCAAAATTATAGTTTTAAGGCCATTGATTGAACCTTGCATATTACTTGCCCCATCATAACCTTGACCTCGAACTTGAGAGAAAGTTAAAGAGTGTTCCATGAGTAATGACTCAATAGCAGCTTTGAGAGTCAAAGAACTAGTATCAGGAACATGCACAATACCAAGAAAACGCTCACACACTTCCCCCTTTTTATTAACAAATCTCAAACAAAGTGCCATTTGTTCCTTATCGGAAACATCGGCAGATTCATCAGCAAGAATAGCAAAAAATCCACCATCAAGTTCTTCCAATATTGCTTTAGTTGTGAGATGGGGAAGAATGTTGTTCACTAGCATGATGTAAAGGAGAACTTGGTTCACTTTCTTGAAAGGGTAAATCATTTTGTGGAGGAGGAGTATCATTTTGTAGAGGAGGAGGATTTAGAGTACGCACTTTTTTAGTAAAAAAACTTGAAATATCTCGAGTTGTTTTTCTTTTCATTCTGAAATTGAAGTTAAATGTTGAATTAGATAAATCATACAAGAAGGTAGGGTTCTCTCAAAGTTATTAAAACTAATAATATTATCAAAAGAACGCTCATTAACCTCAATTTCAATCCATCCTTCAACCCCAAATCTCCAAATTAGCAATCACCATTCTCAATAGCTAATAAGCAAGTTGGACAACTATTATCATTTATCAATTAAACAGAAATAATACTATAAAATAATAGGGCTCAAATGGTCAAATATCGGCCACAACTCACATTCACAAATCACAACATTCAACCTCTAATAAAATCATACAGATAATCAAGTGACGATAATCAAGTCATAAGATTCAAGCTCTAATAAAGTCATACAAATAATCAAGCTCTAATAAAATCAAGAAATTTCACCAAAAAAAAAAAAAATCAACTCATACAGTAAATTCGTGAATCGTGATATACATATAATCTGATAATTTTGATAATTAAACATTTAAACTGATGATTTGATATAGAATCTAATCAATTTGCAATGTAATTATGTAAATTAAAAGTTTAAAACTAACCTCAAAACAAAATTGAATTCACGGAGTACGGAATGAAGACCTCACAATCACGCCTGAGCAGAGCCTTGCTGCGGTTGCGGGACGCCGGGACAGACGACTGAAGTTGCTGGCGAAGTCGGCGACGGGGTTGCTGGCCAGTGGTTTTGCTGCGGTTGCGGGCAGTGGACTGAACTAAGTCTCACGCTGCCTCTGTTCTCAGTCTTCTCACGCTACGCCTCAACGCCTGACGGAGTGACGGACTGAAGCTAATAGGACGCCGCGACGGTGAGAAGTTGAGAAGGAGCAAGAAAAACGGCCGGTGAGGCGGTGAACGGCGACGGGGTTGCTGGAGTTTGGGGATTTCGATTTAGGTGAGTTTGGGACTTAGGGTTTTAATTTGGGGGAATTGGGGTTCTGACTTATGTTTTCATTCTAAAGCAAAAAAAAAAAAAATATTGTGAGTAATGGGATTTGAACCCACGTCTCATGAGTGGTAGGATGGGAAAAAAACCACTAGGCTGCAAGCTAAATCCTTAATACATAGTGTTTTTTTTTTATATAAAATAATAGGTGGTCCGCGGACCCACTATGACTACACGTGGGTCCGCCACTGCTTGTGTGTAATATGTGACCTTATTGTTTACCATTACAGTTATTTGTGTCATGGTCTCATGGATAAGTACATCGTATTATGGAGAACAAATGCTAAAAATCTAATTGGAATGTTTCTTTTCTTTCTTCTTTAGGAGTTCCAACCACCATATTGAGGTTAATGGGTTATTGCTTTAAAAAAAAACCACATGCTTAAATACATAACCGTTTAATTTTTAAGGACAATTTAAGTTCTAACATATTAAAGTCGCTCTATTATGAAAAAAGGTTAAATGCACATTTGAAGGTAGATTTTTAAGTAGCAAGTCCCAATGCATGCTTTTAATAAGATAGATCGGGAAATGGCTACATATATCAAGTAGATGTCGGTTCCTCACAAACTGACTTGTTTTTTACCCGGCCAACTCTCCCTTCACTTTACCTATGGTCACCTTGTTAAGAGCTCGGTAGTCTACACACAACCACGAGCTCCCGTCTGATAGAATCTCTAGAGTTTCCTATTCCTTGTATCCAATATTAGTTACGAAATTCAAGTATTCTTTGTTTAGCTTGCGAAATTCGAATATTTTTACATGCCAAAAATTCCATTGTACTTATAAACTACTTCGATTGTTACTCAAACTCCTTTATTTTACCTTAAGTATTCGTGCTGGATCTTAGACTTAGGTAGGACACTTGATTATATGAACCCTTCACTTGGGCCGTCTAAACCATGAAAAAAAAATCACAAATTAATCGAGCTAGACACTTGGACATGCAGCCGTGCCAAACACACAACACCATAGCTTATAAATGCTTTTTAAGAGCGAACTAATTTAAAATCCAACTGTATGTGCTTCATCCCTCAATTTCTCTGTAAACACTTACTTAATTACTGAAATGAATTGCTTGATCAGCAATATCCAACTATTCCAACATAGGGCTCACATCCAGAAGGCTGTGAAGCATATGATTGATTTTCCTGACAGTATGCCACAAACAATGGTTAGTGGAAAAGAAATCTGCCCTAATATCAGAAAGGCCAAAACTTTGATGCATCATCCATGCTGCAGTATGCATGACAGATTAAACAGGAAGCATCAGATAGACCTCAACCATGGCTCTTTTGCTCTCGGTTCACCCAAGCCATCATCCATGTGGTGTTTAACAGATTCCCAGTTCGGCAGACTAAACACTTTAAGGCACACATGCCTAACATAGATAATAATTCATTCCCCACCACCACGCGATTATCTTTTTTGTACCTGTATCTTAATGTCTTCGAGCTCTAGAGAAGCACAGAAAGTTCGGTATACAATCTATTCTATTAATGAAGGTATTGGAAGATTGGTAAACACATTAGTTTCTTCTACTTTCAGCTCTGATATACTTCAACTGTGTCTGCTTATTAGTCCTTAATACAGGTCGAATCGTAGGCTATTCTAACATTTGCTACACTACTGTATGCTGTTGCACAATAATCTTTAGCAAATAAATACTTGTACATAGCATAATTATCCGGAAAGAAATCGTGTGATTAAAATTACAATCAAATCTTGAAGGGAAAAAATTCATACATGCATCATAAGGTTTGGTCTAAACTAAAAAGCAAGTTAGACAATTACAAATCATTCTTTTGAATACAAAACAACTTGAGCAAATATCTTGAGATACTTCTTTTTTTTTTCATCAGTGACTTAATTACTGATATTGTAGACAAAGCATTCTGAAGTTCTTCCTACTAAACTGTCACTAGGCCATCAAACCATTGTTTGGTTCAAAGCCGCAAAGTGATCTAGATCTTGTAAAAGGCAGGTCCTTTCTGTTTAAAGAGCAATATCAAGAAGCATATCTCTTACAGCATATAGATCGTTTGCTCCGGGACAATTGCTCCCAACTTTGGTCACAGAAGGAGACTTGTAGCATGGCTGCCCTTCAACGAGAGGCCAAAACGAAGTCTCAGGAGGTGGAAACGAGCTATTATGGCTTCTCTCTTTATCCACCCTGTGTTCGCCCTCAGTGAGAGAAAAACCAAACAACCTGCAACTGGCTTTACCGGCAGGAACCAACTCCTCACTTGCTTTCGAGAGAGAATTGTATGCAGGAACACCGGCATAATTCATATGTTCCATACTCATCACCCTGGGTTGACACATAGGCGATCTGAAGCTCCTAGCTTGTTGAATGCTTGGATGTGGGAACATTAATACCGAGGATGGTGAAGATACTTGTGCTTTAAGCCATCCGTTTCCACAGTTAGGCACTTGCACACCCTCGTAAATTTCAAGGGGACCACCACCCTCATGCCCCCGGTTGGCTGAAGATGTTAAACCATCTACTTGAGCGGGACTAAGATGGCGTATTTCTTGACCTTGCAAGACCTTTTGGAATCGGAATGATTCCCTGAAGCCTATGCCTTTGGCAGTTCTGCCAAAATCACCTGGAGGAATGGAGCTAGGATAGCATCTTCCTGGATCAGATGAGGAAAGATGAGGGTTGTCATTACCATCACAGGCAGAACGAGAACCCAATTTTTCTTGACCTTGCAAGACCTTCCGGAATCCCATTGATTCTCCGAAGTCTGGCATTCCAACTCCACCTACACAGAATTCAATGGTACATCAGTATTGCAACCACCAAAAACAGAACAAAAAATTATTGGAAGTTGATTTCTGGTTGCTCAAAAGACCTACTTGGAATTGGAAATTCTGGTTTTGCTAATGGCAAACCGATTCTGCTCCTCTTTAGACCAGATGCCATTAAGCTACTGGGACTCGGAAAAGAACCGGTTGGCTCAATCTCCCAAGGAGAAACTCTGCCATGGCGGTTCACCTCTACATCATCCCACCTTACCTGTGACATTATGAGCAAAAAAGATTTACAACCTGAATGAACAGTCCTGGGGTTGAAACAACAGCACACTAATTTGATGATACATGCCATTTTTTTTTACTGTTATTTCACACGATAAACCAGCAATATAATACTAACACAAGTTCAAGATATACTTGGTGTTGTTTTATTGCCTTATTCCCTTGAACTTCAGGCAGCCTTCCTAAAGATGGGAGAGTCCAAATTTAGCCATTTGAGTTAATTATTATTCGTATAATTTAGAATATACATTCTCTTTGAAGGTTAGAAGCAAAATTGATTCCTTTTTACCATTGAAGGAAAACATGATTTGCAAGCTCGATGATCTACCCAAGTGAAGACCTTAAATCTAACAGCTCATCAGAAATGCAGGAAGAAAAAAAAGGGAATGAATGAATTCCTTCAAAATCCGTCATACTCTAAGAAATATGTCATATTGTCATATGGTACAAACTGCAAAGGATGTTATTTACTCTTGTAGACTTGTCCAATCAAAACATAGAACACAAAACTTTCAGTTTGTGGGGGGAAGAACTTTGCAGGGTTTTATTTAATCTCTATATTCCTCGCCAGATATGAATTGCAAAATATAATTTCCAAGTCTATTTCCACTAATATAAGACGTGCATCAAAAATAAAACCACGAAGTAGCATCCTATACATGCATACCATTAAGCATCTCCATTTCGAACCAGACCATCTCATCGGATCCAACTCAGCCATTCCAGTGACCACTCCGGTGTACCTATAGCAAGAGCACACAACTAAGATGAAGCCAAAAAAGCCAGAAAATTACGCTGTTTAGAGTAAGAAGGCATTTCCTAACCTTCTTTCACCAGCATCTTCTGCCTCAAAGCGCATTTTGAACCTCATTCCTACATTGAAAGAAGTATCCAAACTCTTCAAGAACCTCCGGAGTGGTACAACAAACTCAGACGAGCTTGCCCTACAAGAACGAAAGAATGATCAATATTCACATTAACCAAAGGATAACAATTGAGCATGTGATTTCATGTGCTAGTGGACTGTAACTTGCACTTAAAGACAAGGACAAGGTACAATAATTTTATGGACTTTCGCGACTGTCTGCTATGATTAAAGGGTCGGATGGAGGTACTTCGGGCTGTAAAAAAATAGTGTCACATACAGATAAAACCCCTCACAAGTACAAGAATGACTTCTAGTTGATATAACAGATAGTCCAATTAAAAGAACAGGTTGCTAATGTTTCCAAGAGAAAGATCCAAAAATTTGCATATACAGTCACACACAACTGACATAAGGAAAGACCTGCATGCTTAATGAGATGCTATTCACACAGATTTCTAGTCATTTTCTGCCCAAAAATATTAGGTCCAATTGAAGAATATGATATAGAAAAAAGTAGCTATCATGTCTATGGCACATCATGAATAGTAAGACAAATATAAAGCTTACAACTTTATTTGATTATATGATATATATGATCAATCAAACACAACAATTCAAATAATGTATGCCAGTAGCAAGACAAATGCAAAGCTTTCAGCATAAGTAGAAATATTGGACCGATCAATTTATACCTTGATTTATAATAAAAGTTAGAAAGTCATAGAAAAGATGGCATGAACGCGAAAGCATAAAGATAAATTCTCCAAGGGGACGCATCCACATACAAAATTGTAAGGGCAGATTTTACTAGTACAATAATTTTGGCAAGTAAAAATAATACAGGAAAATCCAGTTAATCAAACTTGTCAAACAAAATTTGGTAAACTATGAAGCTCATTTACATAAGAAAAGTGAGTGAAATCAATAACATAGCAGCACACATGATTTCAACTACAAATACCTTGGGTTATAACAGACATTGAAAACACGTCCAGAAGATATTGCATCGAATGCAGCTGACACACTGTTGTTGCTCATTAGTCTAGTGGGGAGAGCAGAAAAGGAGGTTGGTCCTTTCAGCTGAACTGCTCTTCGGATTCCTAACCTCAGCTCTCCATCGGCGCCTCTATCATTCCAAAACACAATATGATTAGAACAAATATTAAAGCGGTCATAAAACCTTCTTGAAGAAAGAAAATTATAAAACCTGAGGAAGAGCACTGCATCTCCAGAGACTAGCTTCTTCTTGTTCACAAAAGCACTCCACCCAGTAGTAAGCAAATGCCTCCTCGGCTGGCCTACTCAAGCATCGTAAAGAACACCACATTAAGTAAATAAGCACGAAAAAATTAGCATTCATTGATTTTATCAAAATAAGGATTTTTTCTTTGTTAGCAATTAAACCCTACTCGGGTATATGTTTCACACACACAAGTATTAGACTTCGCTATATTACAAAACATGTCGTTTTTTTGACTAAAATGACATTGAAAGTGTGCAGACTTATCTACGAATTTCAAGACTCCCATCACAAGCAGTTGAGGTAATACAAAAAACCTGAGTAACAAAGCTTAAAAGAAGCAACAAACCCTTGAAATTTTAATGGCAGGAATATAAACTACTACACTCCCAACTGTCTAAGTCAGACCCATAAACACGGAACAAGCCTAGAAATTTAAAAATATTCAAACTCAAGCCTTGGAACACATCATAATAACAAAATCACAGAAAAGTTAAGAAGCTTAGGATACTTAATCTAAGAGAGTTTTTCTCAAACACAAGGGAGACAGTATGCATACTGGGGAACAATGTCACTAGTTTCTAGCAATCTTTGACCTTAAACAATGATAATTTCAGATAAAGTCTTTAATTATATGAGGACCTAGGACCTAGAAAACTGAACTCAATGCCCCTAACCTCCAATGTACCTCTGTAAATGTGCCTAAACCTCCACTCTAATCCATGCAAATCCTTTGCAACCAGCTCCTGAGATGGCCTCTGCTGCTTGTAATCCTACACCATTTGCACAAAAAATGCCCATTAAGAAAATTCCATAAAGACCGGCATTTTATCAGAAATCGGCAAGCAAAAAACACACAAAACCGCGGTATTCCAGTGAAATTGGAGCTGAAATTACCAGGGGAGGAAAGCAATCCTCCGCAGCACGGCGAGGGACAGAGAATCCACCATGAGTGCTGGTATCCGAAGCAGTAAGAGTCTTGCAGAACATATGAGGTGTTGTGGACTTGACAATGTCCTCAAAATCCTCTTCATCCCCCTCTACATCAGTCTCACTCTCTTTCAATTTCTCCTCAAACTGCTCCAATTACAAGCAGGAAAGTAAAACAATGCACAAAACATTGTCAGAAATTCAGAACATTGTTTAATTAAAGCACAAAACATTAGGAACAATAACAATTAAACAAACATAGTTTGATTAGGAAACTTCAAATGTGAATTAATTACCCTTTTTTAAACTTCATATGAAGATTAAAGTATAGTATTTATGTACATTTTTTACCAAAATAATGAGTGATTATTTTACACATTCTTACCTGGCTGCTCTCTGGGATTAGAGAAACTTGAGCATAAACCTCATCTGTTGCAACTTCCGCCTACCAAAAGTGAGCACACATTTCAAAATTGTTAATTATATTTTCTTCCCCACAAATTGCAAAACCCAATTTCAAAGGAACAAACACAAAAGATTATTAGTCAAACTACTAAAAAAATTCCCAAATTCCCAGAATTAAATAAATAATCCCCAAAAAATTAAATCATTACATACTCAAACCAACATTCACACACATTTAAGTAAACACTTACCCAAAAAAACAAACTTTCTTAAAAAGCCAAAAAGAACCAAACCCATAATCAATTTCTTAACCTAACCCAAACAAATAAAATAAAAATTACATAACTACTTAGAACCAAACAACTAGCAGAAACAGCATATACTCAGAATTAGTACCCAAGTTCGGGATAGAATCGAATCTCGTCTACATCATTGCGCTACTACGCTATGTGGCTATCTATTATATACCCAGAAAAAATTCATTTAAACCCCATGTTACCCAAAATTGAAACATGAAACCCCAAATAAAAATTTACCAGAAAATTACCAAAAAAAGACCATCACACAAAATTTAAAAAGAGGGTATAAAGAAAAAGGGGAACTTACATGAAGCTTGACATCAAGAACACGACAGAACACGTGAGGAGGAATATTGTTTTGGTGGGAATCAAAAGTATGATTATAATTATTATTACTACTAATATTACTATTAGTATTAATAATCCCACTTGAAAAATCAAATTCTGGCAAATTATTTTGCTGATTTTGTTCTTCAAGATGACCTTGAGGCAAGTAAACTACCAAACTACCCTTTTTGGGCAAAGAGATGAGTGGGCCCGCACAAGCATGCCATAGCTCCATACAAACAGATGATGAAGATGAAGCACAAAGATTTTGGAGGGTATTTTGGTAATTGTTGCTGCTACTATTGTTGTTGCTGTTGTTGTTATCCTCTTCATCTTCATTAACAGTGTTCAAGTCGATTAAGACACCCATCATGGCAGAATTCTAGAGAGAGAAAGTGGAGAATTCTAGAGAGAGAAACAAGGGTAAAATGGGAGATTGTGAGGATTTCTACAAGGGGTTTAAACTTAGGTAAGACAGCTACTTAAACTGAAAACCCACAGCATTGCTAAAAGAAGAAGGGAGAAATTAAAGAAGAACACACTTTCTCTCACTAGAAAGATTTGATTTTTATTACTTTCTCTCTCTAGGAGCAGAAGAAAGGGGGGTTTTTTTATTTTTGAGATTTAAGGTGTCAAATCAAAAGGGGTTGATTAATTTTCAATTTTATGAAATGGGTATGTATGATTTAAATTAATGGGATATTTTTTGTGGGTAAAGTTTTTATCTTTTATAAATTTGGACATTATATTGTTTTGATCTGCCAAAGAGTGTTGCTTTGTTTGCAGTGCACAGACTGTTGCTACTGCTGCGCGCTGCTGATGCTGCTGCTCGCTGCTGAGGAGAGAGAAAGACGGGGGGCAGCAGCCTGTGAAGTGTGGCAGAGGAGAGAGAAAGTGAGAGAGAGAGAGAGTGAGTGAGTGAGTGGTGTAATGAGTAAAAATGGGAGAGTGAGTTGTTGGATAAAATTAGGAGAAAAAAAAGGGGGGAAAAATAACAAAAGTAGAAGTGAATAAAATTCGCTTTTTTGCACAACCCCCTATATTTCCGGGCGCCTTTGTCTATTTTATCCTCTCCTTCTGCCTTGCCCCTCTCTTTCACATGTCCCCCCCTCTCTATCTATGGCTATGTGTTTTATGTCCACTTGTTACATTTTCTCTTTCCTTTGCTCTTTTATTTTATATCTCTCATTGTTTTGCAATCATAATCTTCACCTTCATGCTTTTACTAGGTTATTAGTTAGGTTAGATTAGGTTGCATTCAAAAGATATAAGATAGGCACATTGATAATGGCCCTGTTTAATAGTTACTAGTTGTTTGTATTAACTAATTTGACTAGCTGGATATATTAGATGATTTGACTAGCTGATTGTGTAAAATTGTTTGGTAAATATGGAGTAATTATTTATTGTTAACTGTTTCAGTGTATTTAATGCTTAAAAACTCTTATTAAGAGTTTTTTAAAAAGAACTTTTTGGCCCTAAAAAACACTTTTAATAAGCTATTTACCAAATAACAAAATTAGCTTTTTAAAAGGATCATACTTTTAATAGTGTTTAATAAGCTAAAAGTTTTTCAAAAATCTCCTCATCAAACAAGACCAATATCTATTCTATATACGATATTGAAATTTCGTATTGACGAAAAATAGTAACTAGATAGGTCTCAAGAGGGGGTGTTTTTTGGTAATTCCGAAAGTAAGTGTGAACTAATGGAATAGTAAAAAGTTGATAAATTGATTATATGGGTGTTTATAGGTAAGGTGCAATCGTTAATGATGATGATAGAAATAGACATATCTTTTTCACTTTTGTTGTTATATTATACTTTTATATCAAAATGACTTTCTTCTTTTCCTCTTTTTTCTTTAAATGATTTTACTTTGTTCAAAGGTTGAAGCAACGACACTAGCTTAGTGTTGTCAAGTATCTTAAATATCTCACTAATTAGGAGAATGACTATGATCATACCTTAGCGTGGCCTCATAATTCATTTATTTATTGTTTTTTCTTATATTTTACGGATCAGACAATTATAAACAATGGAGAAGGATAAGGGGTCCTCTTCTCCGACCAACTACTACAATTGAGTGGATTCGCCTTGTTGATCTTAACGTTACAAGGTGAATCCCCAACCAATTACAAAAAATAAGGGTTTTTAGTGAATTTGATGGATGTACTTCCTCGTTTCTTTTTAGCTGACATGTTTCTTCAGTCACGTTTGTCAATGCACATATTCAACCGTTAATATCTTTAATTATTTATAAAAAGTTGATATTTTGAAAATATATATCGTGACGAATCTAACAAGACCTCACATGACTATATTTTTTATTACATATAAATCACAAAATACGGTCAAAGAAAAGTGTGTGAATAGTGTTAAAGTCAAAACGTGTCAACTAAAAAAAACGGAGGTAGTAGTATTAGTTATGATACATGCTGAATATGGTAAACGCCATGCATCTACCTCATGTATTCGTGTCTTAAAATTAGAAACTTATTTTTTTCCTATTTGATTTGAATATTTGATGTGAATGTAGTTTTGATATGCTCTAATTATTGTCATGGTTTGACTAAATTTTGATCTTATATGTGTCTTAAACTATTAGGCAAATATATATCAGAGGTTTTTCAGTGCGGCAAGCCACATGGTGCGGCACGGGTAACTTGTATTTTAGGGTTACTTGTATTGTGGGGTTACTTGTAGGGTGTTACTTATATTCTGGGGTTACTTGTATGGGTTACTTGTATTATGAGGTTACTTATACGTGTTACTTGTATCATGGGGTTAGTTGTATTCTGAGTAACTCCTATAAGTAACTCCAGACCAAAATCCCATACCAAACCAGTAATACCCTACAAGTAACCCCTGATCAAAACCAGTAACACCCATACAAGTAACCATAGAATACAAGTAACACCTATAAGTAGCTCCTGACAAAACCAGTAACACCCTACAAGTAATCCCGACCAAAACCAGTAACACCCATACAAGTAACCCCAGAATACAAGTAACACCTACAAGTAACCCCTGACAAAACCAGTAACACCCATACAAGTAACCCCATAATACAAGTAACACATACAAGTAACCCCTGACAAAACCCCTACAAGTAACCCCAGAATACAAGTAACACCTACAAGTAATCCCTGACAAAACCCATACAAGTAACCCCAGAATACAAGTAACACCTACAAGTAACCCCTGACAAAACCAGTAACATCCATACAAGTAACCCCAGAATACAAGTAACACCTACAAGTAATCCCTGACAAAACCAGTAACACCCTACAAGTAACCCTTGCTGCACCATGTGGCCAGCCATATACAAAAATTTGTAAATATATATATATATATATTCAATGAGATCTTATTAGATTTGTATGTATCAGTATTTTTTCGTCACGAAATAAAAGATATTTATTGATAATAAAATAAATTTTACACAAAATACTACTGTACTCTCTTTGTCCCAGATTACATGACACAGTCAACATTGCACACATATCAATGCACTACTTTGACTTTTTTTTTTATATATATAGTTAACTATTAATGAAAATTATATTTAAAATTATATTATAAAACTTTATATTAATGCCTACCTAACAATATATTTTACAATAAAATATTTTTTTATTATGTTAGTAAAAATTATGGTCAAAACTAATGCAAAAATAGTGAAAAAAGTCTAACGTCTCATATATGCAACGGAGGCAGTATATATTACTTCTTCCGTTCCTTTTTTATTGCACCATAAGGGTTTTCACACTTGCTGATGCATTAATTTGGCTATTAATATCTTTAATTATACTTATGTAAAAATTATAAAAAAAAATTGATATTTGAAAAGTAGATTTCGAGACGAATGTAACTAGATCTCACATGACTATTTTTTCCTAATGGATAAATCATAAAAGATGGTCAAAGAATATTAAGTGAATAGTGTAAAAGTCATTATGGTGCAATAAAAGAAAAACGGAAGAAGTATATTTTAAACCTTTTTTTTTTCTTCTGATTAGATCTAAATTACAAAGGAGGTAATTTATTTATGAAACATAAAAAATTCCAAAATTACAACTAAGGGCTTGTTCTCATTGACTGAATTGAACTGAACTGAATAAAGTATAAGAGAAGGAAATTAGGAGCTGAACTGAACTGAGTTGAGCTGAACTGAGCTGAGCTGAGCTGAACTGAACTAAACTAAACTAAACTAAATTTCAACGTAAGAGAATAGGCCGTAATAGGGGAAGTAATAATAAGTGATTATAGCCTTAGGAATAGAAAGACAAAGTCACTTTTGAGGTGGAAAAAGGCATAACCTATGCTTAGTGATAATTGCAAGACCAGTCTTAAAACATTCCTTTTCTGATTTTTCTTCACTCACACCAAATCAAAAATAAATAAATAAAAAAATTATTAAACCTTAATAACCATGTTATCGGGTCCACGAACCAATGAAACAATTATAGCACCTTTGCAATTTTAAATCTTTATTATAATTTTATAGGTTTAGGATCTTCATTTTATAGGTTTATTATAATTTTAATGTATGGAACATATAATTGAATTGTCTCTCTTCACTTACGAGTATACTACCAGTAGTATTTATATTCTTTGCATATAAGTTACGGCGTTTAATTTAATCTACCTTTATGCGTGGGACTGTGGGAGTATGTGTGTACTTAAAAATTCAAGTAGACCTCCCAAATCTAGTATGTACCACATTTACATTAAGAGAGGGTATTTGAACACAAAAAAAGAACATACTTAAGGCCTAACTAACTAATGCAGCCAAGCGGTTCAATCCACTTCCTTAACAGCTTAGCCCTTATTTAGTTCAATTTATTTTATAAATAAGTTCAAATTAAATCAAATAAAAAAAGTTAAGATCAAAAAAAAAAAAAAAAGAGTTCATATCAAATCAAATCTAATAAGACTCCACTTGATATATTATTAAAATACACATTACTACGAATCTAATAAGACTCTACTTCATATATTTTTGTTTCTTTATAGATTATCCTACATATAAAGTCCAGGTTTGGTCAAATCAGACAATTAGACCATATCATATCAAATCAAATTAAATCAGATCAGCGAACTAAACAAGCCCTTAATCTCTACCACTAGTTAGGTCAAGATCTTGTTGATTAATAAGGCCAATTTCACTTTACCTTGTATTTACTGAAAAATTATTTTGCTAAATTAAAATTAGTTTTGATTTGTTATTGTATTTGTTATATGAAGTTACTAATTTTTACAGATTAAAACTTAAACTAATACGAACTATTAAGTATTAACTAAACTTATACTTCAAATACGCATATTATCTTTATAAGGTGAAAAGAATAAAATTAGGCCTAAGTAACCCCTGGCCTACAACATCAAACAAATAACTCATGTAACAGTACTGACGGATAAACCTGGGCACCGTGCCGGGCCGTGCCGCCGCGGGCCGTGCCTGGCGGGCCACGGGCTGGTTCGTGCCGTGCCGGTCGTGCCGGCGGGCCCAGGATTTCGTGCCGTGCCGTGCCGGCCATTTTCACAGGCCAGCCCATGGCACTGCACGTCCCCCGTGCCTGGCGGGCTCGTGCCGTGCCGGCCTGCGGGCTGGCAGCGGGCTGGTGCAGTTTTCAATTTTTTTTTTTTTTTTTTTTTATATATATATATATGACAACATTATAAATTAATAAGTTTATAATGTATATAAGTTATAAAATTATAATTATAAGTTTTATAAGGTTATAACTTATAAGTTTATAACTTATAAGTTATTAAGTTATGAATTTTATAATTATAAGTTGAATATTTATGTTTTATAATTTGTATATTTAATATTTATATTTATATATTTACTTTATACTATTACTTTAAAATTTAATGTTTATGATTTATTAGTAATTGGTATAATTTTATTTTTTTTAATATGAATTTACAAATTGTAACAAAACGGGGAAAAAAGGCAAATTGGACTTTGGATGTGAATAATGCGTACTTTATATTATTATTACTTGAGTTGAGAAAATTATACAATGATAACAATGATAAAAATCATACAATGATGGTATTAAACAAAAATTGGAAAATGATAAAATTGATATTTTTAAAATCGTACAATATACAATAATTGTCTATTCTTCTTCTCCTTCTTCTTGCTCGTCTTCGTCTTCGTCTTCGTCTTCGCCTTCGCCTTCAAGGTCATCGGCTAGTTGCATAGATTGGGAACTAGCCGAACCCGAACCGGAAGCGGAGGTTCCTTCTTCGTTGTCGTTGTGGTCGTAAGAACGGTCTTGTGAGCGATTTTCCGCATCCAACCAATCTTTGAAACACACGCACATTTCTAGTGTTTCGGGTTTTAGACTTGTTCTTCTATCGTCTAAAACCCTTCCGGATGCGCTGAAAGCTCGTTCGGAGGCGACGGAGGAAACTTGGATAGCAAGAATGTCTCGTGCCATTGCCGCCAAAGTTGGATGCTTCGAGCTTTGTTGTTTCCACCATGCAAGGAGGTCGAGGCTGTTTATCTCATCGTCGTCCATGCCTTTGGTGAAGTCGTAACTCAGGTACATCTGCAACTCCGAGACGTCGCTTTGCGTTCTCCTGATTGATGAATCACCTGAAAACCTTGAAATCAAGTTAGTAGCTTGTGAAAATAAATGTTTGGCCTTCTTACTTACGTTTTTGGATGGTTGGGAAGGCCCTGAGCGAGGAACGGTGCCATATTTGGCTTCATAGACTCTATATAAAGCAAAAAACTGATTCTTCACATTAGTCTTATAGTTTTCTACATCATCGTCAAGAAACATGCATTGAAAGTAAATGTCAACTAACATAAATGTGTTTTCATACTTTTGCCTAGGATCTAATATGGAAGCAAAAATATAAATCAAAGGAATCTCACTATAATATTTACGCCACTTTTTTTCCATTGCTGGAAGATACTGATCATAATCACTTTGATGGTGATGATCAACGAAAAGTTGGGCGAGTAAGCATGCATTAGAAAGAAAGTTTTGAGCACAAGGATTGTAAACAGTAGAAAAACAATACGTCATGTTATATAATAACTGTAAAAATTGCATATATCTTTCACAGTTATTCCAATCATCATCATACAAAGCATTTTGTGGAAATTTTTGGTTGTAAAATAATGTTAACGGGCCCTTGTACTCAATTGCCTTTGTTAACATGTCATAGGTGGAATTCCACCTAGTTGGGCAATCGGTTCTAATTTTTATTACCCTTATCTTTTGTTGTTTTAGAAAACTCTTCCATTCTTGGTATCTCATGTTAGAGCTATTAATAGACATAATAGCATCTCTGATTTTGCTGTAGTATGGGCCAATTGCCCGAACTCCATCCTGTACACATAAGTTAAGTACATGGAAAACACATCTAGCATGAAGAGCTTCACCGTCTAATAGTACATCGGTTAAGTTTTGTTTGATAAGATTAGCTGTGTATGTCATAGAGGTTGCATTATCAAAAATCATAGACATCATTTTATCTCGAAGGTTGTATTCGTCTATTGCTTGCATTAAATGGTGAGCAATGTTAATGCCGGTGTGTGGGTATTCCAGCATTTTGAAATGTATTATTCTTTTTTGTAACATCCATTGATCATCTACCCAATGGCAAGTCACACATAAATAGTGATATTTATAACCACTATCCCAAGAATCGGCTGTTAAAGATACTCTACAGTTAAGGTTACTCAATTCGGCTTGTAACCGGACTTTGTACTCTAGGAAATTTTTCATTGCGGCGGAACGAACGGTTTTCCTAGAGATTCTTTTATGTTGGGGTTGTAGTGCTTTGTTAATGTAGGTGTTGAATGCGTCACTTTCCGAGAAAAGAAAAGGTTGTTCGGCGTGTACTATCATTTTTCCTAGTTCATCCCTATCCCTCTCATAGTTGTATGTAAAGCCGTATGGATGGAATTGGGAAATTTTGGGCTGGGTTGGATCACTAGCTGGTTTTGCACAAGCTTTCATGTGTCTAGATAAGTGTCCCGTCCCGTTTTTGGTAACTGTCGTGAATACATTATTACATGTTTTACATTTTGCCCATTGTTCACCATCTTTACTTAGGACAAAATAACGCCATACCTCACTCCTTCGGTTTTTCAAAAGTAGCATCTCAGTTTCGGTTAACCATTCATGATGTGTGTGATGGTTAGTAGTGGGACTAGTGGGAGTGGCAGTAGAAGGGGTAGAACCGGAGGGAATTCGGGTACTTTCTTGGCTACCTTGGCTAGAACAATAGTTTTGTTGATCACCGATATAATTAGGTGGAAATTGGTATGGTGGTAGTGGAAATTGGTTTAGTGGTGGTGCTGGAAATCCCGACGTATTATATGGCTCATAGCCCGGGGGGAAGTAAATGGGGTCATTGGTTTGACTCGTAATTTGGGGGCTCGTTGTATTTGGTGGTTCCCTAGAACTACTACTACGGATAAGTGCCTTTCCCCCTAGACCTAGATGATGGGTTGTTCGATGCCATAATTAACAATTAATTTTTTAATAAAAAGTGGTTAACTATAATAATAATAATTAATAACAACAATTTTAACAATAAAAATATCAATAATATTAATTAATAACAACAACTATAACAATAACAATAACAACAAAAATAAATAATAACAACAATTGTAACAATAATAATAATTAATAACAACAATTATAACAACAACAATAACAATTAACAACAATAATAATTAAACAAGATTATTCTAATAATAACAATAAAACAATAATAAATTTAAGATTAGTTTAGATCTTACAACCGTGCTTCAACGCTCCACTAATTACGATTACGAACTTTTTAATTTTTTCCGATATTAGAAAAATAATTAGAGAATTTAAGAGAATAATTAGAGAATTTAAGAAAATAAGGATTATTAGAGATTTAGAGAATATAAGAGATAAGAAGAAGAGATTGTGATTTTGTGATTTGGGAATGAAATGGAGGTGAGTATTTATAGAATTTTTGGGGAGCAAATTGGCAAAAAACTAGCCGTTTTTTAGCCGTTTTTTTGGCTTATTAAGGAGCTAGAATAAACGGTAACATTACCGTTGGCCCGCGGGCCGGCACGACGGGCCAGCACGGCGGGCCATGGCCGTGCTCGTGCCGGGCCGTGCCTGGGAATTCTCAACCCTGTCCGTGGCACGGCCCGTGGCACGGGAGTTGAACTTCGTGCCGTGCCGGGCTGCGCCGAACGGCGGGCCGTGCCGGGCGGCACGCGGGCCAACCCGGCCCGTGCCCAGGTTTACTGACGGAGTAATGCTCGGCCCTATTCTTTTGAGCTTGTGTGTAGAGCAGAGTACAACTTCCAATACAATACAGAGCAGAACAGAGTAGATTTCAGCACAACAAAAGAGAGTAGAGCATACTCGCATAATATAGCAAAGCAGCTCAAAATAGCATGGCCTAACCCCCTATAACACACTGAACGAGTAACAACAAGTACACTAATAAAAAAAAAAATAAAAAAAAAACTCTCGTAATAACTGGTCACACCGTGTGGCTAGCTACATATTAAGAGTTATTTACATGTACGGCAATAAAATTATAGTAGAGATATTATTTTTATTTCATTCTATTTTAAACTAGTAGAGATTAATATAAAATGAACTAGAGATATAAATGGGGTACATCATGTTTATTAATACATCAATCTACTTTACATGCATTCATTCATTCATTTATTCATAAATAAATATTATTGTCAGTGTTACAAGAAGCAAAGCCATGAATGCATACCTTCATTATTATGCAGCTTTCATTCGTCTTTAAAACTCTATTCATTATTTTTTTTTGGATTTTTTTTTTTCTTTTTGAATTTACAGACGTCCCTTTTATTTTTACTTACTTGTATTATATTTCTTTTGACTGAATATATGCCAGAAGTCGTTAGGCAGTCCACTGCACATATTTTTATTATTAGTAAATTTATTATAGAAATAAATGAATTAAATTTATATCTTCAAGAAAGTGACTTGTTTCAATTAGTATCTGTCATGATCGATCGATCGAACTCTCCCATGTATAAAGGCAATCAGTATTCGAGGTTGTTATTAGTAAGAGGAGCAATCAACAAAAGGAAGATCATTATTGTGGTTGCCACTTCACCAACTTGGATAAACGAGTCCAACTTATTAAATATTCAATTCACTCCGTTTTTAAATGTTGTTTTTACGTTAACTGTTAACTATTTAGTTAAATAATCTGATCTCCGTGTCAAATATTTAAAAATAAAGGGAGTATAAAGGAATTTATACACTTTAGTGTGCCAATTTAGTTGTTGTTTATATATGTACTTTTAATTTGATTATTTGATATCAATGCATAACCTACATATGCTAAATGTGTAGGAAATTATGTAAACCAAGGTGCGCTTGGATTTAGAGGTTTCAGCATGGTAGATTGGTAGGTAATATAAGTGTAACTAGCAACAAGCTATGAATGTCATTAAATTAATGATACATAATCATCATGTTTTATCCACAGTTTAAATTCAAGGTAATAGGATTGTTAGTTAAGATTAGTCGCGTACCAGGCCTAAGCCAAACATAAAACTCAACACGACGGTAAAAAAACACACACAAAACTTAACACAATAAAGGTTTAACCTTTACACATAAAACTATCTTTTTCATTTACCATTTCATTCTCTCTTACTCCTCTCTTCAACTCTTCAAGTCCATCTATATAAAGTAATATAGTCCACTTTATGTTATTCCTAATTTTCCTCAATAATATCTTGTGAAAAAGAATCAACGAAGTAGGGTCGTATATAGAGGCTAAGAGGCATAGCAGTCATTCAAGTGTTCAAGAAGAAATGTAGAGAAATTATGTTGCAATGTTGCTGACCAAAATTAATTAGGATTTAGGAGGTCGTTGGGGTTAAGATTTGAATATGTATACAACTTTAAGGATTAAGTAAAGGCATCTTAATATCTTCTAAAATGACTTAGAATTGTAGAACGAGTATTAGTTCAGGAAATTATTACAAAATCATGTTTTTTTTTTTTTTTTTTTTTTTATTAGGGCAATAATATGTACTTGTATTGGAAGTTTAGATTGAGAAATTGCTTGTAAATGTCATTTGATTATCTTTTATTAATGATTTTTTTTCTTCTTGTTAAAAAATAAAAATGACGTAGATCGAGTATTAGTCAAGGGAAATATTACAAATTTATGTACCTAATTTTGCGTGCGTAATAATAATAATAATAATAATAATAATAATAATAATAATAATAATAATAATAATAATAATAATAATAATAATAATAATAATAATAATAATAATAATAATAATAATAATAATAATAATAATAAGCTTATAGGGAGCATAGTGAGTATTGATTTTAATTAATTAGTAAAGGTTAAGATATATTATTGTGTTTTGTTTTCAACAATCCAAACCCTAACAATGTTTCTTCCAATATTTGCATTACAAGTAGACACCATGACATGATGGGAATGAAAGACAAAAATCAAGAGAAAAATGGTGAAATTAACATATTGAAGAATTGTATTTTATGTGAAAGCTCCAATGAAAAAACAAACTTAGATTTTGTCACTTGTTATTTTTTGTAGACATTTTTTTATACCAGTATGACATTATGATAACGAATTTTTAATACATACCTTACTAATTGACCTTCATTAATTGATGGACATGGGATGTTTTGCATTCTAGACTTCTAGTGTTAATAATCAAAGTTATTTTACACATGAGTTTTCAATTTTTTGCCGACAAGTCAAGGACATATGATATCACTGTCAATTGGATGAGGAATCAATCTCATGTTGCCTAATTAATTTGAGAGATAATTAGCACAACTAAGAAGATTTTAGAAACACCACTTTGAGCCAACATCTATCAACCACAAACAAAAATACCTAGCTCAATTTTTGTGGTGGAATTTATAACAGCCCGACAATATGATTTGAAGCATTTTTGTTGAAGCTAAAAGAGAAGTAAAAGCCTCAAAGCTAAGCTTGCATACTTGCATGGGTCATATTTTGATATCCTTGCAAGTTTAATTTCCAACAGTACGTTGTTATGATGGTCCATTTGGTAAGCTATAGGCATAAGATATATGGGAATTTAGATGACACATTTTGACTTTGGGCTATTTTTAGGGATCGTGATACTCGTGATGAGCAATATGAAACATGGGAGGTATTAAAAATTTACAACCTAATATATATCATGTATTGCTTAAATTGTTAGAGCTCTTTTCTCAATCACAAGGGATTTTGAGATCAATTATCATCGGTTCATCACCTACTCTTAATGTACAAAGACTTGTTAGCAAGATAAAGCTGCATAGTTGAACAAATCAAAATAACTATATTTATTTTCAAATGCGCAATTAAATTGAAGATGGCGTATTTAATGTGTCTGGTTTAATTACGAAGTTGTAAAACCTACAACGACTACAACCTATTTAACATGAAATCACGACACTATATGGATTATAAAAAAGTTGATTGATATTGAAATTAAAATTTAGGTATTTTTAACCTTTTTATCAAAACGAATCAAACAAGATTATTGAACATAATTATGCTTTTTCTAAAATATTTATCGAGAGATAAATAGATTTATTTTGCAATAGAAACCCAAAGATTCTAAATGAAAATATTGTTTAAATAAAGATGAGGATAAAAACTTAATCCATATTAGAGTTATAACGTATGGAGTATTCGCAAATTTTGCAATGATTTATTATTATTATTATTATTATTATTATTATTATTATTATTTTAAGAAAATATTATTATTATTAGTAGTAGTATTTATTTATTTATTTATTATTATTATTATTATTATTATTGCTTTGGGTTAATATACAAGTTGATTTTGAACAACTATGTTAATTAACCAAGAGAAGCAAATAGAACCGCAGATAACACGCCTAGCTTTCCTCGGACTATCACATCTCTTAGCCACCACATTGAAGACAACAAAGATATCACAAGTTAAAAACCATCCTTTTAAATTTAGAGAAGAGTGAATACTAGCCTGCTTTTTTGGTATTGTTGCAAACCTTTTATGGAGTACTAAAAACTAAACCTATGGTTAGACCCTAATCTACAGAAGAGGCAAAATGTAACATCAAGTAATGTGAAGACAATAGTATCACTATTATGGGAATTTATTAAAATTGTAAATAAGGAAAATAAAAATAAAAGGAAAAGAGACAAGTATCTATCAAAGTCATCAATAGCAATTAGCTAAGGACCCAAAAGAAGGATGCTAAAAAGAGAGTGATGGTTGCGGGGTCCATAATAAGGAATCCCCGGACAAAACGGGTTACAACTCATTGTCCGTTGGCTATTGTGCCTATCACTCTTCCCCCTTTCTTCCCATTTATTTTCATCTTTCACCTTCTATTTGTTTCTCTTCATCTCCACGCGCTAACCATACCATGAGTCCATGACCAATATCGTCGTGTTATGTAAAACGTACATGTTGAAAATTGGATACTAGCACGACACTTGATCTGATCTGACCTGATTTAATCTGATCTGTTAAGAATAAAACATAATCAAACAATCTGATACTCGAAAGGGTATGAAAAGTTATTTACAAAAGAGAATTTTGACTATGGGCATGTTCTCATTGACAGAAATGAACTTATTATAATTGAACTGAATTGAACTGAACTGAAATGAACTTATTAGAGCTGAGCTGAACTGAACTTATTAAAGCTGAGTTGAACTGAACTGAAATAATATTTTATAAGAGAAGGAAATTAGGAACTTGATTGAACTGAAGTGAAATGAACTGAACTTGTTAGAGCTAAGCTGAACTGAACTGAACTTATTAGAGCTGAACTGAACTGAACTTATTAGAGCTAAACTTAACTGCACTGAACTTATTAGAGCTGAATTAAACTAAAAATAATCGTATCACATCCGACTTAATTACAAATAATTAACGAGAAAACATGGATAACTCAAGAGACCAATATAAAGAATCAACAAAGTTTAGTGAATACCTAAAAATATCATTAAAGTTGGCACTAGATAAACATAATGGTAGATCCAAAATTTGGAAAATAAGAGTACAAAATTAAGTTTGATTTAAAATATTACAAAATGATATGTGGACTAGTGTAATAAACTTTTTCCCAACTACATTTTGAGATATTAAACCATTTCACTATAGTATTAGTATTTGCGTTTACAAACCACTTGTCCTCCAACAACGAGGTCTATAAATGTTGGGAGGTAAAAAATGATTATTTAAGAGACCAATTATTTGTGAAAAACAAGCCTCTTTCTCAAAAAGTCTTAATATGGATAGGAAAAAAAAAAAAAAAAAAAAAAACTAAGAAGTCGGTTTTTCAATAAGAGGTCTCTTTGAATTTAACATAGAATTAAGGAGACTGATTATCTAATTCATGGCTTACTACCTAAGAGACCCACTATTAGATGCAAAAAGTCTCTTTAATATCAGTTTTTTTTTTTTTTTTTTCTTTTTCTTTTTTTTGGCGGGGGATACAGCTATACCACCCCCAAAATCTGACAGTGGATGAACACCTCAAACCAATCTATTTAATTTATCAATGAAACCCAAACCAAACTTGATCTAATCGACTCATTTGACATGCCTTGCTTACACAGTTACACATGATTAATATGAAAGTAATCGAAATAATTAAGGGTGAGCAAAAAAAAGGGTACCCTGAATTGGAACTGAAACATCTTAGGAACCGCGGGTATTGTGTTTTATACTTGTATAAGCAGCTAAAATAAGTGAGTTGAAAGTATTGTATTTCATATTAATTAAGGCCCTGCTTATTAATTAGCTGGTATTTGATTGATAAAGCTAATTATTGTATTAGCTGATTTTTGACTAGCTTATTATATTAATTGATTTGACTAGCTGGTTATAATTAGCTGATTGTGTAAAGGTGTTTGGTAAATAATTGTCAATTGTTAGCTATTTTAGTGTATTTAAAAGCCAAAAAACTAATTTTTCAATAAGCTAATAATTTAAAAAAACTCTTATAATGAGCTTTTTCTAAAAGACCTTTTGGACCCAAAAAGCTATTTTAATAAGCTATTTACCAAATATCCAAATTAGCCTTTTTAATTGGTCAAACCTCTAATTGAACAAAATAAACTAAAAGCTCTTTCCTAAACAAGGCCTAAGTTTTCTTAGAATTATTAACCATTTATTTAAGGAAAAAAAAAAGTATGAGTATGAATTGATTCTTATTGATCCCGTAAAAAAATAAAAATAAAAATATCTTCTTGGTTAAAAAATCAGGAAACCTGATGCTCACCCTTTGACGATCTGATCAATCTAATTGATATAGACTTGAATGGAATATATGGTAACCTCATTAATTACTGCATGTCATTATTATGAGATTTGAGTTATTTACATACGAATTGAAATTGGTCAAAGAAAAGTAATGTTGCTTACTTGCATGAATCCAGAACTCTGATATCCTCTCATGCCCTGCGTAAGCGTTAATTACCCCTTTAATTACTACTATGTTTACAATAGCTAGTTCCTACAAGCGCCTGTACGGTGCAACGTACAGTCGTTTTGTAAGAAAGAACATGATATATAAAAGTAATGAACATAAAGTTATAGTGAAAAGAACATACTATTAAAATGTAATGAACATATACCTAAAGTAAAATAACATACTATCAAAATGTAATGAACATATACTTAGAGTAAAAAGAACATATTTGCACCAAAAAAATAAATAAAAAGAACATATGTTTATGTTCATTGATCAATCAGTGTAATGTACTTTATTTGCAACATAAATTACATAATGATCATTGCTTAATGTGAACTGAACTCAGCTGAACTTTTTGCATTTGCAACATTAAATTTTGTCTTCAAATTAGGGTGGTTATATATAATAAAGTTTATTACATAATATTATCATATTCTTTATTAATATCACATATGTTCTTTAGATATGAAAAAAATATATAAAATTTGATGTTCGTTACCAAACAACTATATGTTCTTTACAAAATAACTGTATGCTCTTTACAAAATAGTTACATGTTCTTTTTGCATTTTTTAGCTGTACCAAGCAAGGTACAGCCGCCTGCACCTTAAAATTTTCACTATGTTTATACCCAATCATCAATACGAGATAACAAATTAATAAGCAATTATTCATTCATGCATGCCCCCCAAACCAATTTCATTTGACTCCAAATAATTTGGTGCACCCGGGTGCACTATGCTCGTAATGTACGGTGTACCTAGTCGAAATAACAATAAAAAATATATACTCCGTACATACAAATTGCAGCTCCAAAGTACTAATAACTTGTTAATTGCCACCAAATCCAATTTTTCCATGATTTGCGTGTTGAAAAATGTTATGTTAAGATTTTAGGGGACATATGAGTTTTTAAAAGCTCAAATTGACAAAAGATTAACATAAGTGTCTCGTCTTCGTGACAAAAAAAAAAAAAAATTAGTTGCGCACAAGTCAATACTCCATTTTTTTTTTGATACGCAAAATAAGACATTTATCTAAATCTTTTGCCAATTTCGAGCTCATTTTAGATCTTTAAGGATTAAAATTAACACTAAAATCTTAACGGAATATTTTTTTGACATGCAAATCAAAAAATTTAAATTAGGTGGCAATTAACAAGTTATTAGTACTTTTGGGCTGCAAGCCTGCAATTTACATTTTTTAAAAATGGATAAAACTTTAAAAATATAAAATTTAAATGACTGTAAGCCGTAATTGGTAATTCTTCCCATAAAAAACACAAACTCATTTGTTGTTGTTGTTGTTGTATAGAAAACCACATGAACAGGGTAAGAATGAATCCCAAAATTTACTGAAACTGGAAGAAATGCTCTAATCACTTAGGGCTTGTTCTCTTACGTTGAAATTCAGTTCAGTTCAGTTTAGTTCAACCCAGTTCAGTTCAATTCAGTTCAGTTCAGCTCCTAATTTCCTTCTCTTATAAAATATTCAGTTCATTTCAGCTCAGTTTAATTTAGTTCAGTTCAGTTCAGCTGAGTTCAGTCAATGAGAAAGACCCTTAATCTATCCCCTACTCACAAAATACAAACTCATATGGAGTGACATAATTTGTCCCTATATTTGTATTTTGAACTAACTAAATACGGAGTAATATACCAAAAAAAGTGCAATAATTAGACGTGAAATAGACGCGCTAGATTGGAGCAGTAGGCTTTGCACCTTCGACAAATATCTTCTCCCACCCACAGTAAATTTTTTCACTCTATGAATTTTTTTTTTTTTTTAAAAAAGAAAAAAATAATAAAGATAAACAAATTAATTAATTAAAATATTACTAGGCCACCCAACACAAACAAATATTGTAGCCAAGTAGAACAGCTTAGATGCCAAAGTTCCTTTTCTGTACTTTTGCTTTTCCATTCTTTTCTTCGTATAATAATTATAGTCATAAAGTGTTATTATTTAGAGGTAGATTATGGACAAATCCATTTTGTCCCCTTTAAATAGGGCTTACCTAATGAAAATGATTATTAATAAACAAAAATCACTCTTACGATTTAGAATACAAAATTGAATATATTCTCTTAATTAAATTAATACTTTTATTTCAAAGTGATTAAAGTAATTATCATGCGTAAGAGATTGAAGATAGAAAGAAGAAACTCCGAACTTGTGGCCTAGGCTTCATATAGAAGTTGTGGTAAATCAAGTACGTACTACCTCACTCGCTCGATAAATCACATACTTCGTATCAATAATTAGCTAATTGTGACCTATAAGGCAATCTAGAACCACTTAAAACTATACTTTATCTAGGGCTAACTATGAGATGCATATAGCACTTAGGAACATTATTATTTTGGGAATTTTGAATAGTTATTGGTGAATGAAGGGCAACTAGTGGTAGGTAACAATCACAGAAATGTTAAAAGCAATTGATTCTTCAATCATATTACAAAAAAGGGTAAAGCTTTATTACCTTTTGTAGAGGTCAAATGATAAAATGGCAAAGTTCCTTATAGAGAACAATATTAACTCTCGTATTCTTAAGGGGCAAAACCAACCCTTTGGCCTCAGTTATCTACTTACAATTTTCTAATTAATGAGATGCATATGGCCATATGGGTCATCAGAAGTCAAGAATTATATCACACTGTTAAAAAAAAAAAAAAAAAAAGGTTAATTCAATTGTACGAAGTAGTTATGATAATAATAAGGAAAAATTAGAAAACAACACCACAAATTTTACAAAAAATGGAATAACACCATAATTTTTCAAACTTTTATTATAACACCGGGAAAAAAAAATCAAAAAAAATTTGATTCCACCACCATCTAACGGATTATTGGATGGAATCCATTAGTGTGGCTTACTGTGAACACGTGTCACTCAGCGAATTGTTTAAATAAATAAATAAACAAATTTTTTTTTAAGAAAATCCTAAATCCTAACCAACCGAACCCCACCACTGGACCACCAGTCAAAGCCGTCGACAACCCCTGACCTCCCGCCAGAACTCATCAAAACCCCCAGACCTCCCGCCGGAACCTCCTGAGCCCACCAAAACCACCGACTCCTTCTAATCCTTCATTCCTCCTCCCCAAAAACCACCTTGGCCACCGCAATTATCTCACAGTGTACCGACTCCGGCACCCAGACAACAACCTACCAAACTCCGCTTGCTCAACGACCCACAGAATTCCACCAGCGCGACGACCTCCGCCCTGATCCCCACCCTAGCTAGTCTGCGACCCCATTCCTTGCTGCCTTGCTGGCGGCGTTTCGGGTGTTTTCAGTGGTTGGGTGCAGTGTTTCAAGGATGGGTTAGGTGGGTTTTTCGGTGGCTAGGGGTGTCGACGGTGGGGTTGGGTTAGGGTTTAGGTTTTTTTTTGTTTTTTTTAAACCAATCAATGAATGACACGTGTTATTATTGGTGGGTCCCACTAACAGATTCCATCCAAAAATTCTGTTAGTTGATGGTGAAATCCAATTTTTGGGTTTTTTTTTAATTATTTTTATTTTTTAATGAGGGATACCTCTTGGTGCTGTGCTACAAGAGACCGCCTTACATCCTCAATCTTAGTTACCAATCTTACCATATATGAAGTATATATGCCCAATTCGATATAAATTCACTATCATTAATACATAATCGATATATGTACTCTGTATGTTGTATAATAGTGTACCAAACAAAAGGTCACACATATGTTATTGTAGGGAATATTTCAAGCATTACCTCAAACTTGAACCCCACTGTGATCATACAGTAAAATACGGTGGCGTCTAAAAGGAAGGAAGCTAGAGCAAAAGAGTCGCCAGCAAGTTTTAAGAACGTGTAAACCGTTTACAGGGTGAAGGTTACATCCCTTAACGATCAAGGAGCTTGTTAACTCCAATAGGTCTGGAACCATGACTGGAGTTCGGGGATGAAGGTACAAATCCAATCTAAAAGAGAAAGAACCTGCCCTAATAATAGCTAGGCCTCTACTTTATTCTTCTCGTATTCATGTGCGCTTTCTGACTAACATGCAATCAATAGATTTACCCTAAACCTATTTATCTATGTTGGTTGAATATTAATGCACAAATAAAACTATTTTTTTCAATCACTTGAATTATAATCAAATTAATCCTAAACAAGATGATTAATTATCTTATTAAGCGTGATTACAAGTACCAATTCCCTTTAGACATGCATAAAAGGTGTGATCAAGCAATAACAATAAATAATAAAATCAAGCAACATGATAGCAATAATAATCATAATAATTAAAACAATCATAATAATAAAATTAATCATGTTAAAGCATAATAATAGCAAGATCCTAGGTATTACCCTAAACATGATACTAACATGAATATTAGGAAAGAAAATAAGAAGCATCACAACAATCATACTTGATATTAGGAATTTTTACTTATTACCCTAAACATGATACTAGGAAGCAATAAAACATCCTAACATGATACTAGGAATCAAAATAACAATCTAAGCATGATTTCTATATCATAATATCAATTAAACAAATAAAGCACTTACTTGGATGCCTCGTATCTCTTTCTAATAACAAAATACACACGTTAGTAACTTCAAGGAAAATAATAAAACAAATCAATTAAATTAAATAATTGAAATAGAGATTAAGAAAGTTTAGACTAGATTGGGACCAAACCCTCAAAAATATCAAAACTTTCACGTCTAGGGCGAAGGCAACTTCGAATTTGGCTAGGTGTATCTAGATCTTGTGAATGCGGAATTTTGTTTATAAAAGGTTGATTTAGAATAAGAGAGAGAGTATATCAAGAAATTCTTGATGAGAGTTGATAATTCAAAAACAGAGATTTAAGGAGGCTATTTATAATGAAAATAAGCCGGAATATGAAAAAAAAGAATCAGATTTTCAAGAAGAATAAAACACGACGCCAGCGCCGCACATGCCTCTGTCACCGCGCGACAGCCTGTGGTGCGGCACTGCAGACAGTTTCTTCACACGTTTTCATATTTTGGATAAAATTAAGCGTACGAGTGGCAAAACTGTAATTTCATTTAAAAACACTTCTTTTATTCTAAATAAAACTCATAAAACTCAATTATCAATGTTAATCACATTAGGATCCAAAAGAACCTTCGAGAAGATTTTAGAAGACTATAATCAATCCTAATTGCATTAGTAATGATAAATTATACTAGGCCATCCTCTAGATCATTGGGCCGCATATAAGGATCAAACTGAGCTCAGTTTAGTAATTTGGTAATAACTTCCTCATTATTCATCGGAATTGGGATTATAATATATCGTTGGAAAGCTCTTTTTGAACCCGATTCAACTACACTATTATTGGACCCTTTCTATAGACCAAACCAAACTGAATTGGCTATTTTCATAAAATAGATTTTCGAAAACAGAGAAAAATAAGAGAATTTTAATAAAAATTAACCGCAACACTAGACTTTCCACACTTTCACTTCATTCGATTATGATTCGACGTGAAAAGTATTCATCACCGGGTTTGGTTTTGGGGAGACACAAATGGGTGTCTACATTTACATACATACCGCCTTGTCAAAATCCACATACATATGTTATATGTAGGAGAAATCAAATCATCAATCCTAGAACGAAGTATGTAGATCGATAATAACTAAGCTAGTTAGTTGAAGTTCATCATTTGATCAGGATTCCAATAGTTAACCCTATATATTATGTGTTTCAGCTGAGACAAGTATTCATGATGATGATGAAGATCTAAATCGTCAACAAAAAGCATGCAAAATCACGATAAAGTTTGCATGCACTAGTCTACCTTTCAATTAGTGTGGAAATTGAGATTCCAAACACGTGTAACTACAAGAATTAATGATGATGTCCTAATATTAATACGCTATTTTGCTTTATTACTGCCTGACAAAAGTTATAATAGATGAGTAATTATGTTGCCGGAGCAAAGCAAACGGTCGGTAGCCTTTCACTTAAATGCATAATATTGCCAAAACAGGAACGTAGAATTTAGTGAACTATAGCCAAATTAAACATGCATAATTATTCTGTCAAAAAAAAAAATGCATAATTATTAGGCACGAGAATTAGATTTGCAATAAGAGAAAACATAATCGTACTTATAGAATGGCAAAGCTAAGAAAATTTACTTTAATGACAATGCACTTGCCCTTGTATGTGTTGTAATATGAGGAAGTATTTTCAAGGCTATATATATTCTAAAAATAATAAGATCGAAAAGATGATCTTGTACGTGACAATGAAAGAGTATGTGTGTTGTGATGCAAATTACTGACTTGAAAACGAAATTCCGGCGCAACCGGAGTGCACTATTGTATTCGCCGGCACGTTCCCTAAGGTTAACACATCACTTCCACACAAAGGCACTTTTGGGTGGAAGGTTTGGGCCAAGTAACTTATGCCCAATATAGATTATGTGTTTAAGCAAGCTTGTGTTTGATATGTATTTCTTGTGTGTATCAAGATCAGAAAACATCCTCCAATTTATAGAGATGAATGAAGAATATGAAAGATCATGGAGGAATCTTCTATGAACAAAGAAGAGAAATCAGAAATATTATGGTGATTAAAAACACCACAATCAACCTCTTAAATGGGGGGTTACAAGAAATCAAACAAGAAGAGGAATCCAAGGGAAACGTTGGAGTCCAACGAACAAACACGCTCCTGATCGGGCGGACACACCCTTTTTCAAGATGTCTTCTCGCGCCCGATCGGGCGAGGCTCACTCGGTCAGGCACCAGGTCAAGTGCCCGATCGGGCGGATCTCGCCCGAACTCCAGAATTTTACGATTCTTCTCGCGCCCGATTGGGCAGGGCTCGCCCGGTCGGGCACCTGACCGGGCGCCCATATCTGACCCTTTGAATTTCCTTTCTTTATTTCCAACAGTATGTAGGGTACGTAGACCCTATTCATTTGAGTTCATGGGTGGAGTCCTTATAAGTAGAGTACGTACGTAGGCCTTATTTTTTTGAGCTTTCAGACAGAGCATAACATATTTAAGCAGAGCGGAGTAAAACAAAGCAACTCTAGAGAACATGGCCCGAGTGATACCATATTACCATGGACTCCTATATGGGCATATGGAACACAACTTCTTTGTGATGCTAACTTATGAACAAGGACATGCATCATTAAAACTACAAGTATACTATTAATTAATTATACATTACTTCAGGCCAATTAGAACAGTTGCAAGTCCAACATGGTTTCTAGCTAGTTTTGGGGTATTTGGCAATTGACTTTTTGCCTAATTTTTTGGCTTTTTAATTTGGTCAAAGTGTCAAACAGCCAAAAAATATGTTTGATATATAGTTGGCTTTTAAGTTGGTTTTTCCGCCAAAAGCTGATAGGAATATCTTTTTCTATTGGCGTTTTGGCTTACATTATTGGCCCACTTTATCACTAATAAACAGTTATCAACCATAAATAATTTTACAAAACACTTTTGTAAACAACTGGGTTAAACAACTAAGGTCATGTTCTTTTGAGCTTCTAGCAGAGCAAGGATTAGCAGAGCAGATTTCAGCAGAGCATAACAGAGAAGGACAGAGAATAACATGTTTCAGCAGAGTAAGGCTTCCAACACATTGCACGGAAGAGTATAGCAGGGCAGAGGGGAACATAATAGGACACAGCAGAGCAGAGTAGAGAGGACCTAATTTAAAAAGTCAATCAATACAGTTAATATTTCCATCTAGTCAAACAAGTCAATACCCAACCGTTGATTGCCAAACAACCCCTTTGTGTTTGGTTCATGATTTCATGGACTCATGATGAACAATATTTTTTATGTGGTTAGAATTCTAAAAATTATATTGTATCAATCAAAGTCACACTCCCCCCCCCCCCCAAATTAAGGGGTCTCGCAGATGGTATGGGTGTGAGCCTAATGTTTAATTCATTATTTTTTTAGTTGACATGTTTACTATATTTTCACTAACTTTTGTGTTTTATAGTTGCAATTAAATATAATCATGTGGTATTTTATTAGAATCATCATGCCATTTTATATTTTATAATATCACCTTTTAATACTACGGAGTATTTACATAATGGTAATTAGAGTTATCGATTGTGTGTTTGTGCGTTAAGTTTGTGAGTTAATTTTTTTTATGAAAGAAATAAGCAACCAATTATGTTGCTTACTTGTGCCAATTCATACAAGCACACCAATATATTAAGGTCCTCTTGAGCTATTCACCTTTGCTCTGCTTTGCTGTGTGTTGGAAGCCTTAATTTGCTCTGCTTTGCTGAAATCTGCTCTTCTTTGCTTTGCTGAAATCTGATCTGCTCTGCTGAAATATGATCTGTTCTGCACTACTCGGTTCTACAAACTTCTGCTCTGCTCTATTATGCCAGAACCTCAAAAGAACATGGCCTAATTCTTTCTTAGATGGTAAATTCTCTTTTTTATTCATTTTGAAAAGGTATATAATGATGACTCAAGAGAAATTTGTCATTACTTCTTGTGTATCTTTTCCTTTCAAAAAATAAAAATAATTTAAGAGTTATTACATCATACTCATGCATATAAACCTTACTTTGCTTTTTTTAGCTGCAACACTTTGATTTTTCAATTGTCATTGAGGAATTCGTGGTAGATATATGTGAAAATTTTAATCCCAATTATATTATTTTGGTCATTTAATAATCTTTTGTTCATTTAGATTTTTTTTTTAAAAAAAAAAAAAAAAGACTAAGCAATTATATGGCCTTGTTCACGTTCTGAAAATATCATGTTTGTATGTGTTCATACAAGTATAATCATTGATTGCATATCATGCACATCTCTAACAGAATTATCCTTGTATATATAATGAACTTACCCCCTCGGTGTTTTAAGTGTCACACTTATCAAATGAAGTCGTATTTAATCAAGTGTCACACTTTCCTTTTTCTGATAAAATGCTACTCCCTCCGTCCCATAATATAGTTTCCGTTTTCCTATCTTGAATATCCATAATATTGTTACTATTTCTATTTTGAATAGTTTGTAAAAACCATTACTCGTTTACCCTCACCTTTTTTTTCTTTTTAACTTTATTCATTGTATACTTCCTTATTATCCTTGAATTTTGTACATGTCTTATACTTTTTTCCACTTTCTCTCTCTAACTTTTGTCTATTACTGTATTTTTCACTTTTATTAATGTACTTCATCCACATTCTCTTCTTATTTCTTAAACACCGTGAAAAAAAAAATCACAAATAACAACTATATTATTAGATGGAGGGAGTATATTTTAATGTTATATCCTTCTTATTTCATAGTCCCTAGTCTTCCACTCCCCACTCAAACCCACTATTACTTTTTTTTTTTTACAAATATTTATTACTATTTCTTTCTTTTCACATTCATTACTTCATACCCCCATTATAATTCTTTTACAAGTTTATAAATATTCCAACTATCTCACTTACTTTTTATTTTATTTACCACCAAAGTCAATTGAATTGTCTAAAAGCATGTGTCTGCCAAAACACCTGTTAAAATACAAAGTAGTTTTTTTTTGAAAAAATATATATAGAAAAGGTGGAAGAAAGAAGTGAAAAAAAAATTAAAAAAAAAGGAAGGAAATGACAAGGGAGGCAGGAAGAAAAGAGAGTGAGGGTGGTGTGTAGTGGTGGGGACAAACACCTTTAAAATGGTGTGGCTTGAGATTGAGATTGAGAAGTGAGAAGTCCCTCGACTTTTACGCGGGAGGATGCTGTTTTTGTTACCAATACGTACGTTCTGCTATGCTGCACTCTCTTCTGCGTAAGCTTCCAGGCTTTCATCGTACTTTAGTCATGTCATTCATCTCCCCTTTACACGCTCCTCTATGCCACTTCTCTCATCTTTCACCCTCTCTTAGCCGTCCACGTCTTCACCTTTTTTATATTCGCCAATACTATATTATCTCCGTTCATATTTAATTGACACATTATAACCATTTAATTTAACGTTCTTGTTCATAACAACTACAAGCATGGAGTAACGCGTGTGGTTAGGTTTGACTATTCACTTGGTTACTCCCTTCGATTTCATCTGGTCTTCTTACTTAAAAAATAAAAATAAAAAAACCTTTATTAAGTATTTAAGCATGAGTATAAAACAAATACAAATAGAATGAGACAACAGTAGGAGTAGATTTTTTATAAATGTGTAAAAATTAAGAAAGACTTTCATTTCCTTAGCTATATTTAGCTAAGGTATTTCATAACCTGAATCTTTTGTGTAAATATCAAATATCTAGCATTTAACTAGCCGGGCAACTTGTTGGATTTAAAAGCACATCGAACCCACACTGAATTGGTTAACAACCGACATGTGAAATTGTATTTAAGAGATCGTCTTGAGAAAGAAAGAAACCAAGAGGATCTCGTCCTTAACGAACGATCAGCTCATCTTTGAGCATGATGAATCACATCATGCCGACCTGTTGTCAATAAACTTTTTGGCTAACATTAATATGAACATTAATAATTACAAACTAACATTTGACCTATCTTAGCTTGAAAATTAATCTTGTCAGGAAAAAAAAAACCTTGAAAACTCAAAATAGTATCTATCACATAGGGTATGTTCTCATTAACTGAACTTAGTTGAACTGAACTGAACTGTACTAAATATTTTATAAGAAAAGGAAATTAGGAGCTGAAATGAACTGAACCGAAAATAAACGCATGAGAATAGGCCCGTAGTCAAAATAATTATCTCATTGCATAATTTACTCATTCATTCATCCAATATGATAAGCGACCCAAACAAATTATTGTATCAATTAAAACAAAACTTGATCCATTTATCACCTTTAAACTACTCTAAGGCCTTACTTGACTTTGTTATTCATTACGAGTATAGATATTTGGCCATTAATTAGGTATAAATAAATTTCTACAAACACATGTCATTGAAATACTCAACAGATTTTGTAACACTACCATTATTACTATAATTAGGCATGTCGATCTATTGAAGTGCCATTATCCTAGTAAAACTGAAAAAAGAAAACGTCAAAACAAGTGATATTGTCAAATTCTGTGGGTATTATTGAACTGAACAAATTGCTCAGGATCTTTAAGTCAAACACACATGTTTCATTCAACGGCATCATATTTCAAATCAATCTAAGCCTAACACAGTTGTCACAGTATAATCTCTAGTACATAACTGTTATACAAAAGTTATTACCCTATACGTCGTATCCCGTACTAGCTAGTAGATACTTTGATTTTTTTTTTTTTTTTAATTTTTTGTTTTTTTGCTACTTCATGGTATACCAAATACTACGAGTAATTGTCATTTTGAGATACCTCATCATGTTTCTAAATACTTATGGTCTGTTCTCATACGATTATTTTCATTTCATCTTATTTCTAATAAGTTTAGTTTAGTTTAGCTGAATTCAGTCAATGTTCTCATTTATTGAAATGAGCTGAACATAATTGAAATGAATTGTTTATAACATAAGGAAATTGAAAACTGAACTAAACTGAGTTGTTTACAACAGAAGGAAATTAGGAACTGAACTGAATTGAATTGAAATTAAGTTGAAGAGAACAAACTCTTAGCCTATTTATGAAAGTCCGACTTTCGTGATTTATATGGAGTAAATATCTATTGTCAATTTACATTACCAATAATGCAATGCACTAAATTTCCCATTTGAGCAAAGTGATTACACATCTCATACATTGAAACGAAGGAAGTATACGAACGAAATACGAGTAATATATAAGCACATTTCCTAGGATATATATATATATATATATATATATATATATATATATATATATATATATATATATATATATATATATATATATATATATATATATATATATATATATATAACATTTACTCTGTAGATTCCAAAGTGTACAAAACTAAATTTTATCTAGCGGGTAAGATTACCTTCCAACATTGAGGTTAGAGGTTCAATCACTACTAGGACACGTTGAAGGTGGCATCCCATACTCTTCGAGGATTTGACCCACAAATATTAGGCCAAAAAATTCATGAGTTTGTGAAGGTTGAAGTCGGGTCAAAGCTCATCTTCTTACTTTTTTTTTTTTTTTTTTTTTTTTGGGACAAGAGCCACAATCTTCTTATTGTTTTAAAAATAAATAAAATTGTGCACCCAAAATAAAATAAAATAAATATATTACGTAGTTTATATTACAGTATTATTCTGCAGACTACTAGATTACATAATATCTGATTTTAAGTTTAATATTAACTACTGAAATGAATAATTAAGTACAAGTCCAGTTAAATGACCTCATCATAATTTTTTATAATCTTCCTCAAATGACAAATTGCCTACACTTTATGACACCAACCCATATACATACTCCTCTAGCCATGACAACTTCAAAGCTAGGTCAATCCATTAATTAAATCAAACAATTCATTTTTACGCAAATTAGGACATTCTATACTAAATTTATGAAAATGTAGGTAGAAATGTAATCATATTATTATTGCATCTTCAAATTTATACAAGTAGATACATAAACAATTACACTAAACCAACTATATTTATAGAAAACAATAAATATGTGATGAGTAGTGGAGTTTTACAAACAACATAAATGCAGATAATAAATTAGTGTAATCCCCATTTCGAATTAAATGTAGATGATGGATAGATTGATAGGTGGTAGATTACTTTTTTGTGTGCAATAATGGAGACAGCGTACGTTTAAGTACCATTCCTCTACACTTTGGATATTTTACTTATACATTTTTCTTTACTCTTTTGTACAACTTCATAAAGGAGATTTGGATATCTAGACAAAATGAGCTTTTAACTTTGATTTTCTTATTTGGTTTTTATTTGGTAAATTGCTTTTCATCATTATCTTTTTAATGTTTCTGGAAATGAAAATAAGTATTAATGATAATTAGTGTTTTTCTTAACGGTAAAATCGGCATTATTTATCCCAAAACGAAGTACAATTCTTGCAATGGTGACTAGTGAGTACTTTGTACTCGCTCACTGAGTCACTAGATATTATGGAGTAGTGTATTAGGCCATATTCTCAACAGATTATTTTCAGTTCAGTTCAGCTTTAATCAGATCAGTTTAATTCAGTTCAACTCCTAATTTTCTTCTCTTATAAAATATTCAGTGCAGTTCAATTCAGCTCTAATAAGTTCAGTTCAGTTCAGTCAATAAGAACAGGCCCTTACTGCTACCTTATTTAACTTATATTGAAGTATTAAGTTCAGACAAGTTTGAACAAAATAATTTAGATAATTAAGTGTACAAAATTAAGCTATATCGTTATAACTATAAGTACACTTAAATTATACAACTATATAAGTTATAAAAAAATTGACATTATAAAGGCCTGTTCAGTTCAGCTTGATTTTAGTTCAGTTCAGCTCCAATTAGTTCAACTCTTAATTTCCTTCTCTCATAAACAATCCATTTCAACTCTATTTAGGGTCTGTTCTCTTACGTTGAAATTCAGTTCAGTTCAACTCAGTTCAGTTCAGTTTCAGTTCAGCTCCTAATTTCCTTCTCTTATAAAATATTCATTTAAGTTCAGTTCAGTTCAGCTCAGCTCAACTCAGCTCAGCTGAGTTCAGTTAATGAGAACAGGCCCTTAGTTTAGTTCAGTTCAATTCAATTATTTTCAGTAAATTGGAATAGGCCCTAAATCAAATAGAAATTAATGTAAGTTTTGATAAGATACTTTGTAGAAAAGTTCAAATTAGTGTTGTATTATTAGATTTGTTGGTCATTATTATATATTTTGAGATCATGTTGCTAGTATTTTTTGTTTTTTTTTAGAATTGCTAGTATTTTTACTAGAAGACAAAAGTTGATGAAATTCCAACGAATACAACTGATATTATTACCCAATATTGAAATTTTGTTTTTAAAATAATGTACTACCTCCGTTAATTATTATGTGCAACAAAGGAATATTTTATATCTCACCAATAGTACCCCTTTGTTGCAGATAATAGTTAACGGAGGTAGTAGTTAAACTTCATTTTTTTGAGGTAAAGAGAAGGACTCCAACCTAACATAAATTCGGGGGGAGGGGGGGGGGATGAGGAGATCCCCAGTTCCCCACCACTAGAATCAAATTGAGGTTAGATTATTATTACCCTTCTTCCCTTAAAATTACCTTATTTAATTTTTTTTTAGTCTTTAAAATGTATTTTGAATTGTAAATATCCTCATTTTCTTAGGATTAGCAAATACAAAGTACGAAGTATAAAAGATTTTATGTAAACACAGGGCCTTTTCTAATACGATTATTTTCAGTTCAGTTCAGTTCTAATAAGTTCAGTTCAGCTCCTAATTTCCATCTCTTATAAAATATTTAGTTTAGTTCAGCTCTAATAAATTCAGTTTAGTTCAGCTCTAATAAATTCAGTTTAGTTTAGTTCAGCTCAGCTCAATCAATCAGAACAGGCCCATATGCATTAAAGTGAATTAAATTAAATAAAAATCTTTGGTGACAATGGTGAGTGTTATTTCTCATAGGTTAATGCGAACTTATGGACAAAGTTTATAAATTTTGACCCCTATGATAGAGTATAAAACATATTCATGGGCCTCAACCATTAGTTTAAGCTTTTGGTTTAGATGGTCCTATAACACAGTATCAGAGCCAGTGTGACACAAAGGTCACGGGTTCGAATCTCATCCGCCCCTCCTTTGAAGTGGAATTAATTCGCACCAGGTATGGGTGGACCTGTGTTGCATCCACATTTCAAGCCTAAAGGGCTTTTCATGTGAGGGGGAGTGATAGAGTATAAAACATATTCACGGCCCTCAACCATTAGTTTAAGCTTTTGGTTGAGATGGTCTTCTAACACCCTAAATATAATTGGGTAACCTGTGAGAGTTTAAGGGAGTACTGCTTGAGCTTCATTTATTCAAAGAACAATTTCACTTTTTTTTTTGGAGCCGTATGAAAAACTCATTTATGATGATTTAGATAGAGCAAACGGGATAATTTACCAATTTAGATATGAAACCAAAAAAAAAAAAGACCTCTCCTCTAATATTGATCCTAATTTTGACCCTCTCTAATATTTTTCTTAAATTGTGGGTCCATTCAATATCAACCTGTAACCCACATTATTAACCTAATAATATGAAATACTGTGTGTTTCGGCAAAAAATGAGCTAACCGGGCCTAGGAGGGGTGTCTGAGAACCTCGAATTCGGGCCTTGAATGGACCTGCAAAATGAACCCCGAGCCCCGGGGGTTGAACCCGGGGCGGAGCCTCCGACGCCCAAGTTAGTTGCCAAACAATGCATATTTTGAGAGGAGTTTTGGGGAGAGAGTGGAGGAGTATGGTCATCTTAGATGATAAGAGTGACCTCTCTTTACCTTATGCCCTTTGAGGGGTATTTATATGAGTACATAAGTGGGTTTATGAGCCCTAAAATTACATATGTGGGCCGTTGAAGGCCATATTGATGTATTTGACTTATTTGGGGCCTTTTATACCTTTTTTATGCCCTTTGGGCTTATATGGGTAGAGTTACCCAAGACTAAAATGGGTATGACCATTTTAGTACCCAAACAATTAGCCCCCGAGACCCAATTCTATTTGAAAAAATGAGTTGGGTTTTGTTTCAATTTCCCAAATAATTCGTTCATAGAAATTGAGTCGAAGGACTTTATTTGTTCAGGTTTATGCAAGGCAACACTCTTGATTCGAGGATTGTAAGAGTTATTACTCTTGATCCGAGGACTGAAAGTGTTCATCCGAGGCAACACTCTTGATGCAAGGATTGAAAGAGTTAATTACTCTTGATCCGAGGATTGAAAGAGTTCATCCGAGGCAACACTCTTGATCCAAGGTTTGATCCGAGGACTGAAAGAGTTCATCCGAGGCAACACTCTTGATCCAAGGTTTGATCCGAGGACTGAAAGAGTTCATCCGAGGCAACACACTCTTGATCCAAGGATTGAAAGAGTTAATTACTCTTGATCCGAGGACTGAAAGAGTTCATCTGAGGCAACACTCTTGATCCAAGGATTGAAAGAGTTAATTACTCTTGTTCTGAGGATAGAAAGAGTTTGCCCTTGATCCGAGGATAGAAAGAGTTTTACTCTTAATCCAAGGATAAAAAGAGTTTATTACTCTTGATCTGGGGATAGAAGGAGTTTTACTCTTAATCCGAGGATAAAAAGAGTTTATCTGAGGCAACACTCTTGATCCAAGGATTGAAAGAGCTAATTACTCTTGATCCGAGGACTGAAAGAGTTCATCCGAGGCAACACCCTTGATCCAAGGTTTGATCCGAGGACTGAAAGAGTTCATCCGAGGCAACACTCTTGATCCAAGGATTGAAATAGCTAATTACTCTTGATCCGAGGACTGAAAGAGTTCATCCGAGGCAACACTCTTGATCCAAGGTTTGATCCGAGGACTGAAAGAATTCATCCGAGGCAACACTCTTGATCCAAGTATTGAAAGAGCTAATTACTCTTGATCCGAGGACTGAAAGAGTTCATCCGAGGCAACACTCTTGATCCAAGGTTTGATCCGAGGACTGAAAGAGTTCATCCGAGGCAACACTCTTGATCCAAGGATTGAAAGAGTTAATTACTCTTGATCCGAGGACTGAAAGAGTTTATCTGAGGCAACACTCTTGATCCAAGGATTGAAAGAGCTAATTACTCTTGATCCGAGGACTGAAAGAGTTAATTACTCTTGATCCGAGGATAGAAAGAGTTTATTACTCTTGATCCGGGGATAGAAAGAGTTTTACTCTTGATCCGAGGATAAAAAGAGTTTTACTCTTAATCCGAGGATAAAAAGAGTTTATTACTCTTGATCCGGGGATAGAAAGAGTTTTACTCTTGATCCGAGGATAGAAAGAGTTTATTACTCTTGATCCGGGGATAGAAAGAGTTTTACTCTTGATCCGAGGATAGAAAGAGTTTTACTCTTAATCCGAGGATAAAAAGAGTTTATTACTCTTGATCCGGGGATAGAAAGAGTTTTACTCTTGATCCGAGGATAGAAAGAGTTTACCCTTGATCCGAGGATAGAAAGAGTTTATTACTCTTGATCCGGGGATAGAAAGAGGTTACTCTTGATCCGAGGATAGAAAGAGTTTATTACTCTTGATCCGAGGATAGAAAGAGTTTACCCTTAATCCGAGGATAGAAAGAGTTTATTACTCTTGATCCGGGGATAGAAAGAGTTTACTCTTGATCCGAAGATAGAAAGAGTTGATTACTCTTTCTTCGGTTCAGACAAACCATCTTCGGCAGCACCCTCGGCTCATATGGTTGTGAGCTTCGGCTGGGAGCTCGAATCTCGGCGAAGGTAAACCTCGGCTGGGCTCGGCTTCGGCTATGGCTAGCCTCGGCCAGGAGATAAGAGGTGAGCTTCGGCTCGGCAATGGTTACCGACCTTAACTTGGGAGCGGTAAACTGTACCACCCTTGGTTTCTGCTGAATCACCTTCGACTCGCCCAGAACGCCTTCGGCTTGGGCTGAAACTCCTTCGGTCTCGGCTGAAAAGCCTTAGGCTTGGCTGAAACACCGGTCTCGGCCCGGCTGGCTTGCCCAGAACACCTTCGGCCTGGGCTGAAACACCTTCGGATAGCCTCGGCTCGATGAACTTTGGATTCCTTTTGCTTATCCGAGCTATTTGCTTCGGATTTTTAGATTGGTGATAGTTTGAGGTTTTTTAAGCTTCAACAATGGTAGACAACCTCGGATCTTCTTCGGCTGCTACTTTAGATGTGATGTGAAGAGATTTGGCTCACTTCACAATACTAGCCTTGACCCCCATTGACCTCGGCATGTGTTGCCTAGGATGAAATGGTGAGTCGTTCTAGTGGTGGAGTTGTGAGCCTTGAAGCTTGTGATGAAGACAATGGCAATTTCCTTCGGCAAGCATTGAATTTACATAAACTTGATTGATTTTTTATGTATGTTTCATGCCACCTGCTGCCTCTTCAACTTGGTGGTGTGAATGAAAAGCTTGCTTTTGTGAGCTTTCCATTAGAGCCACGTAGATCTAGCTTTTATTCTTCTTCAAGAATAATTAAGGTTTGACCATATTCATGGAATATTTCCCAATTTTTTTGTAAAGGCACGAAGTACCTTGTTAGTAGTGGTTAGATTGGCGACAAATCAAAATGTTTATCTATCATCTCCACCATTTGCAAGAATGATTACCCCTTTTGACAGGAGTAATAATTTTGGGTTAAATTTGCTAGAAATTTTGACCCTTTTTCGTGATAGAACACAGTAGCCATGAATTAGTGGATTTTCATGGGTAGTTGTACTCGTCTCCCCACAGACGGCGCCAAATTGTTTCGGCAAAAAATGAGCTAACCGGGCCTTGGAGGGGTGTCTGAGAACCTCGAATTTGGGCCTTGAATGGACCTGCAAAATGAACCCCGAGCCCCGGGGGTTGAACCCGGGGCGGAGCCTCCGACGCCCAAATTAGTTGCCAAACAATGCATATTTTGAGAGGAGTTTTGGGGAGAGAGTGGAGGAGTATGGTCATCTTAGATGATAAGAGTGACCTCTCTTTACCTTATGCCCTTTGAGGGGTATTTATATGAGTACATAAGTGGGTTTATGAGCCCTAAAATTACATATGTGGGCCGTTGAAGGCCATATTGATGTATTTGACTTATTTGGGGTCTTTTATACCTTTTTTATGCCCTTTGGGCTTATATGGGTAGAGTTACCCAAGACTAAAATGGGTATGACCATTTTAGTACCCAAACACTGTGTATGATTATGTACAAACTCAATTTGCTATTGACCGGAATTGAGACAATGTTTTAAAAACGGAGAAAAAATCGACAAAAAAGATTGATGGGAGAGGCAAATTGCACCTCCTATAGTCAATTGTTTGAATGAAAACCCAAGCATTGAAAACTATTGTCCCCTTTTAAATCACACACCCAAAATTTAAGAAAAAAGAAAAAAACCCTCTTATCCCCAACATGTTAAAAGAACACGTGGCAAGATATGTATGGAGGACAGGCTGGACCCCATACTCTCAAAAATACAAAGAAAAAGGCTCACCATCAAAGACCTTCCCTTGCCAAAAAGAACTAGACCAATCGTTGTCATGCTGGTTTGCAGAACCTGTCGGCTACTCAATGTGTTCTATAATAACAAAAGTAAAAAGACCCATCCAACCGTTCATTTTGTGACCCTTCATTTTTAATCCAACGGCTCTTGATCCTCCTAATTAATCATTATTAATATGAAATATTTATTACTCTCTCCGTTTTTAAATACTTGCTCTATTTTTTCATGGGTGGAGTTTTTAGAGAAATTGAAAAAAGTAATAAAATATGAAAATATTAGAATAGGTGGAAGAATAAAAAATTGTGAAAAAGCAAAAGTAATACTAGTAGATAGAATTGGAGGAGAGAGAATTTGAAATTAATAAAATATGAATTATGTTGGGTCGAATAGGTGAGAGAAGTGAATTTAATATTATAAAAGTTTCCAACTAAGGAAATGAAACAAGAATTTAAAAATGGCGAAAAATGAAAAGTGTAGCAAGTATTTAAAAACGACAAAATTATTATATTATTATAATTATTATTTTTTGTGTGCGGCCGGAAACATTATATAGCCGCTTGTAAAAGAACAAAACAACTCTTATAACACTGACTAAGGGCATGTTCTGATTGACTGAACTGAACAGAACTGAATATTTTATAAGAGAAGAAAATTAGAAGCTGAACTGAACTGAAATGAAATGAGATGAACCGAATTGAACTGAATTTCAACATATGAGAACAGGCCCTAAGAAATCCCTGTAATATTGATAAACAATCCTTATAATACTGACGAAGGGCCTGTTCCATTGGCTGAACTGAATTGAACTAAACTAAACTGAACTGAGCCGAGATGAAATGAACTGAACTGAAATGAATATTTATAAGAGAAGGAAATTAGGAGCTGAACTGAACTGAACTGAAATGAATATTTTATAAGAGAAGGAAATTAGGAGCTGAACTGAACTGAACTAAACTGAATTTCAACGTATGAGAACAGACCCGAAGTAACTCCTACAACACTAATGAAGTAGCCCATTAAGGCCAGTCAATGGTCATAGCATGTGGCCAGCTATGTACTCTCTCCGCCCTCTAATACAAAGCCTAAATACAATGCCTTTTGTATTTAAAGTTGTATATTTTGACATTATTATCCTCTTTTTTATAAGTTGTCATTTTTTTTAGATCAATTTCCAACATTTTCTCTCTCTAACCCCACATGCACATATAAACTTTTAATCACTAGTTTTTAAAAATTATAATTTTCTTAATTCCTGCACAAAAATCAAAAGAGTCTTTATATTAGGAGACAAATAGAGTATTAAAATTGGCGATATTATTATTTAGAAAAAAATAAAAATATAAAAAAGGTAGAGAGTAGAAAATTGTCCGGGTAACAATCAAACAAGAAAGACCAAAGCCCCACAAACACTACACTACTAAATGGGTCTGGTGTCACAGGCAAAGTATGGATCCCCTTTCATTTTGATGTTACATTGTGTGGGCCATTATTATGCTGTTTTACTACTATTTGTGAATTTCATCTTTTTCTAATCTTTTGACCCATATAGTAGTTGTAGTTGTAGTTGTTTATCTTTCACCAATTTGTATGTGATGTGTTATATCATTAGTTGTACACTAGTACGGGTTCTGATATATTCGATTCAATGACATTGTGAGTATTGACAGTGCACGTATAAAGCTATCGTAGGGGTTATCGACTGTACAAAAATAAGGTTGCTAATAGTCTAAAATGACTAAAATGAAGGTTATTGATGATTCATATATGGAGTTCTTGATAGGATCGGAATAACTGTTGTTTTTGATACTTAATGAGTAGCATATACCGTTGTTTATAAGTCGATGAGGTTGTTCATTAAGTTTTGGGTTATTGTAATACGGTTCATGGTTCGGTAAGGATTCTAATTAAGTTGTATAGTTGGCGTAGAAGGTATGGAGACATTACTAAAATCAAGCGATTGTGTTTAATTGTAGATTTTTAAGAAGGAATGATAGAAATAAAAAGTAATTCATATCAATATTTAAGTCGATTTAATTTCATATTATGTCAATGTTGATTTAGAGTAAATTATGTGCATTTCAATTTCAAGTATAGTTTGAGTGTAAAAACAAGTTAATTTGGTCACATACAAGTTACAGGCTATAGGCCGGCAAGCCCAATAAACATATGTAAAACCCAGGCCAAATTTAAACTTACCACTTTGGGCCTTAATTAGGTGAATGGGCCTACAAAACCCAGTAAAATGTAACCTCACAAAATAGATGGTGACTGAAAAGTGAAAACCATATGTCCTTAATTCAGCTATTCAATCCCAATCATCAGTTTCATAAACTTCCTTGGTTCTTTTCCTTACTTAACTTGCTTCATTTATCATTTTGGTTAATGCATTAATCGAACTACTAAGATCTTTAATTCCTATACTCTGTAACAAATAGATTTTACGATAAATTTTATAGAAAAGATTCAATCAAAATTCCACATGACTATTATTATGTTTTTCTTGTGTATGAATCACAAAAGATAGTCACTACTCATTAGTGATTGTGAACAAGGTAAAAGTCAAAATAGGTCAAGTAAAATAAAACTAGAGAAAGTAAAAAGCAAAAAATAAACTGAAGTAGTATAATTAAATAAATCAAGACACACTATTATGTTGCTTGAAGCAAAAGGAAGGAAATTAGATTTTTACAATATTGGCCATACTATTCTTCCCTCCATTTCAATATTTAATTAGTACCAACCAATCACTTTATTGCGTGTTTAACTTACAAATATGATTCAAATTTAAATTGTTGAATTGGTTATTAACTTTATACAACCATTGTATTTCAATGTCTCATCCCAATTAAAAAGTCTAATTAAACTTTTCGACTCATATATACAGAGTTGTAATCAAGGAGTATTGGGGATCAAGTGGTAGTAGGAGCATCTCCAAAACCTCGTTTAAGGGAGTAGATTCTCGTATCCCTTCCATAGACATAATTAAACTTCACGTTCTAGCTTGAAATAGGGACCTGTAGGAGACCATTGGGAACCTAACCAAAAACACGGAAATAATATCACAATTAGCCATGACAAACTAAATTTCTTAATCATTTTAATTATCACAGTATTATACATTAAGTTCAACGGTTGTAGCTACCATAGTATTAATTGATCTCTGACCTCTTTGTTTCTCCGAAGCTTGAAATTGATGCAACGGGATCGAATTCAAGTCAAGATAATGCAAGAGTACAACCATAAAAACCGAAGAAACAAACATAGGGATAGGTCCAAAGAACCAAAGCAACAAATTGAGGGCAAAATAAAGAGCTCTAAGTCCAAGTTGCCAAAATTCACCACCCCTAATAATAGCAACTTCAACATAGTAAATAGGTGTGTTACTATTTGGCATACTTATGAGATAAGTTGCATTGATGAAATATCTTGTTGCTTGCACAAAACAAAAAAAGGCCAAGAAGAAGCAAATAAGAAGGCTTATGTACTTCAACATCATGGTTGTTGGAGTTCTATCACCATATATAATTTCGCTTTCGAAAACCTTGTTGTTGCTTGCAATCCATGCACCAATCAAGGAGCTCAAGCCTAAGGAGATTGAGGCTAGATATGTTGCTGCTGATGTATTTGAGGATAATGCTGATAAGGGTAGCTCCATGCTACTCAAATCATCAAGCTGCACAGGATATACATGCTAATTATTGTTAGTTTTCATGCTAATTTACCCAACAATTTTACTTACAAGATTTGTTCAAAGGATTGGACTCACTATTAATTTAACCAAACGAACAAGAACGAGTTGTGGTTCAACCTAAATTTGAGCTATACATTGAGAGTTCAAATTCACATTTATACCATACTAAAAGCTTGTACAGACGAGAAATTGATAGATCATCCACGCACTCTGCTCCATTTTAGTGCAATAATACATAAAATACTATTTTTTAGTGTAAAGAGAGCCACAAAAGACAAATGATATAAACAAAATTTGATTTCAAAATCTAAGATCAGATCTCATTTTCAATACTTTAACCAGCTAAACTAGTTGACATCTACATATATTAACGCGAAATTAAATGTCACACTAGTTATGCAATATAATATCCATATACGACTAATTATGGACCACCATATCAAACACAAGTAATACAATTAAACAAAAATAATGAAGTTTAGAGAGACTTAATTACATACCTCCATAACTCTTTCAACCCAAGCTCTCTTGTTATGATTCTCAAGGCCCACAACAGTAGTTTCTGGATGATTCAAGTATCTATAGAGTAAGGCGATATGATAAACAAACATGAATGTAATTCCAAAGGGTACAAGAACTAAATCAAGGTATTCCTTTTGGAAACCCATTATTATTCTTTTCTATTTTTTGGAATACAGATTAATGTAATGTAATTTAATGCAAGAATATACAACTTAAAATGGAATTGCTTTGCCTTTGAGTTTTGATAACACGAGTTTGATAAGCTATAACTAGCTACTCTAGCAAGTTTCCTAATTTTGAAGCAATTGACTTATTTGGTGACCTCACTTTATTTGTCACATTCACAAAATTACAAGCAATGATTGTTACTTACTCATCATTCATCAATTTTGTCCAATACCTTGGGATGTTGCCATGTTGGCTGGAGATCGAGAGGGATCCAACTTGATTAAAATCACTTTAATCCAATCCAATCTAAATATAATTTAATTGAATCTATCCTTGTTACTCCGTAAGTTGATTTTGATCTTGAATTGTGAAGAAGGTGTCAATATAATTTTGTCTTGTTTGATTGGATTGTCTACACACAAATACACGTAACAAGTTAACCTCGAGGGTGTCTAAGCGCAACCTTTTAAAATCACTTTAATCCAATCCAATCTAAATACGATTTAATTCACTCCTTATTTCTAAAAAAAAATCCGATTTAAATTAGTAATTTGTTTTGAATTAAATCGAATTTCGATTTAATGAGTGCAATTTTCTACCTCGTTGATGAAAGTTTTGTACTCTTAGGCCCGATTCTTTTAAACATAGTAGATTTTAACAAAGCAGGGCAGGTTCAGAGCATATTTGAACATATTTCAATCAGCAGGGTGGAACTGAGCAAATTTCAACAGGGTTAAACAGAACAGCTCTACAGAATAGGGCCTTAGTTTTCTAAGATAGATTTTCAATCGTTCTTTTACCTTAGTTTTCAAAAACAGTTTTTAAATCGTTCTGTTATATGTTTGTTACTCGTATATTCACCTTCTTTAAATGTGAATCATTTTTTTTGGATGTGAATTTTTCAATAGAGGAAGACAATGTTTTTATAGTAAGACTTTTAACTTTTTGAGTTTTATTAGTCAAAAGTTAGCCTTGGATCAAAAGTCAAAACCCCAAATTAAAATGTCAAACCTCCCTACTTCCAACTCCCTCTCTCTCCTTTGACCATCTTCGCAACTTCCCTTCTTAATAGCGCGAAAAAATGTAAAATGTAGTTCATTGCAAAAATTTCACTAAAAACACACAATTCTCGTTTCATGTCATTCTTATTATGCTCTTTCTCTCTCAAGCAAAACATCAAACACCTGGTAGACTTGAACTTACCTTTCTGAAATTACCCAGAAATCTGTATGAACAGATTTAGGAATAGCAAAGCAATGGTTTTTTCCTGTAATTAAGATTGGGACACTCGCATTGAGAACTCTCAGTAAACCCATTGCAACTCGTCTCAAACAACAAGCTGGGTTACACCCTAAATTTCGTGAATTAATCATTAGTCTTGCTCATGTATTCTTCCTTCAAATTCTTTCTTGTTTTCTTTCTAAATTGTTTGTTTAAATTCTGGGTTGTTATTGAATTTTGGTTTTTGGCAGTGATTTGTTGATGGGTATTTTCATTTTTTACATTGAGCATTTTGATGAGTTAGGGCCTGTTCCGATTGACTGAACTCAGCTGAACTGAACTGAACTGAACTGAACTGAACTGAACTGAACTGAACCGAACCGAACTGAACTGAGCTGAACTGAACCGAGCTGAACTGAACTGAACTTATTAATTAGTGATTTTTAACTACGGATTAGTGATCTTTGATTATTTATTGATATTTATTACTATACATATGTGTATATACAAATGTACATATTAAAATATTTACGAAAAGTATACTATATAATTATAATTATAAAATGTATGGAAAATATATTATAAAATGTATGGAAAATATATTAAAAACTTGAAACCTCTAATTTTCTCAATGAGATTAACATTAGAAATATGTTTCAAAAAAATAGAACCATTTGAACAATGAATTGTATCAATATTATTATTGTTATTATTATTATTATTATTAATTATTGATAATAATTATTATTATTATTATTATTATTATTTATTGATTATTATTATAGTATTATTATTATTATTGTTATTACTATTATTATTATTATTTATTGATGATTATTATTATTTATTGATTATTATTGTTAGTATTATTATTATTATTTTAATTATTATTGTTATTATTATTATTATTGTTATTATTATTATTATTATTATTAAATAACAAAAACCTACAAAGTCAAAAGATTTACAAGAAATTAGTGGGGAGCCGAGATACAATCTGGGCCCCCACCCCTCTAGCTATAGCGAACCCAATCCTGTTAAAGATGTGAGCAGCCGCACGAGCTCCAATATCCTGAGTCCTAGCGAACGCCTGAACCCGCTTCAGCAACGCAACGACATCCTTCTCTAATTCCCCCAATGAAGAAAAGGAGAAAGGAAGAAAACCATAGCCAATAGCCCTGCAACGCGCCCCATACTTGTCTCGCTTCCGCTGAGCCGCAGCCGACATAACACGACCAGGAACGAAGTCAGACAACCCAGATTGAGTCAATGGAGAAGACCCCGTCAAGTCAACACATACATCTAGGCCTCTATCCCAGGAGTTAAGCAACACATCTGCTGGCCGAAGAGCCCCGTCGTTCCCTCCAGTTAACCCAACGTTGACCTCCTTCCTTGCAGAAATCCCAGAGCGGAAACAAATATCAACAAGGGTATCACGAACAACGTTATGCCGATGTTTAATACCCACCATCCCAGCACAAGACACTGCATGATCCCCATAAATATCTCCATCAAAAACTCTTGAGCAAGCAGAACAAGGTGCCGATACGGAGAACAAGGGAACACCCAACCGGTAGCAAAGAACACAACGGTAAGTCTTACCATTCATAGTCTGACCCAGACCTGATATCGAGATCGCTCGCAACCAGGCAGAAGAGTAATCCCCCTGCTGGGACTTCCATAAGGCAACCTGACGCGGAGACAAGGAGAAAGTGGATTCTGCAGATGCAGTGACCTTTGTGAAATATATATCTACCAATTTCTTCATGAGTTTGGGGGCAGCGATCTCACTAGGGTAACGCAAAAGGTCAGTCTCCACAGTCCTATTAAAAAGACTAAGAGCGTCGTCGAAGGCCGGACCTGGACCAACAATACCAGAATTGCGAAGAAGCGAAGCCTGTAGACCAGAAGACTGCAAACGCGACGCAAGGAAAACATAGTGTCGAACATCACCCGCTGAATAGACACCCAGTCCTCCATAAGAAAAAGGTAAGGTGACAAGGCGCCATTGCCAATCACCAAAACCTGGCCCCGAAGCAGTTACAATGCGCTCCACAGAACCTCGAAGGGCCACATCAAAAGAAATCTGGGCCGCTTCAAAAAGACGAGGAGGACAAGTGCGCATAGAAAAGTAGAGTTTTGAAACTCCAGTACACGCACGAAGAAGTAATAACTCACATTGGGGATCCTCAAGCTTATTATTATTATTATTATTATTATTATTATTATTATTATTATTATTATTATTATTATTATTATTATTATTATTATTATTATTATTTTTGCTGTTGTTGTCGTTGCAATAAGATCTTAAAATAATGAAATTTGGCTTTATATCATTAGCAATATCATTAGACATAAATTAAGAGCCGAGCTGAACTGAACTGAACTGAACTGAATTTCAACGGAACAGAACATGCCCTTATTTATTTGTTTAGGGTAAGATAAATTGGTTGATTTTGCTGTTTTTTTTTCTTTTTGAGTAATTTTGATGTTGATCAATGTGAAATGGGTACAGTAATGGAAACCATGGATCTTTGTCTTAAGTCTGGCCAATGTGAATGTGTGATCAGTGTCATTTTCTTTTCATATTGACAATCATATTCCATATCATATATATTCAAATGAATTATTTCTAAATATATTTTATATACTTTATGTAGTATTTTGTAATATTATTGTTAAAAATATTTAACAACCGTGCATTGCACGAGATTTTGACCTAATTCGTCGCTAAATCATAAAGATGCCAACCCTTCTTTCCGTGAGGATAACCATAAAAAATACATTTTCGAGAACGAGAATCAAACTTATCTTTAATCCGGGACGATTTGCAGCATAAGTACGGAAACCAAAAACTCGCAAACTATCATATGAAGGTGACTGACCAATTAAAAGCTCATGGGGAGTTTTACCTTTCAAAACCAGAGTCGGTGTGCGATTAATGAGATATACTGCAGTCATAACACACTCACCCCAAAAATGCTTGGGCAACTTTGCCTGAAATCGAAGAGCTCGTGCCAAATTTAAAATGTGACGATATTTACACTCAACTCTACCATTCTGTTGAGCCGTATCAACCCACGACGTTTGATGCAGAATGCCTTTCTTAGCTAAGAAATAACCCAAACTGGGAAAATCCTGACCCTTATCACTACGAACAACCGTGACCTTACGACCAAATTGAGTCTTAGCCATAGCACAAAACTCACGAACCAACTAAGAAGCTTCATATTTACCAACCATTAAGAACACCCAAGTAGAACGTGAAAAATCATCAACAATGGTAAGAAAATACCGAGCATCACAACTACACAAAATCTTATTTGGACCCCAAATATCACAATGAATCAAATCAAAAATACCAGATGCTCTTTTCGTACTCAATGGAAAAGAGTTGCGGTGTTGCTTCCCCCCATAAAATAAATATCACAATCAAACGAACAACTAGAAGAACTACTATGACCATGAGTACTATGAGAAACTCCCGGAAGAGAACTAACCACTTGCATCGACAGATGATCAAGACATTTGTGCCATAACAAACTTGCATATGAAATAACCACTTTATTTGCCTGAGGATTCTGAGCACGAACTAGACGGAAAATATAGACCCCATCACACTGCTCCCCCGCTCCAATCAGGTTCCTCAAACTGCGGTCCTGAATAATGCATAGCTTGTCAGTGAACATAACAAAATAAGACTATTTTTCTAACAACTGAGACACAGACAACAAGTTGCATTTATGAGCAGGAACATAAAGAACATTATCAAGAGTTAAACTATTAGACAGAATAAATCTCCCTTCTTTAGTAGCAGTGGTGCTCTTCCCATTCGGCAAACCAACAAGAGACGAAATATCAGATAAACTGGTAAATAAGTCAATATTACCAGACATATGATTTGAAGCTCTAGTATCAATGAGCCAATCGACAGAATTATAAGTGTGAATAGACAAAGACCTCGAGCACTAAACGACAGATAGAAGATCTTTCCATTGCGCATCGGTGATAGTAGGAACACTCCTACGATCGACGTCACTAATACGCTCAAATGTACGGTTAGATTGAACCCTCATTGAAAGAGAACATAAATCTAGCTCAATCAACAAACTAACTTAAACGATAAGAACGAAACGGAAATATGAGCTATGAAACCACTAACACCAAAATCAAATAAATCACCAAACTAGCTCAATAAGAAACGGAAATATGAGCTATGAAACCAACCGATAAATAATGGACAAATACGAAGTCCAAAATACACAAATCAAAAAGGAGCAAAAGAAATCCAATTTGCACCCACTAAAGAGATGATAACAATAAGGAATAAAGAGGTAATTAATCCACGTACCAAAAGAATTAGATTCCCCTTAATTCAATAAATAGCACTAGCAACTTCGTCCTTAAAAAAAAACCAAACACCAACCTCAAGGATGAAGATCACAGCAGCAAAAAAAAAAAAAAAAAAAAAAAAAAAAAAAAAAAAAAAAAAAAAAAAAAGGGCACAAAGCCACAGAAGCTGAACTAACCAACAGAGGCAGCAGCACGTACACAAGAGCACTACACACTCCACACCACAAGCACACCTCAAACCAACGGGCACCACCACACTCCACGAACACACCCACTGCCTCGCAACAACAAGACAGCAACAACAACGTACCACAATAGCAGCACCTTAACAGCTTGTTTGGATACACTAGCAGGAAGGAAAGGAAGGGAAGGGGTAGGGATGGGAGGGGAGGAAAGAAGAAATTGAACCTTCCTTGTTTGGATAAAGGAGAAAAGGGAGGGACATTCACCATTTTTTTTATTTTTCTTAATCTGTGGGTTGCTTGCATTTAACAATCAACATTATACTAATTTTTCAGAAAAAATTGTAGTTATTTGTATTATAATATAAACCTGATTAAAAAAATATTGATAAACGTCATTAAAATCAAGCAAAACTCAAACAAATAATTTAATATCCTATGTTCTTCCAAAAAAAAAGTCTTATGTAAATTAATCTAAAACATCAGATTGATTTTCAAACAGATTTTCCAAAACTGATTTTCAAAAATATTTTCCAAAACTGATTTTCAAACCAAAAAAAAAAAAAAAAAAATCAAAGAAATACATAAAAAAAAAAGAAAAAAGAAAAAAGAAAAAAAAACGAATTGAAAATCAATTAAACATTAGCAACGAAGAAGAGCAGCAAATCCCTAGAAATTGGAGGATATAATTCGTGAGAAGCATAGTAGAATAACTTGGTGATTAATTGGCCTTACCTTGATAATTCAAGAGATTGAAAGAGATAAATTAAAAATGCAAAAACCCTAGAATTTGGGGGAAAATAATCGTGAGAACAATATGCTAGTATGGAGGAGGAGAGAGAAAATAATAGAGGAGAAAGATTATATAATAGGTTGAATGCAGTATTCCAGTTGAATGTTAATCATATGTCTTTCTTCCAAATCTTTTCAAATTTGGAAGAATTTTATTCATTAACAATTAAACAAAACTTTTCCCTTCATTTCCTTCCCCTCCATTTCCCTCAATCCCTTTATTTGTTATCCAAACAATGGATTTAATCTCCCTTCCTTTCCCTTCTCTTCCTTTTTCTCCATTTCTTCTTATCCAAACAAGCTGTAAAAAAAAAAAGTAACAGAGAGCACTAGCACCGCAACACGCCACACACACCACACCACACAACCACACACGAACGCAGCACACACCACACCACACTGCCACACACTCGCAACACAAACACAATAGTAAACAGAGCAGAGCACCACACGAAACAGAAGCACCACTCTCGCAGAAACTACACAGATCACACACTACACCTCGCAGCACCGCACCTGACGCAACACACGCAACACACGCAACACCACAACACCACACAAGCAACACATAACGAGCACTCCACACAGAGCACCCAAAACGCCTAGCACACCCAACCAATCCCACGAAATTAGGGTTTTAGCACCCCTTAAAACAGAAATTAGTGTGATTAAAAAGTAAATTAAAACAATGAAGCCTTAATCTCATTCTGACTTTGCGGAAATAAAATTAAATTTGTGATGAACGAACCAAGATCGTAAAATCCTCTAGAAATTAGAGAGGCTTGATGTCATGTTAAACTCAAGAATATTGTGGAGGAAACGGCTTGACCTTTGTATTGATATTAAACACGTATATACACACAATACAAAATATAACCCAACTTGCCTAAAACTCCTAACAAGATAAATTTGCAACCATTTTCCTTGCGGTCGTTGAAAATAATGAAAACGGTCGCAATTAAAATTGCGACCGTCAACCAGTCGTAATAACGTTTTTTGCGACCACGTGAATTACGACCACCCGTTACGACCGTTGAAGGTCGCAATTATTTTTTGCGATCGTTTTTCCTATTTTTAGCAATCGTTAGTTGCGGTCACAGTTTAACAGAATTTTAGTAGTGTTCAGATTTTGAGGATGACTTGGAAACAGTTGGTTGCTTCTTAAATTTCCAGCTGATAGGTGATTGAACAATTTGAAGAACATTTCTAGTAATAGATCTTCTAGAATTATGACATGAAACCCAATCAGAGTCTGAAAATGCCTATAGGGTGATGAGATCACCTGCCCTCATTAAGATTCCCTGACAGCAGTAAAAGAAACATAATTGAGAGTATGATGTAAGGCTGAGAGATGAGAGGTTCTTGGGTTTTGCATAGAGGTGATCAATGGGCGGGCCGGGCCGAAGTAAAAAAAATTTCCCATTTATCGAGCCGGGTTGGGTCGGGCCAAGCTTCGGGCCGGAAAACGTGTGCCCAAACCCGCCCAAACTAGTCGGGCCATACGGGCTTTTCAGGCCAATTTTGGGTCGGGCAAAAAAAAAACAACTAAAAATGCAAAAAATCCATTTCCAAACCCGTCCAATCTTTTTAAAAAATCGGGTCGAGCTGGAAAATTCAGCCCAAAACCCACCTTAAATCGACCCGGGTCGGGTCGGGCTCAGTGTGATCAGTTCTAAGTTTGCATAAACTGACTGAGTGTTTGGACAGTGTACGACAAATCTGGCCTTGTATTGGTTAAAAAATTCAGTTTACTAACTAAACTTCTGTATAAAGAAGGATCAGGGAGAGGAGAACCTTCAGTAGCATGGAGTTTTAAATTCACAGGCAAGGAAGTGACTACAGTTTTGAAAGTGGACAAACCACAGTTAGAGAGAAGCTCCTTGGTGAATTTTTTCTGAGTGAGAACTATGCCATCATCCTGATATCCAACCCAGCTCTATGCCCAAAAAATAGCTGAGCTTCCCCAAATCTTTGATACTGAATGTATCATGTAGATGGTGCTTGAGGCACTGAATTGTATGACTATCATTACTAGTAAGAATGATGTCATCCACATTAATGACATCTATTATGATTTTGCTGTCACTTTTTTTCACAAACAGAGAAGCATCACTTTTAGACTAAAAGAAACCTTGCCTTTTCAATTCCTCATGCAATTTTTCAAACCACTGCCTTGATACCTGTTTGCATCCAACTCCTTTTGCATTGCAGTTACCCAATTGGGATCAGATTTGGCTTGAATATAAGATTTAGGTTCTGTCATAGCAGAACAGGAAGCAACAAAAACTTTGTGACATGTTGTAGTCTTGTTGACTTTAACAAGGTTGCACCAATCTGTGGTTGTGAACTTTTTAATAGCAGCATGACACAAATAATCACCCATCCAAGATGGTAGTTTTTTAGGTCTAGGAGGCAAGGGTTCTGGTTACTCAGATGTGTTATTTGTGATGTCCTGAACAATGTTAAGAGTAGTGTTCTGAAAAGGTGAGGATGTAAGTGATGTTTCAAAGTTTGATGAGGGGTCTGGGATAACAAGACCAGACTGAAGGATTGGATGTGTAGGGTTTAGAACAGATGACATTGGGATAGGTTGTGTGGGAACAGGACATATTTCAATAAAAGAATCAATGAAGAAGAGTGAGATGTTTTGTGTGGGAGTAAAAAATTGGAAAGGTTGTTCTGAAGTATTGGAAGTTATGTGGAAAGGGAAATATTGTTCATGAAACACAACATCCCTACTAAAAGTAATGGAATTATCAGAAAGGTGTAACACTTTGTATTTATTTTGTGTTGGACTGTAGCCTATGAAGACACAAGGGTCAGCTCTAGGGTCAAACTTGGATCTGTTGACCTTTGAATTAGAAGTAAAACATAGGCAACCAAAAGTTCTGATATGATGTAGGGTAGGTGATTTATTAAACATAATCTTATATGGAGAAGTATGATGAAGAGCCGGTAAGGGCATTCTGTTTATCAAATGTGTTACACATAGAACACACTCCCCCCAATACTTTTGGGGCAACTTTGACTGAAAAAAAAGTGCTCTAGCAGCTTCAAGAAGATGTCTATGTTTTCTTTCCACAACCCCATTTTGTTGTGGTGTCCCACTACAACTAGTTTGATGTTCAATCCCTTTCTTGTTATATAAATCAAGAATTTTCCCCTCACAGAGTTCCTTAGCATTATTGTTTGTTCTTATACATTTAACCGAACAGTCAAATTGATTTGCAGCATAAATGACAAAATTCTTTAAAATTTCGACAACATTAGATTTAAATTTGATCAAATATACCCAAGTATGTCCGCTGAAATCATCAACAATAGTAAAAAAAAAATAGTGTTGCCATTATGAGACTTATGTCTATAGGGACCCAAATGTCAGCATGTATCATTTGAAAGGGTCTTACAGTCTTTATTACACTAATGGGAAAGGATAATCTACATTATTTGGCCTTAGGAAATATGTAAAAAATGATGTCTGGTATGCCCTTACGGCTTACAGATGGGATTACATGTTTTATTTGACTGAAAGGCATATTGTAATACCCGAATATTTTATGATTTTATATAATTTATTTTTATTTATTAAATAACTTTCCTAATCCCATATTATTAATTTAGAGTTCAAAAAGTTTTAAAACCCTATTTTGTTTAAATAGGACTCTTTTATTAACACCTATAAATATTAATAAACCCGAATTATTTTTTTTGTTTTTACTACATTTATTTCTTTCGCCGTTTGGTCGTCACTTTTTCTTTTGGAACAATCAAAACCTTGATTTTCTTATGAAGCAAAATCTCAACCTATATTACATTTATTATCATCATGATGTATGATTTCACCCAAATTTTATCATCAAGCCTTCTATTATATACTCTTGATACAAAATTGTTGGACGTGGGTTTCTATTGGTGTGCAACTAATTGATTTAAATATTTTGCTCATCACTCTGTGCAATTTGTGTTGTTCTCTATTGTGTCTCATTGTTGTAGTCTTCGTCGGAAAGGTAATCACACTATCCATCTTTTTGAGTTGCTTGATTATAATGTGATTGTATTAAATTATTAGAATTGTTTGGTTATAATTTGTTTATTGATTGTACTCTGTATTATTATTATGTGTAAATTTTATAATTGTAATTCGTGTGATCAAGTTTGTATATGTATATGATTGATTAGTGGTGTTATATGATTTGATTGGATATGAGTATTGTATTAATTTTATTGTTTATGATTGATTATGTTTTACTCTAGGGTTCTAATGTTGTTTCCATAGAGAGTATTGTTTTATCGAGGTTTTAGGGTTGTTAATGCAGAATATTATTTTTGGGTTAAGATTTGATTAATTTTGGGAACTAGTTTTATTTCCCTAAGAGTTGATATGTTTTTGAATTGAATTGTTATGTTATTTGGGAACATGTGCCATTATTGAGATACTATGTATTAGTTTGTGATTGATTATTTGATCGATGTGTGAGATCAAAAGGTTGAGAACTATTATTTTGTTATTGGCTTGAGGTTCGGCGTTATAGACCTTATTCCTTGGCATGTTGGTAAGACGGTAATAATCATGAGTTAACAATGAGGTACAATCTTTATTATTTATTTTTATATGGTCCCTTACAGTGGGAATTGGCCCGTATGCGGTCTGGTTCAAGGTATTTTCTAGTTATTGAGAGTATTCAAGTTTTTATACTTGTTGGTTTATTATCCGAATTACCCATGTCCAAGGCTAGGTATAGAACAATGAGCATGACACACTTATGGGATAGAAAGTTGAGTAAAGGTTCGTATTATTATTCGAGGTTGAGTTGAAAAAGGTTATTTTCAGAGTACATTGTGTAATGTAGTTTTGAACTACATTAATTAATTGATGGGCTAGTAATGTTGCTTATTTTATATAATTCTTTGTAATCTGATATGTGATGATTACTCAGCTTTTTTGCTGACGTGTGTGTTATTTTGTTGTGCTACTTGTGTTTGCGGCAATGTCTTTTTCTTATGGTGGCCCTGCGACGATCTATTTTGGAATTTGTCCTTAATGGTGAGCAGTCAAGATTGTAACAGGTTGATCAAGAGATGATCGTAACTAAAGGAGCTCAAGTGTTTCGATTAGTTTGTTATAACCAGTTTAATTTATAGAGTTGTATAAATAGCTCACTTAGATTTATTGGGTTGTAATTATTGGGATTTTCGTAAGCCTTAACACTTGACATGTTGTTGAGTGTGGCGGTAATACCTCTGATTTAGGTGTATGCTTCCGCAATTTTATTCAAAGGTTATTTATTTTCCTTTAATTTATTGTTTATTATTAGCTAATAAATCGGGGGTGTTACACATATGCCCTAACCTTAGATGCCACAATTTGATATTATCATCTACTTGACTAGAAGAAACATTGCTATTAGCTGCAGTAACTAAATGTTGCTCTGTTTGGGTTTGCAATTCAGGGTCAGGCTGACTATGGTCCACAACATAGTAAAGTCCAGACTTCAACTTACCAAGAACAATCTCCTTTTTTAAAACTGGATCATGTGTCATGCATGTATTAGGTGTGAATATAACATGACACTTCATATTCTCATACAACTTATGAACATATATATCAAATTGAAGTGAAATTCAGGAACATAAAGCACATCTTTAAGCACTATGTTTGGACTTAGCTTAACAGTTCCCATATGAGTTATTTGCACTTCACTTCCATCAGGTATTGTTAGGGTGTTTTCATCACTGTCTAGGTCTTTATAGGAATCAAATAGCTTTAAATCATGGCATATATGGTCTGTAGCACCACTATCTATTATCCAACCTATATTAGCGTGAGAGAAAAGGCAGAGTTTACCTGTAAAGTAAGCACTGCAAGCATTCTTTTCCTCTGGATAAGAGTTGTTCTGATGTTGGCTCTTTGCATCTGTATTCCGTTTCTCCATGTCACTCATTATCCTAGCATATTCCTCTCTTGTTAATGATGTTGTGACAATATCCTCTTGCATATTCATGTCCTCCAAACTCTCTTCACCTTGAGCCATATTAGCAAACCTCTTATGTGGATTATTCTTGTAGTCAAGTGGAAACCCATGAAGTTTAAAACACCTGTGTCAATATTATGACCTGATAGCTTACAATGTGTGCAGAACAAATTCAGATTTCTCTTGAAACTAATATTTTGTCTACCAGCATAAGAATTGTGTCCACCATTGTAGAAGTTGCCTCTATTGGAATTAGAGAAGTTGTTGCTGTTCTAATTGTAAGAGCCATGTCTACCATTATGAGAATTGTTGTTGTAACGAGAGTTATTGTCATAAGGTCGTCTCCTATCAGCTCCAAAAGCCATAATATCATGTGAACCACTCAAATTACTTAGTTGCTTGTGTTTTTGTTCCTGCAATTAGGGCTGTGCAAAAATCGGTCCAGATCGTAATTTGGACCTGAACCGGACTGGACCTGGATCAGCCCGGACCGGACCTCCTGATTCAGGTCCGGTCTTCGGTCCAAGGAAAAAGTTGATTCCGGGTTTCAGGTCCGGTCCGGTCTAAACCCGGAATAATCAGGTCTGGACCTGAAACCCGGATTTTAATAAAAAAAAAAGCAATTTAATTATAATTTTTTTGGGACTTTTCTCACTTACTGACTTACCCATTATTACCCAAACCCTAACATTTCCAAACTCAAACAACTTCTCTCCACTCTCACGCAGTCACACACTGTAACACATACACCCTCACACTGTAACACATACTCCATTTAATCCGGCGACTTTGAGCATCTCCGATTCACCGTGTGCCGCCGCTTCGACATCGGAACTCTGAAAGTCAAGTTATAGGTATGTATTGAATTGCTGAACTTTAAATCTCGTTGTTTGACATCTATTGTGTTCATTACTTTCTGCATTTCAATTTTACAAGTTAAATATACAAAGTACCTATTAAACGGCCTATTAATGGTGAATTCAGAGAAGAAATACATGGATTTTTCATTATTAAGGCTCGAATTGTTTTTGTTTGCTACTAATACTTCAATTGGTTAAGTAAATAATACAAAGCATCATACAATTATCATCTTTGCATTAAAATATAATAGATCTGAGGATATGATTATATAATAAGCTTTGATACAAAATGCATAAAGATATTCACTACCAGACTACTAAAGCACCAAGCACTTAGTAATAACGTTTCTCTTTAATTTATATGATTACTAATGGTTGGTTCTATTTTATATTGTACAGATTTTTGACATTGTAAGGTGTAAGTCAGTAACAACGGATTCATCTTCGTGCAATGTAAGATTTTTTTATGATTTGGTCTTGTAATTATTTTTAAAATTTAATTTGGTGGTAAGTTGGTAACAAATTTATGTTTGTTAAATATTATATATATGGAGAGCTCTCAATCCAAAAGTTTACAAAGTTTGATGGATGCGGTTAGTAGGACAGATATTGAAGAGTTGCGCAAGTCTTTACCTCCGGACAAGAAGTTGACAGAGGGACGTCAATATTTGGTTAGAAAGAGCAAGAGGAAAGCACCTTATCGGGAGTACTACATCGAATATTTAGATGATGGAAAACTCCGGGCAGAGTGTAAGTTTTGTCCTGCTAATTTTGCTGCTGATGGTAATTTAAATGGCTCAAAAAATGTTAAGAATCATTCTGAAAAATGTCTTGCTAACCCGGTAAATAAAAATAAAGGTAAAGGATCACAAGCTGAATTGTTTTTTAGGCAAGGGGAAGGGGATAAGGATAATGAGGAAGGTGAAACAAAACTGAAATATGGAAGTGGGAATGTGAGCTTGAAGGAAGTTAGAGATGCCTTAACCTATATGATTATTGTTGATGAGCTTGATATGTCCATTTTATATAGTGTTTTACCCCCGTCCCTTGGTCGTTATTAGTAGTGTTTTTGGCTCTTTCGGGCCACTTTTATTACTAATTTGTGTGTTCTAGTGTTTTCGTAGTTTTAGTTATATTTTACAGGAAATTGCACTCTCGGAGCATTTTCCCGGGCTTTATGGATCAACTACGGAAGCTAGAAGGACACGACCACTTTTGGAGCCCAGGATCGGTGAGAGCCGGTGATTAAGGGCTCGATAATTGGGATCCCGAGGCATTTGGACCAAGTATTCAAGACCCAAGGAGGAAATCCGGATTGGGCCGAGAAATCAAGCCCAATCGAAGTCCAAGCACAAGGAGAAGCAACCACCCGATCGGGCGCGGCAAGACCATTGTGTTGTGCGTGCTAAGGCGCGCCCGATCGTGCGAGCCTCTAGCACGATCAGGCGACGCTAATGGGAAGGAACGCGAAGAAAAAGGCGCGCCCGATCGGGCGGCCCTTTGCCCGATCGGGCGCGCGTTTTTAGAAGACCTGATTAAGTTTAGTTTTAATTCTTGTTTTAGAAAACGTTTAAGTACGATTTTGTACATAATTTTTAGATTACCTTCTTTCTTAGACTTTCTCTCTCTACTTAGTATTTTTTTTCTCTCTTAAATTCTCTCTCAACTTTTGTTCTTAATTTTTCCTTTAATTCCAGATTTCTTTTTGGTAACAATTTCTTCCCTTTTAATTTCAGTTATTTTATTTGCTTTCTTGATTATGCTTTTATTTATTTATTTGATTAGTTTAGTCATGATGATTTGTGAGTAGTTTAATTTCTAGGGTTTATGGGGATCTAATAAATGATATGAAGGGGTAATTTTGTGATTGTTAATTATCAATGCTTGGTGGATTTCCTATTGATTGTTTTAATGCTATGCAATTAGGTTTGGCCAGATTTAATTGTATGAGTCTAGCAATATTAATTCGAGATTCGATAGATGAGAATTGATATTTAGGCTTAGTTTCAATAGGCGGATTAGTTTATAAATGGTTAAGTCGAGATTCGACAGATGAGATTTAATACCGGTAAATTAACTCTGTGATTATAATACGTAGCGAAAGCCCTTTATAATCTGATTAACCAATGCTTGATGATTGCTTATTATGATTTGCCCTGAAATATTGTTTATTAGTGAACCTATGCCCCAGGCCTTTAATATTTGATTTTCTCCCCACTTTATTCCTTTCGACTTTATTCTCCGTAGTTTAGATTTTATTCATAAAAATATTGGTTACTTAGATAATTTAGATTATAATAATTAATTAGGAGTAAAAAGACCTGTTTCCCTGTGGAGTTCGACCCTACTTCCCTATCTACTTTAGTTAGAGGATTTAGGTAATTATTTTTTATTAGGGGATACAACTTTACCCTGTCAGAGCTTCCTTTTAGATTTGTAGAGAAAGCTGGTTTTAAATATTTGATGGGTGTTGCTTGTCCTAGATTTAATATTCCATCTCGTACAACAATTGCTCGTGATTGTCTTCAACTTTATCATAATGAAAAGACAAAATTGAAAGCCATTTTAAAAAATTCTCAAACTATTTGTGTGAAAACTGATACTTGGACATAAATACAAAGAATTAATTACAAGTGTCTCACGGCTCATTTCATTGATAATGATTGAAAATTGCACAAAAAATTATTAATTTTTGTCCAATTTCTAGTCATAAGGGTGAAGCTATTGGAAAAGCGGTTGAGGCTTGTTTGGAATTTTGGGGTATTGAGGATAAGTTGTATAGTGTTACCGTTGATAATGCTAGTTCAAATGATGTTGCTTGTGCTCACTTAAAAAGAATGATTCAACGGATGGGATGTGTTGGTGATGGAAAATATCTTCATGTTAGATGTATTGCTCATATTATTAATTTGATTGTGTGGGATGGTATTAAATAGCGTGGTGTATGCATTGATAGGGTTAGAAATGATGTTAAGTATATTAAAAATTCTCCTGCCAGAATACAAAGGTTTAAAGATCTTGTGCAAAAGTATAACATTGATTGCAAGTCTTCTTTATCTTTTGATGTTCCTACTCGTTGGAATTCGACCTATATAATGTTAGATACGACTTTGAAATTTCAACGTGTTTTTAGTGGTATACCTTTGTCAAATGGGGAGGGTTTAAAGGACAATGAAAAGCCCTTGAATTAGATGATTGGAAAAATGTGGAGAAATTGGAAGTGTTTTTGAGAGGATTTTACTTGTTAACTCGCCGCATTTCTGGTTCTCTTTATGTTACTAGTAATAGAGGTATGTTTGAGATTGTTGCTGTGTATAATATGTTGAACAAGTGGGAGGAAAGTTTGGATGAAAATTTCAAAGCAATGGCCATTACAATGAAAAAGAAATTTGATAAGTATTGGGGAAATGTGGACAAAATGAACAAACTAATCTACATTGCTGCTTTACTTGACCCTCGTACTAAGATGATTGTTGTTGAATTGACACTTACCGACCTTTATGGTAAGGATATTGGCATAAGCTTGCTAATGATGTGAAAGAAGCTGCTTACTCTTTGTTTGATGAGTAAAAAAAGTAAGTATCCTTCTGTTGCTCATCAAAGTGGACAAAGTGTTGATGATATGCCAATTGATTCAAATGGGGATCTTGATATAGGAGGAGAAGGGGATGATTATGAAAAAAGTATTAGAGACAGAGCTAAAAGGATGAAAGGGTCTGGTCGGTATGTAAGGAGCGAGTTTGAGAGGTATTTAAATGAACAATTAGGTGTGGAAGAAGAAGCATCAGATGCCTTGACTTGGTGGAGTAGAAATGGACATCGATATCCTATTCTTTCACGCATGGCACGGGACATATTAGCTATTCCGCTGTCCACAGTTGCATCGGAATTCGCTTTTAGTGCCGGAGGTCGTCATCTTGATCCATTTAGGGGTTCATTGACTCCTAAGGTAATGCATTTTTTCTATTTTATTTGTTACACTTAATACAAGTACACAATACACACTATAATGTTGAATTTTGATTTTTTTTTGATTTTTTTTTTACTAATGAAAGATGGTGCAAGCTCTCAATTGTACACAAGATTGGCTACGAGCTAAGTGAGTATCCGAAATTGATGTGGAGGAAAATGTGAGAGAGTTAGAGGAAGTTGAGAAAGGTAATTATAAATTGGTTACTTATTTTACTTCATGTTAATAACTTTCTCCATTCTCATTGATAGTTTTTTTCCATGTTTATAGAATTTCAAGGTATGACGTTGGATGAAGATGATGATGTTGTATATGTAGACTCTCTCATATGATTCCTAAAGTTTGATGGTGTTATTTAGATGAAATACTACAAGAGGGGGGGGGGGGGTGAATTGTAGTATGGAGGTTTCTAGTCACTTTTTGCGGAAATAAAAGAAACTAAACGAAAGTAGAGAAATAGTGCAAGAGAGATTTTACGAGGAAAACTTCCTAGGCCAAATAGGAAGTGAAAAACCTCGACCCCAAGGGATTTTGACTCAAAACATTCCACTAAAATAGGCCGACGACTCTGTTACAACCTATAAGGAACTTAAGCCTCTATCGAGTTCCTCAATGAACCCGAGTTCCCCAATTAACTAATCCCTCAATCAGTTGATCACTTTAACTCTCTCTCTAACAACTTAAGACTTCACTCAAAGCCTAACTCGATCTTTCTCTTTCTCTCAAACTTCACTCAAAGCTTTCTCTTTTTCTCAATACAAAGAACTCACTCAAGTTCTCACCCCAATACAAGAGTTCACTCAAACCCTTATAAATTCCCCATTACAAGAGTTCACTCAAACCCTTGAACAACTCTCAAATACTTATAAAAGATATAATGTATAAAACTAATATGTTGGACAATTTGAGATATGTAAGGAACTTGAAACCTGGAGGAACTGACTCAAAAACGTGGAGAGAAAATATAATTCTTTTCTGCTGCTCTTCCACTTGAGATATACGCTAATTTGGAATGACTCACTAAAGTCAGACAAATTGAAACTAAAACTTAACTCTCCTTTTATAGCATGCATAAGACTTGACCACTACTCTCACTAAATCCTCCACTAACAATCAGTTCGCTTATTTTTAGGTAACTGCCAATTACTTGGGCAGTAGAGAAACGTGATAACGTGGTAGTCAAAGTCTTATGCACTATGTTGAACGTGGAGTACAATCAGGAAAACTGATTTCTTGGAGAGAAGATAAAGTAAGCAGTTAAAATCTTATTTGATGAAAAAGATATTTTTGTAAAATAATATTTAAGATATTTATTTTCCAAAAACAAAATAAAATCTTTTTGTAAAATAATATCAAAGATTTATTTTCCAAAAACTGTAAAAATCTTTTTCGAAGACTAATTTTATCACATTTAAAAACTTTATCTTTTTAAAGAAAAATAACTAAATATAAACTCATTCATTAAAAGAATGTTACTTATTTTTCTTTAACTGACCCATAAGGAACTACTGGTCACCTAGTTCCTTCTAAGCTGTCAGACTCAGTTCCTTCTAGACTAAAGCTCCAATTTAGTTCCTTAGGCTTGTTCCAAACAATTTCTCTTTTCTAACATATTTACATGATTCTTAGAAAAATATACTCCTATTTTTCTGTCGTTTTCATGTTTTTCTGATGAAGCTTCTACTCCAAAGCTTCTAGTTCCTTCAAAGGAACTTCTCTTTGTTTGTTCCATTGAGGAACTGCTGCTTGTTCCCTTCGTCAAAGAACTAACTTCTAGTGCTTCTTAGGAGCTGCATATAAAGTCTAAAAGAACGTTTGAACATTTAGACTTCTTCTCTTTGTGTTCCCTCAAGGAACTCTTCTTTTTGTGTTCCCCCGAGGAACTCTTCTTCTTCTCTTTATGTTCCCTTGAGGAACTCTTCTCTTTGTGATCCCCTGAGGAACTCTTCTTTTTGTGTTTCCCTGAGGAACTCTTCTTCTTGTGTTCCCCTAAGGAACTCAAGCACGATTCATACTTTGTAATCTTCAATAATGATCTAATTTGTAATCAACATTCTTCATGCTTCATGGCCTGTTCATGCTCATCTCAATACACATATTAGTTAGATAATCATCATTTATTATTTATCATCAAAACCTAACAACAAATGGAGAAAGAAAGATCTTCTTATTGAAACTATTGTTATAAATCTTCCATGTTCAAAACTTGTCATCGTATTTCTAATTTGGTGGACTTTTGTAATTTTTAAGTAGTACTTAAATAGTTAAATGTATTCTAAACGTGTAGTAAGACTTTTTGACTTGTAGTACTTATAGACCTTTGACTTGTAGTTTATAACTTAATATATATGCCTTCTTAACAGGTTGTTATTAAATTATTTTTTCAAGGGTAAAAACAACAAAATTGCTCAAACAGGTCTAAAAATCGGACCGGACCTGAAAATTCAGGTCTGGTCCTCGGTCCTCAAAATTTCCATATTCAGGTCTTCAGGTCCAAGGGGTCCCGATCCGGCCCGGTCCGGTTCTGGACCTGTGCCTAGCCCTACTTGCAATAGCATCCTATATGCAATTGTCATTTGTGGAAGAGGATGCATCATCAGAATTTTGCTTCTAATCTGCTGATCTGATAACCATCTTTGAGCTTCATGAGAAACCTTAACATAGTTAACAACCTTTGATCTTCCTGGATCTTGGATCTTCAGAAATTTAGCAGTATCTACAACCATTACACTCACAAACTGGCATAGGACTTATATCATCTAGTTCATCCCATAATACTTTCAATTTAGCAAAAATACTCTGTTATCTCATCAGAATCTTGTTTCACCTCATTGATTTCTTCTTGAAGAGCATAGAGCTGTGCAGAAGAAACATGTCCATATCGTTCCTCAAGATCTTGCCACATATCTCTTGATGTCTTATAGAAAAACACTGATTTCTTAGTAATAGGACCAAGAACTCCCAATATCCAACCAACTACCAGATCATTACACCTTATCCATGCCTTGTAAGTAGCATCTATGGGCTGAGGTTTAGGTATAGTACCATCAACGAAACTCATGTTATTCTTAGTAGAAAGTCCTATTATCATCGATCTCTTCCAAGAACTATAGTTCTCTCCATCAAAAACATCATTGATGAACTTGTAATTGTTGTAATCAGATGGATGAATGTAATATATTGTACTAGGATCTTGTGTAAGTTCCAAAACTCTAGCTCCTTCTTGAGCAGCCATGAACTCAGAATTTCAATACTAGAAAAAAAAAAACAATCTAAAGATCTTGAATCAGAGAATGGAATTAAGAATCAAAAACACTTCATAAACTTCATAAAAAAACCTCAAATCATATAAAACTCAGTTCAACCAAATCTTTAAGAATCAACCAAAAACTCCTCAACAAAACCTCAAACAACAGAATCACCAAATTATTACCAAAAACTCAACAAAACCTTCAAATCGATTGCAAAAATATCCAATTCAATAGAATATCACCAAATCAATAAAAGAAATCAAGAAAAATATATCCAAAAAAATATTCCATCAACCTTTAAATATATTTCGATCAATCGAAAAATCAGCAGAATATAAAGAGATTACCAGAATCGAACTCGAATGCGAGACTCCCGCTCTGATACCATGTCAGAAATCGCAGCAAAGAATAGATTGAGAAGCAGAATCAGAAATCAGCAAAGAAGAAGAACAAGACACAGAGATTTTATGCCATCACTGCTGCATCCGTAGAAGTTCCGCTCATGACCTAGAACTAAGCTTTATTAATTAAGAAAATTGTTTCTTATAGAAGAAGGAAACTTAGAGAAAATTACAGATCGAAAAGAATCTAAGAGAAATTGAATGAATAAGAAAAGTACAAGTTGCATAACTATTTATAGCTATCTCTTTTATTACACTAAGCTGAGCTGGAAAAGTTGTAACAAACTTTTAAGGCTCAACTAACTCCATTCTGACATGGCATAACAACTTTGACTTTGTTGACTTGAGCAAATAGGATGTGTTACTCAACAAAAATCCTCTACTAGGCTTTTTTTAGGGTGAATATATTTGTATTTACCTTGTTAGGAGTTTTTTTTTTTTTTTTTTTTTTTTTTTTTTTTTTTTTTTTATGGCAATTTAGGTTGATGCATAAGTTGTAAGCTTAGGTGACTAATGGTAAAGACTCATTAAGCGGTTTTTTCCTAATTGTTTTTATTGAAGTTTAACATACGTCTAAAAAGCTTCAAGAAAATATTTCTGTCTTAAAAAATTGCTCAATAAATGTCACCGAGTTTTGTAGTACTCCCTTCGTATTTAAGGAGAAATAGTAGAAAATTTGGTGGAAGAATAAAGTACGATAGGCAAGAGGAAAGAGAATGCGAAAATGTTAAAGTATGATAGTCGAAGAGTCCATTAGAGAGAGAAAAAAAAGTAAAATATTGTAAAGGTTTTCAAATAAAAAAATGGAGCAAGTAATAAAATACAACCAAAAAAGAAAAGTAAAGCAAAGCGATTAATCGATACAATACGGAAGGAACAGTGTAACAAACTTTAACATAATAATACAAATCAATATCGTTATTACAAACGGTTGGCAAACTAGCTTAGCACAACTTACAAGGACGCAAGAAACCTCACATCCTTGACTATATATATAGATCTACCAACCGTGTATAGGACACATCAGAGCAGAACAATTAAGGATGCAATAACTCAATGGCTACAACTAACCCTGAGCTAATGATATGCATCCTCTATTATATGATACGAAGTACATTCATCATAATAAACATAGATATAAAAGTACATAATAATATAGTTATGCCATATATGCCCTTTCTCAACATAGAAGAAAAGAGTAAACATATTGTTCAATTCTTGCGAGGCAAGATGCTACCTAAACCCTTCCATGAATCTTCAATTCTTCCGGACCACATAAGCTCCTCATCAGTTGCGGAGCCTGGAGTAAATTTGATACGTCCATACGAATCACCCTTGAATAAGTAGGCCTGATTTGGAATATGTAAAGCGAAAGCAGCATCAAATCCATTCTCAAACATTGTGTCTCTCAAACAATGCCAGTTTTGTCTGATGGAAGTGATGGTCATGAGGTGACCAATATTACTGTAGTTGATGCGAGCATATTGACTGTCCTTGAAGAGGTAAGCCTCAAAAGGAACCGATGAGTCGAATGCAGCATCAACCCCATGTTCAAACACTGTCCCCCTCAGGTAAGGGAACATCTCGCCGATGGGCTTTAGCCCTTCAAGAATCTTTTGGTTGGGGAAATCTGGTGCACAGAGCCATTTCGCACAAATGTTACCTGAGAATATGTATGACACTCCTTCATCTTCAGACGCGAATGCACAGTCAATTCCCTTGTCCGCGAAGACTGTATCCTTCAGGGATGAAAACACATCTCCTATTCGAGCTGGTCCATTCAATATCTTGTCATCTTTCTCACCAGGTGCATAGTCAATTAGCATATACTCGTTTTTCATGAAAATATAGGCTTCATCTTGTTTATTTGATTTGAAAGCAGCAGTCACATAGGTTACCGACATGGTTTCGTCCTCTGCAATTCAATCACACCATTTTAATGTTACATGTATGCACATCCATCCTTTAATCTAATTTAAGGACGGAGGGAATAACATTACTGTTTATGCTAAATTTCGTCAAGTAGGATTTGATGTGGGATACGGGCTACAGATCAACTAAATTAAAATAAGGAACATTGGATGTGGAAAGTAAATGACGGAAAAATATGGGAGATTGGAGACACGATATGGTGACGCGAAAAACCCCAATGAAGGTGGGTAAAAACCGCGGGTGGCAATAAGGCCACCAATCCACTATAATATGGGCATGAAGCCAAACATTACAATTACAATGTATACGATAATTATAGAAATATACAGAGCTAATTACAAGTAAACTGGGAGTATGGACTCTGTACGTAGTATGGTAGGGTGTATATGGCGTAATAGGCTAAGTAGTATTGTGGAAATGCATTGCAGTAGTGGTCTTTTAGGAGAGTGGTATTGGGATTAAAATATAGTAGTTGAGCAATGACACTTTTAGTGGAAGGCCCATGTGGATGGAGGTTGGAGAAATTGCATGGGAATAAAGGAGTAGTATGTTTAGGAGGAGGTTATGTACGTAGGATATGTCTTCTTTATGGGAAGATGGCTTTCCTATTTATAGAGCTTCAATGTAGCAGCACCGTGGTTGTGAGATACTTTGGGTGGTTGTTGCATGATTTCCTCCACCACATCCTCAAATAGTGGGAGTAGCGGTTATCCCTTTTACTTGGTCTCCAATGAACTTGGACTTGCTTAGAGTGTAGATACGTAATAACAACCTTGAAGAATTATTCTTGTTGACCCATTGTCCCTCCTTGATTCTAGGAAGCACTCGTAACTATCTTGACCCGGTCTTGTAGCGTCGATCGTTGACTATCATTATCGGTCAACCATTGTACAAAATTACCCCATAACAATAGCCCCCATTTTCTTAGTTGGAGTACGGCAACAACTAGGAAAATTATGCTCACTTTAATTTTGACTTCGTCTTCATTTTGATGTTTGTGTCATTACCTTTGTGTCTTGACTCTTGATGCCTTCGTCGTTGGTCTTTTTAGAGGTCATAATTTGTTTATATGTAAGCTTAAGTTACTGCCATATCAATGTCAATGATGTAATTGGACGTTGTTCGTCGAGTCGAAAGCTAGTGTCAACTTTGGAAGCAAGTGTCGTCGATGACGGACGAAAGATGGTCGTCGACGGACAGAAGCATATGTCGTCGACGAATGAATGATGGTCGTCGACGGAAGGAAGTTGATGTTGTCAATGGACGGAAGGCGGTCGTCGACGGACGGAAGCCAGTGTCGTCGGCGGACGGAAGCCGGTGTAGTCGACGGACGGAAACCGATGTCGTCAACGGACGGAGGGTAATATATATCGTCGACGGACAAAAGCTGATGTCGTCGACGGACGGAGGCTAATATCGTTGACGGACGAAAGCTGATCGTCGACGGGCGAAATTTGATGTTGTCGACGTCGGAAGGACTTTGTCGATGTTGAACGTTGGTTGTGATAATGGTCACGACGTTAGTCGAAGATTGTCAACAAATAATGAACTGGCAGCAAGGCCAAAATAGGTGATTCGGGTGCTAAGACCATTAAAGAAAGGGACGATGTCTGTGTACACTGGCGATAAAGCCAAATCTCGAATGTTGTAACAATATAGATTGAGTACTTGGACAATTAGATGATAAAATTACTTTAAATATGAATAATGATTATAGAAAGACAATAAATATACTTACTTTTGATCCTGCATTAACATGTCATTAGAGGATAATATAGTAATTCATTAATATAAAAGACATTAAATTAAACCAAACCTGTTGATGATAGTGATGTTGCTTTAGGGTCGCTCAATCCGAGGGTAGAGCAATTGAATCGTTGTCATTGTAGCAATAACCACAATGATACGTTAGCTCTTTGTTATGACCTATGGTGTCGAACTCGGCCCATTTAGGTGACAAAAACTCTTTTCAACATGGTGTCTGGCGACGAGGCCGCATATGTAATTTGAATGCAATCAATAAGGGATTTCTTAATGTGTTAACTCATTTTATGGCGTTAAAGCCAATCGGAAAACTTTGTTGCGATGTCCGACGCTAAGTTTGTTGAATGTATTTAGTGTTCACATTTGGTGTCACAACCAAGTGATGCTTTCGTCATAATAAATTTGGGCGTCAAGGCCATTAACATTTTAAACGTTTTCTTTGTACGGAGATAACGTTCGATCGCTTTGTCTTGCACTTTAAAAGTTTTAAGTACAAAATATTTATCGTATGTGATAACTTTTGTAACATTGTTGAGAACAAAGACTTGTGAGCAAATATAATCATTGCATGACTTTGTATCGGAGGGTAAACTCTAACGTAGTTCCAGAGCTGCCGACATTGGACATTATGTGTCTATGTTACCGATGCATGACAAAACCAATTTAAATTAGAGAACAAAAAATAAATGTTTCATAGATAAAATATTGAAGACATGCAAATAAATAAAAGAATGTTTTTCTAAAATGATTTTTTATCGACACTAACGACACTCTACATGCTTATGACACTTTGTAGACTTAAGACACTATGTGTACTTTAGGACTTGCTCGTTTTGCAGTGTTTCGTTTGTCAATATGATTAATCGGTACGACCAATCCTTTCGGTGTACTTTTGAAGAATAACTTTAAAAAAGTTATACTATCGTTGTATGGCCATCGTTGCATTGTGCGCCAATACCCCTTGCGCTCTGGCGTCTGACGCTGAACACTGAGGATTAAACTGGTAGTTCAGCTACCGGGCGTTTGGCGTCTGACGCTAAGGTCTATTTTTCCCGGGATTCGTTTGCTACGATGTACTTTTGAGCGGCAGTTTTCCTCATCCCTTTTGGGGATGTCAGTGTAACTGACGCCTTTGTGAGTAACCGTTGTTTGGAGCTTTGGTCATAAACTTTTTTCCTTTGACTCCGTCGTTCATTGCATTCTGCAAAATATAGGATAAAGCAATGCATATTCTTTCGACGGCTTAGTTAGAGAGCTATCGCATTTGAAATATTTAAAATAATCGCTATTTCTAAGAATAGCATATATCATAGATATGTCAAAAACATAAAGAAATAGTGATAAAGAACATACAAGATGATCAAATCAAATGTGTTTAAGTGGGTTAGAGTTTACTTTCATGTCGTCATGACCCTTGATCATAATTATTTGATGTTTCGATCCTTTGTCAATGTCGCTACAACTTGCTGGTGTGACCCTTGGTTGTCATCGCCATGACATTGAAGTTCCCTATTCACACATGTCGTCATGATCTTTATTTATGTCATCATCTTCATGGCGTCGAGGTGTATGATGTTTTCATACATAATATTGAAATCGTTATGCTTAATCTTGGCGTCGAGTAACCTGTTCGTCATCACTCTAAACACTAATGTGGAATTTTTGCATTAAGTCATAAATAAATTGAAAATATGAATGTAAACGATGCGTAAAAAGATTTAGATATTGCATATGACGTTGATTCATAAACCAAGATGTAACCACATGTTTCATCACAAGAATTACTGATAATCAATTAATAAAAATAGGTAAGTCAAATAACGAAAACATAAATTAATTATGTATATTACTACATCAACAAAGATGATAGACATAACAAGTAAAACTTTAAGGCGATGGAATCGTGTCAATGACAATGCTAATTAGAAAATCAAAGTAATAATACGTTAATGAAGATGATCAATGGAAATAGAAATAAATACTTTAAGCTAGGCAACAAATTAAAGAGTATGATCATGACAGTATAAATGTAAAAACTAAAAGCGATAATGTGGTGTACCTCAATAGTGTCGGTGACTACCACGGTTTGTGACAAGATTGATGGAATTCGACATACATTTTAAATAATAGAAAGTTACCTTGATAAGAGTTGATGTCATTTAAATCGAGCGCCCAGGTTGGATCACTCGGGAAGATTAAATCAGGTTTAGCCCCCGATGTCACATTCTAGATTGGTGAATTATCTATAAGAGCATTCTCATATATACCAACTCGTTTGTTAATTATTCATGAAATAATAACAAATAACATTATCCACCATATGTATTCGAAAAAGCGTTAAACATTCATAACTACGTTAAGAATGAACCATTATCAAAGCATCGACAGTTAATCAAAGTATAATGATCAAAGCGTCAAAAACTAAGGAATAATAATCATAATAACCAAAGCATGATGTATCGAAGCATCAGGGATCAAATAACAAAATTTAATCAAAGCATTAGATTGATAATCAGATCATATTATCTTGCCCCCTTGTGGCAACTTCATGAAAAAATGCAAACAATATGGAATGAAGTTAGCCACAAAATATAATGTTACCGTCAATTTTGTTGTTGTCGACGACAATACTCCGATGTCACAATCAATTAACGTTATAAATCTCCACCTGTAACCTTACTTTATCTAAAAATACGCTTGGTACGACATAAATTAGTCCTGATAAAATATAAAAATTTAAGCGCTACATAAGCTAATGTCATGAGTTATAAATAAAATTCAATGAAATTATTTTTAGAATCGAATAGTCTTTAGTGATAAATCTGAATTTTGCATTTAGGCAAAAGCTTACTTGCATCGTCGTTTAAAGCTACATTTGTCTTAATGTTGTCGTCATTGACTGATGATATTAGGCTGCTGACGACGTTACTAACTGGTGTCGTCGAAACTGATTGACGTCGTCGTCGACACTGGCTGTCGTCGTCGGAGTTGACTGTCGTTGTCGGAACTGACCGTCGTCGTCGGAGCTGACTGTCGTCGTCGGAGCTGACTGATGTCATTGGAATTGACGTCCGTCGAAACTTTAATACTGTTTTATTTAGCGACAACATAGCCTAAAAACAATGTTAGTTAAACAAAAAATAAAATTGTGAATGACGACAAACCTTGAATTTTTATGGCATCATGAGACCCATGACTTAAAGCAATGGTTTCCACGGCGTCCTTCCCTTTAGGATGTGACGTTTACTTCGATGGTGATGATATAGTCTGTCATAGCTTAAAGACGACGCAAAAATAGTTAGTTAAATTAAACCATAAGGAGGAATATTACCAAAACTTTTAAGGCTGTCAAAGATAATCGCCCTTGTTGCAGCATATTGAGTTAAGTTGGCGTCGATCACCACTTCTCATCGCCGGGATCACGACAATAATTCTTATAAAATCACTTTACTGGATTGGATATATCTTGATGATGGGAATGTGTTTAAATGTGTTTGGAAAGAAACTTTTGTAGGGTTAGGATTTTAATCTAGCTGCATCCCCACAGACGGCGCCAAATTGTTTATGCTAAATTTCGTCAAGTAGGATTTGATGTGGGATACGGGCTACGAATCAACTAAATTAAAATAAGGAACATTGGATGCGGAAAGTAAATGACGGAAAAATATGGGAGATTGGAGACACGATATGGTGACGCGAAAAACCCCAATGAAGGTGGGTAAAAACCGCGGGTGGCAATGAGGCCACCAATCCACTATAATATGGGCATGAAGCCAAACATTACAATTACAATGTATACGATAATTATAGAAATATACAGAGCTAATTACAAGTAAACTGGGAGTATGGACTTTGTACGTAGTATGGCAGGGTGTATATGGCGTAATAGGCTAAGTAGTATTGTGGAAATGCATTGCAGTAGTGGTCTTTTAGGAGAGTGGTATTGGGATTAAAATATAGTAGTTGAGCAATGACAATTTTAGTGGAAGGCCCATGTGGATGGAGGTTGGAGAAATTGCATGGGAATAAAGGAGTAGTATGTTTAGGAGGAGGTTATGTACGTAGGATATGTCTTCTTTATGGGAAGATGGCTTTCCTATTTATAGAGCTTCAATGTAGCAGCACCGTGGTTGTGAGATACTTTGGATGGTTGTTGCATGATTTCCTCCACCACATCCTCAAATAGTGGGAGTAGCGGTTATCCCTTTTACTTGGTCTCCAATGAACTTGGACTTGCTTAGAGTGTAGATACGTAATAACAACCTTGAAGAATTATTCTTGTTGACCCATTGTCCCTCCTTAATTCTAGAAAGCACTCGTAACTATCTTGACCCGCTCTTGTAGCGTCGATTGTTGACTATCATTATCGGTCAACCATTGTACAAAATTACCCCATAACAATTACCATATATATATATATATATATATGCATGGAGTTAATAGGGAATTATGCAATAAATTATTTATACTAATAGCGAATTGAAGATAACAAATACAAGGAATGATGACTATTGCGAAATGACCCCAAGATACAAGTTATAAAATTGCACGCACAAAATAATATAATAAGAAAGAAACAAGGGAGGGGGAAGATAGAGATTCATAATAATAACACAGAAGAATGGTTACCGATACTTTGATTTAGTGCTCCAAATTTTGTTCTCTATGACATGGATTATTTAGTGATCAACTGTATGAATGATGAGAACATGTATGTCGCTTAGCCTTTTATAGATGACTAGGGGGTATTTTCGTAAAATCGCATTCAACTATCACAATACCTTCAATTATCCTTAAAACAACTAGGGGTGCTAATTAAGTTGAGCATCTTGCGAGCAACTGATCGTACTCAACTCGGTCAAAACTCGACTCGAGTTAACTCGACTTGAGATGTTAACGAGCACAAGTTGAGCAAGCTCTAACTCGACTCGATAAGTTCGTGAGCAACTCGATTATATATTATTAATAAAGAATTTGCAAACAAAGTTATTATGTTTACACAAATTTGACACTTATTAAGTCTTAATTTATATTATAAAAAAAGAAAGAGTAAGTTTTTAATAATATCTATATATAATAAGGAAAACAATATAAATTAAACAAAAATAAATAAAGGCATATACCAAAATTTTAACGAGCAGATCGTGAGCAACTCAACTCGACTCGAAACTTTAACGAGCACGAGTTAAGCAGGTTTTATTTGCTCGAAACTCTAGCGAGCACGAGTTGAGCACATGTAAAAAGTTTTCGAGTTGAGTCGAGCACTCTTCATCTCGTGATCGACTTGCTCGATAAGCACCCTAAAAACAACATTGGCGTAAGTATTCGATTACCAAGATAAAAGAGCACTATATTCTCAGTGTTAATTTAAAATTATTTAAAATATTGGGATTTGTTGTTATAGTAACTTTTTGTTTCAATTTTTATAAATTTTTCCAACTAAATTGTACGTGTATTAATTTAAATTTATTCAGTGTTATAGTAATTTTTTGTTTCAATTGATAGAACAGCAGAAAAATATTGCATTATTTTTTGTACACTTATTGAGTTTCGGACTGATACGAGCAAGCACGAGCCAAGGCGAGTTGTTTTTCTCAATCCCTTCTCCCATCCTATAGTTTGTTTTGTTAAGTTTATCCCGTGGTCATATTATAAATGGTTATGAGTGATCGTAAGCTCCTTCACCCTGACACCCATCCTATTCTCTATGAGATGGATTATTTTCTGGTTTTTTAATATTGCATCACGAACTTAATTATATTATTTTTATGTTTTCCTTAAAACTCCACCCAAAATAAGATTCAAAATTTTATTTATAATTGGAAGAATTTGAAAAAATTAAAATAAAAAATGGTGTAAGAAAGAAATTGTAGGATTTACTGGTATGTGTTATATTTTTATTTTTTATTATTTAAATATTGGATTATCGGGGTGAATTTTTTTTTTTTTTTTTTTTTTGAAGACTCCTAAACCAACTACTAAACTACTTCGTAGTCTTAAACCTATCCACAAGATAAGGTAGAAAACTAAATACTCCTTTCTCTCTCCTCCTTTCTCTCTCCAAAACCCTAGCCTCCATTGTTGAATTTTGAAGGGGCTTCCATCGATTTTAATCGGTGGAAAGCCCCAATCCTTGTTTCTTTATTGTTTTTTAGTTTTATAATAATGCTTCCTCCTTTTGGGAGGAACTTTTCTCCCTCGAAAAAAAGGATTTCCGATCTCCTTCGAAAGACAAGGGTTTTTCGACCTCCTTTGAAAGACAAGGTTTATCTCCTCTTTTCGAGGGAGAGATTTCTTAGTTTTGAATCTATGGTAACAGATCTAATGGATTGTCGTGAAATTATTTCGTTGGTGAAAAAGTTATCAAGTTTTCGAATACGAACTGATGAATCAAAAGGAAAACGTCCTCACGGCTACAACGGATCGTTAGATTGTCTCTCCAACAAGGCTGTAATTTTCAGCGATATAAGCGGGAGATGCTCCGCAGTGCAAGATCTACTCGACGATCGAAGTTTTTATGAAGGAAAATTCTATTTGATTCAATATCTTATGTATTTGTTAACGTTGAATCTCTATTGTAGATGTCGTATGACTTTTAATTAATAAAATATTTTTGCTATTAAAAAAAAAAAAAAAAACTACTTCATAGTCTTCGTTTATAGTAATACTAAAATATTAACCACATGATTTTTTTTTTGTTTTGAGGAAATTAACCACATGATTGATAAGACCTGGATAATTTACTAGTATTTAAAAACTTATTAATTATTTCCCTGGCCTAAAAAAAACTTATAAGCCAAAATTTATTATTGTATTCCTTGTATGTAGTACTATATCATTTAATTTTTTTATTTTAAAATAAATGTGAATTTCAACTCATTTGTTATATATTTATAAAAAATTTCAAAGTTTTATCCTAATTCGGGAATTAGTTCTGGGTGATTAGGTTCTAGTCCCCTCCCAATTGTTGTTTCGAGGGATCGAACACGGGTCCTCCCTACCAAGTGTAATCCCAATCATCACTACACCATCAACCACTTGGTTGTGACACTTGAATTATTTAATTCTAAAAATAAATCACAAATCTCTTACTTAATTGGATATAACTAACATATACTCCGTATAATCCTACCCGGTCCTCTAAAATCACATGAAAAAAAATTCCATTTATATACTTTCTCCGTTCTTTTATTATTGCACCATAAGAGTTTGGCACAAATTTTTTGGTAGTGGAAAAAAGATTGAGAGAGAAAGGTAAAATTGCAAAATTAATTGTATACACAAATTTTCGTTTTATTGTGTTGTGTTAAAATTCAAAATTTCCTTATTTAAAAAAAATAATTCAAAATTTCCTTTTATTTGTTTTAGCTTTCGTTTTGTTTTCTCTGTATTCGTTTAGTTCGTTTTTTCCTTGTAGTTTTCTAGCTTGTTTCTTTCTTTATGGGACTTGTCTCTCGTTTTCATTTTAAAAAAAGCAGCAATGACGCTAAAACAGATCGATATACCAAAGATAATGGAAATATCATAAAAAAGAATTGATTTTTTCAAAGTCAAATTCTTATTAAATAGAGTTAAGCACAAATTCAGGTACTTAATTCTACTTTTTTTCACCGTTTAGATACTAAATTTTTTTTGCTTTGCTTTTGGGTATTGAGTTAAGAATTCCGGTCAAAAAAAATAATTCAGCCTAAGAATTCAGTACCTTTGGTTAAAGAATTCAGTACCTTGGTTAAATAAAAGTGGGCCCCACCCGATTAAAAAAATGCGCGGGTCAACCCTTTTCTTTTTCCCCTTTCTTATTCTTTATTCCCCCTTTTTGCCCCTTAATTCTTTCCATTTCTGGAAATATTCGCTGCGCATTAGTCGAAGAACACGAGCAGCTACATTCGACTCTGGGGAAAACGACAGCGAAAGCCGCCATTTTTTTGAGGTATGCTTACTTACTCATGGTTTTTGGAGTTAATTTGATATAAATTTTAAATTTTTTGCCCAATTGATGATGGTAATTGCGACTTAAGGTTTTGCGTTTTTTGGGTTTTTTTTTTAATCGAAATCAAAATGTCGATTTCTTGTGTTTTTTGTGTTAAATTTGTTGTTGTTTGTTGTTTGTTGTTGTATTAAGCTTGTGTTGTTGGTGGATGTTGATTGCATGTTGATTATTTATGCTCTAAGGTTTGATTTGTTGATCTGTTTTGTGCACTAAAACAGGGGAGGTTTTGGTGAAATTGTGTATGTGTGATTGGATGATGTTGTGTGTGTTTTTCTTGTGCAGCAGCAGCAGGGGAAGAACCTAGCAGCAGCTACTGTTTTTTTTTTTTTTTTTTTTAAATCTGGGAAAACCTTGTTGAAGAATTTGTGCCTAAATAGACATGGTGAATGAACCTATTTTGATGATATTTGTTGCTGGTATACTGCTAAAAATTATGTGTTGATGTTTTTGTTTTTTTTTTTAATTTTATTGAAATTGAATCAGGGAAAATCGTTTTGGATGAATTTTGGTTAAGAAAACATGGTGAATCTGCCCTACAGTGATGCTAGTGTTTTGCAGGTGTTTTCATGGCATTTTTTGGCCAAGTTCATGCCCCTTTAAATAGAGTAATAACGGCTAGTTTATGAGTCAAAGTTATGATTTTTTTTAAAAAAAATATTAATTTTTAATTAGGTATGGTTAGTGATGAGTTAGTGGTGAGTTAGTTCACCTGAAAATCACTTTTAGTACCCAAAAGCAAAGCAAAAAAAATTGAGTACCTAAAAAGTGAAAATTAGAAGAATTGAGTACCTAATTGTACTCTTAACTCTATTAAATAAACTTTTTATTAAAGAAGTTTTTCATTAATTACAATGACATTCGAAAAAAAAATACTCATACCTAACATGCAAGTGCTAATAATTGTGTACTTAAATTTAAAAAAAATAATTAGTCTCCATAAAAAATAGTTTATTGAAACTTATAATAATTATAATTATTCAAAAAAAAAAATACAAAGGGCAGCATTCTAAATTAGAGGGAGTTTCTCTTCAAAAAATAAAAAAAAAAAAAAAAATTAGAGGGAGTTTAAAACTGGTGAAGTAGGAATTAGACTTTAAGTATTAATTAGACTTTCTGCCGGGAATATCGCCGGAATCTAATTAGGATATACTCCGTAATACACATTAAGTATTAATGTGACTTTCTGCCTGAATATTGCCGGAATCCAATTATAATATCAAAAATTTTTGTATACATCCAATTTACACTAATATTAGTGTACATCGAGCAGTATAAGGGTAACTTTAAGCCAATTTAGGGTAACTTTTTGCCTTTTTTTAGGTAACTTTGAACATAATATGATTTTTTTTTATAAATCGAACAAGAAAAGTTTTATAAGGGTGATAAAAATTACTTTCAATCACTAATAATTGAATATTAGTCATTTAAAATGTGATTCTTTACCAATATAACGTAGATTATTACAATACCTTAATCCCAAAAGTCCCTCGTCTAGGGTTTGCTCTCGTCCCTCGACTAGGGTTCTCACTGAGTTCAGTCAGTTTTTCCGGTTGCAAGTTAGCCTTTTCCGATCAATTTTTAGCGCATTCTCCCCTCCCTCTACTGTTTCTTCCAATGGAATCCACTTTGGAGAACGAATTAGAGAAATTGCGGCTGACAGAAGAGGAGAATCCAATCATTGGCGATGGCGATACGGATGGTGTTGATGATGACAAGAAAACTCAAATTTCCTTGACTCTAGTTGGTAAATTATTGACGAGGAGGCCCTTCAATGTTGAGGCAATGAAGCGCACCCTTCTGAATGTATGGAAAATTAGAGACAATGTGGCAATTCGGATGGTGGAGACTAATTTATTTGTTTTCCAGTTCTTTAACGAGGTTGATAAGCAAAGGGTGTTAGATGGTTGTCCTTGGTTCTTTGACAAGAAACTCTTTCTCTTGACAGAAATCATGGGTGATGAACATCCCTCGGAGGTCCGATTTAAGAGTTCACCTTTCTGGACTCGCATTAGAGAGGTTCCCTTCAACAAACGCTCGGCGGAATTTTGATATAGGTGAACATTTAGGGGTTTTTTTGGAGTATGATGATTCCGACCCCCTAGGTTGGAATGAATTCTTGCGGGTTAAGGTGCTGGTGGATGTCAGTAAGCCTCTGCGAAGAGGAATCAAGATTGCTACTGGCTCGCAAACCACTAAATGGTGCAGTATACAGTATGAAAGACTTGCCGATTTTTGCTACTATTGTGGGAGAATGGACCACACAGATGTAGAGTGTCAGTTTGTCGAAGCAGAGGAGGTAAAGAATGGGGTTGTGTATGAGTATGGTCCTTGGTTGGGTGCTTCACCAAAGAAGCCGCCTCGAATGTCAATTTTTGACCAAGAGAAGGAAAAGGCATGGTTGTCTAAACTAAAAGGAAATCAAGGTACTAAACTCCCTGGGTACTATGACCCCGTGCCATCAGGAAGGTACCATAAACTGTGGCCCGCAAACTGTTCAGCTCACCTTTGCAGCCATCGTTAAAAAAGGCAGAAACTTTGGAGTTGAGTCAGGACACCCACCAACACGATGATACCCTTGTTGCTAGAGAAGACAATGCGGCACCTAGATCAGAACCCGAACATGGAGCCCCAATTTTTGAGCAGCAGCAACAGATTTCTCCTCTGATGTTTAATGAAAATATTTCACCTCATACAGAACAAACCCCTTCTACTACCAGCCTTGCTCTCTCTATATCTGAGCATGAGCAGAATACTACTCAAAAAGAGAGCAATTTTGGTGGGAGACCAGGTAAGTCTTGGAGACGTGTGGATAGACATATAGATGCTACAATGGAGGAACACGTTCCACTGTTCGGAAAGAGAAAACAATCAGAACAACTTACTGAAGCAGAAGAGAGTGAAGCATGTTTTGGGAAGCGACTCAAATCTAACCCTGAGGTGACTCTTTCTTTTGCTAGTCCAGCGGAGGTTGACATGGATCAACCCCGCCCTTCCCAATGAGTTACGTATGCTGGAACCGCCGGGGGCTTTCTAGTCCTCGTGCAGTTAGAGCACTTCGTAAATGGTGCTCAAATTTAGTTCCCGATATTTTATTTTTGTCTGAAACCAAAGTTAATAAAGCGATTGCTGAAAATAATAAAAATAGTTTTAATTTTTCGTATGCTTTTGGTGTTAGTAGTATTGGTAAAGCGGGTGGTCTGTGTCTTTATTGGAAAGATACTGTTGATTTCTCTCTTGTCTCTTTTTCTCAAAATCATGTTTGCGGTGATATCAAAACAAGCACTGGTTCCTGTTGGCGTTTTGTGGGAATTTATGGGTGGCCGGAATCTGAAAATAAACACAAAACTTGGACTCTAATTAGAAGCCTCTGCAGTGATTTTGCTGGTCCTATTTTGTTTGGTGGGGACTTTAATGAGATTTTGTCCTATGATGAGAAAGAGGGGGAGCAGATATTGAAAGAAGAGAGATGCCGAATTTCCGTGATACCCTTATTGACTGTGATCTTCATGACTTGGGATACATAGGACAATGGTATACATGGGAGAGAGGCTTATCTATGCAAACTCTTATTAGGGAGAGACTTGATCGCTTTGTGGCTAATGGCAAGTGGCTTGATACCTTTCTGAATCCGACTGTTGAGAACTTCATGAGGGTCAAGTCAGATCATTCTCCAATCCTAGTAAGGTTTGGTGTGCACCGAAAGAGGAAAAAGCAAAAAAGGAAAAAAAGGTTCCGCTTTGAAACATGTTGGCTGCTAGACAGTGAATGTGAGGCGGTGGTTAGGGGGGAGTGGCATGATAATGTAGGGAGGGTGGAGGATCGTGTGAAATTCGTGGCGAATGATCTTCAAATCTGGAGCCGCAAAAAATTTCAGAAATTAGAAGCTCAAATCGGGGAGTTGGAGGATAATTTGAAGAAAATTCGAGATGAAAGAGTGTCAGATGAGTCTCTTGCTAGATGTGCCGACCTTGAGAAAAAGCTTGATGATCTCCAGGATAAACAAGAAGCTTATTGGTATCTACGGTTTAGAGCCTCGGAAATCAAAGATGGGGATCGAAACACTTCGTACTTCCACCACAAAGCTTCTCAGAGGAAACGCAGAAATGAAATTAAAGGCCTATTTGATGATGAGGGTAATTGGCAGGATGACAATGAGGAGATAGAAAAAATTATTCAAAATTTCTATCAAAATTTATTTACTGCTGGCTCCCTGTCGGAAGAGGCTTGCGAAGCTGTTCTAGGGTTAACTGAAAAACTCATCACTTCGGAGATTAACTCTGACCTCTTACGTCCCTTCTCTAAAGATGAAATTTTTGCCGCTCTTTCTCAAATGCACCCCTGCAAAGCTCCGGGACCTGATGGTATGCATGCTATATTTTTTCAGAAATTCTGGCATATTGTTGGAGATGATGTCACTAGACTTGTTAGTAATATTTTACAAGGTAATGAATCTTTTGGCCCTGTAAATAATACTAACATTGTTCTTATCCCGAAGGTGAAATCCCCTACTCTGGTCTCTGAATTTAGACCAATTGCTCTTTGTAATGTTCTATATAAGATCGCCTCGAAGGCCATTGTCATGAGATTGAAATCTGTTCTCCCTGGAATTGTTTCTGAAAATCAAAGTGCCTTTGTCCCGGGAAGACTCATAACTGACAATGCTCTCATTGCTCTGGAACTTTTTCATACGATGAAAACGAGGTGCAATGGAAAGAAGGGATTGGTCTCAATGAAACTTGATATGAGTAAAGCATACGATAGAGTGGAGTGGAATTTTCTTGAAAGACTGCTCTTGAAAATGGGGTTTGCAGACAGATGGGTTAGGAGCTATTCATGGAGCCAGAGCTAGTAGAAAAGGGCCAGAAATATCTCATCTTCTTTTTGCAGACGATAGCCTTCTTTTTGCAAGGGCCAAACGAAGGGAGTGTTCGAAAATCGTCGAAATTCTCAACGTATACGAACAAGCTTCCGGGCAAAAAATTAATTATGACAAATCGGAAGTGTCCTTCAGCAAAGGCGTGAGTTCTACAATGCAAGAGGAATTATTGAGTATCTTAGCAATGCGGCAAGTTGACAAGCACGAGAAGTACCTTGGGATCCCAACCATCATCGGAAAGTCAAAAAAGATGGTGTTTTCGGCTTTGAAAGATAGGATATGGAAGAAGTTATCGGGATGGAAGGAAATTTTTTTATCAAGAGCAGGGAAGGAAATACTCCTCAAATCGGTAATTCAAGCCATTCCAACTTACATTATGGGGGTGTATAAAATTCCGGCAGGGGTGATAGACGACATTCATGCTATGATGGCACGTTTTTGGTGGGGTCAAGAAGATGATAAAAGGAGGGTGCACTGGAAGAGTTGGAAGGACCTTTGTACTCCTAAATTTCTTGGGGGTATGGGGTTTAGGGATTTAAGAGTTTTTAATGATGCTCTCCTCGGTCGACAAGCATGGAGACTCACTAGTAACCCAAACTCTTTACTTAACAGGTTCTTTATGCGAAATACTATCCGGGAAAAAAACTTTCTTGATGCTCGACTTGGTGTTGGGGGCAGTTATTCTTGGCGTAGTGTCGTCAAAAGCGTTATTTAAGGAGGGGTTACTATGGAGAATAGGAAATGGGGCGTCTGTCAACATTTTGAGTGATCCGTGGGTGGATAATGGTGAGAGCCGTTTTATTAGCACCCCAATTTCTGATGAAGTCTGAATGGTGAGGGATTTAATTGACCATGAGTCTCGTATATGGGATGTGCAGCGCATTGAGAGAATTTTTAATGAAGGGGATGTTCGTAGCATTCTTGCTATTCCCTTGAGTTCGATGGTAGGTCCTGATGCTATCTACTGGGAATTTTCTAAAGATGGTTGCTATGATGTAAAATCGGCTTACATGCTTGGTAAGGGATGCAACCTTGATCTTTTTCATAAATCTTGGGTTGATATTTAGAGATTGGATATCACCCCAAAGGTTAGACATTTCCTTTGGCGTGTTTGTACAGGGACTCTTCCTGTAAGGGCCTATCTCAAGCATAGACATATGACTGAACAAGCGGACTGCCCTTGGTGCTCGGGTACCCCTGAATCAGTGCGACATGCTTTCTTTGATTGCCCCACAGTGCGACACCTTTGGGTGGAGTGTGACTGTATCGAGATGTCTCTGTAGCCCAATGGTATGACCTTTGTTGATTTATTTGAGTCATGGAACAAGCTTGACGTGAAGAAAGTATGCAGAGGTGCCATTTTAATGTGGAATATTTGGAATAGAAGAAACGACATGATCTTCAATGGCAATGAGGTGTACCATCCAATTATTGTAGAGCGTGTCTTCCGCCTTGCTGCAGATTGCAACACCTACTCAAAGAGGATTTATGGGGGGTGTTAAGAAAAGCGCAGGCAGAAGTTCGAAGGTCTGGAAAGCTCCACCTGAGGGCACGATAAAACTGAACTGTGATGCGTGCCTTAGCGTGGAGGGATGGGTGGGTTTAGGGGTCATTGCCAGAGATTGGAAAGGAGAAGTCCTCTTCACTGCTACCCGACGCTTCAGAGCACATATGGCACCTATTATAGCTGAAGGGAAGGCTGCTGTTTGGGCAAATTAACCTTGCTAAAATACACGGTCTGCAGGAGGTGGTGATTGAGTTCGACAGTCAAGTGCTAATAAATAGGCTGAGCAAAGCTTCGATCTTCCATACCGACCTTGATGCAGTGCTTAATGATATTCTATCTTCTTGTCTTGATTTGAATTCCGTTAGTTGGTGTCACGTTAAACGGGACGGCAATGTAGTTGCTCATAATTTAGCCCGTTTAACGCCTTTTGATAATGTGCAAATTTGGGAGAACCAATGTCCTTGTGAAGTTGCTCCGTATGTATTGATGGATAAGTTATCAATATAAGACACCTTTAACGGGTTTTCAAAAAAAATAAATATATAACGTAGATTATTTTTATTTGTATTGGGTTACTTTTATACATATTAGGGTAACTTTTATTCATTTTAGGGATAACTTTTGATCACTTTAAGAGAGTTTTAAAATGGATGTACAATAATTATTGTACACCCGATTTTTTTAAAAGTTTGTGTTATGATATAATTTAGGTACTCCCTCAGTTTCAATTTGTTAGTCCCATATATTATTTTGGGCGTTTAAAAAAGATCTACTCGTATTAAGTGTATTTCACTTTTAACTTAGTGTTTATTCCCTATATTATGCACATTAAAATCTGATTGGTTAAATTAATTGACTGTGAATTGATGACATGACCGTAAGTATAAAAATTACTCCCTTGATTTATGCAATTATGGCTAATGTTTACCTTAAAAAAAACCAAAATATTTAAATAAGACAAAACTATTTATGATTTGTTTTTTGCTTTAATGTTAGATTCCAAATATTCTCCTTTTCTTATTTTATGTGATTGATTCCATATGGGACTATCATGTTGAAACGGAGGGAGTATCTTTTTAGAATATACATATACTTTAGTCTAACAGTCAACTATATTTATTATTTTTAGAGTTTACTTTGCATGCTTAATTATCTTTAACGACATTTATCATTTTATTAATCGCATTTTAGATATGTCTTTGTCGTTTATTTCTTTTTCTTGTAGCCATGTTAAAAGAGCGGGAAACACTGTAGATCACTTGGTTGCTAGATCGTGTCCCCCGGTGTGGAGAAGCTTGTAACTTTTGAACCTTTTTCGCAAGGTGTTCTTGCCCTAGCGGAATTGGATGCTTCTTAATAATATTGTTGTTCCTCTGCTTGTGTGTGTGTGTGTGTGTGTATAAAAGTTACAGGATGATACAGATAATTGGGTTGATTCACCTGAAGGTAGTACTCAGCTCTTTTTTAATGAATTCTCCAAATGTTTTAAATCAGATTATAACTATTCTAGAAATATTTCCATCCCATGGATTAATCCAGTTATCTCTCCTTCTGATAATAATAAATTAACTAGCCCTTTTTCGGATGAGGAAATAAGAGAGGCATTTTTTGACTTGTGCCCGTATAAAGCTCCTGGTTCTGATGGTTTTAGCCCCAAATTTTTTCAACATTACTGGCCATAATCGGTTCTGACGTCTGTAAAGCAGTTCATGGTTTCTTTTTTAATGGAGTTTTACTATGCCAACTAAATCATACGCTCATTCCTCTTATTTCGAAGGTTGAAAATCCAAATAAGGCAAGTCAATACCGCCCTATTAGTCTTTGTATGACCCTTTATAAAGGAATCTCTAAAATCTTGGTAAATCGTCTAAAACCGTTCTTGAAACAAACTATAGGTCCTTATCAAAATGCTTTTGCCCCTGATACTTCTATTCAAGATAACATCCTTTTGGTCCAAGAAGTGTTGAATATCTTTAATAAATTGAAAAACAAAACAGGATTATTAGCTCTAAAGTTAGATATGGAAAAAGCTTATGATAGAGTTGAATGGGATTTTTTACGGGCAACTCTATCTGCATTTGGTTTGAATGACATGTGGGTTGGTTGGATAAAAGCCTTTGTTACCACGGTATCTTACTCTCTAGTGGTTAATCGAAATTCGTCTAATATGATTATTCCTTCTAGAAGGCTTCGTCAAGGTGATCCTTTATCCTCAGTTTTATTCGTTATATGTATGGAAGTTCTATCAAAGAAACTTCTTTTGGATTCTATGAATAGAAAGAATGGTATAGGAATTAAATTAAATTAGCTGCATCTGCTCCAATTATTCCCTGCCTTATTTTTGCTGATGATAGTTTGCTATTTTGTAAAGCTACTTCAGCATCTTGCAACCATATTCGAAATATTTTAGGGAGTTTTCTGCCATCTCGGGTCAATTGATAAATTTTCACAAGTCTTCTATTGTCTTCTAAAAAATGGTCCCTTCTTCTAAAAAGAGGAATTTAGCTAGTTATTTTAATATGACTCCTAAGTCTTTCTTAGGCAGATATTTGGGAGTTTTTTTTAACTCTCGATCTTTTTCGAAACATAATTTTCAACATCTGGTAATCAAAGCTGAACAAAAAATGAATAGTTAGTCTTCAAACACACTGTCTAAAGCTAATAAGACCGTCCTCATCCAGAGTAATTTGGAGGCGCTACCTTCCTTTGCTATGTCAATAGCTTGCCTACCAAAAACTATTACTAATTCTCTTGATCAAATTAATAGAAAATTTTTCTAGAAACAATCGCCAAATAAATCAACTATACCTATGATCTCATGGGATAAAATTTGTCAACCTAAAGATTATGGTGGCTTAGGCCTTCGTAAATCTGAGGCGGTTAACTCTGCCTTTTTAGCAAAACTAGGTTGGAAAATAATCTCTAACCCCAATAATCTTTGGGTTCATTCTGTCACTGCTAAATATTTAGCAAACAAATCCTTTTTTGAATATAGTCCTCAACCAAAGGACTCTTGGATTTGGAAAAAGATTCTTCAAATTCGCCCCCTCTTACTTCGCGGCCTTAGGTAGAAAATTGGTAATGGTACTAGTGTTTTATTATGGCTCGATAATTGGTATTCTTCTGAAAATTTAATTAGTATGCTTAATTTAGATACTTCGAATATCCAAAACCTAGATCTTACTGTTGATCATTTTATTTTGGAAAATAATGAATGGGATATTTCTACTCTTTCTCTTTATGTCCCATCTAATTAATATTGTCCATCTTATTAAAGGAATCCCACTTTTCTCTTCTGTTATTCAAGATGATCCCTACTGGGGTTTCTCTAATAATGGTGATTTTACTATCAAATCGGCTACTTGGCTTGCCCATAATATCTCTTCTCATACTAAGTGGGAATTTTCTTAGATTTGGAAACTTGATATATCTCCAAAATTGAAAATTTTTGTTTGGCAACTTCTTCATAATGCTCTACCTACTAGGGCTAATCTTGCTCATCGTCTGTTGGATATTCCTTCTTTGTGCCCCCTCTGTAATTGTCATGATGAAACTCAAGATCATCTTTTACTATCTTGTTCTTATACTTCTCAATTTTGGAATGTTGATGCTACTATTCGTTGGATTGATCGAGTCCCTTTAACTACTGGTATTTATTTGCTTTTTAAAGTTTTAAAGGGTAATTTCTCTCTGTTGAAAAAGGTTATAACTTCTTTGTGGAGTATATAAACGAGGAATTCAGTGATTTTTGATGAAATTCCTTTTTCTCATATGGGCATTTTTTCTCGTGCCCAAAAAATTTATCATGAATGGCATTTCTGTTTTTGTCTTGACTCTTTGGATACTCCTGCATGCTCCCGCTCTTACTTCTCATCCTACCCCTAGGAGTATATGTGTCTCTTGGTCGCCCCCTCCCCCTAGTGTTATTAAAATAAATTTTGATGGTTCTGTTTGGGATGGTTCAGGGGCTATAGGCATTGTTCTAAGAGATCATTTAGGAAATAATGTTTGTAGTCGTTCTTTTAATATTGGTATGAGTACTCCTCTTATTGCAGAAGCTACGACCCTTCGTAATAGTCTTCTATTGGCTCTCACCTATAATATTTCTTTATTGAAGGGGATAATTTGCTTCTTATTAATATTTTGCAGGGAAAGGCTTAGTGCCCATGGAAAATTTAGCTACTAATGGAAGACGTTAAGGAGTCGATTCGAAATTTCACTCATATTGATTTGCGCCACATTTATGGAGAGGATAATAGAGCAGCAAACTATGTTGCTTCTTTGGGCCATTTTATGCAAGCTCCAAGATATCCATCCGTTCATAGATAGTAAATTTTCTTTTTTTTAATTTTTCCTGATAAGTTAGGGTATAGTCTTGAGAAAATATTATCCTAACTTCTTGTTTATCTTTTCATTTTAAAATACACACACACACTCCTAATGAAATAACAGAATGATATATTCTCGCTCCAATTTCTCTCCTATTTCCTTTATTTTATAACACGTTATCAGCACCACTCTAGCCAATTGAGCATGCCCTGTACGTTCGATTCTAGTCATATATCAAGCATAAACAAAGGTAAACATATACTCCATATTATGCTTAATTAGTTTCTCCATATCATGTAGATAAATAAATATGTATGCAAGTTGGATAAATAAATATTTCACCACAACCGATAGTTTGTTTGAGAAATTTTGATGTATTATGATTCAATGTGCCTAACTTGTATTGATTTTTTTGAGTGATATAGTTTGTATTAATAGAGTCACTATTCCTTACATGTTCTTTGCATAATTTTATTATTTATTTGGGTAATTGAATTGATTAAATCAATAGTTTTGGATCATGTCTTTTACTTTTGTGATTGATCAAATAAATGACATAATTATTGGCCTTATAATATATTGATACTAGATGATCTGTCTAACCCAATACCCACTAAAATCTTGCGTCATAGGATTAATTTGTTTTGATCATTCATGACTATTTTGTATATATATATATATATACTTGTACAATTCTATAAATTTGATTATATATTGATGATCATATACTCTATCATCATGTTTATGTATGTACGTATTGAATTTCTCTATACTTGCATGTGATCGTATACCCCGTGAGCATACAATACGGTCTACTTTGTTTATTTGATCGCAGACCTTTTATTAATGGACCCGTAATTATCTCTTGTGATTTTATTAATCAATATCAATTATATTTTTACGTCAATTCTTTACGCCAATGGCCCAATAACATTACTGTTAAGATATGTGTGAATATAGTTTGTTATTGTATTTTAGTTAGGCATATATTTAGATTGATACGTATATAAATAGTTCCTATTTTAATGCCATGCATTATGCCTTGACTCATGGCTGGTACACTGTATATATTGGCAACACAGTGAATGAAATACCTTGAGGAATTATTTCTAATATGGTATCAGATTTCTAGGGCTAAATCGATCTTTTCTCACTTCTGCAAAACGCCCTACTATTCTTTCTTCTTATTCTCCATTACCTTTCTCCTTCTTCCTTTTCACATATCCACCATGTCGGATAAGAGCACCTTTCATCCTGCTCTTGCGGTTTCGAATATTCGGAACCATATCTCCATCACTCTTGAAATGGAAAACGTTCAATATTCCACGTGGGCGGAACTCTTTAAGATCACCGCACGTTCTCATAAGGTCCTTCATCACATCATTCCTCCTGCCAAAGGCAAAGAGAAGGTTCCTTCGACCAAGGATGAAAACGAATTATGGTCGACTCTTGATGCTACGGTTCTTTCTTGGATTTATGCTACAATCTCTAATGATCTCCTGCATACTATCATCGAACCGGATGCAACGGCCATGGAAGCTTGGAATCGACTCCGTGATATTTTCCAAGATAACAAAAATTCCCGTGTGGTGACCCTTGAAGCCGAATTTTCCAATACAAAATTGGAGCATTTTCCTAATGTTTCGGCATATTGTCAGCGTCTCAAGTCCTTGGCTGATCAATTAAAGAATGTCAGCGCACCGGTTTCGGATAGTCGACTTGTTATTCAACTGGTCTCGGGTCTCACGAGGGCATATCGGGGTGTTGGTACCTTGATTCGACAAAGTGACCCGTTACCTCCATTTTATCAAGCCCGGTCGATGTTGACTTTGGAAGAGGGCGGCTTGGCAAAGGAGGCTGCCACAGGTTCGGAGTCTGCTATGGTGGCAACCTCGGGTATGGATTATGAGGACTCGGGTTCCCCATCTCCTAATTCGAGTCAGTCTCACAATCGTGGGAAGCACAACGGCAACCGCAAGAATTCTGGCCGCAAAAATTCGGGTGGCGGAAAAGGTTCTGGTGGTGGTCGACAAAGTCAGTCTCACGGTGCTGCTGCGAGGGGTGGACAGCAGCAACCTTCTGGCCAGCAGCATCCGTACGGACAACAGCAGTGGGGTTCACAGCCGTGGCCTAATTTTTCTCCTTGGGGTTGGATGCCACAATGGGCCACACCACCCTGCCCATATCCATCTCAAGGGTGGGCTCAACGTCCAATGAGTAACAAGGGTCAGCAGCAGGGTCTTCTTGGGCCACGCCCATAGCAAGCATTTATGGGTTCAAGTGGTGAGCAGCCCGCTTCATATGCACCTACTGATATTGCTTCTGCGATGCATACTATGTCATTGAACCCCCCGATCCGATATGGTACATGGACACCGGAGCTACATCTCATATGACTTCCTCAAATGGTAATCTCTCGTCTTATTTTAATTTGAGCAATCATAGTAGTGGTATTACTGTGGGCAATGGTCATATTATTCATATTCATGGTTATGGTCACACTTCCTTGGCTAATGATAACCCTCCCTTGTCTAAGTCTAGTGCTGAGGCAGAGTACAGAGGTGTGGCAAATGTAGTATCCGAATCTTGTTGGATACGAAATTTGCTTTTGGAGTTACATTGTCCAATGAAAAAGGCCACTCTCGTGTATTGTGACAATGTTAGTGCTATTTACTTGTTGGGAAATCCGGTGCAACATCAACGTACTAAACATATTGAGATGGACATTCATTTTGTACGGGAAAAGGTTGCACGTGGTCAAGTCCGAGTTCTTCACGTGCCATCACAATATTAGATCGCAGACATATTTACTAAAGGACTCCCGCGAGTTTTGTTTGATGATTTTAGGGACAGTCTCAGTGTCCGTCCTCCTCCTGCTTCGACTGCGGGGGTGTGTTAAGATATATGTGAATATATTTTGTTATTGTATTTTAGTTAGGCATATATTTAGATTGATATGTATATAATTAGTTCCTATTTTAATGCCATGCATTATGCCTTGACTCATGGCTGGTACACTGTATATATTGGCAACACAGTGAATGAAATCCCTTGAGGAATTATTTCTAATAATTACAAACTAGATCTTTTAATTTACACATAATTTTTCAAAAAAAAAAAAAAAAAAATACACACAATTTTCTTCCTTATTGTTTGATCAATGGTTTGTATGGTTATATCAATTACCCATTATTTATGGGTTTGGTGTTTTAATGAATTAACAAATTAGTCAGATCCTTCTTGAATAAAATTTTTTTCTTGGGTTATAAGTTTATAATCCATAATTGTATAATTGTATTATTAAAGAGTATGCAATTTTCTCTGTTTTGTTTAATAACTTATTATACCTTCAATGACCCTTACACGTCTTTTGAGCCAAAAACTTAAGTGAGCTAACATTATTGAACGAATAACCATGGAATTTTGTTTCGTATTAAAGATTGACGATGAAATATAGGGCCTGCAATATTACTGTATTGAGTTTTAGAGTCAAATGTTTACAATGCTATCTATATAAATAAATATAACTAAAGTAATCAACGCTGATGTCATTACTTTCCACATGTCAACCTCTTATAAAAAAATTTCCCGCCAAAACTCATAATGACATCATCATTTTTTTCAACATAAATAAAAATTTGAAAATGATAAATTAATTATACATTTCTCTAACAGATTTTATATTTAAATTGACTAACTATAAAATTTCGATTGGAAAAATTAAAGTCAGACTATTTCATTTTCTTATAAACATTATCTCTTTCTCCTACTCCGTATATTTTATACGGATTATATGAATTGGGGCTTCCACTCTTTATTAATTTCTCAATTTATTAGATGGTGATTAAATTATTTGCACTACGTAAATATTACACACAAACAAGTTAAATAATATTGTTAAAATCGTAAAATAATATTTAAATCGTGCATCGCACTAGCCTAATCTAGTGTTCTGTTATGATAAGTTAGGCAACTAGAAAGATAATGCTACGTATATTGTATAAGTTGAGATTTCATGTTTGTTACGATAGCTAACTTAAATTAGTTGGGGTTTCATGTGTTGTAAAATAAGATGTATTTTCAAGGCTATCAAGAAGAAATAATCAATAAGATCGAAAAGTTGATCTTATAATAAATGGAACAAATACGGTGTGTCGTGATGCAAATCACTGACTTGAAAACGAAATTCTGGCGCAACCGTGGTGCTCAAATATATTCGCCGACACGTTCCTTAAGGTTAACACACCACTCTCATACAAAGACACTTTTGGATGAGAGGTTGGAGTCATATAAACTTATTCCCAAAAAGAGGAATGTGTTTAGCTTAAAGTGTTTGATAATTGTGTTTTTTTCCATTATTTCCAATCATGAAAATATATAATGAAATATGAAGAACAAGAGGTTGAATCTAGACAACAAAGGATAATTAAATCACAATAAACATTCAATTCAATGAGGGGTTACAAGAGAATCAAAGAGATGTAGGATGAATGCCAAAAGTTGAATGTATGTAGACATGACCACTTGTGGGCAATCGTTGGTGGCCACAAACTACTTGTGGAGTAGTCTGATTTTTCCCTTATAAAGTAAACATAAAAAGTCTACTCCATAACCTACTTGTGGGCAAACATTGTAGGCTACAACCTCCTTGTGGACTCCTTGTAAAGCAAACTAATCAACCTCGAAAAAACTTGGTTTTTACTCTCTTTAATCCAACATCATGAACAATAACCTTCTCTATAATAATTTAATTCACTAGCCACATGATTGTTTTAATATGTTGATAGGAAATCATGCTATATAATCACAATGATTATATTTTAATGTTGAACTAGTGTATGACCCAAACTTTACTCGGAATGATACTTTGAATAATTTCATTTTTTATATTAACGTGTAAATAAGAATACAATGACAACATGTATTTATATATAAATGTGGATTAATATAACATGATTTAATTCTATCTATGATGGTAATACATGTGGTTTTCATTCAATGAGGATGTAACATTATGCTAAAGGTTGCTAAAATGTTAAATGATGATGTGGCGTCATACTGATGTAATGACACACGTGGCATATACACAAATTTATAATAAACACCCTTTAATATATAAGATAGATATATATGAATATGAGTACAATCCTTTATTTTGTCAATTAAATATGAAATTAGTTTATTAATGAATTATAATTGTGATGATAATATAATAACTATTTCATTTTTTTAACATAATGGGAAAAGATATGTAATGCAATTCTAGTAACTTACAATCTAGTAATCTAATAAAGGGCAAGTTTTGTATGTGACTAGCCACACGGTGTGGCCACATTAATTTATAAGAGTAATCTTTATTTATAGGGAAATTCTCAATGGTAACACCATAATTTTTAGTTTTCTCAGTGGTGAATTGCAAAAAAAATTATTATCTGTGGTAAACCTAAACTATTTATAATTATTATTAATGACATTAATGATGACTTTTTTAATAAATAATTAACTATGGTTAAGATTTCATATATTTTTTAATATTTAATTAATTATATTATATAAATAAAATAATAAAATTAAAAAAAAAAAAAAAAAAAAAACCTCCTCCCCCAACAGCCACCCCTCCCCACTCCCCCACCATCAGGCCGGCCGGCGCCCAGCCTCCCTCCCTCCCCCACGTCGGCGCCGGCGCCAAGCCCATCCCCCTCCCCCAAACCCAACCCACCCCACCCCACGAAACCCCTCCCTGGTTGGCTAGGGTTAGTTTTCGGGGGTGGAGGAGAGGTCGCCGAGGGTTTGTGAGGGTGTAAGGGGGCCAATTAGGGTTTTTCAAGAGTGGTGGGCTAGGTGGTCGGGGTTTTCGGGGGTGGAGGAGAGGTCGCCGAGGGTTTGTGAGGGTGTGGGAGGGCCGATTAGGGTTATTCGAGTGTGGTGGGCTGGGTCGTTGGGATTTTCAGGATAGGGCAGGTTTCCAGGTGGTTTCGGGGGTGGGGGAGGTGAGGTTCCAGGTGGTTTCAAGGGAAGAGAGGTGGAAATCGAAGGGGGAGGGGAACGGCTGGTCGCCGGCACCATAAAGGGGAGGGGTCTGGATGGCGGCGGCGCCGGCGCCGGCAAAGCTGGGTTGCTGGTTCGATGGGGATGGTAGGTGTTTTTTATTTTTTTATTTTTAAATTTAAGTTAATTATTTAAAAAATAATAAAACTAACCGTGGTTAATGATTGTAACTAAAAAGATGTTAACCATGGTTTAATATTAACTAAATTGCTTTATTAAGTTCACCATTGAAAATTATAATAAATTAAAGTTTACAAAGGATAATAAGAATTTTTGCAATTTACCATTGAGAAAATTACAAAGTTTAGTGTTACCATTGAGAATTTCCCTTATTTATATGTATGAGTAACCTCATTTTTTTCATAAGAGTAACCTCATGTAATCCATAAAAGTAACCCAAATTCATCACAAGTGAAATCAAGTAATTTAAAAATGAGTAACTCCATTTGTTCATTCGAGTAACCCATATTTTTATGTGTTTAAAAAATGAAAGAATAATTCCACTTATTTAAGAAAAGTAACCCCTTTTTCTCATTTAAGTAACATACATATGTTATGTTAAGCGGACCATATTTACTCATCACTATAATCCCCTATATATATATATATTAAAAGTCATGGGAAGAGTTGTAAATTGTAATCATGCCATGTGTCATAATTTTTTCCACGTGTCGTCATGACTCATGACTTGATAGATGATGTAGAGTTATAGTCATGGGAAGAGTTGTAATCATGCCACGTGTCATAATTTTTGCCACGTGTCGTCATGACTCATGACTTGATAAATGATGTAGAGTCATGTCATATTAAAACAGATATCAATGTTTCCTCACAAAAATTTAATGTTCATAAATTCTAAATTTTTAATTGAACTTATATATATACTTCGATATAATCCCATTCTTTCGTTTACTCATCCATAGTTTATATAGGTTATATGTATTTAAAATATGTAACACAAAAATACATAGAAACATGTGTTTACCTTGAATAAATTTTTAATGGTAGATAAAATTCTTTTAACAAATAAAGCAAACTAATATGAATTATAAAATTTAGATTACTGCAAATTTCCTAATTAATTTTTAATAAAATTCAATAATATTTTTAAAAATGATTTTAATTTTTTTTAATTATAAAACCACCAATAGATTTTACTTCAATTTATTATAATTTTTTATATGCAAAAAATGACTGGGGCATCGCCCGGGCCTAAAACTAGTTACTTAATTAATTGTCTTATATGTGATTATGTGAAATGGCCACATCATGTGACTAGCCACATATAAGACTTTGTGTGAAAATATTGTTTCGAGTGTGAAACAATCTCCTTGTTAAGTTAATTATGAATTTATGATCTTGAATTGTGAAGAAGGTGTCAATATAATTTTGTCTTGTTTGATTGGATTGTCTACACACAAATACACGTAACAAGTTAACCTCGAGGGTGTCTAGGCGCAACCTTTCAAAATCACATTAATCCCAATCCAATCTAAATACTAATAGAGTATGAAACATATTCCTGGACCTTGGGCTTCAACCATCAGTTTAAGCTTTTGGTTGAGTTGGTCCTTTAATATGGTACAAATTATTAGCTACACACTAATGTAGCTAAGCTAGCTGCAACAGGTTTAAATATGAACATATACTTACCTCTGTTTTTTATTAGTTGACACGTATTCCTTTTTAGGAATTTTGTTTTTAATTGGCACGTTTCCTTTTTGGGTAAGTTTTATACCTTGTTTTTTAAGTGTACCCCACTTGCTTTATCATTCTCTCTCACTTTCTCTCCTCTCCTTAATATGTATGCCTAAATTGAATGTGTCAACTAAATAGAAATTCGGAAGTAGTGCATAAGAAGTGAACATACGCATTTTTCTCTTCCTTATATTTTTTTATTTGAAAATTTTCTCTTCCTTATATTTTAACTCTATCTCTCTTCTTCTTTCTTAGCTCTATTAATTTTCTCTCTCTTCTGGTTTATTCTCAATTCAAAATTTCTCTTTTATCTTTTTTCTCTTTCCTTAAAAGTTTACTTTATTACTTCCCTTCAATCTTTAAACTTCTTTGTCCTACTCAGGATGTTCTCTCATTCATCACCACCGTAGCATTCTCCATCGCCATCATCTTCGTCGCGATTATGAATCTTGAGGTAATTTAATTTAACACGTAGTACTTTAAAATTGAACAAGTTTGTACAAAATGATTATCTAGTACACTAAAAATGAACATTTATTACATAAAAATGAACATACTTTAACGATTTATTTTAGCTTTATTTTTCGTAAATTTGTTATATAAAATGAATTTGAATATATATGAATGTTAATTTTAATATATTAAATGTTCATAATATTATTTGACATGTTCATTTTTTACATTTTTAATACTAAATTATCATTTATTTAATGTGATCATATATTTTTACGAAATGTTCATATTATTTGGTAAAATCTAGCTATTTTATGATTGTATGATAAATGTTCATTTATAATATACTAAATGCTCATTTCTAATATACTAAATATTCATTTTTTTTACGCGTTCATTTTTTATTACTGAATGTTCCTTTTTTTACGTGTTCATTTTTTTTTACTAAATGTTCGTTTTTAAGGTCGTGGTCTAGCAAGTATATAATTATATGATAATCATGTTCATTTTAAATAAATGATCACTTTTTTATAACATGTTCACTTTATAGTATTACATGTTCATTTTTTATTATTAGATGTTCATTTTTTTCATGTTCATTTTTTTAAACTAAATGTTCATTTTATAGAGCGTGGAGTTGATTTGGGCAGGTCGCGAATATATTATCTTGGTTTGATTTGGGCCACGCGTTTGGGTCTTTCCTTGTTGCAGCTATAATAGCTACATTAGTATGTAGCCAAGACTCATTTTTAACATGGTATTAGAGCCAGCGTGACACAAAGGTCACGAGTTCGAATCTCATCCACCCTGCACTTTCAAGTGGAATATTATTAAGCGCTGGGTGTGACGAGGGCCCATGTTGCATCCACACTTCTAACCAAAATGGGCTCTCGCGTAAGGGGACGTGATCAGGGCCGTAGCAAGGGGAGGGCAGCTGGGGCGGCTGCCCTGGGCCCCTTGTTAAAAAGCCCAGCTTCAATACAATACAAGGCTAAAAAAAATGCTATATTCGTTTCATATTTTTTTTGCAACTTTGTAATATTTTATATCACAAAAAATAGCCAAAATTGCAAAAAATATGAAGCGGAGGTAGTACTTCGTACTAAATAGTATTACTTATATATACATTTGAAAAAAAAAGGAAGAAAGCAACAAGTGTGTATTGTACAACACTACAATAGTAGTGTAGTGTTCCAAAATATCAAATGGCATATTTGGTCAACATATTTCTTCCCTAATTTTTTGCCCAAATTATTCACTTTCCTAAGTGAATTTAATTAACAAAAAAAAATGTCATTACTTTTAATTGTACCCCCGTTTTTGGTAATTTTATTTTTCAAAATGTATCTCATTACAATTTTCAGTTAGTTAAATTTCTTCTCTTTCGTGATTCAGTTGAAGATGAAAACTATAATAAACGGTCCTTTTACTCTTCAATTTTCAACGGAAATTTATCTAATTATATATAATTCTTCTTGCATACCCTTTTTTTTTGAACGGTGCATACACGACTTTATTCATCAAAACCTCTTCTTTGTATTAAATTATATTTTTCTTAATCTGTATAACTACTTTTATTCAAATATTACAAAATTTGAGGAAAAAAAATCTAATTGATTGGTTGAATACTTAGTTTGAATGGTTCGGCTGGTGTAATTACTTCAACGAGAGTTACGGGAATGTAATTTCAATGTTTTATGAAATTTGATGTTTTTAAAGATTATTAACCATAATAAAATATGCATTTTCATTTTGCATACCCAATTTTTTAAAATTTTATATAGTATACATGAATTAGGGCCCCGATTTAAGTTTTTGCCCCAGGCCAGCGAAATCTCAGAAACGGGCCTGGACGTGATAAAGTATAAAACATATTTCTGATCCTTTAACAAATACGATTTAATTCATTCCTTATTTTTAAAGAAAATTCGATTTAAATGAGTAAATTGATTTGAATTAGATTGAATTTCGCTTTAATGAGTGCATTTTTCTATCCACGTTGATGAAAGTGCTGTATTCTTAAGCTCAGTTATTTTGAGCTTTTGGGCAGAGTAGATTTCAACAGAGCAGGATAGGTGTCAGAATTGAACAGCTCTAAAGAATATGACCTTAGTTTTCTAAGATTGATTTTCAATCGTTCTTTTGCCTTAGTTTTTAAAGACAGTTTTAAATCGTTCTTTTATCTCTTAAAAGCCTCGTCATATGTTTGTTACTCATTAACGGTCTATTCTCATAAGTTGAAACTCAGTTCAGTTCAGTTCACTTCAGCTCCTAATTTCATTTTCTTATAAAATATTCATTTCAGTTCAGCTTAATTCAGTCGATGAGAACAGGCCGTAACTCTTATATTCACCTTCTTTGGATGTGAATGTTTTTTTTTTTTTTTTTTGGATATGATGTGAATCATGAGATGGAGGAAGACAATGTTTTTAAAGTACCCGTAAAAAAAAAAAATGTTTTAAAAGTAAGACTTTTAACTTTTTGATTTTTATTAGTCAAAAAGTTAGCCTTGGGTCAAAACTCAAAAGTCAAAACTCCAAAGTAAAATGTCAAACCTCCCTACTTCCAATTCCCTCTCTCTCTCCTTTGACCATCTTCGCAACTTCCCTTCTCAATAGCGCGAAAAAATGTAAAATGTACTCCGTAGTTCATTACTTTTCTCCCAAGAAAACTGAGCAAAAATTTCAAAATATCGTGACTAAAAACACACAATTCTCGTTTCATGTCATTCTTATTACGCTCTTTCTCTCTCAAGCAAAACATCAAACCTCTGGTAGACTTGAACTTACCTTTCTGAAATTACCCAGAAATCTGTATGAACAGATTTAGGAATAGCAAAGCAATGGTTTTTCCTGTAATTAAGATTGGGACACTCGCATTGAGAACTCTCAGTAAACCCATTGCAACTCGTCTCAAACAACAAGCTGGGTTACACCCTAAATTTCGTGAATTAATCATAAGTCTTGCTCAGGTATTCTTCCTCTAAATTCTTTCTTGTTTTCTTTCTAAATTGTTTCTTTAAATTCTGGGTTGTTATTGAATTTTGGTTTTTGGCAGTGATTTGTTGATGGGTATTTTCATTTTTGACATTGAGCATTTTGATGAGTTATTTATTTGTTTAGGGTAAGATAAATTGGTTGATTTTGCTGTTTTTTTTTTGGAGTAATTTTGATGTTGATCATTGTGAAATGGGTAAAACACAAATGTTGAATGGAAATCATGGATCTTTATCTTAAGTATGGCCAATGTGAATGTGTGATCAGTGTCATTGTTTGGTATGATTTACTCCCCCATTTCACTCTCTATTAGGCCATATTTAAATTTTGTTACTTCCCAAAATAATAGGCCATTTCTCATAATTACTCTACTATTTTTAGGATTTGATGCATAGTGTCAAAATTAGATACTTGTTGATAGTTTATTAAGGTTGACTATGTTATTTCAAGCCAATTTCCTTATAAATGACCTCGAACCAAATGTGGCCTATTAAAATGGGATGGGAGTGTACATCTAGAGGGTCAGTGTTTTTGATCTGCCTTTCATATTGGTTAAGGTGTCAATGTGATTGAGTATGTATTGTACGAAGTTGTTGGTCCATAGGATTTCACATGAGTCATATTTTAACTTACAAATTGTGACTTTGTGAGTTGTGACATGGGCTTTTAGTGTTGGATGACCCTCTGGGGAAGTAGAAGACAAGAATGCATTGGTTTGAATGTGAGTGGAAGTGGCATAGCATGCAATGGAATAACACCCTTTTTCTTTGGTTAAAAAAAATCTTAAAGAAATTTTTGGATCTTAGATAGAACTATTGAAGCGTGGAACACTGTAGTTAGCTGCTTAGGGAGGTTCTCTAACGAATGTTATAGCTGCTTACATATCGAAATAAATGTCTGTGAAAAGCACAGGGGGAAAGTTGTATCCCACATGAGCAAGATGACTTTTGTTTCTAGAATGTCTCCTATTTTTCACTCTTAATTAAATTCCATTGTATAGAAGTATGAATTATGTCTCTCAATTCTCTTTCTACACTCTAGTCTCTTGAGAATGTGCAAATTGGACATGGATATTGAACACAAATAGCACTGAACTGAAGTTTGTTTTATTGTTTATAACAGAGGAGTAGTTTCAAGGTTTTAATGCAGAGTTAAATCTAGGTGGATTGGTGGAAGGCTCTAAATTAGAGGCTATAGATTGTATCAAGTAGACGCTTTTTCAACTCCAAAATGAAGGGGAGTTGATTAGAAACGGAAGATCGGGATCTATTTATGATTATATGCTACTGCCAAGATATGAATGTGTGTATACACATTGGATTCAGGCAGAATGGATGGAAGGGAGAAGTCTGTTGAAATATCTTTGCGATGAATTGATACCATTTCATACATTGAAATTTGAAAGACTAGTTTGAAATGATGTGGATGAATTGGGGACTGAGGTGCTATCTTAGTATCTTGTATAGTATATTGGCGATAAAGCATAAGATTTGTGCCCCATCTGTTAGCTAGAAGACACTTTGGCACAGTTCATTTTATGTTTCTGCCCTCGTAATTTGTGGAGTATTACAGTTATCTATATAAAAACATATAAAGCAAGCAACAATTTAAAATTCTGTTGTGAGGTATGGGCTGGTTTTACAAATTTTACAAACATTTGAAGCAAGCAGTGCACATTACAAAGAAGAGGGAGAGTAGTCAAACGGAATTTCGAACATTCTCTTATCTCTTTACAGTTTAGGAATGCTGCTTACTGGATGACCTTTGATATGGGCTGGTAGTTGTGCTGACCAAACTGCAAGGATCCACTATGTAGGGAGAGGGAAGGGGAGCCAAGTGAGGGAGATGCAAATCAATTATGTGAAATTAAAGTCAACTTGGTGGAGAGTTGCCTAAGTTTGGCATATTACGTAGAGGTTTCCTCACAGATTGGTCATTATTCTGAATTGGCCATTCTTAAACCTAAACAAAGCAATATGAACATATAGAAATTGGGCACTAGCAATAAATATTCTAAGTAAACATACTCCTGCATCTATGTTTTACATTCAAAACATGTAAGGCAAAATTAATGGCATGGGAGGATGGAATGTTTGCTGAATTTAAGCAATTTCCTGTAAGTTATGTAACATTTTTGCTGTGGTTGGTGAAACTAGGCAAATCATCGGCTCACAACTACACTGCAAAGGCGCATATATGGCCATGCAACAGATGTTGAAATTCGCCCACTAAATCAGGAGAGAGCTGTTCAGGCTGCCTCAGATCTTCTAGGAGAAATGTTTATATTTCTGGTAAGACTTCACCTTCTGATGTTATTGTTTATAACTGGTTTAATCCTCCTCCCGCAACCCCTTTTGATTATTTTGAGCCATGCATCAAATCGATGGATATTATAAGCTCGCTGGGTACAAACCAGCAGTAGCTGAAATTTGCTTCATTTTTGTTTTGATCATCCAACTTTCGTGCTCTGGTTAACCTAGTAAGACCTTTGCATGGATCTAAATGGATACGAAGCATGATGTCCAAAAGCATAATAAGCTTGCTAAATATATTACAGATAGTAATTAATGGCTCATGTTAAATATAAGTGATTCCACCAAGAAAGTAGACAACGTATACATGTTGTTTTTCTAGATTAAGAAAACAAAGGATAACTTTTCATTTGCAATACATTCAATAGCTTTTTTTTTCCCTTAAATGTGCACTTTCATGCAGTGGAATCATGCTAAAAAAATAGCTATTCATTTACCCTGATTATTTATTATATGTAGTCCCTTGTATGGTACATGTGTGCACTCCTTCATTTCAGCCCGCAGACATATTCTTGGAATTACTTTTGGTCTTATGGACATCAATCACATCATGACTTCAAGAATGTAGCTAAACAATTAGTGACTATTTCATCTTATTGAAGTTACTTTGCTAGTATTGCATGGATTTGTTCCATGCTGCCCGCTCGTAATTGCTAGTTATCATTGGTTCATAACAAGTCTTAAAGACACTGTGCACTTATAGTCCTACATTGCTTTCAAACTTAAGATTCCTCTTAAGAGCCAATGCTTCAATTTACTTGAATTGAAACAGAACGCGTAACTAAAATTAACCAGCAGACCTCTTTTGACCCATATATGTATAACTCACATTTTAGATAAATACACAGGTTGCAGGAGCTGCTGTGATATTTGAAGTGCAAAGAAGCGCAAAATCAGAAGCTAAAAAGGAGGAGAAACGGCTGCAAGAGTTGGAGGTAATGTAAAGAATCACTGTCTACAAATAAATCTCTTTCTGGATGTATGTCCTGCAGACCATGTATCTCTTGATGTCTATTGGCTGTGAGTCTTTCAGTGACAAATTTGGAATGATTTATGTGCTTGAGCATTCTCTAGATCCTTAGTTAAAGGATTTTCATTTGACTAATACTTCTCAATGTTGAATTCATCAACATTGAAGTATGGTTCACAATGCAAAGATAGCAAATGCAATGGTTTTTGACTAATACTACTGGAGCTGTATGCTAAAGTTCCAGTTGATTCTTAGTTGTCCTCTTTCCTCACAGCACAATAATAAATAACCACTTATTCAGCAGGAATTTGATTAAATAAAAAAGAATGAGAAGACTGTAAAGGAATTTAGGGCCAAGTATAGGACTATATAGTGACAAGTTGATATAAACCATCAATACAATCAATCAATCAAATTATAATTCTTCATATCACAATTGTAATGTATCAATTTTCTTAGGCCAAATAGGACGACGATTTCTCTCATGAAGGGATTTGTGTGATGTAAGCTTAGGAGTTCAAATGGACATTATGTCTAACAGTAGTATGTGCTCCATTAAATTGCTCATTATTAGAGAGGGAGGGGGGGATAAAGTGCTAATAGCCTTTTGCCTGTCTGTGCAAAAACGCAGTCCAGGGTCCTAGGCACTGTCCATCGAGGGGTGCTCGTGGTTGTGACAGGCCATGCTGGCACCGTACACTGCCAACCTTAATATTCATCATAAAATTTTTGTTCCTCAGGGGTGGACCTTGTGGTGTCTTCTCTTTAATTTATTGTGACTTCTGGCGTAAAAAAATTATTGTAAAGTACTCGGTAATACTATTGGAGCTATTAAAGAAATTATTTTTAGTTGTCGATTGGAGTCCTGGGTAAAAGGGAAACTGTATAGATGCTTTTTTTTTTTCCGTTGTTTGCATTGCCTTTCAAAAAAAAAAAAAAAAATCTAACCATAGTTTATGTACTTCATAAGTTCATATAACTTTTCTGAATGAGGTCAATGGGTCATTTCTTCTTCAACTTCTGAATTATGTTAGACTAGTTTTGAAACCTCGTTAGGCATTTGATTAAAGGTCACTTAGAAATACCTTTTTATTAACATCTGGCTCTCCTTTATATCATCTGTGGCAGGAGCCTTTTTAAAGGCATTGGGGTAAAATCTCTAAAATGTTTATATATTGTTGGTGTCATTTTGGTGCCTATCCCTTTTGGCCTCTGGTGTATTCCTGAGCACCTCACTCCACTCAAGTATTCTTCATTTTGGTGAGCTTCAGAGGATGTTTAGAGACTTCTTACTAAGGCTGAGCTTGTCCTTCAAAGTGAATATTTAGCCTGGATACCATGGAATTATGATGCTATCGAGAACATAAATTTATAACACTATTCGACCTATTTTTTGTACAGATTAGTACATATATGAAGGGATGACACATGTTTTTTAATCTATCTGGGTGAACAGATGATTCAAATTGGGTTCAGATGGAGTTTTTCTCAGTTTTGGTTATTTTTGGTTGATAAGATATAGTTTGAAATCTTTTCAGCTTTTCAGCACTAGTCAATCAAGTCTTGGGTTGGGTTTTATTAGATCAATTTCCTTAAGGGTCAAGTTCAGATAACTTTGTTTAGGTAGAGTATGTATCCAATTCTGGTAATTTGATTGGATAAGCAGGGACAAACCAGTTTTTCCATTCCTACTTTTTACATAATATTTTCATTGTTGATGTCCAGCCTCCCCTTTTAGCATGATGTTGCCTCACTTGGTTCTTCCTTCGGAGGTTTTTATTTAGTTGTCTTGGCTGCAACCCTATCAAGGTCCTTTATTTTGTCAAGAATATTTAATCCTAGTTAAGCCCTTGTAATAACAGCTTTGAGTATTTTGTTAGACTATGCAAAATTGTAACGGTATTGATGAGATTTGACAGGAATATCTTATCTCTTTTAGTCCCTTTTTCATGAGGTGCCTGATCTGTGTAGATTGTTGCATAACATGAATTGACCTTAGGATAGATGTTCTTCGTCAAATTTTGTCTTTTTATTCGCTTTCTTTATTCAGAAAGGTTAAATAGAGTGGCCTATTTTTGAAAAGCTATATTCCTCTGAAGGTACCTTTTGTTTGCTGTTCTGATGGGTCTGATAGTTGATTGTGAAGATTGGTGACTATTTCTACGTTGAAGGCCCCTTTATTTGGTGATGAGACAAAATTTATGATTAGGACTTAGGAGTCCATATATCATTGTGGATCTTAATATGCCCTCTAGCTAAAGATCTGTGCTACATCTGCATGATTGAATGGTTAAAGGCATTGTGGAAACTTCCTTAACCATTGACACATGACAATAGACCTGAAGCTGAGTGTATTAGCTTAAAAATGAATTTTATTGTCAATGGAGTAAAAAGATGAGGAAAATATTTGGTGCAAATGTGCTACCTTGGAATTACTAAGATTAAATTTCTGTGATTGCTGCTTTACAGCTTTGTTACTTCTATTCAAGATGAAGTGTTTTGTTATTTTTTGTGTAGAAATGTTGGCAATATATGCACATACATAACATTTTTCCATAGTTTATGTGTTTAGTTAAAAAACACACATACTTATAAGATTGCATCTTCCTTTCCTGAGATTGAATTTTATGATTTGGGCGTTGCTTAAGCATTTTGAGATTAAATATTTTTCAGAAACCCTTGTAAATTTCCTTGTCTCTTTTCTCATTGCTTCCACTATGTTGCACTCATGTTCAAGCTTCTCAGGATATATCTTAATTTATCTTACAGGCATTGAGACAAAAAAACGAAGATCTATATAAGGAAATGGAGCAACTTAAGCACAAACTCGTAGAAATCGAGAAGCTAGCAAAGGGACAAGGTATAGCTGGTATTTTCAACTTCAGATTTTTTAGTCAGTCAGGAACTGAAAAGTCAGCACAAGGTGCTTGAACTGACTGATAATTCATCTCTTGACTAAATTCACTAGCAGCCTTAATTTTTTTATTTTTAGCTTGTTTAGTTTTACTTTTTGGGTGATCTGTGCCCATATTTTCTGTATATGATTTTTAGGAGATCATTATTATTTATTAGTGACCATATTCACAGTCAAAGTGATTGCCAATCTCTCACACTGTTAGTTCGAGTCCTTCATTCCAACCCTGTAAATTACGAATAAAACTGTAATAACCTAACAGATTGATAGTCTTATTTTTGTCTAAATAAAATTACTAGCACTTTGTAGTGCAATTTTTCTTCTCAGTTCTCTCATCTGATTTCTATTCTGATCTGTTGCAAACCAGTTTCATACATGCAGCACGACGTATTTGTGTACATAAGATTTTTCCATATTTCATGTGTTTAGTTAAAAAAAAAAAAGCATCATATGATATTTTATGCCTAAACACATGAATGATGGGCATACAACTTTAAAATCTAATTATGAGGCAGTGTGTCGAAGAAAAACAGAGAATAATATGGTTCTGTTTAGTGGGGGGGACTCTTTATTCGTTTCTTATACAGGTTTGCTTGGCCTTGATTATATGATACAAAGGGATGGTTTAGGTTCTTTCTTTTCTTTGGTACAGTTGAATTTGCTGATGAAATGTTTGAAGAAATAGGCTGTTTACAAGTTGATTAGAACCACTTATTAATTAATGATGATAAGCATCAAATTCTTTATTTCGTTGGACCAGAAGTAGGTGATAATTAAGGACATGTATCATCTATCATATGTTTGCAAATGGATCAGGAATTGATTCTTAAGTTTTTAATGATTCCTTTACTTTCCTATTAGTCAATGTTGACTACTGATAATTATAAATATAATCTCGTCTATTACTCGAAAATGTTTTATTTATTTATGTTTAAGATGGAGCAGTTTCCGTAAATAATGTTAAAATAAAAAATAATTCCATATATATGTTAGTTGTAAAATTATTTCCCGTGATACCGTTCACGTAGGATTAGTGTAGGGTTGTAAAATCCGAGGCTATAAACCGCTAATAACAATACCAGATTTTAAAAAAATGTCATTACCGGTTCATTTATTAAAACCGCTAATGTTAGCGGTTTATACTTAAAATACTCAGTAACTTATCAGGCTTAATGTTTAGGTTCTTCAAATAGAACCGCTAATACCATTAGAGGTTCTATTTAAAGATCCTCTAACCATTACAGGTTCTTCAAATAGAACCGCTAATGGTATTAGAGGTTCTTCAAATAGAACCGGTAATACCATTAGAGGTTCTTCAAATAGAACCGCTAATACCATTAGAGGTTCTATTTAAAGAACCTCTAAACATTACAGGTTCTTCAAATAGAACCTCTAATACCATTAGCGGTTCTAATTTGTGTAGAACCGCAATCTTTATTAGCGGTTTATTAATAGCCAAAAATCCGAGCCTACGTGAACGATATGATGGGAAACATTTTTTAAAGCAACGTACACACGGAATTATTTTTTATTTTAGAATTATTTACGGAAATTGCTCATTTTAGATGGGTAGAAAAAAGAATTTTTAAAATATAATTGATTAATTGAAGGGACAATCTATAGATATTGTTTAATTGCAAAAGTATATGGAAGTAATAATCCAATAACAACCTAGCAAAATGGTCAAGCAATCAAACGAGTGTTTCTTAACTTAAACGAAGTATACAAAAAGATGAGTTAACTACCAATTTACTTTTTCACTTCTTTTTTTGTCAAGTTGTATGCTTGTATCTTGTATGTGTTGTTATCATTCTCATTTAATTTTGGCACTTTTCAAGCTAAGTAATTTTGAGCTTGGTAAGCCCCGTTCTTTAGAGTTGTTCTGCTCTGCTTTATTGTAATCTGCTCTATACTGCTTAATAATAATAATAATAACAATAATAATAATAGTAATAATAATAATAATAATAATAATAATAATAATAATAATAATTACTTGAGTTGCCGGGGTTACTTGAGTTTCTCAGTCAAGGTTACTTGAGTTTCCAGGTAAGGGTTACTCGAGTTTCTCGGTTAGAGGTTACTCGAGTTGTCGGGGTTACTCAAGTTACTCGGTCAAGTAACCCCTGACCTGACCGAATTACCCGAGTAACCCTTGACCAAACTCCTTAAATAATCCCTGACCGAGTAACTCAAGTAACCCTGACCGAGTAACTCAAGTAACCTGTGACCGAGTAACCCATCGAGTAACCTCTAATGGAGTAACCCTTGACCGAGTGACCCCTATTTGAACCCATCAAGTAACCCTTGACCGAGTAACTCGAGTAACCCCTGATTAGGGATGCTGATTTAATCCGAGTTCGATTCGAATCCAATCCGGTCCGAAGGAAAAAAATCCGATTCAAATTCGTTTAAAATTAGTCCGAATCCGAATTCAATAAAATAGATCCGAATCCGAATAGGAGGTGGATCGAACTTGGACCCTACGCAAAGTCCGATGGAGTCCGATCCGAGTCCGAATCCGAGAGTATAAGCATATGCTCTATAGCTTGGGACAATTATTTGCTTGTTTTGTAGCAAAATTTTGTTATATAACTTGGTTTATAATTTAAATATGTTATGTTTACACTTTAATTGGTATGACAATACAAGCAATTATAGGTATATGACATTACAAAAAATAAAAATAAAAAAATAGTCGGATCATTTCAAAGACCGGATTCGGATTCGAAAATTACGAGTCGGATCGGATTCGGACTCGGATTTTTCGGATTCAGATCCAAGTCCAGGGTTCGTTTACTAAATGGATCGGATTCGGATTTAGCCACATCCAACCCGAATCCGATCCGCTGCCATTCCTACCCCTGATTGAATAACTCGGGTAATCCCTAACAAAAAACTCAGGTAATTTCTGTCGCACGGTGTGACCTGCTTCACCAAAAAGTTGCCGTAATATCGCCACTTTCAAGGTTTAAAACTTATCTCTGTTTTTTTTAGTTGACACGTTTTGAATTTAGCACTATTCACACACTCTTCTTGGACTGTGTTTTGTGCTTCATATATAATGAAAAATGTAGTCATGTGATCTTGTTAGATTCGTCACGATATAGATTTTTAAACTATCAACTTTCATAATTTTTGCTTATTGGTAATTAAAGATATTAAGGGTTTAATTTGTGCATTAGCAAACGCGACTAAAGAAAGGTGTTAACTAAAAAGAAACGAAGGAAGTATATGCAATGATACGGGCTATCGATATAAATGGGTCAGGTATTTGCAATGGATCATGTCTACTACTAGTCAAATATCCATATAGGCCCCCATCACTCTCCATGTGGAGACCTACTTCCGACCACGTGGACACTTGCTACTCACTTGAAAAGAGCGCAAACTTTTAGCTGGTCTCAAGACCAGCCATATTTAGTTGGTCCCTCATTGTAAAAATGAACATTTAACATAACAAGAATGAACATTTTCATGGTTGATCCTTCATTGTAAAAATGAATATTTAATATAACAAGAATGATCATTTTCTTGCTATAGGATATTATTTCTTACAAAATTAAATATTCATTTTCATACTATCAAACATTCATTCTTATAATATTAATGTTTATTTTCATACTATCAAATGTTCATTATTATAATATTAATGTTCACAATACTGTATAACAAAAATGAACATTTTTTTTGCTATAAGATATTTATTCTTTCAAAATTAAATGTTCATTTTCATACTATATCAGTGGTTCATTCTGATAATATTAATATTCACAATTTGGGAAAATGTTCATTCTCGTAATATCAGACATCCATTCTTATAATATCAGATTTTCATTCTTAATGTTCACAATTTGAAAAAATGTTCATTCTTGTAATATTAGATGTTCATTTTTGTAATATCAGATGTTCTTTCTTATAATATTAATGTTCACAATTTTCATACTATCAAATGTAATTAATTAATCAAAATTGAAAATGTAGATAAAATCAACCAAAATTGCAATGAAATTTGGCAAAATTCCTCCATAATAATCAAATAAAATTGCTACAAAAAGTCTAGCTTGTAATTAAACAATTATGCTACTAGTACAAAGAAAATTGCAAAATTACCGCTTTTTCTAAGGTTGTTTTTCATATTATTGGGATGCTGCTCTACTTTTATCTCGAATATCCATGTTTATGCATGTTATTTTGATCTCTAAGCTTTGTAGTTTGATAGATTATGGTGGTTTTGAGAGGAAATAGAGAGACAAAATGATAGTTAAAGAGAAAAAGTGATGGATAGAGAGAGAAAATGGGTATGACAACTTTTAAAAATAAAAAAATTATATATTTTTTTCTTTTATAAAAGGTTTGTATATGATTTGACAATATGTGACCTGCTGATGTCACGCGTGCATCAGCGAGGGACTATTTATATAGGTGGTCTGGAGACCAGCTATTAGTAACTGTTGGCAAGAGACCATCGTGGACTTGCAAATGGCACTTGCGTTGGGGATTTTTATGAATTCCCCTAGATATCTTACTTCTAAGATATAATATTTTATAATTTACTCTCAAATTACTTTTTAACCATATCAAATCAGTACTAACTTTAGCTACTAAAGCGGTAATTCTCGGATAAAACCCAAAACCCCAAGGACAGCTAATCTACGTTAACTGTAATTAAGCGGTAAACCATCACTTATATAGAAAGAAATAAGTTGGTCACACCGAAAACAAAACCTTAAACCTTTTAATTTAGATGAAATAACTCCCTTACCAATTGATCCAAGTACTTGTTAATACCCTGTCGGTACATTTTGAGAAGTCCCCATTAGCATGACACCAATATTACATTTACATAGTTTCCATTTTCCAATAAAAGAGAAAAACAAGACATTCTATCCTTGAATTCCCATCATTTTACCGCGTTCATACATATTTGTACATGGTTTGTTGGACCCCCGCATTTATACGAGTGCCTAAAGAATCTGTAATGCCTAAAGAATTTTGCTTTGTAGAGCCCTTCTTTCTCTCTCTACTTAACCCTTCACACACCCTTCACTCTCTCTCTCTCCTCTTCCTTCTACTGCCATCTCAGTGCTCAGACTTTCTCGATTCTCAAATTTGGCGATCGACCTCTCATTTATTCTGGGTGAGCATCTACTTTTCATTTTTTTTCAACCCCATGTTTTTTTTTTCTTATTATTCTGAATATTATCACTTGCAATTTTTAATCTTTTTTTGACCCCTTTTCACCCCTTTACATATCTTGTTTGTGTATTGCATCCATATTTGTTGATACCCATTTAGTTTTTTTGAGGTTTTGCATCCTGATTTTCTGTAAGTTTTGTTATCTCTTTGTTTTTATGATGATACTTTAATGTATTTAGTTCCTGATTTATTTTAGACTTTGGTGCTTTTTTGTCCTTTTGAACCCTAATTCTTAATTGGGTTTATGAGTTTAAGATCATTTATATGGTTGTTGGGAGAATTTGGGTGTGATTGGAGTTGTTTCATTTGATTCTCAAATGGGTTTTGTGTTAGGATCATGTGTGATTGTTGGGGGAAATTTGGGTGTGATTAGGATTGTTTTATTTTATTCTTAATTGGTTTTTGTGTTAAGATCATATGTATGATTGTTTGGAGAAATTTGGGTGTGATTGGGTTCGTGTTTAAGATCATTTATTGTTTGGAGAATTTCAGGTGTGATTAGTGCTGAAGTGTTGTTTTTGTAGTGAAGTTGAAATCACAATTTGGCTTTTGTTTATGATGATTTATGTGTTTGTTTGGAGAAGTTTCTGTATGATTGGATTGTTAACTGAAGTGGAAATATTGTTTTGGAGGTTTAATTGTGGTGTTTTCTAAGGGTTTAGGATCAGAAGTGGAATTATCTGATATCTGAGTGTGCTCTAAATATTTTGATGCCATTGGATCTTAGTTTATGAGGGAATGATTTTGTGGGCTTCTTTTTTTTGATGAATAAACATCTCATGGATTGAGTTTGGTATGGCAACAATAACCAGTATAGTCGTATAGATTCTGCTTCCCAAGAGGGATGGGGGGTGGGGATAAGAGATTGAATTGTTTAGGGTTATTAAACCAAATGATGTCATATGAGAATATTTCACCTGTGAAAGCTACTTTGTACTGTTCTTAAGAGGGCGTTGTTAGTTGGAAGCTTAGAAGTGGAGGGTACTATTTCCATTTGACAATTTCTGACAAGTTTCATTCTGAATCAATTGTGTTCTGTTGAATGGATTTGTTGATGGATCTGTTGCAGGATCTGTACTGTATTATTCTCTTATGGCTAAGGCCGCTAAGCATCATTTTATCCATTAGATATGCCATCAAGTGTGAAGCCTTGTGATATTGCATTAATATTTCTGACATGATTGAAGTTGTGCTCTTTATTTTGTTGTAGCTACATAGGATCCTTTGAATTTTGAGATTTATAATGAGGAAGGGTTTGAAGAGAAACAGCTGCAAGTCAGCATCACACCAGCTCTTTAAGGATAAAGCAAAGAATCGAGTCGATGATCTTCAGATGATATTTTCAGATCTGCAGTCAGCAAGGAAGGATAGCCGCACGCTTGATGCTACAGTTCTTGAAGAGCAGGTCTATCTAATGTTACGTGAATGGAAATCTGAACTTAATGAGCCTTCACCTGCGTCGTCTGTACAAGTGAGGATTTCATATATTTGTTTCTTTACTTCCTGTTATTAGTGCTGCATGTTCTATGATGAAGAAAAGGAGTATGGACAATTATGACTAAACTGGCTTCTTGTAGAACGATAGTCTTGGTACATTCTCTTCGGACATCTATCGGCTGTTGCACCTTTGTGATGAAGAAGATGATGCTACAAGTCCATTTGAGCTTCCTCTACCAAAGTCTGAACCTGATGTTCAAAAGTTTCAAGCTGGAGATGCTATAGGCTTCCAGGAGGTAGTTTACTTCCTATTTCATATTCATGGCTCTCAATTATATGGAAACTGAGAAAATTTATGCATTGGTGAGGAACACCTACCTCACCTTGCACATTGTGGAAACTTTAGTCTTATTTTCTAAATGTTGCGTAGGCATTCAGTGTCATATAAAGTCATAGAGATTCGTGTTTGGCACTTCTGGAAATGACACAAGAAATTGCAGGATAGAGGAAAGCTAAGACATATTTTGAAAGCAAAAACTTGAATAAAATGGCTCTGCTTTGCACCTAGCTTCCCGCCTCTGGTAGAAGAAGTGGGATATGAATAATTAGTATACCATAGATGTTGTCAATCCTTTATGCACCAGGAGGCTTCTCATGAATGTTAGTGAAAGAAGTTGGGATATGATTGAGGGTACATAGTTCAACCTTGTTGAGTTAGCTTTGTCACTTTGTGAATGCTTTAAGTTCATCAGCATGTGATGCATGAATTCTCTTTTTTCATTTCTCAAAAAGAATAATAACTCCCTAGACAAGGCTCAAAGATCTGAGTTACCTTTGCATTAGAGATCAAATCAGCAAACACCTGGCTTTTGGAATTTGGAAACTCCTTGGCTTTTGTTCTATTCCCTCTATTCTAAAATAAAAGTCTCAATTCACGGTTTCACCCAAAAATCTTGTCCCTAAATAAAAGTCCCATTACATCTTTATCTATTTTTATTCACTTTTAATCAAGTATATATTGTTGTTATTGTTATGTTTTAATCAGTTATTTATTTATTTTTTTAATATTCACCTTTAATTAACCAAACCCCACTGTTGTATTAGAGACGTCAACTTTAGGTTACTCTCCCCATCCCCAATTTTCTGATTACTTTGGAATTCGTGGTTTTAAATGTTGTGAGCCATGAGAGTTACAGCTGTCAAACAATAGTGGGGAATGGAATTGCTGGTGCATATTTTATTTATTTCTTGATTGACTTTTGCAGTTACCTTCAATTTTGCATTCCTGTTTTGATCTTTTTTTAGGTTTACCAGGTGCAACGCATGTTTTGAGTAGAAGACTTCCAATATATATTTTGAAATCTAACCAACTTTAAGTTCTTTCTGTTGATCGGAGCCTCATATATGTGAGCTTTGTTATGGATTTATCTGATTTTTGGAAACCAAAATAAAGGCCTAATAAACCCTCTTTCCTTATGGTGTATTCTCTTTCCCGTACTTCTGGTACCACATGATAACAAATGCTGACTTTTTATGCCAATTAGTGTGTAGGAGAACTTCTTGACTTGTATCACTCCTTTTCTAAGATAATATTATGCAATCTGTGGGACCTTTGCTAGATAGGAAAAAAAATGAATGTTCAAGATATGCTATCCTATTCCAAGGAACAAAAAGAAATTGCAAGAAAGTGAACAATATTTTTAGGAATGGAGAAAAGGTGCAAGATATCAACCTCTTATCTTATTTGATTGTAAAGGGCTGTTTCCCCTGTCTACCCAATCTGATACAAGATTAGAACCTGCTAATGAATCATACCCAGGATGGTGTGATTGGATCCTTTGACACCTATTTGGGCTATTTCACTGATGATTTGTGGGCTTGTGGCATTTGTGAAAACAAAGGAAGATATTATAGATCTAGATTTTGGAGTGAAAACCCTACTCTTTAATTTGTGGAGAAATTGATATTAAAAGTAATTAATTGAGTTGTGCTATCTTCATGGATTTGCAACCTAAAAGTGGTCTCATTTGCTCCATTAAACGAGTCTCTAGTCACCAGCCTTCGTAGATTCCGTTCCAGGGAGAGAGAAGAGATGCTGAAAAAACAGTTGGAATTATATTATTCCAAATTTTCTTTGTGATTTCTTTTTCATTTTTTTTGTTTGTTCTAGCTGAAACTTTCATTTTTGGTGTTGTTGTCTTGCTGGAGCAGCCTAAGCGGGGACTTATCTCCTGTATTTCCAGAACCTTATGCTTAGTTCATGTCTTCCAATTATAGTTCCCTCATTTTTCTACTTCACCGAAAAGGCAAAAAAAAAAAAACAGAATAATTAATAAAAGAGCTACAATGTAGAAAGGAGAACAAAATTGTTTGTTATGGCCCATCATTTACATTAAGTATTTTGTAATCACTTAGTGTTTTGTATATGAAAACTTCATTGTGGAAACATAACTTGAATTTTCCCGCACTCAAAATTTTAAATTTTATAAATGGAGTCCTTTGAGTTGTGCGTCTTAATTTCAGTGATTTTCTTTTCTTTTTGATAAAACCTCTTTTTTTTTTTTTAAACAGTCATGTTTTATGATTTTTTTTTAAAAAAAACTTTCATTATCTGTAGTTGCTCTTAGATCTTGTTGTAAACTGCGACAGTTAAACTAATCTTGTTGAAAATGTTTAGAAATTAATATGGTAATTGACTTTGAAGTTGGCTTTAACAGGGCCCTGAAGTCAAGCCTGGATCACTGGAGCAGAATTTCTCACCAGTTGATCAATGCAAAGGATCTCCTGGATTGCGCAGTTTGACAACGACTAATATGGAAATGGCCAACCAGCTGGATTACAATCAATTTAATCTGCATGTGGACCTTGAGCATCATTATCTTAGTGGATATAATGGCGTTGATGTAAGTGCTCTGTACGCACATCCAATTTCAGGATTTCTGCCAAATGTATGCCCACCACCTGCTGCTTTTTTGGGTCCAAAATGTGCACTATGGGATTGTCCTAGGCCTGCCCAAGGATCAGACTGGTGGTTAGATTACTGCAGTAGCTTCCATGCTATTCTTGCATTGAATGAGGGCCCTCCTGGAATGACTCCGGTCTTACGTCCAGGAGGCATTGGCCTGAAGGATGGCTTGCTTTTTGCTGCTTTGAGTGCGAAAGCACAAGGAAAAGATGTTGGCATTCCGGAATGTGAGGGGGCAGCAACTGCAAAGTCACCTTGGAACGCTCCTGGTAAGTTTCTGTTACATGCTTATCAACTTGTTACCCCATTTTCCTATAAATGTTATAGTTTCATGTTGTAGAAATTACATTTGCTACTGTAAGATTCAACAAAATTATTTTCCCAAATTACCTTTATGGTAACGCTCTACTTCATAATTGGGCACATTTGTCAATGTTCAACAAAGTTGTTCTCCGAAAATAACCCTTCAGATCACATTCTACTTACTTTGTTAATGGTTGATAGCCTTTATCAATCACAAGAGTTGTGTGATAATCTTAGTGGGACGGCATGTTGTTCCTTTTTTTTTCTTGGATTTGTCATAATTTTTCCGTTTCCCATTTGCAACATTTGCTATGTGTTCATTTAGCATATATTTTCCATATTATTGCAGAACTTTTTGATCTCTCAGTTCTTGAGGGGGAGACTATTAGGGAGTGGCTCTTCTTTGACAAACCTCGAAGAGCATTTGAGAGTGGAAACAGAAAGCAGAGATCATTACCAGATTACAGTGGCCGAGGGTGGCATGAGTCGAGAAAGCAAGTTATGGATGAGTTCAGTGGGCTGAAAAGATCTTATTATATGGATCCTCAACCACTGAACAACTATGAATGGCATCTCTATGAGTACGAGATCAACAAGTGTGATGTGTGTGCACTGTATAGATTGGAACTCAAGTTGGTGGATCGTAAGAAAACTCCTAGAGGGAAAACAGCAAATGATACTGTTTCTGAGCTCCAAAAGCAGATGGGTAGACTTTCTGCAGAGTTTCCGCTTGATAACAGGCGTCCACTTAAAGGAAGGGCTAAGTTAAACAGCAAAGATGGTGTTGGAAATCTCCGCTCTGATCCCAATCAATTGATCAGTGGAGATAAGTCATTTGATCATGGAGTTGGCCCGCCATATGGCTATCTTGTGGAGAATATAGGTGATTACTACCTGAAATAGTGAGAGAGAGCAACAATCTCAGACATGTCTAGTTGGCGGGTTAGTTCATCTACTGACAGTTCCATATTAGGTTTTGATCATCTCCAATAACATTGGTGAGATCCTCATTTTTTAAATCTGAGGTTCTTGTATATAATTTATCGTGGTTTTTAGCTTAAACAAAGACAATGGCTTCTGTCATTGTTGGAGTATATCTGACAAGTGAAGAGGGGTTACAAACAGCTTAAAAATCGCTTCTATTTACTTCTATAGTGAAGGGGTATCACATTTGGTAGGGTGGCTGTACATTCTAATGCTGGTTTCTACATGATTTGGAGACTGCTCGTCGGATGCTTTTAATGTCCTACATAAATTATGTAATAGCTTCTGTTGCACTTCATTTTCTGCTATGAGATGAGATACATGTCAACTCTCAATCGTTGTCATCATCTCCCACATTTATGTAAACAACTTATCATGTCATGTATGACAAGTAATCCTTGATATTTTGCTGTAACTTCAGATATTTGAAGATGCCAATTACATTCCTTAATTAGTGACAGGAAATAATTGGATACTTATATCTGGATACTTGATTTGTTGTTTTAGTGAAATTGACTCTTAAAATGAGCTAAATGTGCACAATGTCCCAGCACATCTAAATCTGGCTGTTTTATCCATTTTATTTCAGAAGAAAGTGATTTAGGGTGAAAGTTATTTGAAATAAATTAAATCAAATCCAAATTTATTCTAACTGGATTTATTACTACTACTTTTAGAAATTCAAATCTTATTTATTTATTTATATATTTCAAAGATTGAATCTTTGAATTGGATCCTTAAAACTGAACTGTTCAAATTTGTATGGTCAAATTATCCTCCTAAAAGGATGAAAATGCTGGTGTTATATCTTTGATCTATTTTAAGCTTAAAGGTCAACAGTCAATGTTTGAGCTTATAACGTCATAAAAATAAATTTGTTATACATGTATGAAATGTAAAATTTTTATTATAATGGAATCATATCAAAGTTGAGTTAATGGGATTTCAGATTGAATTGGATTTAAAATCCTAAAACCAAATTTTATTAATATCTAGTCTTTATAAATTTTACAAGTATGAAAACGGAAATAAAACCGTAATAAGATACGTCTTGGAGATCGCAAAAAGTCAAATGGGGCAAAAATTTAGGGACAGAGGGAGTACTAACAAGCGTGGTTGGTGCAATCACTGCTGTTACAAAAGGCACTAAGTTTCCATTCTCGTGAGTGACCATCATTAGTGGGTGGATGACTTTTGAAAAACGTCTCCTGACTTGAAATCATTGAAAGAGAAAGGGGTTCTGCAGTTGAAAATCACACTATTAAAGGTGCAAGCAAAATTATGTGGTACAAAAGGTATAGAGAAACTGAAGCTCGCTCTTATTAAGGCGAATTATAAGACGTGCTCATAGAATAGGTGCACTCAGGTGTGATTTCCTTTTCTCCAAAAGTCGCATTAGTAACACTCAGTTTTCAATCTGCTGGAATTGCAGATACTGAGGCCCATTTGCCTGTACATCATCTGAAGCAACATAGCCGATTCTGCAAGCACCATATATTCTTTAGAATCAGGACAGTCCAACATTCTATACACAGCTTTGTCTATATGAGAGATGCTTTGTTCCCAGTCATTATTTAAGTATACGAACAAGTGGTCATTAGGAAACAAACAGTCATTCAGGATGTAATCAGCAATAAAAACAATGAATCATGCTGTCTCTTCCAAAAATTTAGCACTGTTTGGAAAATGTCAACATAAAATGGTGAAACAAATTGAAAAAGTTCAAAGATCAAAATATTTAGCATTGTATTTTTTTTAATATATTAATGGTGGTTATATAAACTCGAGGGAGAGAACAAACCTTGGCACTGTTGGAACATTTATGGAATAAATGGAGCTTATGTATCATATATGAAGTTTATATTATGCTATGAGTTGAGGAGGATTAGTATAATGATTATACTTAGACGTATAGCAAAGCAAGATGTATAAAAAGTGACAAAACAAGGCAAAATTGACGAATTTGTGCTTCGCCCTGGCTGCCAGGGCAATCTTGCCTTGTAGGGCGAGCACGAGTAAAAATTGTCAATTATCTCAATTTCATTGAGATGTTGCTCGCCCTCGGTAGGGCTCAATTGCCCGGTCTGCCAGGGCGAAGGGAGTTTGTCAGTTTTTACATGTTTTACAAAAGTGTTGCTCGCGCCCGGTAGGGTTCCATTGCCCGGTCTGACCGGGCAAAGTTCAGAAATGACGGTTTTGACAGTTTTTTTAACAGTTTGCTTTGTGAACGGACATATCCGTTGGAATTAAAACTGCTCTTCATATAAACTCTATAAATAGGAGTTTATATGACATATATGAGGGATGAGATTAGAATTACATATCATTCTTGCTTACTTTGAGAGAAAATCTGCAGTAATTTTCTTAGAGTGAAAACAAACACATTTCTACTCAAACTTTGTTGAATTAGTTTTGTAAGAACAAGCAAAACTAATTGGTTTTTCATTGTATCCCAATAGTGTTATCGTGTAACTCGATTGTTCCAAAGAGAGTCGATAAATAACTATTAGGAAAGCGTTTACCACGTGCCTTGAAGAATTTATCCGGTCTCTTTGAACATCAATTTTCATTGATATTTCTAATAGGCACATGTGATAGTACGTACTTTGCGCAACTGTCTCTTAGACTCACATGCAAGTTCCAGAATGTCTTCCACACAGCAGGACTATTGGGATATATTTTAGGAAATAAGATAATTGTGAATATTGTGAAAATATATCCTAGAGAATATTGTGAACTATTTTAGGTTATTTGGTCTTGCCCTCCAAATATACCTAATATATAAATATTGTATGTGGCCATTGTGATTAATGAGAAATACAGAGAAATATTCTTGAGATTAATTTAACATAGTATCAGAGCTTAGATTTGATCCAAAATTTATTTTTTTTCGATGAATTGATCGCACGAAATTTACATAACTTCGTGAAATCGTGAGGAGTGTAAGAGTTCACATAATTTTTTTCTTTTTTGATCGGAACAACGTTTCGGATCCTTTCCTTGCGGCATCCTACTGTTTGTGGGATCATTTTTTGAGTGACAATTTTCTTATAATTGTGAGAGTTCACAAATACACATATTGGGAGTGGTGATTGAGATTGAGGGAATACATATTAAGATTGTTCATGTATTTATTTGTGAGTCAGTGAGGGTTCACAAAGTCAATTATTTAATATACTTCTTTGCTTGTGACGATTTGTGACAACTTTTATCAGTGACGATTTGTGACAATTTTTGTCAGTGAGGTTTCTTTGTGATTTTAATCACTAAGAGGAATATTGTGATCAGTTGTGTGATGGCTACTTCTCGGCTCTTGTAAGGGGCTGCTGTTAGGGGTGTTCAAATCCGGGTACCCGGGATTTTGGGTACCCGGTTTTTCGGGTAGTTAAAAAGTCGGCCCATATTCCGACCCGGATAACTCGGGTACCCATTTGTCGGGTACCCGTTTTTCTCGAGTCGGGTCTTAGGGTATCCGAATTTAAAACCTGAAAAAAAAATAAATAAAAAAACTTCACTGAGTTATTTTTTTATATTAACCTATTTCCCAAACATCGATTGAAGCTATACCAAGTCCAAATACATAGTGTAATTTTCCACAACATAAACAATTTAAATACAGAAGCAATTATAATTTCCATTGGTATAAAATACTTGAGCAATAGAAGTTTAGAACAAAAGATGCTTGAAAGCATTTGACAAGTATAATATAAATGGTATACAAAGGAAAGATGATGACTTGGAGTTTGCAAATGGGGAGCTCCGTCTACGAGTAATAATGATTGTAAATCGATGAGTCTTTTTGCTTATCAAGAAGGTTACTCCATTTATTTTGTTTCAAATTTTGTCTCATAGTCATAGAATAAGCATGAGACAAGGAGGAAAGAGAAAATTATGAGGATAAAGATGGATTTAAGATATCTCAAAACAAGAAAAAATAAAATAAAAAGTGTCTGAAGCGAGAGTGGCTGCGGCAAGCATGAAGGAGTATTTAAATGAAGAGCTAAAATTGAAACCCTAACATTTAGGGCCTAAACTATGGAATAGTTGTACAGAAGCCCAAAATATTTCAGAATTTTTTTAAAAGTTTCAGGTACTAGCGGGTAGTCGGGTACCCGTTCGAGTTACAAGCGGCCCATGTCCCGACCCGTGACCCGAGAATTTTAGTGGGTTGGGTACCCAGCCCAGAAAATTGGATAAAAAAACTCTAATTACCCGTCGGGTATTTTGCGGGTCGTCGGGACGGGACAAGCGGGGCGGGTTTTTTTTAACACCCCTAGCTGTTGTTACCACCTCAGATGGGGCAACCCTTGTAGGGGTCACAACGGCTCAAATACAACAACTACTTGATCATTTAAACTCTATTCCGCCCAAGCTTCCCGGTAAACACGATTTGGGTTGGATTATAGACACCGGTGTCTCAAACCATGTGACTTGTGATCTTTCTCTTTTGAGAAATGTGACGAATGTGAGCCATTATCCGGTGGGATTTCCGGATGGGAATTATGCCAATGCTTCCAAAATTGGATTGGTTATATTGCAAGGGGACTTGACTATTAATAATATTCTTTATGTGCCTCAATTGAATTGCAATTTAATTTCGACGACTCAATTATGTGATGAATCAAATTGTGTCATGCAATTCACTAATAAACTTTGTGTTATAGGTACTACGTAGCGGAAATAAACATGAATCATATTCATACAGTACCTAATCCCAAGATCTAATGCATAACACATAAAGAACATATAATCGTACCTTTGAAGCGTGATTCCACGTGCGATCGAGCAAGAACAAGGAAGACAAAGAACCTCAAACGTGATTCCTCTACTTGGTCCACAGGTACGGATTAAGACCTCCACTAATGCTAGTTAGTCGCGATCGAACTCTTCAATCGACTTTCTACGGAGAAGTGCGAGCAACGAACCACCATGAACCACCACGAACCACCACACGCGCCACTAAGGTGGCCGACCGTACGGACGAGGGGAGGAGAGAGAAAGTCGTGAGTTAGAGAAAGGAATTAGGGTCTTTGGGATTGGTTGCCTTGATGTCAAAATACACTGTGTGTGAATTATGACTTCTTGCTTGCAACCCTAGGCATGGATCTTATTTATAGATCTCATCTCTAAATAAGAGCCCATGTCAAAAGCCCAAAACCTAATTCTAATCTAACTATGATAGCCCAATCCATTTCATGATCAGTTAATTGCTCATGAGACCCATTAATGGGCCTCTAACTTGCTTAACCCAATACCCTTGTGTGTGACCTCATAGGATCCATTCTAGCGGGCTTTGGACCATTTGACTAGCCCAAAGATAATCTCTCATAGTCTAGCAACAGATGATGACGCCCCAAGAGAACGAACTTATTATCTCCATAATAGTGATCCTTGATATATCTAGTAATTGCACTTACCGAAGACACAACTCCTTCACTACCGACGAGGAAGGTGATTGGAGCGGGTGAACGAGTGGATGGACTATACTATTTCTGGGGTGTTCCTATGGTGAAGGCTTTGAAGATAGATGGGGATCAATTGACAGAGTTGTGGCATCAACGTATGGGGCGTCCTTCGGGAAAGGTTCTTCAACAACTTCCTTTTGTGAGTCTTAGTAGCAATAAATTTAAAACATGTGATATATGTCCTCGGGCAAAACAACATCGGAGTAGTATCCCTTTGAGTCAAAATAAAGCTAGTCGAATTTTTGAACTTGTTCACTTAGATTTATGGGGGCCTTACAAGACATCTTCGACTTGTGATGCTCATTATTTCTTAACTTTAGTAGATGATTATTCTAGAGGTGTGTGGACTTATTTATTAAGAAATAAAACGGAAGTTGAATATATGTTTCTTAATTTTGTTGCTATTGTACGACGACAATTTTCTCAAGAGATTAAAGTGGTTCGTATTGATAATGGAACATAATTTAATTCCTTAAAAAATTATTTCTTTAAAAATGGGATATATTTTGAGACCTCTTGTGTGGGCACGCCTCAACAAAATGGGTGTGTTGAGAGAAAACATCAACATATCTTGAATGTGGCTAGAGCTTTAAGGTTTCAAGCAAATTTGCCTTTGAAATTTTGGGGTGAGTGTGTGCAAGCGGCATGTCATTTAATAAATAAAACTTGATATGTCCAATTTATATAGTGTTTTACCCCCATCCCATGGTCATAATTAGTAGTATTTTTGGCTCTTTAGGGCCACTTTTATTACTAATTTTTGTTTTCTAGTGTTTTCGTATTTTTAGTTGAGTTTTACAGGAAATTGCACTTTTGGAGCATTTTCCCGGGTTTTAATGGATCAACTACGGAAGCTAGAAGGACACGACCACTCTTGAAGCCCAGGATCGGTGAGAGCCGATGATTAAGGGCTCGGTATGTGATATCGGGGCTATTGGATCGATTAATCAAGACCCGATGAGGAAATCCAGATTGGGTCGAGGAATCGAGCCCAATCAAAATCCAAGCCTCGAAGAAGAAACTGGGCCCGATCGGGCAAGCATACGCCCGATCGGGCGGTTGCGCGCATAAGCACCTTCAAGGAAGAAGCGCGCCTGATCGGGCGCGGCATACCAAGCAAGGGCGTTGTAAAAAGGCGGGCCCGATCGGGCGGCCCTTCGCCGGGGCCGCCCGATCGGGCGCGTGTTTTTCTTAGCAGATGATTAGATTTGTTTTAATTTTTTTTTTGAGGAATGTTTAAGTACGAATTATGTACGTAAATTCTGATTACCTTTCTCTTAGACTCTCTCTCTACTTAGTTTTTAGATTCATTCTCTCTCTTATACTTTTACTCTCAACCTCATTCTTAATTCCAAATTTATTTTGGTTACGATTTCTCTTCTCTTAATCTTAGTTGTTTACTTTATTCTTTTGATCATGTCTTGTTTTATTGCTTTGATTAGTTTAGTTTTTATTATGTGTGAGTAGTTTTATCTCTAGGGTTTATGGGGATCCATAAATAATATGAAAGGGGTAATTTATTGTGTTAATTGTCAATGCTAGATTAATTTCCTATTGATTGATTTAATGCTCTGTGACTAGATTAGGCCTGATCTTTTATGCATGAGATTGACAATATTGATTCGAGATTCGACAGATGAGAATTGATGTTTAGGTCTAGTTTCAATAGGCAGGTTAATTTATAAATGGTTAAGTCGAGATTCGAAAGATGAGATTTAATACCGGTAAATTAATTGTGTGATTATAATACGTAGCGAAAACCCTTTATAATCTGATTGATATATGTATTGATGAATGATTATTATATTCTACCCTGAAATATTATTTATTGGTGAACCTATGCCCTAGATCCTTTTATTCATTGTATTCTCCTTATTCTTAACCTTCGTATGTTAGTTTCATATTAGAATTTATATATTGGTTACTTCATAATCTAGATTATATTAGTTAATTAGGAATAGAAAGACTCGTTTCTCTTTGGATTCGACCCTACTTCCCTATCTACATTAGTTAGAGGATTTAGGAATTACTTTTGATCTGGGGATACGACTTTACCCTGTTAAAATTTGGCGCCGTTTCCGGGGAAACGGTTTTATTTTTATTTCTGATTATTTTTGTAGTCTAGGTTATTTGTTTTTGTCACGGAGAACGTTAGTTCTTTGAGGCAAATATCATATTTGATTTTAGTTTTTTTTTTTGTTTATGCCCAGGTGTTCTAGATCAGGGTACATCCCATTCGATCCTGAGATCGAACGATCCTTTCATAGACAGAAGAATTTCTACAAGCAAATTCTGGCGAACTCTGGTGATAATAATAATCACCGCGATCCTCCAACTGGTTCTAGCGATTCAGAGGTATCATCAGACACAGAATCATAGATGACGACTCCAAAGAAGCTTAGTGATTACTCACAACCAAAGCTTACAGATTTTCCACATCTCACCCCTATTCCGGCTCTTGATGGGGTACAATTTGAAATTAAACCTCAATTTATAACGATGATAGAGAGGAAGCAATTTAGTGGAGCCAAGGGTGAAGACCCAAATCTTCACATTGCCGACTATTGTCAATATTGTAATACCATCAGGCAAGCCGGGGTCACACAAGACCAAATCAGGGAGATTCTCTTTCCTTTCTCTTTAGCTGGAAAAACTAAATTGTGGTTTAATGGCTTAAATAGAACTGCACTTGGTATAACTGACTGGGAAACTCTTGTTGTGAATTTTTATAACAAGTATTATCCGGCAGAGAGAACAACCGTACTACGGAATGCGATTCAGAACTTTGCCCAAGAAGTCGATGAATCTTTATATGAGGCTTGGGAGAGGTTTAAGGACCTACAAAGAGAATTCCCCCATCATAATTTAGCACAATGGCAGTTAATCCAAGCCTTTTACAATGGCATTGGAAATTCTTCTAGAATAATTTTAAATTTTGCAGCTAGTGGGAGATTTATGAATCTTAATGTTGATGATGCAGGTCAGGTTATTGAAGATATGGCGATAAATTATTCCCAGTATGGGAATCCTAGAGGCTTTGCTAACAAGGGGAAGTATAGTGTTGACTCTGTATCCTTTTTGCAAGCTCAACTGACCTCTATCTGCCAAAAATTAGATAATCTTAGCACTGCTAATGTAGCTAATGTTTCTGCAATTAATAATAATTCTAATGAGGCTTTCTGTGAAAATTGTGGAATTTTAGGTCATTGGGAACAAGATTGCAGGAGTTCCGTGGAGCAAGTTAATGCCTTTCAAGCTTATAGGTAGAATAACCCATACTCCAACATCTACAATCCTGGGTATCAGAATCATCCGTACCTTTCCTACCGGAGTACTAATGTTCAAAATCCACCACCACAAGAACCACAGGCACCACAGCAACAACAACAGAAATATTACCACCCCAATGCTGGCTAGAAAAACCAACCACAACAATCCTCCTCATCTTCCAACCCCTCTTTGGTGGAAATTAGAGCGATGTTGGTTAATATGCAGAAGCACATGGAGAGTAGAGATGCGCAAATTGATTCAATTCTAGCACATAATAAAATTGTAGATAATCAAATTGCGCAACTTTCCGCTACTCTACAAGCCCGCCAACAGGGAGCTCTGCCAGCACAGCCGACCAGGCCTACGGATCAAGCCTATGAAATTACTCTAAGGAGTGGTTCAAACTATGAAGGGCCCCCTATGCTCAGAGTTGATGAACCTGTTTTATTAAATAATGCTAATCTTGATTCCGTTAAACCAAACAATGTAGTTAATAGCCCTGTAGGGCTAAAGCATAGTACTAATACATCTAATTTTGCATTACAAGGTACGACTCTAGAGAAGGTGGCCACTCCAGATAAGAGCAATAATGCTCCAAAGCCAATTATCAAACTTCTATTCCCCAATCGTCACTTGAAGACAAACTTGGATAAGCAGTTTGGTAAGTTCCTGGAGATGGTAAAAGATTTGAGGGTAACAGTTCCCTTCACTGAATTAATCACACAAATTCCTTCGTATGCAAAATTTATGAAATAAATATTGACAAGGAAAAGGTCTATTAGTGAGGTAGAGACAATAGCTTTCACTGCAGAGTGTAGTGTCGTACTTCAAAATAAGTCTCCACCTAAATTAAAAGATCCGGGTAGTTTTTCTATCCTTTGTCATATTGGCAATCTAATGATTGATAATGCATTGTGTGATTTGGGTGCTAGCGTTAGTGTCATGCCATTATCTGTGTGTTCCAAGTTGAATATGGGTAAATTAAAATCTACTAATATTACTCTACAAATGGCCGACCGTTCTTTCAAATACCCCTTAGGTGTTTTAGAGGATGTCCCCGTTAGAGTAGGTAAATTTTATATACCCGTTGATTTTGTTGTTCTTGATATGGCTGAGGATATGCAAACCCCAATTATTTTGGGTAGACCATTCCTCAACACTACAGGAGCAATCATAGATGTGAGAAGTGGCAAGTTAACACTATCAGTAGGGGACGATAAAATTGTTTTCAATATTAATAATACCCCTAAAAGCCCCATGACAGAGGAGAAGTGCTTTAGTAAATGTGGTTGAGAATTATTCTAATAAGCCCCAAGCTCTTGAAAAAGATCCCTTAGAGGCGGTATCTTGTGTTGCATCCCTTTCAGATGAGATAGACAAATGGAAGAAGGAAGTTGATGCAATAGAAAGAGCACTCTACACTGTTGGCCTTGGTTTTGAGGACGAAAAGGTGGAATCAATCAAGCAAGTTGTGCAATTTGAGCCTACGGTAAGTGTTCCGCCAGATCGAGTTGCAAGTGTTAAATGCAATGACAATTTGAAGCAACCCTTGATCAAAGAAGGATCTTTGGTGCGTAGCATTGAAGGACTCCCAATCCAAGTCAAGGAGGATCCACCAGACAAAGTGAATTGGCGTCCCACAGGGCATGTCAGGAAGCCGCGTCGTAGCCAAAACACCGCTAGACCGGGTGAGAAACCGCCCCATCAAGCGTTTGGCCAAGGGTCCTAGTTATTGTACTTGGTAAGAAGGTCGTGCGGGACCTCGATAAACCAGCGCTTTGCGGGAGGCAACCCGTATTTCTTGCTTTCTAGACTAAATTTTCCCTTATTTTTATTTTTATTTCTTTTAGAGAGGTGAGGAGAGTGAATTTTACCTTTCATGAGTGTTTTGTACATGTTTTAGATCACAAAGTACGGAGGTTTCAAGAGAAAAAGGCGAAGAAAGAGAAGCTCCAAGCTTGGGTACGGGCCCGATCGGGCGCGCACCTAAGGTCAGAATTGAAGAATATTTCGCCCGATCGGGCAAGGATTCCCGATCGGGCGCAAAATATTGATTTTATCGGAGCTTTATTTCGCCCGATCAGGCAAGGGGTCCCGATCGGGCGCGAAAGTGAGGGAAGAAATCAAGGGAAATTTCGCTCGATCGGGCGGAATTTTGGAGAAATTGAGTGCCACAAAAAGAAATATCAGGCGAGCAAATGGCGATTCCCAGGTTCGAGTTCGCGCCCGATCGGGCGCGCACTTTGCAAATCAGCATAAACTACCTTCGCCCGATCGGGCGTGCCTATTTTATCCGGAGGATTTATTCTCCTTCTCCCTTTCTCTTTTCTTTTTCTTTCTTACTTCTTCTTTTTCTTTCACACTTTCTCTCTCTAAAACCTCCATTTTCAAACCTTCAACTTCACTTTCAATCCAAGATCTCCTCAAATTCACCCATCAAAACCTCAAAATTTTTACATATTCTTAATCCTCCCACCTTCCTCTACATTCTCCACCCACTTTCTCCCACTTTCTCTCATAAATTCTTCTAACCCTTAGAGAGAGAAAGCTTCAAATACCCAATTTTCCACCTACATATGGCTTCAAAGCGTTCTAGGCAATAAAGGGACGAAAGTTCGAGGCAACAACAACCAGTAGTCAACCCGGAGCTTCAAGTACCGGGATGGGAGGAGGTTGTTATCACCTCGGAGGAACAACGGCTAGGATGCTAAATCTCATCGATAGACAGGTAATCTCAACCCGCTTTGTTCATCATCCAACGTTATCTAGACTAGGTCTTGATAAATATGTGGAAAAATTGTTTAAGGGTATAGGCATGAGTGGTTTCTTTCAAATGTGCCATGATACATATGATTATTTAACATTAGAATTTATCTCTAGTTTTAATGTTATTAAAATGAATGATATAATCACTCATGTGCAATTCCGATAATTGAACAACGATGTGCGTTTAACTCTTAAAGAATTTGGAAAGTTGTTAGAATTAAAATCGGATAAACAATCGAACCCTCCTAAGCCACATTGTTGTGGTCTACAAGAGACTCACTGGGGAGGGTTTGGCCAACCTCCAACACGCCAAAGGGACGTGGATTCAACATCCCGTCCAAAAGTTTTGGCAAAGATTTGTCGGCCTCACTATATTTGGGAGGCATGAACCGGCAAATGTGAGGAGGGATGAATTAGAATTATTGGCATCCTATGTAATCCCTAATACTGAAAAATTGAACATACCCCATAGGATAGCCAATCACTTCCAAAGGGCGGCCAATGCGGCCGAAGCGGGTAGGTTTAGGGCACCTATTTATTTTGGGGGGTTAGTGACCCATATTGCCATCAAACACTAGGTTGGAACCCGGATGGGCATAGGAAAGTAGCGGGCTCAAACCTTATGGACCTAGCCTATTTAGGGAGCCTAAATTGGGTGCAACCCGTGGGAGGTGACACTTGGTGGATAGTCCACTGACAATCGGGTAGAAGAGACCAAGCCTTTACCTTACCCAACCCCGCCTTGACCAAATTTGAGAAGGGGAAGCCTTCTTACACATTTGAGATTAACGGTCAAGGCGAGGTTCAAGCACCTCACCCTTCACCACAACCCCACCAATCACCCCAAGGCCAATCCCCCCACACTACCCACCACCTCCACCCTTCACCTATGGCATACCCACTTCCTCGGTCGATTATAACGTCGACCCCAATGCCCCTTATGACTTTTCGGCTTTTAGAAGCCAATTGGACCGTATAGAGATGGGGCAAGGGAGAGTTGAGGGCATGATGCAAAACCTAGATTCTAGGTTAAGCACCTTGGATGGTCGGGTAGGTCACATAGAGAGGAACCTTGGGAGGGGTTTATACCCCATGTACGATGACTATGCACTCCGAGGGGCTATCCCCCCCGAGGAATTAGTTCCTGACTGGTTCCAATACCCCCAAGGAGGGCATTCCACCCCCGGAGAATTTGGTACTTATGTGGACTACTCTTCAGTACATGGATATGGGGGTGATGCTCCTTTTGGGGGTATGGGGGGAAATGTGAACCCTAACTACTTTGCAGGTGGTTCGGGTTATGGTGGTGCTGGAACGAGCCAGGGTGGTGCCGGCTCGAGCTATGGAGGAGGGTATGAGAGGATGGATGATGATGAGGAGTAGCTTCTCCTAGCTACCCTCCCAAGTCAATGAGAACATTGCTTGATTTGGCTTGAGGGGAGATTTCTTGTATATATGGTAACCCTCTTTCTCATGGTTCCCTGGCGCTTCATGGGACGAAGCCCGAGGCTCCCGAGTCGGCAATTTAGTTTGAAATCTTGTTAGCCGGTAAGCCCAACCCTTCCCTCAGCTTGAAAACAACCCAAAGGATGGAGAATTTCCTACATATGCGGTGGCGGGCGGAGCGCTCTATATGTATATGACCAGCGGCGGGTTACCAGAGAAGAGGGAACAACTGCGTTTTGTTTTGAAGCGAAGGCATTATTGAACGAAAGAGATGCCGGGCCGGTCAATTGCATTAAGTAGGGGATGCAGGACCTGTCTTAACCACAAGTGCATTCGTCATCGCTCTGCAGTACGAACCTCATATAGAGCCGCGCTCATCGGGCGGAGCGCACCTTTGGTACTTCAGTCGTGTGAGGCGACCGTGAAGTCACCGGATGAATTGCCGGGCTGCCGCTTCTTCGATCCGGAATTCCCAGCAAATCCTTGACTCCTCGAATACAATGGGCTCTAGTGCAGGAAGTTTCGCCAGAAGCAAGCAAGACGAGGTCGCTCTGCGGGCGGAAGCCGAACTCCTCTTGAAGAATCAGCTCAACTTAAAAACAGTTTCGGGCCAATCCATAAACCCGGAAACGAAACAAAGTGCGTTCCCTTTCGTCAAGTAGGTAAATAGCTGCCACCGGAGCCACAAAGGACTATCTAAACGGATTCTTTTCTGACGATAAGCTGAAGCCGAGCCTTTCCAGCAATGGGGCTTAGGGACCGATATGATGATTGGTTTAGGTAGGGCGGCCGGCCTACTACGGGCACCTGTAGGGATTAGTGTGTGAGCTTCGATAGCGGCTAGGTCTAGAGGGAAGCGTCCGGCTTTGAAGGGGGGCGATCTTATAGGATAGGATCCTATCCGTCCGTTAGGTCTTTTCGGTCACGGAGCCGGAAAAACCGGTATCGGCGGCCTTAGTGATCCGACGGTGCCGAGTGGAAGGGCCGTCGCTCAACGGGAAAACACGCAGCTGGGATTCGGGGACAAGTCAGTGGGCTGGAAAAAGCCCTCTATCCGTAGAGTACATTGAATGTACAGAAATGGCTCTAACAGCTCGATCAAACTTGCGTTCTCCAGGCGCTATGAAATGGGGGTCTTTCCTTCGCCTATCATATGTATCGGCTTGGTGCATATTCAGCTCCGGTTGCAGCGGCTACTGCGTAAGGCAATGCAATTGACTTACTTACTTGAATAAGTAAGGAAGGGAAAGCGAACCACAGAGAAAGTCAAGCCGGCTTCTGTGGGAGTACTTTTTTTTTCGCATTGCCCTAGTTACTTCATGGCTCCTAGCCCTAGAAGGGCTTTATGCCCTGAATATGCTTGCTTTCACGTCTTTCCCCCCCCCCCTTGAAAGAACATCGGTACTTCTCTATTTATTGCTTTCCTAGTGTAGTTTTTTATTGCTTTCCTCTATGAAAAAAAAAATACAAAAAATTTTGAAAAACAAAAAAATTCAAAAATACGTTCCAATGAATTGTAAATCATGCTTCCCTGTGTCCCATACTTAGAAAATATTGTTTTGATTCTTGGTATATGATAATGAGCTTTGTGAATTTGTTGATCATGATTTGAAGTTTAATTGTTTGAATTCCTAAACATGCATCAATTTTGCCAACTATTTGTGAATTTAGTGCTTGACTAATTGATTTGGTTAGGAATGTGTGTTAGTTCCTGGTATGTCAATGAATTTGAGTATTGGTTTGCAAATATTAGTAATGTTTATATAGCTCAATATTATGCACAATGAGGAGGACGAAGGCATTTGTTCTTTTAGGTAGACTTCAGACGATATTAGATATATTTGTTCCCTTCTTGCTACCCATGTTGTTGCTTGTTCCCTTTTATTGTTTATTTAGCCACATTACAAGCCTATATGAGTCCCATTGGTTACTAGTCCCAAGCTTGGCTTGGGGGAGCTATTAGTTGGTGAGGTGAGGGAGTTGTGGTGTGTACATTATTTGCACAATGTGGGAATAAAAGAAGAGTGATTGTTCTTTGATATTATGATTGAAAAATATTGATGTTTTGTATTACAAAGTTGAAAATTTCCAGTATGAGGTAAAAAGAAAAAAAAGAGCAAAGAAGAAAAAAAATTGTTTCATATGTTCAAATGTTCTATTTAAAGGTTGTTAAAAAAAAATGAGAGAAAATTCAAAAGAAAAAAAAGTTCAAAGTTTGAAAAAAAAAGAAATAAAAAGAATAAGTGGTTCAAAGTTTGTTTTAATTCACTCTATTTCATATTATCATATTTTGTGAGTGAATATATAAGTGTTGGGATTGTGTTGTATATATGATTATTTGATGAAATTTTGTGGAGTTGAGTTGTGATTGGAGATGTTTTGGTCATCACTTGTTGTGACCTTGGGTTTTATAGAGATATGGCTCCCTTTAGCATGGCTTTCCTCTCACATTTTCCCAAATTTATCCTACCCTTTACCCTAGCCTCACATTACAAGCTTTAAAGACCTTCCGACCTTTGTGCATAGAGTTGTATGAATGTGAAAGTGTTGTTTATCAATGCAAGTTATGACTTAACATATTTCGAGTCGACTAGTAGGTTGAGCGTTCATTGTTTTATACACACGAGAGTGTGAGATGGGAGGGCATTGTTCACAAATAAAGGGGTTTGTTGGAGAGCGATCGATTACATATTTTACTCGCCACATAAATGAGAGTTGAGTGCGTGAGCACTAGTCTTGAATTCTATATGCTCATGTGGTTTGCTTTACTTGAAAATTGTTGGGGATGAAGGATGATTAGATGAATGAGATTGATTGACATTGAAGCATGCTCATTAGATTTATCTTGAATCGTTTGTGCTTGATTTTGTTTATTGGGATGAGGCATGTTTTATTGTTCATTGATGAGCTCTTTGCTTAGGGACAAGAAAGGGTTTGGCTTGGGGAAGTTTGATATGTCCAATTTATATAGTGTTTTACCCCCGTCCCACGGTCATAATTAGTAGTGTTTTTGGCTCTTTAGGGCCACTTTTATTACTAATTTTTGTTTTCTAGTGTTTTTGTATTTTTAGTTGAGTTTTACAGGAAATTGCACTTTTGGAACATTTTCCCGGGTTTTCATGGATCAACTACGGAAGCTAGAAGGACACGACCACTCTTGAAGCCCAAGATCGGTGAGAGCCGATGATTAAGGGCTCGATATGTGATACTGGGGCTATTGGATCGATTAATCAAGACCCGATGAGGAAATCTAGATTGGGCCGAGGAATCGAGCCCAATCGAAATCCAAGGCTCGAAGAAGAAGTCGGGCCCGATCGGGCAAACATACGCCCGATCGGGCGGCTACGCGCATAAGCACCTTCAAGGAAGAAGCGTGCCCGATTGGGTGGGCGTAAGCTCGATCGGGCGCGGCATACCAAGCAAGGGCGTTGTAAAAAGGCGGGCCCGATCGGGCGGCCCTTCGCCGGGGCCGCCCGATCGGGCGCGTGTTTTTCTTAGCAGATGATTAGTTTTGTTTTAATTTTTGTTTTGAGGAATGTTTAAGTACAAATTATGTACGTTACCTTTCTCTTAGACTCTCTCTCTACTTAGTTTTTAGATTAATTCTCTCTCTTATACTTTTACTCTCAACCTTATTCTTAATTCCAAATTTATTTTGGTTACGATTTCTCTTCTCTTAATCTTAGTTGTTTACTTTATTCTTTTGATCATGTCTTGTCTTATTGCTTTGATTATTTTAGTTTTTATTATGTGTGAGTAGTTTTATCTCTAGGGTTTATGAGGATCCATAAATAATATGAAAGGGGTAATTTATTGTGTTAACTGTCAATGCTAGATTAATTTCCTATTGATTGATTTAATGCTCTGTGACTAGATTAGGCCTGATCTTTTATGCATGAGTTTGACAATATTGATTCGAGATTCGACAGATGAGAATTGATGTTTAAGTCTAGTTTCAATAGGCAGGTTAATTTATAAATGGTTAAGTCGAGATTCGAAAGATGAGATTTAATACCGGTAAATTAATTGTATGATTATAATACGTAGCGAAAGCCCTTTTTAATCTGATTGATGTATGTATTGATGAATGATTATTATATTCTACCCTGGAATATTATTTATTGGTGAACCTATGCCCTAGATCCTTTTATTCATTGTTTTCTCCCTATTCTTAACCTTCGTAGTTTAGTTTCATATTCGAATTTATATATTGGTTACTTCATAATCTAGATTATATTAGTTAATTAGGAATAGAAAGACTCGTTTCTCTGTGGATTCGACCCTACTTCCCTATCTACATTAGTTAGAGGATTTAGGAATTACTTTTGATCTGGGGATATGACTTTACCCTGTCAAAACTCTTTCTCGATTGCTTGGTTATAAAACCCCTTGTGAAATATTATTTGGCAAACAACCTTCATATGAGCATATTAGGGTGTGGGGGTGCTTATGCTATGCGATAATCAACGGAGTAAAGGTGACAAATTTGCTAGCCGTAGTCGGAAATGTGTGTTTATTGGGTACCCATTCGAGAAAAAGGGGTAGAGAGTTTATGACTTAGAAACCAAAGAAACATTTGTTTCGAGAGATGTGAAGTTCCTTGAACATAAATTTCCTTTTTTAACACCTAATAATTCCCCAAACACGTTGCCTACCCACTTGTTTGATGAGATTGAATGCGGGAGTGAGGATGAATTGAGTATGACTGATGGTGTGCAAGATAGGGGCTTGGAGGTAGAGAGGGAGTGCTTGGATGAAAAGGAGTGCAAGGTGGGAGAGGAGACTTGGGTAATGAGCTCCGCACCCCACCCGCGGCAGGAGGCAGCAGACCGCAGCCAGGCCGCGGAGGACACTATCAGGGCTACTGATCAGCCCGCAGGTTCTCCAGTAGGGCGCTGGTGGGGTTGCTAACTCTAGAGAGGTGCAGGGGGGGTCTGACCAGCACGATCAGCAGAGCAGTGGCGCAACAGCAGCTCCGCAAAACAGTAGTTCGATAGCAGGGGGCCAGCAGGGTGATGTAACTTTGGGCAGAGGTTTGAGAACAAAAATTCCCTCGGTGAAGTTTCGTGACTTCGTGACTCATACGATCCGAAATAGTAGTCCATCTGCGCTTCCTCAACGTTCACCTGTGACATCGCTTTCCTCAGGTACTGTCTACCCTATAACACATTTTATTGATTCTCACCGGTTTTCTATGAAACATTGAACATATATTGCTGCTATTACAGGAGGAAATGAACCCAAAAGTTTCAGGGAGGCCATGAAACACGAGGGTTGGAGAAAGGCTATGGTAGATGAGATAAAGGCACTAGAAGACCAGGGCACTTGGGTGCTAGAGAAATTACCACCGGGTAAAAAGGTACTCGGAAGCAAGTGGGTGTACAAAGAGAAATATGATGAGCACGGAAACTTGCAGAGGTTGAAAGCGAGATTAGTCATCTTTGGCAATCATCAGGTTGAAGGATTAGACTACAATGAGACTTTTGCTCCGGTTGCAAAAATGGTGACAGTTCGAACATTTCTTGCAGTAGCAGCAGTGAAAATTTGGGAAGTTCATCAAATGGACGTTCATAATGCGTTCCTTCATGGTGATTTGGAAGAAGAGGTATATATGAAAATTCATCCTGGTTTTGAGAAAAATAACTCTAACAAAGTTTGCAGGATGATGAAATCATTGTACGGGCTTAAACAAGCTCCGAGATGCTGGTTTGCAAAGCTAGCTACAGCTTTGAAAATTTATGGCTTTAAACAGTCATATTATGATTATTCATTATTTACCCTAACAAAGGGTAAAATGCAGCTCAATGTGTTAGTATAATGTCGATGATTTAATTGTAGCAGGCAACGATAAAACTGCTATGATTTTAAATCTATCATATCTGGGAAATTGTTTCAAGATGAAAGATCTTGGATTGTTGAAATATTTTCTGGGGCTAGAGGGTAGCCCGGAATAAACAGGAAATTTTTATTTGCCAGAGGAAGTATGCGTTGGATATCATTACTGAGGCAGGTTTACTAGATGCTAAGCCTGGAGAGTTCCCTATGGAGCAAAATCACAGGTTGGCTTTAGCTAAGGGAGAGTTTTTTCACGATGTGGAAAAATACCGTCGTCTTATAGGCCGACTGATTTATTTATCTATTACGAGACCGGATTTAGCATATTCAGTTCATATTTTATCACAATTTATGCAAAATCCCAGGATTGATCGTTGGGAAGCAGCTCTGCGAGTTGTTAGATATTTGAAAAAGAGTCCGGGACAGGGAATTTTATTGAGATCTGACAATGCTTTACAGTTGGAAGGTTGGTGTGATTCAGATTGGGCAGGTTGTCCTCTCTCCCGACGTTCCTTGAGTGGTTGGTTTGTGCTTCTTGGTTTGTCCCCTAGTATCGTGGAAAACCAAGAAGCAACCTACAGTTGCTCTTTCTTCATCGGAAGCAGAATATCATTGTATGAATGCAACGACATGCGAATTAAAGTGGTTGAAACGACTTCTTGGTGACTTAGGATCAGAGTTAAACATGAGAATGGGATGCGCCTTTATTATGATAGTCAGTCAGCGTTATATATTGCGCAGAATCCAGTGTTTCTTGAACGAACAAAACATATTGAATCAGATTGTCATTTTGTTCGGGATGCGATAACAGATGGGTTGATTATACCTTCGTATGTTCCTACGACGGTACAGTTGGCAGACATATTTACAAAGGCTTTGGGAAAAGCTAAGTTAGAGTTTCTTCTTCGCAAGTTGGGCATTTGTGACCCGTATGCTCCAACTTGAGGGGGGGTATTGGGATATATTTTAGGAATAATTGTGAAAATATATCCTAGAGAATATTGTGAACTATTTTAGGTTATTTGGTCTTGCCCTCCAAGTATACCTAATATATAAATATTATATGTGGCCATTGTGATTAATGAGAAATACAGAGAAATATTCTTGAGATTAATTTAACAAGGACTAATGCTCCATAACAACAGGTGTCAAAGGTCACCTGTTATGGGCTACAGAGTATCAGCATACCCAGTCCTATGCCTAGGAGTGGCACTTTGTGCATAACCACATTTTAAAAAGGGAGCAAAAATCCTTTCAGTGAGCAATTAGTGGACTTCGATATGACGACAAAAACTTTGATGAAAAACTAGGGTATTATATAATGTCACAAAAATCCAACAAGGGAATGTCTCCTGCTGTGGAAGAGGTCTAAGAAGTACCCAGCTTACCAATAACCTTTTGACCCTAAACCCAACTACGACCAAGAATTTTATTCAGTCCCCGATCAACCATTTGGTTCCTTACATTAGAAACATCCAACCAACGATCTACTGCTGCATAGACATTGGATAACAAAACAAAATTTCCTGCATTATGTGGCTCAAGTTCAACTAGTCGATTGGCTACTACTTCAGCCAATTCAGTATCACAATGTAATCTACATGCCCCAAGAAGTGCTCCCCAGCATTCAGCATGGGCCTCAATTGGTAATGACTTAAGAAGGTCATAGGCTGCTTCTAAGTGGCCAGATCGACCTAGAAGATCAATCATGCAAGCATAATGGTCAGGCGAGGGGGTAATTGAATATTTACTCATCATATCAAATAAGCAGTAACCTTCCTCCACCAGTGCCGCATGGCTGCAGGCTGTGAGGATGACAGTGAAGGCAACATCATCAGGTGTTATCCCTTCAGAAAGCATGTTATAGAATAATTTAACAGCCTCTGCTCCTTGACCATGAAGAGCATGGCCTTGAATCATGGAGCAGTATGAGACTAAATCCCGTTTAGGCATATTATCAAACAAACTCCTTGCTCTCTCCATGTTACCACATTTAGCATTCATATCTACTAATGCTGCAACAACATGTGTACGTTGGAGATCAAACGAGCTTCGGTTCATGTATGAATCAATCTCATTAGCAAGTTTCATATTCCCTACTTGCGCACAAGCGGACATTACACTCACCATTATATGTTCATCAGGCCTAGTATTGCTCAACTTCATCTCTAGAAAAGACTTCACAGCCTCATAAGGAAGCCCATTCTGAGCATACCCAGATATCAAAGCTGACCATAGGACAAGATCCTTTACTGAGCACTGCTCAAAGAAGAAGTTCGCGGAGGACATGTCGCCGCATTTAGCATACCCATCAATCATCATCGTGTAGGAAACCACATTCTTGAAAGGCAATTCATCAAACAACTTCCTAGCACTATCTAACTGTCCAAGCTTTACATACCCACTTATCATGGCATTCCACGAAACCTGATTTCTCTTGGGCATTACATCAAACACTCTCCGTGCATTAACCAAATCCTCAGAATTAACATACCCAACAAGCAAACTAGTCCAAGAAACCACATTTCTCACAGACATTTCATCAAACACTTTCTGGGCATCCCTAATCAACCTACATTTCCCATATAAATCAACCAAACTCGAACCCACAAACACATCATCCTCAACCCCATATTTAATCAATAACCCATGAATCCCAACCCCAACAAAAGCATCCAATTCATTCGCACAACACTTCATCAATGGCGGGAAAGTGTACTTATCTGGAGCACCTTCAGAAGAAGCTCTCATGGCGGAAAACACAGAAAGAGAAGATGACAAAGAAGAGTAATTACAGTGACCCTTTAACAGGGAGTTCCAAAGACAAGTATTGGCGCATGAAACAGAGTTGAACACAGTGGTTGCATACTGGAGGAGAGAGAAAGATGAACAACAGCGTGAAACGAAGTTGGAAATCAAGTAATTGTCATGTTCAAGACCCTTTCGAATGATTTGAACATGGATTTGCTGGAAGCATCGAAGAGTGTTGCAGGATTTCAAAAGGGTGATTATTGGGGGAGATGATGCAGGTAATTGATGCTTCATTGATTGTTTTGAAATTCGATGTCTTGGGCATTTTCTCAACGGATGTTTGTCACTGCAGTTGTTTGAATTTGCTCATTTTTTGTTGTTGTTGTTCTACGAGTCTTCAGTTTGCTCCAGTAGAAACACTAGAAACTGAAACTGTTGATGTCTTCAAAAGGGCTTTTTGCTGAGAAATTCCAAATTGGCAAGTATAAGGCCTATTCTCATACGATTATTTTCAGCTCAGCTCAGCTCAGTTCAGCTCCTAATTTCCTTATCTTATAAAATATTCATTTCGCTTCAGTTCAGTTCAGCTGAGTTCAATTTATGAGAACAGACCCTAAATGTATAATAAATCAGATATGTATTTCAAATGGCAAAATTATAACAAAAAAGCAGACGAATGTCCTGGAGGTGTTGGATAAGATAGCTAAAAGTAGAAGAATTAAATTAAAAATTAACATTAATTACACCGATCGACGCTTGATTCTGTCATGCTTACCCAAATTAATACCACTTTAGGTAATAGTTTAAATGCTTATTTAACGTCCTGGGGGCGTTTGTTAGCAAGATCCAAATTATAAATAAAATACTCCCTTCATGTAGAAATAAGTAAACATTTCTCGTGTTCACGCATCGTATGTCAATGCAATACTTCAACTAAGTATTACTTGTTTTAAGTAAAATTATAATAATTAATTTAATAAATTATTTATTGGAACAATTCCGTATTCAGCATACTCATAAGGTTATAATTACTCTTAGCTATAAACCACTAACATTAGTCAAAGTGAATTACATACATAGTATAAAAAGTCAAAACGTTTCATTAATTTAAATATGGAGGGAGTACAATTTTTTAACTGTTTATTGGTAGACTGTTACTTTAAGTAATAATTTTGCCTATAATAGAGTATGAGATACGACTATACAAATATCTATCAATGTCATCACCGATATACAAAGTAGTAAAGTACTAAGCAAATTAAAGCTTGGTGAAGTTGGTGGGGATCTCACCAAAGTCACAAGTTCGAACCCTACCAATTACATTTGCTTGGGAGTAGAGGATTCCCTTACCTCCCCCTCTACTCTCAAACGTTGAGCAATATTTAACTGAATGTAAGATATATAAAGTACACTATTTGTAACCTAGTTAATGTCTTGAACGTGATGTTAGTCAAGAAAACCTTATTTTAATACGAAGTTTGTATCTGAATTAATATCACTAATATTTTTTTTTTATCTTGAATATAATATCTTAATTAACATCATCTTATTTGTACAAAGAAAAACATGAATTTGAACTTTACCTCTTAGTTCACATGCTATAAATTTGAACAACTTGATACCAAAGCCAAAATGATGCAATAAAAAATTCTAAGCTAAATCATAATGCATCTCGTGAGTTTTTATTTAATACTTGTAATTAACAACTTAATATTAGTGCCTCATCATTTGACAAAGTAAGCAAAATTTTATCTTCACTAATTGAAAATATGAAACAGATAACTGAGCTTAATGATGCTGAAATCACAACACCACCATCAAACCCATTTGTACTTGCATTCCAAAGCCTAACATACAGTGTCAAAATACACCCAAATGCTTCAAGAAATTACTCTGAAGAAAAGCTGTTGTTGCATGACATATCAGGGGAAGTGAAAGAGGGGCAAATCATGGCAGTTTTGGGTGCTAGTGGGTCTGGAAAATCAACCTTAATTGATGCATTGGCGGGTCGAATATCGAAGGAAAGATTAAAAGGGTCAGTAACTTTGGATGGCCAAGAAGTTTTGAGGTCTAATGCCAACATTCTGAAATCAAAATCAGCTTATGTTATGCAGGATGTTATCTTATTTTCAGGGCTAACAGTAGAGGAGACTTTTATGTATTCCGCAGAGTTTTGCCTGCCGAGAACTCTGTCAAAGTCGAAGAAGAGAGCGAGAATTCAAGGACTAATCAGCCAACTCAGGCTAAGGCAGGCTGCTAAGACCGTGATTGGAGATGTTGAGCATAGAGGAATCTCTGGGGGTGAAAGGAAACGAGTTTCGATTGGCATTGAAATCATTCGTGACCCAGCTATCTTGCTGTTAGATGAGCCTACTTCAGGTTTAGACTCGACAAATGCCTTCTTAGTGGCCTGTGTTCTGCAGGGCATTGCTCGAAGGGGGAGCGTTGTGATCTTGTCAGTACATCAGCCTAGTTCTCGGCTTCTAAGCATCATGGATTATCTGATCATTCTTTCTGAAGGACAAGCAGTCTATAGTGGCTCGCCTTCAGGTATCACAGAGTTTTTTGCAGCATGTAATCACTCAATTTTAGGAAATGTAAACAAGGCCGAGTTTGCGCTTGATCTCATCTCCGAGCTCAAGGATTCTCCTGGTGGTGTCACAAGTTTGGTGGAATAAACAAATCTTGCCAAAGGAGGAATAACAATAATCATTCAGAGCTTGCCACTGATTTATCAGCTTTGTCCTTCACTGATGCAGTAAATGCAAGGATTTCAGAAAGCAAATTCTTAGCATCATCAAGTATAATGGTTCCTGAGTTTTCCAATCCAATTTGGGTTGAGACCTATGTGCTCGCGAAAAGATCATTGCTCAACTCAAAAAGAATGCCTAAATCATTCAGGTTTCGGTTTGGTGCAGTGATCCTTGCTGGTGCAATGCTAGCTACCGTGTTTTGGAGGTTAGATGACTCTCCTAAAGGAGTACAAGAACGGCTAGGATTCTTTGCTGCTGCTATAGTCACAACATTCTTCATTTGTGCTGAAGCCATTCCTCATTTTATTCAAGAGAGGTCGGTCTTTATGAGAGAAACTTCAAATAACACTTACAGAAGGTCTTCCTATGTTCTCTCTAATGTCATCACTGCCCTCCCATCTCTGATCTTGTTCTCCTTCACTTTTACTGCAATAACCTTTTGGGCTGTTAGGTTAGGAGGTGGGCTTTCGGGGTTCCTTTGGTTCTTCGGGTTCATGTTAGCCTCGTTCTGGACAGCACATTCATTTGTGACCTTCCTGTCTGCATTGGTGCCCCATGTTCTGATGGGGTATCTATTGGTTGTGACCCTCTTGGCTCAATTTACGCTCTTCAGTGGACTCTTTATAACTCGAAGTCAAATCCCACAGTATTGGATATGGTTTCATTATATGTCGCTGGTTAAGTATCCATATCAAGGGGTTTTACTAAATGAATTTGACAACCCTATGAAGTGTTTAGTTAGCGGGATCCAAATGTTTGATAACACACCTCTCAAGGATGCTCCGCTTGCTTCGAAGGGCAAGGTACTAGAGAGCATGAGCGACATTCTAGGGTTCAACATGACTGGCTCGTGTGTGATGACAGGTTCTAATGTACTACAGCAGTTAGACATCACTGACTTGAGTAAATTAGATTGCTTCTGGATTACAGTGGCTTGGGGTTTTTCCTTTAGGATCTTATTTTACATTGTTTTGTTGTTTGGTAACAAAAACAAGCGGACTTGAGGGAATTTTTTCCTAGGGTTAGTTCAACTCTACCAAATTAATGGTCACAACTAATCTAATATTGTTGCTGTCGAGTTTTATAGGCTAAACCAAAATTTTCATTCATGTACGAAATAAAATACCGGAGGGGACTGATAAAAAGTTTAAATAAGGTCAAACATCTAGTTCAGACTTCAGAGTATTCTTGGCTGATCAGTATTATAGTCATGTTACATTCAGAAAGCATGCTACCGAGATGACATATATTACAACTTACAAGAACAAACCAGTTGCTGCACCTAAGACCTACTGTAGTCACTGAACATGAGATGCTGAATTTCCCATAATACAAAGTTTTACATACAGTCCACATTTTAGTAGTTATGGTTCCACTAATCCAGCACATCCATAGCATAAACAATGGGCAAGGGACGATTATTTCATTGGACAGAACAACAGCCTTCTTGCCCTTTGTAATTTTATTATTCAGCATCATCTTCCACAGTATTGACTCGCTCACACTCGTCAATCCATTCACTGTATCTGTAAATACAAAAGTAATGTAAGGATAAAGAGGATTTAGTAGACAGTAGAACTCACAAGATATTGAGTAAGTAAGACTTACATGTCAACCGGTTCAGTCAGAGCTGCAGACACCAAAAGAAAAGGGACAAAAAATAAAATCAGATAAACTCAAATCCTCACAAATTATACACAAACAATAGTAGACAAAAATTGAACCCAAAATTTGCAATGGACAGCATTAGCCAGCTTTAATATGCCAATATAACAAGCAACATATCAACCTCGTTTGCCATAGCAGATTAACAGGGAAGGAAAGCGGGATAGAGAAATAGAGCAAGTAGAGAAAGATTGTGGGTAGATTCCGTGACAAGCAGCATAACAGGTTTGGGGTATTTTTTTTTCTTTTGAGTGGACAATCAACTAATCTACCAACATGAGACCAGATAAAAAATTATTCAAATACCAGTTCCACTAGGTAAAATTTTATTCATTGATCATCAAATCATAATCATCCCAATGACAGGAAAATCTCGCTACTATTGAAAAAGGAATGGGTTTCATAAAGTAATAATAATACAAATATATAAATAAATAAATAAAACAAACAATTTACAAACCCACTAAGATGTCCAGAATTAATACTGGCTGGAATATGTCCTTGTTCATCATTTCAAAATGAACCCAATGACATGCAAAATTCTGTAATTTAATCACGGTTGCATGTAATTAAATTATGCAAAGCCAGACAGCATGTAGAGCGAGTTGATGATCGATTAGTAAGGCTCAGAAAAGTACCTGTAATTGAAGTGCTGAAGCTCTCTTGACAGATCCTGCATTGGGCTTCGCCTATCAAGTTCTTCATATCACTATAAATCAGGTTAAGTAATAAAATGTCAGCTCAAAATTTAGCCCAATTACACTGCTTTTATATAAAATATTCTTCATGAATACAGTAAGATCTAAACAACACAAAAAAGAAAGAAATAATCGTGGACTCGTGGTAAGGTTAGAACATAGCTGTGTCAAATTCATTATTCACTCTCCCCTTCATGTTAATTTCATTATTTCCTCTAGGCAGGGTTTTTAATTGCTTAAAAGTGATATCATTTCAACCTTGTTCAGAGAAAAGATGTGCTACACTTTATTAAACCCTATTCGATAAAGATATTTTTTGTTGATTGGATAAAAAAGATAAAAGTGGGTTTGCTGAAGTTTGAAAAAGGGCTCGGCTCTGTAGGCGATTTGGTGGTGCATTTGGAAGGAAACAGGCTAACAGATCTTTCAGGATTATTCAGTTTGTCAGCTTTTGCTTAGCTGGGATCAAATTTTAACTCGTGAGCAATGCAAAACTCAACTGTCATATAGTAAGTATATGGGTGTTAACATGTCAAACTGTCAACTTCTTGGGTCTTATAGTTCTATCCTTTATTACTTCCTACATAAATACTCCATCATTTTGGACTAAGACAAAAATTAATTTGTTATCTAATGAAGCCTAATGCAACTTTATGGGTGTTTGTTTGGAACATAGGAAGTTAGGAAGTACCGTTTCCTAGGATTTTTGTTTGCCCATAGATATACTTAAATACACTTCCAAGGAAGTATACTAATCTGCCTCATTCATTGCTGATTTGCTATTTTCCTTGTATACTCTACAGACTTAGGTGCATGTCCAAAGTGACATACTTCGCTTTTTAAAAAAATTATTATTAGCCAAAGTGAAGTGTTAAGTGTACATACCCATAACCCATGTAAGAGTGTCGAGGATTTTGCACAGGCATTTGAGGTACAATGAAGAGTTTGAGCAACATAGAAAATCCAACTACACACATGAAGTTCCACTTACCTCTTTCTTCAATTTGTGTAAAGTACTTCTTAGATATTATAAATTCCTATATATTTTCCAACCAAACACCTCATATTTTCCACTTCCTAGGAAATTCGACTTCTCATACTTTTCCATGTCACCCAAATAAGCACTTACACAGTTATACCCATTGAACAACTGGACTTAATCAGCAAATCTAACTTCCTCTTTAGATTCATGAACTCAAACAGAAAAACACAAGTCATGCAAAGTATACTTACATGCGGCATTCTACACTGGTCCCATGATTGCAGAAGGGGCAGCTAAAAACAGTATCAAGTTTGAGGCTCTTCTTTGGAGGAGGCTTAGCTCTTGACTTTCTCTTCCCCATATCGTGAGGCTAACAACACTGGAAAAAGAACAGTCAAGACAAGACACATAAAAAGAGTAATTGAGAATGCAACCAAAAAAAAGAAAAATTAAAACCCCTGTATGAAAAAAAATGCATGAACTTCGTACTCCATTAAACTGGCTGACTGAATAAATTACAGATTAGAAAACCCATAAATGAAAAGTATGTCCCATGTCACCATGTGGCCAATCATACACAATACAACCCTCAAACAAGACCAAGAAAGCAATAAATGCGACACAAACAGAAAACCCATAGAATGTGCATGCGGAGGGAAACACACACACACACTAGATTATACAAGAAATATAGTAAACCAGACATCAGAAAAGTTTATGAACTGAAATAGTATGAAACTATAACATGACTGGACAAGTGGACAGAGAGCACCCAGGTATGATGAGCTACAAGAATGAGATTGGTTCATTCTCATGGCACACAGAGGACTGATGACCATTGGATACCATTACCAAGAGCAATAGTCTCCAAATAATGCAAACCAGTGATGTAATAAAGCTTTAATTACATCAATAATACCAATCATCATTTTAGTCATTATCATCAACCTTAGCTTATCATAAAATACTTGGAGAACTTGTTCAGGTGACAAATTAAATCAATAAATCCAATGCACCATGAGAAAAAAAAAAATAGTAAATCTAGTCCATCTACTGCCTTTTTAACTAAAGACACTGTTCCACTTGCTCCACACTTCCACACTACAGGTTTGAATTAAAAAGAGGTTGGTGCTTATAAATAGCCTTTTTAAAAGACTGAAAGATAGTGTATAAAATTCTTATGTAGTTAGTTGTAAAGCTAAATCATTCAAAGCAACTGAAGAAAACAAAAGTAACGTTTCGGTCTTTGCTTTCACACAATATAATCTTTTTTCGATAACATCTCCATTAAAGCACAATCTTCTAGATGGACTGGATGACAGTTATATTGGGAAGAAAGCGACACAAAATAAACTCCCTCCGTTTCCATATGTTAGTCCCATATGGAATCAATCACATGAAATAAGAAAATAAGAATCTTAAGAATCTAGCATTAAATTACATTCCTGTTCATTACTAATTTTTCTTTATTCAATTTCTTTATTTTTTTGGGGACAGTATAAACCATAATTGCGGTGCGCATGTGACTTAGCTAGGATTTTAGTGCCAAGTCATCAATCCACCACCATTACAATTAACCAATCAAATGTAACATTTCATAAGGAAATTAACCAATCCCCTCCGTTTCCATATTTTAATCTAGCATTAAATTAACCAATCAAATGTAACATTTCATAAGCTTTAACCAATCAGATTTAAATAAAAATCATGAGAATTAAAATACAACTTTTATCTTTTGCAGTTGGCCTTTTCTACTTATTTTAAGGTTTCGGAATTTTTTTTTTTTTTTTAAATCGAGCAAATAAAAGTTCAAAAAAAAATGGAAAAAAAATGAATCGTAAAAAATAGCAAGCATTTGTACTTTCATCCTAATCAATTCAAAGGAATATGAACCCTGTCATACCAAGAAAAGTTGTGGATGGGAAATCTGATTGGTTAAAGATATGGAAAATTATGAAAATTGAAATGACCGAATTCTGCAAATTTTCGCTCAGAATTATTCATGTCCTTCATGGTTGTAATTTGAGAAGAGAAAAACGACGAGAACAACGTTAATAACAGATCTACACCAACTGACCCAACAAAGAACAATCAAGACAAGGTTTTAGTCTTAAAAGACCATTAAACTATTAAAGTGACAGAAACCACAATTTCGTTGATAATTAACAAATCACAAGTCGAATTAGTATCAGATATACAAGCTTATGAGGAGAGAGAAAGTTAAGGTTTCACAAAATAAACATAAGAGCTTTGTTAAATCTGGTCTCACTGACCAAAGTCGAAGAATAAGGAGAATTATAAAGGATTAGCCTTAAAATTGAGAGAGAAAACTAGGTTCTCCATGTACCGTGAAAGACCGTTGAGAGGTTAAAGAAAGAGAAGAAAGTGGAAGAATCTGGAACTGAAAGAAGTAATAAAAGAATTCAATGAATGAAGTTATGTCGGTGGAAATCTAGGAAAATAATCCCAATAGAATCAAGGATGATTGGGAAATTCAATGGGACAATGAGCGTATAATAAGGAAACAAAAATAGGTTAAAAAACAAATATATTCAATATGGGTATATATTTTTTAAACGCTCAAAATAGCATATGGGACTAACCGATAGAAACGATGGGAGATCAAAGATGGTAATTGGAAAGTGAATGCAACAATTCTGACACTGTGAAATGAGATTGTGCTAGGAGGACAAGAAGAAAAGGTTAATTGGTTACAAAGCTCATTGCTTAACATTGACAGTACATTTAAATTTAAGGAATAAGCATAAAACTTCAGATAGTTACATAGTAAACTCATAAATTCCAGCCGTATTTCTAATGTCTCAAACTTTCAGTAAGTACTCATTCCAAAACAAAAGGCAAATATCATTCTAGGAAATAAAAGGGAAATAAGACAATGTCATCCAAAAGGAGTACTATTGGAAAGAATTTCAGATATTGTGAAGTCTCTGTGCATGCCTTCAACAGTTTAACTCACAGGGTTGTCAATAATTCTCTCAACTTAAAAAAAAAAAAAAAAAAAAAAAAAAAAAAAGGAAACAGCAACAATTTAAAGCTACGAGAATGCTTACAACCTAATACGAAGAATAACAAACACTGTTTTGCATTTTTCTTAAGCAGAACACATGTCTGGCCGCAACTCACTATTCAAAACGTTAGACAGTTATCAAATACCCACAACTTGACCAGGCCCGTCCCTGAGCCAGGGAGTAAAGGTCATAGTCATAGTTCCATCCTCACATTAAAGGGTTATCAACAAACGCCTGCGAAATGCACATGGTTGAACTGATTCAATAGTATTGAACCCTAATTAATCATCAAACTTCTTATAAGGGTTTTCCTAATTAATCATCAAACTTCTTATAAGGGTTTTGGGTGATAAACTTTCAAGCGAATTCAACAGAGCTTACGCAGGCTTGGCTAGCCTCAAATATTCGTGCTCGGCTCGGGGCCGGGCTCTATTAGCCTCAAAATGGTTCATCTTGTGTACACGATAAGGCAAGAACAATGCAACAAATTGGCAATCATATTTGTCTCAAACTCTCAATTACCAAATTAGACTCAAACAATCACATAAAATTATTCTTGCTAAAGAATATCAACGTAAAATGCAAAGAGAAAGATTTAAGCAACAAAATCAAGCGTTATAATTTTCATAACTTGAGTAACTTATAATCAATAGTTCAAGAATTCACCTTAGAAGAACCCTAAATTGACTATACTGGGAATTAAATCAACGATAAACCCTAGATAGTAAAATTGATAATCGGCAATTTGATCAGGAATAAAATATATCTTACCTTAGAAATTGCTTCAACGGAGGAGAGAAAGCTCTAAAGGCGCTCTAATGGAGAATTTGGAGTACGCGTTTCAACGGAGGAGAGAGAAAGAGGAGGGGGGTGCAGCTATTTAAAGGCGTAAAAAAACGAATACTCCAGGACCCATTTTTATTATCCTATTTTTGGTTTTTTTTTCTTTCCGTTACAAAATTATACAGTAAAACTGAAAATAAAAAATGATAGTTAAATAAAAAGGGGAAGATTAATCATACTATTATATTGTAAACATCAAAAATATTATCAATGGTTTGTATTCTTTTCATTAATTTTTAAGGTAACGAAATTTTAAAATAACCCACCAAATCTTAACTTTTGCACTTTTTTACTCCCTCCAATTTTTTTAAATTACATTATATGAGCAGTACTTATATAATACAAATTCTTAAATGGACCTGGTTCATACTAGTTTATTGTGGACCACTAACATTAGAGAAAGTAGGGTTGTTTTATTAATAAAAAAAAGGTCACTATAATTAAAAAAAAGGTCACTATATTGAAATAAAAATTTATTTTGGTAATATATATGCCTAAGTGGTTATTTTTGTAATGAAATATTTTATATACTGATCAATATGAATAATAAAGGCCACTATGTTAAAATTAGGGTAATAGCGTCATATTTCAAGTTCACAATATTATTAAACGTTGTAGTAGTTTTAATAAAGGTTACTAGGTTAAAAATAAGGTTACTATATTAAAAATAATGGTCACTATGTTCAATATAATGTCAGTTGCGTGTGTATAGACCTCGGGTCCACAATAATATTATTGTGGACCAGGTCCACACAAGTCTTTTTGTATAATATAAAGCACACGTGTAGACGTGTAGTCGTGTGCTCGTGTAGAGGATAGGATCTTAGATAGGAATCTTATCAGGTTTTATTTGGCTAGTTATTAATTGGGTTTTCTCCTTTTTTTTTATAATTTATAGTACGGAGTAATATATAAACTGAAAGCGATTTTGGGTGATAAATTTTTCTTTCCCAAAATATCCCACCCATCTTTTAGTTTCTTTACAAAAATAACTACCTTCATTTTTTAAAAAAAAAAACTACCATCAATAAAAAAAAATTAAAAAAAAAAACCTACCATCCTTTATTAAAAAATTAAAAGTTACAAAAAAAAAAAAAAAAAAAAAAAAAAAAAAAAACTACAATACTATTTTTTTTTTTGGAAGTTATATCTTTTTTACACTTAATTAATATTTTTTATTATAATTTTTTTTGAAAGATTTTTTAATTAGAACAAGGTAGATAATATTTCATGAATAAAAAAGTGAGAATTGAGTTATATAAATTTCTTATAATACATACGCTACGTGTGCATGTCTCGTAGCTTGTTATTTTAAAGAGAAAAAACCTTGTTGAATAAGAGAATCTTACAAAACAATCCGCCTCAATTACATGGAAAAGTCACTTTGAATGGTGAAAGATAAGAGAACCCCGCCTCATGATTGTTAGAAAACAATTCTTACTACTCCCTCCGTCCCATAATTACAGACAAATAACTCTAAAAAGTACGGTTTTTAAGGAGGATGGAAAAAATAGAGGAATATTATATGGAAAAGCTAAAAAGTGAAGAATGTTGATAAAAAGTACAGTAGAGAATATTGTATGGAAAAGTTAAAAAGTAGGTAATGATTTTTTAAGTATGTGTGTATTTTGTATGAAAAAGTAAGTAATGATTTTTTTGGTATGTGTGTAATTTGTATGGATAATGGAAAAAATTAGATCTCTTTCCCTAAATAATGTTACTAAAAGATTCAATTCCACAAATACTGTCACATTTTTTATAAATTCCCACTTTACCGTCCACGTCACCGGTTCAAGCTACTTTTTATTTTTTTACGGTTTTTTGTGGAAACCGTTACTTGAAGGGGCGGCTTGATAAACCGCCACTTCAAGTAGGGGTATTTAGTTTAGTAAACCGCCACTTCAAGTGGCGGTTTTAGGTTTTTAAGAACTTTTAAAAAAAAAAAAAAAAAAAAAAAAAAAACTGATCTTCACTCACATTTGTTCTCCTGCTCAAAGCCTCAAACCCACATAAAAAATAATCAAGTCCCTGTTGATGCCGCCGGAGAACAACTTCAGCTTGCGTCCTGCCGCCATCATTGTTGATGTTGTAATTTAGTGTTGGTCCTGGTTGAGAGTTAGTAGTATAATTTAATTTATACCCTAATTTCAATCCAATTGTCAATATAAACTCATTTTGTTTTTTTTTTTTTTTCAATTTACTTGTTTATTTTTTCATTTTTTCTAGATCTATTCAAATTAAGTTATAATTAATTTTTTTTTTTGTAAGTTTTGTGTTTGTTTGATTTGGAGTATTATCAATCTTGGAGAAATATAGTTATGCGATTTGTTTTTGTCTTTTTGATTATTTGTTTGTTGAAAGAATCAGTTTGCAAAATGCTAGCTATGTATATATTTTTTTTAAGTTACAACATAAACCGTTACTTGTTCAAGTAACGGTTTCTAGTTCAACAAACCGCTACTTCAAGTAACGATTTTCAGTTTTGAAAACCCGCGGTTTTTGCTGAATCGATAAAAAAAATCGATTTTTTACGTGGACGGTATTTAGGGAATTTTTTAAAAAATGGCCGTAATTTGGGAATTGAGTCTTTTGACAACATAGGGATCAAAAAGTAAGTAATGATTGGGTGTTATTTTTAGTAATAGGAGGAACATTTTAGAACACCCAAAATAGTATATTTGCCTGTAATTATGGGACGGAGAGAGTAGTTCACTACACTAAATATTACGGGTCCTTAATGAGGTTTTTTTTTTGGAAGAAACATAATGAGTTATTTCAAATAATCCTTTTTCTATGAATTGGTATATACCTGAATTAAACTTTTTTGAGTTTCCCATTGAAGGGATACTTCCTTCGATTTTCTAATATTCTCTAATTTTACATTTGTACTCCCAACTATTTCTACTTTTATTCGGATAAATTTTGACTAAATTTTTATTTATATATCCTCACTTATCATACATACTAATCATACTCTTCAATAATATATATATATATATATATATATATATATATATATATATATATATATATATTTATATATATATCAGGGTAAAGTCGTATCCCCTAATCAAAAATAATTGCTAAGTCCTCTAATTAAAGTAGATAGGGAAGTAGGGTCGATCTCCACAGGGAAACAAGTCTTTTTACTCCTAATTAATTATTATAATCTAAATTATCTAAGTAACCAATATTTATAATTGAGTATGAAACTAAACTACAAGGAATAGGAATAGGGAGAAAACAATATATAAAAGGATCTAGGGCATAGGTTCACCAATAAATAATACTCCAGGGTAAAACATAGTAATCAATCATTGACATTGCATAAATAACATGATTAACAGGCTCTCGCAATTTATTAATCAACATAGATCTAACAGGCTCTCGCAATTTACTAGACCTAAGTTCCTATTAAAATTAGCCTTTAATATTAAATTAACATCTGCTCGATTCATCAATTTAATATTGCTATACTTTTACAAGCCGCAATTGTAAAACATTAAAACAATCCAATAAGAAATTATCATGCAATACCAACAATCAATAATAGTCAATCATCAATGCATCAATTAACCAAATTGTAAAGGGCTTTCGCTACGTATTACAATCACACAATTAATTTATCGGTATTAAATCTCATCTCTCGAATCTCGACTTAACCATTTATAAATTAACCTGCCTATTGAAACTAGACCTAAACATCAATTCTCATCTCTCGCATCTTGAATCAATATTGTCAAACTCATGCATAAAAGATAGGCCTAATCTAGTCACAGAGCATTAAATCAATCAATAGGAAATTAATCTAGCATTGATAATTAACAACAATAAATTACCCCTTCATATTATTTATTAAATCCCCATAAACCCTAGAAATAAAACTACTCACACATAATAGAAACTAAACAAATCAAAGCAATAAAATAAATCATGATGAAAGGAATAAAATAAACAACTAAGATTAAGGGAAGAGAAATCGTTACCAAAAAGTAATCTGGAATTAGGAGTCGATTCAGAACAAAGGTTTAGAGAGAGAATTCTAAGAGAATAATTAAGAGAGTAAAGAAAGAGTAAAGAGGAGAAGAAGAAGATATCCTAAAAACGTATTACGGAGGAGTATTTATACTCCGTACAAAAATCCTAAACTAAAACAAATTAAAACGACGTTAAGCGTCTCCTAACAATAACACGCGCCCGATAGCACCGCCCGATCGGGCGCGCCTTTTTTGCTCATTACTAATAATCTTGCGCCCGGCCGGGCGCGCCTTCGGTCGCCAGCCTTTTTGGCCGGGCGACTCACTTGGGCCCCTATTTGGACTACGATTGGGCTCTAATTCTTCGGGTCAATCTGGGTTTCCTCTTTGGGTCTTGAATACTCGGTCCAAATGCCCCGGTATCACACATACCAAGCCCTTAATCACCGGTTTGATGGCTCTAACCGGCCCTGGGCTATAAAATCTGGTCGTGCTTCTCCAATGTTCGTGATTGCTCCAAAATATCTCGGAAAAATACTCCAAAAGCATAAATCCCTGCAAAAGTCAACCAAATCTACAAAAACACTAGAAAACACCAATGAGTAATAAAAGTGGCTCTAAAGAGCCAAAAACACTACTAATTATGACCAAGGGACGGGGGTAAAATACTATATAAAATAGACACATCAATATATATATATATATATTAAGGGTCTGTTCACTTCAACTTAATTCCAGTTCAGTTCAGCTCCTAATTTCCTTCCCTCATAAAATATTCATTTCGGCTTTATTCAGTTCAGTTTAGTTCAGCACCAATTAGTTCAGTTCTATTCATTTTCAATCAGTTCAATTCAGTTCATTTCAATCTAGCTAAGTAAATGTGAACATCCCAAACTCAAACTCTAATTATTCATCTTCACAACTAATAGCTTGTTAACCGTTAACAGCCAACAACAACTCAGATTCTGTTCTCTTCTGCTTAATTTCAGTTCAGTTCATTTCCTAATTTCCTTCTCTCATAAACAGTTCATTTCACTTCAGCTTAGTAAATCAGAATAGGCCATAACATCTATCTCCACAATTATATATTGCTAAACATGCCTAAAATTATAGAAAAAACTGTAAACAATTACTTCTAATTTTCATTTTTTTTAAATTGTCAACAACTATATTCTCCGATAAAAGTTTCCCCAACCGCTACATTGTCAAACCCAAATTTTTTTTTTACTTAAAAACTAATTAAACACGCCCTAAAATTCAAAATTTTGGTAGAGGCCTAATCAATAATAACTCTAAGCGTTCTTTCAAAAAAATAATAACTCTAAGCGATGCGTAGTTTCACACTTTCACCCACGACATGGCTTGATGAATCATGGGCATCATCCACCCTCCTCTCTCCAAGGAGAATGTCAAATAGGATAATGGTCAGTCAACTATAATGTGAAGCATTATGTATAAACAAAATTTTCCATGTACTAAAATTTTCCAATTGCATATTAACAATTCACAATAACGAGTTCCCTCTAGGTTTTGCCTTGGAAGGGTGTGTTTTCTAGTCGCTTGGGGCTAGGGTTTCCTTGTTTTTTCAAGGTTTTTCTCGATTCTTGATCGAGTATCATTGTTTTTTTGATAAAATCTTTCTTGATTTCTTTGTAATTGATTTCCAATTATGGGGGATAGTAATGAGTTTCTGTCGCTGATTGAGAAGGAAGGGTCGGATAGTAGGAAGTCGGAGGAATTTGCGAAGGATGATCCGAATGAAGCCATTGATTGGGATGAATCTGGGGAGATTGACGATGATGCTAGGGTTGAACTTGCCCTAGTAGGGAAGGTCTAGACGAATAGAAGCATCAACACAAGTGCTTTCATTGCTACAATAAAATCTGTGTGGCAACCAAATCATGGGGTGGATATTACAAATATTGGTAAAAACTTGTTCATGTTCCAATTTTACCATTGGAGAGACAAAAATAAGGTGCTTGAAGAACAACCGTGGCATTTCGATAGGCATGCGCTGGTTTTGGGTGAAACCATGGATTCAGTGAAACCCTCATAGACTCAATTATTTCATCTGCCAATGTGGATAAGAGTTTATAACCTCCCTCTAAAGGGAAGATTGAATGTTTCTAATATTGAAAAAATTGGAAATAAATTGGGCGTGTTTGTGAAGATGGACAGTGAAGCAAAGGTGGGTATCGATAAATCAATACGCCTTCGGGTTATGGTCGACGTGAGAAGACCTCTTATAAAACATGTGAAGCTGAAATTAAGAGGTGGAATTGAAGAGTTTTTTGAGGTAAAATATGAAAAAACCCCTTTGTTTTGTTACTTTTGTGGACTTATGGGACATGGCATAAAGGACTGTGATGAACATAAAGAATGTGATAACCCAACTATTCCTTTTGGGGAGTGGATGAAAGCTTCACCTTGGAAATATAGGCCAGGAATTCGAGGAGAGAATGGTGGGGAAGCAGGGAAATCAAGTGCGGGGGCTTTGTTTGTTACAAAACCAAAGACTAGTGAACAAAGTTAGCAAGAAGCAGTTCATGTACGTGAGTTAACTAGCAAAATCAGTGAGGTGGGTTTGGTTACTAAGGTGCGGTTGGATGTTGAGGGGGGGTCGGATGGTGGAAAAATAAAAAACACAGAAAATAATAATAAGTCTCGGGATGGGACTGGGGTGAGTGTGGAGAGTGAGGAGCCTTCTGGGAGCAATGTTTTTGTCTTTGCTAGTGGGGAAGATGTTTTAAATGAAGACAGTGATGTTACACAGGGGGGAAGGGAGGTATTGGGGAAGGAAAAGTAGGGAAGGTATGGAGGAGGAAGTTGACTATAGTATGGAGGGTAGTATGAGTCTTTCAGGTGAAAAAAGGAGGGGCAGGGAGACAGATTCTAATAAAAGTGATGGGATGATTGATGATGAAGAAAGGGGAGGAAAAAAAAGAAAGTGCTATCGTTGACTGCTGAAAAGGTGGCGAGCCCCACTATTTGGGCTCTCGGTGATAAATGAGCTACATTCTCTCTTGGAACTGTAGGGGTTTGGGGAGGACCGCTACAGTCAATGCGTTAAAACGCATTGTATTTCTTGAGCGTCCCCAGGTTATGTTTCTGTCGGAGACAAGATTGAAGGCTTTTGAGATGGAAAAAATTAAACAAAAAATAAAATTTCATTCTTGTTTTGTTGTTGAGTGTGACGGTGAGGGAAGAAAAAGGAGTGGGGGTCTTGCACTTCTTTGGCAGAGTACAATTGATGTAGTGGTGAGTTCCTATTCTTTAAACCATGTTGATGCGTTGGTAGGGGCAAATGAGCATGAGGAGTGGCGCTTTATGGTTATATATGGGCACCCCGAGGAGGAAAATAAATATAAAACCGGACAGCTGCTTGAAAGTCTCAGAGACACAAATGAAAAATCGTGGCTAGTCGAGGGTGACCTTAATTTAATGCTCCATTCACATGAAAAAAGGGGAGGAAGGGGTTTCTGCTTTGAGGTGGCTGACATTCTTCGTAAGGCAGTTGATAGGTGTCAGCTCGAAGATCTTGGGTTCATTGGGCACGAGTTCACTTGGACAAACAACCAAGGAGGACCGAAAAATATTCAAGAGCGATTAGATAGATTTTTAGCAAATCACGCTTGGAGGGAAGTTTTTATGGGGTCTTTTGTTACTCACCTTACGAAAAGGAGATCCGATCATTTGCCCATTCTTTTATGTATCCAAAAGGCCGTACCAAAACAGAAAAAAAAAAAGAAGAAGAAAAAATTGTATCATTTTGAGGAGATGTGGCTTCGGGATGAGAACTGTGCTGAGATAGTTTCGGAGGCTTGGGAGCGTGGCGGTGATCTTTGTTCGAAAATAGCCTTTACTTCATCAAGGCTAAGTGCATGGAGTAGAGAGAAATTTGGTGACTTTGTGAAGGAGTTGAATGACTGTTAGGCGCAAATGAAACTTTTGATGGGAGAGGATCAATCAGAGGAGGTAATTGCGCAGATGAGAGCTATAGATGACCGTATGGATGAGCTTGAGAGGAGGGAAGAGATGTATTGGAAGCAAAGGAGTAGGCAAGAATGGTTGAAGCATGGTGACAAAAATACGTCCTTTTTCCACAAAAAGGCAAAGCAACGTGAACAGAGAAATAATATTTCTCTTATAAAAGATGCTGCTAGTAATGTGTACAATGATGAGGAGCAAATTTCATAAATGTTTGCTTCTTATTTCGAGGGCCTATTCGCGGGAAACAGTGGTATCGAGCCAGAGCCAGTTTTGGAGAAGGTTGATCCTGTCATTGACGAGAGGCAGTACACGAGTTTGGCAGCCCCTTTCACTGCTGAAGAAGTTCGAGTTGCACTTTTTCAAATGCACCCTACAAAGGCCCCCGGACCAGATGGTATGTCTGCAATCTTTTTTCAAAAATTTTGGGACATAGTTGGGGTTGATGTTGTTGGTAAAGTACTTGATATTTTAAATGATGGGGGGGGATGTAGGTTCGATTAATCAGACTCATATAGTCTTAATTCCGAAAAAAAAGAATGTGAGTCTCCTGTTGATTATAGACCTATTAGCTTGTGTAATGTCCTATATAAAATTGTCACAAAGGTGCTAGCAAATAGATTGAAATTGGTGCTCCCTTACATTGTTCATGAGTTACAAAGTGGTTTTGTTCCGGGACGTCTGATCACGGATAATGTGTTGGTGGCTTATGAATGTTTCCATTATCTCAGAAAGAAAAAAACAGGAAAAAAAGGCTATCTTAGCCTTAAGCTTGATATGAGTAAAGCTTATGATAGGGTGGAGTGGGATTTCCTAAAAAAAATGATGTTAAATTTGGGGATGCCGGAGACTTTTGTGGGGTTGATTATGAACTGTGTTTGTACTGCGTCCTTTGATATTTTGGTCAATGGTCAAGAGAAAGTTCAAGTCGAGCCGGGGTCTTAGACAAGGTGATCTCATTTCTCCTTTCCTGTTTATTCTGTGTGCCGAGGGCTTATCTGCTTTAATCCGTGATGCGGAGGCAGGAATCATATTCATGGTGTGAAAATTGGTAGACATGTCAAATCAATTTCTCACTTATTTTTTTGCAAAGGATAGTCTTCTCTTTGTGAGAGCTACTGAAGAGGAAGTTGAGAATGTGCTCGGGATCCTGTCTACTCATGAAGTGGCTTCAGGTCAGAAACTGAATATGGATAAATCAGAGGTGTCTTTTAGCCGAAACATTGATCAAGAGCGGAAAAATATGCTTCAGATGAAGTTGTCTTTTAAGGCTGTCGAAGGACATGACAAATATCTTAGTTTGCCAACTTACATTGGTAGTTCTAAGAAACAGGTTTTCCAGAATATTCAGGATCAGATTTGGAAAGAAACTTTAAGGGTGGAAGGAGAAGTATTTATCCCAAGCCGGAAAGGAGGTTCTGATTAAATCAATTGCGCAAGCAATCCCGACATATACTATGCAATGTTTTGCGATCCCGGATAGCATTGTAAATGTTGTTGAAAAATTATGTCGTCAGTTTTTTTGGGGACAGAAAGGTGAAGAGAGGAAGATTTGTTGGGTCGCTTGGGGCAAATTGTACGCTTCGAAAAATCAAGGAGGGCTAGGCTTCCGGAATATGAAATTTTTTAATAATAAGGCTCTTCTTGCAAAGCAAATGTGGCGCATTCTCTCCGATGAGGACTCCCTTATGGCTAAGGTTCTTAAAGGCAAATATTTTCCGAACACTACGTTGTTGGAGGCAAAAATCAGACCGAATGCTAGCTATACTTGGCGATCGATCTTGGGTGCTCGTGATGTTCTCATGAAGGGCGCTAGGAAGAATATTGGGGATGGAACATCTATTAATATTTGGAGGGACCCTTGGGTTCCAAATTTGCCTGATTTTAAAGTAGGGTCAAGCCAAGGTACCAATTCTGTGGGTATCAACTGTGTGCACCAGCTGTGGAGTAACAGGGATTGGGATACGAATGTGTTGAAGGCCTTTTTTTCTGAAAATGAGGTCAGCAATATCCAAAATATCCCCATACCTCAGTTTGATCGCAAAGACTCGTGGACTTGGCACTTCACCAAGGATGGTAATTACTCCGTGAGGAGTGCTTATCATGTGTTGATTGAGGAACAAAAGCGTGGGATGGCTTCTCCTTCACATGGGGGTAACCCCTTTGATTGGAAGTCACTATGGCGTGCAGAGCTCCCCCAAAAAATCAAATTATTTGTTTGGCGTACAATTAGAGATACGGTCGCTGCTAGGAGCAATTTAGCTCGAAGAGGTATGACTGTTGATCAATTATGCCCTTTGTGTGGTGAATTTAATGAATGTACTCTGCATATGCTGGTGAAGTGTGGAGATGCGAAGCTAATATGGTATTTATCGCCACTGAGATTAGAAGTGGAGAACTTTGGCGGGGAAACATTTAGGGAGTGGTGTATTTTGGTCAGGAAGACGTTTAAAGATGTGGCTTGGTGGTATATCTTCTGGAGTATTGCATGGGGAGTATGGTTGAAACGCAATAGGTGGTGTTTTGAAGGGAAGAGATATGAGAGGAGTGAAGTTATTCATAGAGTCGTGAGTATGATTGGGGATTTTGAGCAGGCGCAGGAGATCAGCAACACAAACCCCCCTCCCCCGACCTTCGAGTCGTGTTGGAAACCGCCTTTGGAGGGGGTGATCAAGGTGAACTCTGATGCAGCTGTCTTTGCGTCTGGTGGGGTGGGCCTTGGAGGTGTAATGCGAGATTGTGTTGGTGATGTGGTGGTCTCGACATGCCTTAAGCTGGAAGGTAATTTTGAGGTCGATGTAGTTGAAGCTCTTGCTATGAGACACGCTCTTAACATTGCTATAGACTATGGTTTCCGTAAGTTTTGTTTAGAAACTGATTGCTTGAAGTTACATAATCACCTGGTGAAGAGAATGGCTCCTAGCACTGCCTTTGGGACGATAGTAAAGGATATTCTCCGGCTTACTCTGGCTTGCCATCATGTTTCATTTTCTTTTGTTAGGAGAAGTGGCAATCGGGTTGCTCATAATTTAGCTAAATTATGTTTTTCTTTCGATGAACTTAGAGTGTTGATGGAGGATTTTCCTTGCGATGTAACTGAATTTATCGTGGCTGATCAGAGCCTTGATGTTTGATTTGAATAAAGCTATTGCTTCCCGTCAAAAAAAAAAAAAAAAAAAAAAAAAAAACAATTCACAATCTAGTTCAGTATTATCTTGAAGTTTTGGTTGTTATAACCCATATTGCAGAAATCATTTTTATTGGCTAAAATTGTACAACACCACCAACAACAAAGCCTTAGTCCCAAAATAATTTGGGGTTGGCTAAATTGTCATAAATAACCGTACCATATAAAAAATTGGACATATAAGAAAATAATTTGAAAGAAAAAAGGTGAAGCAAAAGAAAAGACCATTCCATTCTTTATACAAAAATTCATCTACATCCAACACTTTCATCATTTACAAGCACTGGTTTAATATGTTAATCCGGAAAACAAAAATTACTATTACAAAAGTTGAGACCAAATCTTTAAAAAATAATTTTGGTCAACATAGCATATTACTAATCCCACTTTTATACAGTTGGTATTGAAGGAGTTGATACCTAGAAGCAAAAATATAAGATAAGTTCACCAATGCATCAGAGAACCTTGGCATCCTTACCTGCACAATAAGATATTTTCAACACAATAAGCGAAATACGGCCAAATACATGAATTTGGAAACCAGCCATTAAAGTTTGAACTAAATTTGTATAACTAATTCCAACAATGCTACAGGATCTGCAAACTGCATTTTATGGAATAATTGGAGTGTGCATAAGTTAAATTTATACAATAATAATAGGGTTATGTATGTTATTAGCTGAAAAAACAACAGATAAGTTCAGTGTTTTTTGAAAAATTAATTATAAAGGGAGAAGCAAAATTAACAGTCATTACAGATGCAGATAAAAGACAAATGTGAAGGGCTCAAACTGCAAAACAAAATGTAGATTAGACACGGTGTTTAAATAGGATCACAATAATGATGACAATAAAATTGGATAAATTAATAAAATTAAAATGTTGCTCTTGCCACATCCAAATGAGCAGCAAAACAAATAAAAGTCCCAACAGAAAATTAGGCATTCAAATTTATAACAAAAGTCCAGCAAAAAGCTGCTGAATGCTGATATATCATGCATCCAAACAAACTTAACAACCCTAGCAGTCACAAATCACAACAGTGTCCCTCACTCCCTCCCTCTCCTTCCTCCTATCTCTCTTTTTCTTATATGTCATTCAAAAATGTAGCTCCCGTGAAATTCTGAGGTCCATTCAGCTAAAAAAATTCTTGGAAGTATAAAGTATAACGATTTACGAATCATAAAGTAGGTCAACCATTAGTATCTAGGCGTGTGGAAACAAAAACTTATGTAAGGGCCCTTGAACTGATAGGTTATCATTACACTGTATAACGCGGAAACGACTTGAATACCAAAAACGGAAGCATATCAAAAAAAGGGAAAACCTAAAGTCACAGGCATCTCTAGCTTCATTTGCACAAAAACGACAGTATTCAAAAACGTTACGGACTTTGGGGACTCAAAAACTAGGACCAGAAAATTTTGTGCTTCCTAGATAATATCAGTACATGTCAGAATGTTCACTTAAAAGATGAAAAAACAGTTCTTGCTTTAGCAATCACCAATTATGTCATCCAATATCCCAAAACACACACTCTACGTTCAGTGATGCAAGCATCACACTGTAACCATGGAAACAAGGTGACAGCCACACAATAATATTTAGCTTCTAAATACATCAATATAAAATTTAAAAACTAAGAAAGAAAAATAAATGTTTCATGACTAAGTCTTTGTTCTTCACCCAAAATTCCTAATCTAAACTTATTATCCTTTATTTTAAGTTTAAAACTTATTTTAACTATTGACCTTCAACTGAGCTTACTGGCTCTCATCTGTCCTTACTTTAAGTTGTAAATTACACTTGGTATCCCTTATTCAACCTTTTGGGACGTTAGTTAGAGCTAAGAGTGTGTTTGAACTGTACAAGAGAAGGGGGGGGGGGGGTGGAGCATGCAGGAGAGGGAAGAGAAAGGGTGATCTTGCATTTTCACTTCAAATTGTTTCTGACATTATAAGGACTTGGAATCTTGAAAACAGAAGATATATGAATCCTTTTTCATGTTTCCAAGCTCTATTCAGACAGCGTTCAGGTCCTTTAGTTAAACAATGGATAAAAATCCCAGAATAAGGAGCATGGAGTACTATAAATGAAGTCACCACACAATAAATATTTAATCAGATGAATGTAATACGGAGTAAAATAAAGTCTTTCTTTGGCATGTTCAGGGGCATTTTAAAACGTATTCCATAGCACATTCACTTCTTATCTTAATCACTCAAAAGTCTGGTGTTACTTTCAACGTAGTTTCAAGCATTAAAATTTGTAACCAAAGCCTGCTACAATCAAGCCCTAACCGCACGGTTACCAGCATCATTGTAAACCTTGTAATAGAGCATCAACATAGATCACACAAGGTATAGAGCATCATCTCCAGTCATTTTATGGCATACATGATAAGAATAAAGGAAGGAGATTCTCTTTGGATGAGTAAGTCAAACTATGCCTCAATCCCTCACAATTAATATCATTTCTCCCCCACTACAAAGAGTAGACATTAGAAATACAAGTCTACAAGAAAATCTCTTCTTTCCTTTAGACTTTGTTCTATAATCTAATTAAGTTTGGGCACAAATTTATTTTCATTTTTTTTATCATCTCATTACATGCCAGACAAATTTTATCACATAGTTTCTATCACACACAATTTACAACTCAATCAGTAAAATTTTACAGAAGAGTAGGGATGTGCTTACGGCTTACCAGTCTTTATAAATGAGTTTATAATGACTGGTTCCGCTCATCCTTACCATATATGCGCTGAAGTTCCCGGGTCGCAGCCAGGAAAGATTCTGACAAACATGAAAAAGAAAGAATATGAGAAATTGCAAACTCCATTAAAAGAAATATTATTAATAACAAAGGTTGGACTAATTGTTCAATAAAAAAAAAATGAAACGATCAATTTAAACTGCAGTCACCTTTCCAAAGCCTGAATGATTTTTGATTGATGGGAGAACCTGTTATTGTTTGTATAACATCAAACAGCATATTCTGTGGAGTATTCCTAAGCTCTTGAACAATCCCGTAAATGGTTTTCCCGTTCTCAAAGTATATGTGATTGTTGGGGTGTTTGGTTTTGCACCCAGCATGACGCTCATACTCATAAGCATTAATAACCTAAACAAACAAATAATAAATCTGCTCATCAGATCAAATGCCGGCCCAAATTTCCAACAAGAAGTTTAAAGAATAGAATACAACAGACCTTGGAAAAGTTGCATGACTGACATCCACAAAGATATCCAGAACCTTTTATGACGCCACGGAGCTCCTTCTAGGATATAAAAGTACAGTAATATCACCATTAATAAGCTAAAGCCAAAAGGAGACTTTGGTACTAACAGCCCAACTATGACCCATCTTCTCTAAAGGTCCAAATTGCTGATTAACAGAATGGTCTTAACTTTAAGGGGTGCAATTTCATATTGATCTAATGACTGATACCCTGAAGAAAAAGTCAATTTGTTTTTTCCTCTGCTTCCTTCTGCCTTCCCACTCCCTTTCCAACTAAAGCCCATATTCCTACCCTCCCAAGTCCCAAACACCCTTACTAGCTCTAACTCCCAAGTCCCAACCACCCTTACTAGCTCTAACTCCCAATGCCACCTGAGAACTAACATCTACCAGACCACCATCAGAAAAAGAAGCACACCGTTGACAGCTTCCATGCCCTCTTCGACCTACTCTCTTTCTTACCCCCACCATACTCATCTTCTTATCCTTCTTCCTTTAAATCTCCTCCCACTTCCTCTATATGTCACCATGCCAAACCCTTAAGCCAGGTAAATGCTTCAAAACTATCAAAGTACACCAAAAGTTCATATCAGATTTCAATAACTTCAAAAAATTAATCATATTGGCCAAAAAAAACCCTATAATAAGTGCCACTACCCCAACTATTTAATCTTAGCACAGCCATAATAATCAAATATCCCGTTGCCTCTATTTCCACTTCTTATTTTAGTCTCCATAACCTATATGCCATCTCAAAGCAAAAGCTTAAAGCTTGATTCTGTCATCATAACTGGCAATTATATGAAAAATAGCAAAATCAATGACATCCCCAAATTTAGAATAATAAACAAAAGCTAAGCTAGAGGGGGGAATGGATTTATAAAGGGATGAGCTACGCTACAAGGATAACCAAGGAATGGGGTTGCTGAAAAGGGATGCAGGTGCTACTTTTCTGATCAGGAAACGAGTTGCCAACAAGACCAAGTGAGAAGCTAGACAGGAAGGGCAAGATAGGGAAGAGGTGGGGGTACAAGTTCCAAATTTTAATATATAAAACAAAATAGAATAAAGAAGGAAAATTTGTCAAAAATAAACCAACCTTTTAGCTGTTAAGTCGAACTTTTGATTAACTATGAGTAATTCAATCTTTGTTGGGTATTTTCCAAAAATGAGTTATGACCTGGTAGTAACCCGATGTAAAGGTTAAACATGCCATGTGTTAAATTGTAATTAGTTTATTTATTTTAATTATAAATTAATTATTTTTTAAAAAAAAACTCTCCCTCTTCCTCTCTCTACAGCTGTTTCTCTCTCCTCTCCATAAACCTCAACTCCTCTCCCTCCCCTCCACCAATCACCACTACTTTCTCTCTCTCCTCTACCAGTTACCATCCCCCTTTTTTTTTTCTCTCTTCTTCTCCACCACCCCTTCTCTCTTCCCTCCCCCAGACCCCCCTTTCTCTCTTCTTCTCCTTCTCCCTCCACTGGCAGACCTGTTTTCAGTAGTGGCTTCAATTGAGAAAGAGGCAGACCACCTTGCAATGACCATGGAAAAGGCAGCCGCAGATGCAGAAGTAGATACGCCGGCCATTTTCTCCTCTCCTCTTCATGTCTAATCTGCATAGACCACCATCCTTCAAACCCCACCATGGTCCATGGACTGCCACTTATTCATCCATTTAATAGCGGCAAAACCACCAAATAAACTCCACCCAAGTTGCTTCATCAATTTCTATCAATTGCAAACCCTAAACCCCTTTAAACCTTGAAGGTTGATCAGCTAGTGCAGGCTACTTCCCAGTCTTAGGAGGGGTTTGGAGGAGAGAGAGTGGGAGGAGAAAGAAAGGCTGAGGGAGATAAAAAGGGAGAGGTGGGGCGACAGTAATGGAGAAAGTTGTTGGTTGTTTTGGGTGGCTTGAGAGGGGTTGCGGTGGTTGGATGGCTTGGGAACTTGCTGATTATTTAGCTTGCTGGTTACTGGTAAAAAAACCCATTGAAAGTTATTACTTAAACATAGGTCGACTTACTCATAGTTAATCAAAAGTTCAACACATTGTGAGCTAACCGCAAAAATGTTGGTTTTTTTTTTTTTGTATATATTTTCCAAAACAAAATGGAAGCAGTTTACAAAAAGGCCAACCAATCTAACTATAAATGCGGCTCTTTTTAACCTTATTAACAGGCTAGTGCAGGTGAGGACTGTTTTGAAAAGTTACCCCCAAAGGAGTGCCGGTGAGAATGATTTTGAGATGACACCTCCAAATGTGGGACTACTACCAATAAAACACTAGTTGGGACTGCTAATATCAATTTCCCCAAGTCAAAAATGAAAACAAAATAAGTAGATTTACCTCTCGTGACCAAGCAATATATTTCACTGGAACCTCATCCAAAATACCAGTAGAAAGCAAACTTCTCACATTCGAAGGAAAATTGTTGGGAGGTGTCTTCTTCGTTGATTTAATGTCCTCTTTCTTCCTGGAGGTACTTTCTGCTCTAGAAGCATTAACCTGAGCAGCAACTATGGCTGCATCAGCATTCGAGACAGTCAAATCCTTCTGATTTAATGTGTCAGACCTTTGAATAGAAGGTTGACCCATTAGCACTTCATAATTGCATGTGAGTGTCCCTGAAGCATCTAAATCATTATCACCATTATACCCACCAAAGGATATTATGTTACTGTCTCCCTTGTTGAATGAGTGGCCCATGGACAATGAATGATTTTGACCTTTGCTGCTAGATAGAGCAATTGTTGTGGTGCTATCATCCCCTTTGTTGTAATTGTTAGTAGCTGGGATGGAGCTATCACCTCTGTACGTATGATTTATGGAGACCATATTATCCCCTTTGCTGAGGTTTCCCACGCAAATGACATTGTTATCCCCCTTACTAAAGTTTTCAGCCATTGGCATTATATTACAATCAGCACCACTGAATGTATTCGCCATTGACATAGTGCTAACATCAGCCTTGTAGGAATGCCCCATTCCCAATGTGTTGCCAGCATCTTTACTAAATGATTGGTCAATTGATATAAAACCATTGTCTTCCCTACCATAAGAGTCCCCAACTGCTACAATATTTTCCTCCTCTCGGCCATATGTCAGACCCATAGATATACCGCTATCATCTACCTTGCCATAACCATGAGCAGTTGACATAACACCCTCAGATTCTCTAGCATATGCAGGCCTTGTAGGCAATGGCAGGAAGTCCGCAGGATCTCTCACTTCACTAACTTTGACTTTCCTTATCCCACCATAGTTGATCCCTGACTTAGGATCTTCCAATGAATGAGTTATAGATAGACCAAATGAGGAATTACTCCCAAATGGATCCTCCGTAACCTTTCTTCCAGTATTCAAGCTACCCATACTGACAGACGCAATATTTCTCTCATCAAAACTAGTAGACCTAATAGCATCAGTATCAAACAATTGTTCAGTAAATTGACTAGGAACCGAGTTAAAACCAGCCACACCTCCCCAAGGAGAAAGAGTAGAGGTCGGTATTCCAACAAATGAATTGCTACCGGGAACTTCTACAGCTTGCTTCTTGTTCGGTAAATACCCTGCCTCACCACCATCGATAAACCATTGGTGCGAGCGCTTGGGTTCAATTCTAGTAGAATTATCATAACTTATCTCCCCATTAGTTAAACAGCCACCATCCTTCGACATCCAATTCTGATAAGACTGCAACATGCAACACATATTTACTCAAAAAACTACTCTAAATCACATTCAAAATCAAACTTGCTAAAATACACCATTAAAATCACATAAATTTTCTACTACAACATTCCATGAAATCAATATTACCCCAAAATTCAAGCTAATTAAGAAAATGGTGAATTTCCTTGATCAACTTATATAATACTACGTAATTCAGATTGTCATGAAATTCAATTACTGCATCAATCACTATACTACCAAACTAAAAAAATAAACTGAAATTGCCTTAAAATACATTCAAACACAACAATTAAAATACAAATTCATCAGCAAAATTAATCAACAAAATTGAAAATATCAAAATAAAAAATTAATCACTGAGATTAAAGGAAACAAATGTATACCATAAATGCAGTTGTTGAGCAAACTTCACTAAGATCTTAGCACTGAAAATCACGAACACAAGTACCATCAATTCATTTACAGAAACTCACGATCATCAACAATTTCCGACCTTCGATCAAATTCGTCTACAGAAGACGAAACGACGGCGTATGAGGTGGTTCAGGAAGATTGATCGAAAAGATGACGAAAGCGGTGGTTGTAGTGACGGTGGTGTTCTAGAAGATTCTAGAAGAAGGTGAAAACCGGCGGTTGATGGCGGCGGAGGTGGTGGTTGACGGAGGAGGGAGGAGAAGCAGCGTGGTGGCGGTGCGGAGTGTAGAGTGAAACTGATACTGAAAATTGAAAACGTGAGAGGGTGTAAAAGATATTTTTTTGGCTGGTTTTTATTTCCGCTAATTAATATAGTGGGTCTAAAATAACCTTCGCGTTTGCATCTGTTTTTGTTAAATCCTAATCTTGTATATAAATTTTTGTATGTGGCTGGCCACATGGTGCGGCAAAGGTCACTTGTAGGGTGTTACTGGTTTTGTCAAGGGTTACTTGTATTTTGGGGTTACTTATATGGGTGTTACTGGTTTTGGTCGGGGTTACTTATAGGGTGTTACTGATTTTGTCAGAGGGTTACTTGTAGGTGTTACTTGTATTCTGGGGTTACTTGTATGGGTGTTACTGGTTTTGGTCGGGGTTACTTGTATGGGTGTTACTGGTTTTGGTCGGGGTTACTTGTATGGGTGTTACTGTTTTGGTCGGGGTTACTTATAGAGTGTTATTGGTTTTGTCAGGGGTTACTTGTAGGTGTTACTTGTATTCTGGGGTTACTTGTATGGGTGTTACTGGTTTTGGTCGGGGTTACTTGTAGAGTGTTACTGGTTTTGTCATGTGTTACTTGTATGGCTGTTATTGGTTTTGATCAGGGGATACTTGTAGGGTGTTACTGGTTTGGTATGGGATTTTGATCTGGAGTTATCTAGAATACAAGTAACACATACAAGTAACCCCACGATACAAGTAACCGATACAAGTAACACCCTACAAGTAACCCATACAAGTAACCTCAAAATACAAGTAACCCTAAAATACAAGTAACCGTGCCGCATCATGTGGCTTGCCGCATGGAAAAACCTCTGAATCTTGTAAATCCTTGCATTTGCATCTGTTTCGTAGATACTCGTTGACATAATGAGATTAACAACTAACGAATAACGATACCCATTGTGTTTGCATCTATTTCATAGTATTTGACTTGGAAATCTTCGTTGACAAAACGAGATTAATGGCAAACGATAACCTTTGCATTTTTATCCGTTTCATAGATTCTAACTTGTGAATCTTCATTGACATAATGAGATTTACGACTAAGCGATTTTAGGCAATGATAATAATTGGATTTTTTTTGTAAATTACCACCCTAAAATTTAACATGTGTTGAAATAATCACCCATTTTTGTTGAAATTAAAAATAACCACCCATATTTTACAAAATTGTAGGTTTTACCACCCTACCTATACTCCGATCAGTTTTCCGAGCATGTGCCCCACAATTTCATTATGAAGAACCCTAATTTTCAATTCAAGTTAAATTGAATGAATCAAACAACGATTACATCGTTAAATTCCTAATAAAACACATTCCAAACAAAAAATATCGTATAACTTGAATTCTACTTCATTAAAACATTGCAAAATAACTAAAAAATAAATAAATATTAAGTGCGATCTTCAATTACCTTGATGTACAAATTGGTGTAAAAAAAATTTAAGTACGTTCTTTAAAGGATTCGCTTGTCAATTTGCAAAACTTGGAGTAAAAATCGGTAGAATTTATGAAAAAAATGAAGAATTTTAAGTTTGGTAGTAGTTTGTGAAACAAGGGAGGAAATAAATCGAGAAATAACTTTTATAAAAATAAAAAACAGCCGTTATGTGGGGCCGATGCTCGAAAAACTGGTCGGAGTATAGGTCGGATGGTAAAACCTACATTTTTTGTAAAATATGGGTGGTTATTTAATTTTTTTAAAAATGGGTGGTTATTTCAATACATGGTACATTTTGGGGCGGTAATTTACAAAAAAATCCTTGTGAGTTAATATTTTGGTGCAAATTTAAGATACTCCATATAAAATTTTTGTTAGTATGAATATCTATGTGAATACTAATATTGATTCATTGGATTTGCGTATGAAGCTATGAACATTGAATTTAGGCGACTAAAAAAGCAATTTGAAATTCAAAGTTGGTTCATTGGTTGTGTACCAACATGGAATTTGGCAATTAAGGAAGCAATCTAGACTTTAGTGCTGCTCAAAAGTCAAAACTAGTAAAAAATTAAAGCATAGTAAATCTTTTGTCCAAAGTTGTTGTATGATTTAACAAAGCAATACGTACCATTTTAGATCACTAGGGAAAAATTTGAGTTAATATTCAAATTAAAAACTTAAAAGACTTAAGGCCTGTTCCGATTCCCTGTTTGAATATTGTATAAGAAAAGGAAATTAGGAAATGAAGTGAACTCTCAACCTTTAATGACACATATGACTATTTAACCATTTAAGGGCCTGTTCTCATACGTTGAAAATCAGTTCAGTTCAACTCCTAATTTCCTTCTCTTATAAAATATTCATTTCACTTCAGTTCAGTTCAGCTGAGTTCAGTCAATGAGAACAGGCCCTAAGCCAATATCAACTACTCCGTATGTTATTTATATGGAAAAAAAAATTCTTATAACTACAAACCATAAGATTTAATAATAATAAAAAAAAACTATATTCAAAGAATAACTTAATTTTGGTTTAACAATGACAATTGCAGTTTTAAAAAGCCTTTTAAAAAAATTACCCTTTTTTTTTAGGAAAATTATTGATTGTACGTCTACAACAATAGCAACCCGGTGCAACGCCCAGGGTCACTCGCTAGTTAATCCATTAAAGATGGAAGCTATAAGAGTTTAAAGTTAGTAGTTATAGCAAAAGACACCACAAAAGTTTAAAGTTAGTAGTTTATCAAAAGACACTACAAGAGTTTAAAGATAGTTGTTTTAGCAACACAACCATACATAAGAATAGTCCCAAATTAATCGCCAAATTTCAACTTACAAGAGTTGAGAATTTTAATATGACTGCCAAAAAATTACCAAAATATATCAATGATTTTAAGGCAATTTACAAAATTAAAGTTTTTAATGTAAAAATTCATTTTTTTTACTACTTGATTGATAGGTTAAGCATGTAGGGTCTAGATTAACGGGTTGTCGTGTAACCCATTTATATAACCGGCTTATGTGTGTCGGTTTGTAATTGAAAATTTCAACCCTGATTCGTGTTGGGTTCGGATCAACCCGATTATGTAAATGAGTCTAAAATTCTTGATCTAAATACGCTTATTTCGAATCGGGGGTTCATTTCAATTTATCGTGTCGTATTAGCTTTTAACAAAGTTGATTTTTCCTCTCAAACACTAAAAAAATACTCACTCTTTCGTATCCTTCTCTCACCTTCTCTAATCTCCAGTTCTCGACTGTACACAAAACCCTCTGAAATTCCATCTGCCATAACTAGGTTTTGAAAATCCCCAAATTTCGAAATCAATTCACATCAAATTAACCAAAAATCCAAACCTATGGATAGCGCATTAGCAAGTGCCGCTGCAATCGGCGATCAGAGGCAGAAAATCGAACAATATCGTCACATTCTCTCTACTGTGTTATCCTCCAATGATGTTTCTCAAGCCAAAAAGTTCATCGATCACAGTACCTTCTCTCTCCTCTTTCCTTTTCGTCTAATTCAATTTCCAATTAATTTTGTTTTTTATTTTTCAATATTGATGCATTTTTTTTTTCAGAAATTTCAATAATGTGTTTGATTTTTGTATGATGAATTACAGTGTTGTCGGATGATGTTCCGCTGGTGGTTTCGCGGCAGCTTTTGCAGAGTTTTACGCAAGAATTAGGGAAGTTGGAGGCCGAACTTCAGAAGGAAATTGCTCATTATACCCTTCAGCAGATTCAACCTCGCGTTGTTTCTTTCGAGGAGCAGGTTTTTTTATTACTCCATTTTTTATTTACAGGATTAGTATCTGTATTGTGCTTCGTTGAGTGCTTATGTTAGTTGTGTTAAATTTGTCGAAATTTCGGAATAAATGGGGCGCTTTTTTAGTATTGAGAGATTTTACTCGTTTGGTTATTTATTGGTTGCTTAAATTCGGTCAGTATTGATGGCGTTTCGTTCAGTTTTTGGAGTTTTAATTTGTTTAGTTATTAGTTGTGTAAAATTCGTATAATTTGTTTAATTCAAATCATTTTCGGACTAAGGCATTATTGTTGTTGTATTAGTAAAATTTGTCATAAGTTTGGTATACTAGTTGCTATTTGTTAAGTGGGGTGTTGGGGTATGGGAGGAATTATCTGCATGCAAAGAAGTGCTTGGATGACGAGCTTTTTTTATATGGCCAAATTGTCTCGAGTTGAGGATTTGAAGTTGTGATTTCGAAGTTGAACTTTATTTTTGGTGCCTGTGTAAAATGTGCTGACCATATAACGAGCATGTTTGGCAACAATGCGGAATCTTGTATGTCTCCAAGGGTTCAAGTGTGATTTGGAGTAGTAAACGACTATAGAACATAGGATACTTAATGTTAGCCTGAGAGGTTTTGGACATTTATTCAGGAAGGAAGAGTATATTCACTTAATGTTGATACTGGTAGTGAAATAATCTGTCTTGAAATGGGCCCCATATCTATTGATGGTGAAATTATTACACTTCTGTGCCATAAGCATGTAACAGCTACCCTTTTGGCATTTTGGTCATGTATGTACAAGTGGATAACTAATACCAAGACCCAATATAGAAGACGTAGAATTGATATGTTTGAGGTTTTACTTGTCCTAAAAAAAATAAGCTTAATTGTGATGGTACCATAATCCCAGGTGAAAGATGATTAGTGGGAGGCATTTGCAAATGATTTAACCCTCAAGAGCACATTGCTGTTTAATAGTGGGGTACTTGTAGTACTGAGCTAGCAGTGTTTGGCCACTTTTGTTCACCATCAACTTGAATTTTATTGTCATCTTCTGATCCTTGATCTATTCATAGCGTGGAATTCAGAATCCTGATTTAGGGCCTGTTTACATTTATTGAAGTAAGCTGAATTGAACTGATTAGAGCTGAAGTGAATTGAACTGATTAGAGCTGAGATGATTAGAGCTAAAATAAATATTTTATGAGAGAAGGAAATTAGGAGCTGAACAACTAATTTTTTTCTCTTAGAACTAGAAGACATAATCTTGAGTTTCATATTTCTTTGTCTTGACTTGCAGGCCCTAACCATCAGGGAAAAGCTGGCTGAGTTGTATGAGTCTGAGCAACAATGGTCAAAAGCAGCTCAGATGCTCAGTGGAATTGATTTGGATTCTGGAATGAGGTCAGACTTTATTCTCTTAGTGCACTATTCGTTGTCATGCTTGACCCTTAAGTTTAATAATTTTCATTTTTTTTTTATATTCTTCAGAGGGATTGATGATTCCTACAGGCTATTAAAATGTGTTCAGATTGCCCGTTTGTATCTTGAGGTACTTGGCATTGTTAATTTTCTGTATATATTACATTTTGCCCCACTCGGTTGGAAATAAGCCATACTATCTATTCGATAAAGAGATTTTTGTGTATCTCATTGGTTTTGAGTTGTTGAGTGTTTATTTAGTTATCTTCTAATGCCTTGGAATTGGCTAGTAAAGTTTCTTAACAATGTCCAATGTCAAAAACCATCCTAAGAATAAGGTTTCTCTAGATGAAACAATGTTGTCAGAGGTTAATAGGATCTTGGAGGGGGGATGGGTTGCTCACCTAACCATTATTGTTGCTCTTTCTTCTTATTTGAGAGGAACATCCAGAAAGCTCATAGAAGTTTGGTTTCAGTATTTCAAATTTTCAACAAAGTTAACGTCATGTTTGTTATTTTTGAAGGATGATGATGCTGTAAATGCTGAAGCTTTTATCAACAAAGCATCTTTCCTGGTCAGCAACAGCCAAAATGAAGTATTAAATTTGCAATATAAGGTTGATATTTTTACCTTTTTGTGAGGAATGCTGCTTCTTTCTTTTTTTCTTTTTTTCTTTTATTTTATTTATTTATTTTATTTTATTTTTTTTTTTTTTTTTTTTGCAAAGCTGTACATTTTCTGATGCATCTTGCCTTCATTTGTGCATAGGTTTGTTATGCAAGGATCCTAGACTTGAAAAGAAAGTTCTTAGAAGCAGCACTACGATATTATGACATATCTCAGATTGAGAAGCGACAAATAGGAGAGGAGTATGTGTTGAAAACCTAATAATTGTTCTTATTTTTAAAATATTTCATTCCGTTGACTTTATTACTCTCCGAATAGATGAGATTTTTGCTTATAATAGATACAAATAGGGGGACCTTTAATAATCGTGCTGTGTATGCTTCATGTGAAAACAAGTGGTAGTATCATGTTGATCTTTGCTCTTTTATTTATTGTGATCTGAATTTTAGTAATGTATCTGATTTGTCGAGCCCAAGGTACTGAATTTGCTGATCACCTTATTAATATGACTTTGAATGTGCCAATCGGTACTAAACTTTTAGATTAGGTTAACATAAGTAAGGTGGCACATTATATTTTGGTACCCGTTCCATGAACCAGAATGTACTGTGGTCTAGGTACCTTTGATCAAGGCTTGATTTGTTGCTATTATAAAGTTCTAGTAAGACTAATAATTATGATAATTTTAGACTTGCTATGATTCTTGTGCAAAGAATGAAAATTTGGTCTATAGTTGTAAATTTGTGACTATCCCATTGTGTTCCTGGTATCTTCCCTAAACAGTTCAGGGTCCGAAATTAGATTCCATGGTACATTGACTCTCATTGCAGTTCAAATCTTCTGTAAAATACCAGAATTTGGACATAGGTGCATGTACGCTTTAGTTTGTGGGCAAATCACATATACTATTTGGAAAAAGGTTGAGTATGACACTTTGATATAGATATCTATGTTGGATAATGGGAGCTTTCATAGGCTGTTAATAGTTTTCCTTTAACATTAATTGGTTCCAGGCCTTCTGGAGTTCCAGTAGTGTGCAGTTTGGAATGTGGTTAATCAACTTTCTATATTCCAACATCCACAAACAAGCTTATTGATGTGTCAACTTGAACAAACACCTGATACGTGTATCTAGTAATATGAATGGCTGCTTTTGATTGTGAAAATCAATGTAGTAGCAGCTGGTGAACTTTTTAAAAAAAATTGCAACTGTTGCAATGTTGCAATCACATGAACCTGGTTAATAAATTAATGGGTATAGGTCATTGTGCTTGGCGGGTAATTTGTGTGCGTGTGTATATATATATTCGAATCTCATGGTTTTCTGTAGTTTTATACAATTGGATGTTATTGTTGAGGTCAAGACAGTCAAGTAAATATAATAAGATATATATGCTGCAATAACTTTACTGTGTCTCTTCTTTTTTGTTCTTCTAATTTTTTGGGTGGGTGAGAGAGGGGTGGAGATGCTTGACTGCTTGAGACTTTTGATGTTGAGAATTATTAGCATGCTGACTTTTTATATGTTTTGTTTTGAAAGGGAAATTGACGAAGCAGCACTAGAGCAAGCTTTATCAGCTGCTGTCACCTGCACGATATTGGCTGGTGCTGGGCCCCAACGTTCTCGGGTTCTTGCTACATTGTACAAGGTATGCATCTTTACTTGATGAGTCGAATATGTTGCTTTTTCCCCCCTTGATGCTTAAATTTTGAACTTTTTACAGGATGAACGTTGCTCAAAGTTAAAGATCTATCCAATACTGCAGAAGGTTATCTCTGCCTTTTCCATTGTAGTTTAGCATACATGTGATAATCTCTGTCAATTGTTTTGACTTCCATTTCTTTAACATACTACGAATACTTGATAATTTAGGTTTATCTAGAAAGGATTCTGAGAAAACCTGAGATCGATGCATTTGCAGAAGAATTGAAACCACATCAGGTTGTAGACTGAACTCTACCCTGTATCCTCAATTTCTCGTTGAATTATGTACTTTCAGGGCTATGGCTAATTTTTATGAAAATTCCACACCTAATTTTCTGACAGAAAGCACTTTTGCCCGACAATTTTACTGTGCTTGATAGAGCAATGATTGAGCACAATCTTCTAAGTGCTAGTAAACTTTACACGAACATAAGGTGAGTAATTCCTTCCTTCCTGCCCCTTGTACAAAAGGAAAAGGTTTGAACTGTTTCATTACTTCCATTAATTGCTATTGACCTTAATCATAATGTCTTTTTGTCATTGTGTAGCTTTGGTGAATTGGGTACATTGCTTGGCATCCCTCCTCATAAGGTTGGTTTTTATCTTGCTTGAGTATACTTTGATAATTGGTATTTTTTTTTTTTTTTTTTTGTTGCTTGAGTATGCTTTTAGAAATGCTTTATTTGAATTTGCAATCCCTCTATCATATATTCTATATTTCTATGTATGGTGGTATTTTGGGTTTATATTGGTGTCTTTAGGTTGCGTGGTTGTGCAATGTAAGATGTAACAACTGTAATGCTTAGTTCGAGTCTTCACCATGTTCATGTTTTCTTTAAAATGAGTTGTTAGTGCTATGATTCTCTTGAGCGTTGGGACGATAAAAGATGAGTGTATTATGCTATTCTTGAGGTCATTTGATTTTATTTGGTCATCCGTCTTCATTGGGACGTAAAGTGGAATTTAGACTAGTGTTTATCAGTATTCTTGTATTTTTCAATCATGCCTATTATTTCTTGCCATTTTATTTTTTGTTTTGAAGATGTTGGTGACTACTTATTGAGATTGAATGTCACCTACAAACTGTAAATGGCTTTTTGGTTCAAGTTCTCTTAAGTTGCAACACCAGTGCTTGTTTACGTTTCAAATGATTTTCTTACTTTCCTATCATATACCTCTCTCATCGAGGTTCTAGTACGCTTTTGGGAGTTGGATATTTTTTAATTTGTTTTTGTTTCCGGGCAGGCTGAGAAGATTGCTTCAAAAATGATATATGAAGATCGAATGAGGGGCTCAATTGATCAGGTATGGTTAAATTTGATCTTATGAATCGTCTTTGAACTTTACTCATTGAAAATTGTTAACGTTCGGGGATTCAATTTGAATAGCGTTATGTCCTTTAAGAGGGAAAAAGAGGAATGGTTCTTGAATAAAAAAGTAAATTGATTGATAAATTAGTCATTCTTACACAATCCAGATTATAGTATGTGATATATGATTGTTGCTTTTTCAGTGGTGAGCATGATATGAACAGGGAATAGGAAAATTTATGTTATGATTGTTATGTATTCAACATCCATCTTTGTTATCCCAAATATTTCAATATGTATGGTGTCCAAAATGGCAACATGTTATGGATGAGTTATAAGAATATGGGTTTTGGGTAGAATTTTTTTTCTTTTTTTTTAAAAAAAGGGTAACATAATTTGTCAATGTGGGACACTGCTGAAGCATCAAACATAATTAATAAATACCCATGGCATAGCACAAGACCTTGGGTGATACTTCCTCCGTTCCAATAATATTGCAACAAGGACGAAATTACGCATCTCAAAGCACACTTTTTAAAATTAAATATCTATAATTCTATAAGAGTAAAAAATTATAAAAAGTTGATATTGAGTAAGTATTTTATGAGACAAATCTAAAAATCCCACATGAAGATTATTTACTTAATGTATTAATCATAAAATGTGGTCAAACAAGCATGATCAATTGTGCAAAAGTCTAGTTGCAATATTACTAGAGTGGAGGAAGTATCATATCGCTCTTGGTGGGCATCTGACCTAAACCTGGCATGGAGTAATAGATGTTATAGCTCTACTCTGCTCTGCATTTAAAAGATATTCACGTTTGGGTTGACACATGGAGGATTAGTGTTCACTGTGAACTATTTGGTAGTGGATAGGAAATTGCTAAGAGAAAATGTTATGATAGAGAGAGAGAGAGAGAGAGAGAATGAGTCAACGTGGCCGAAAGAAAATGAAAAGATTTCTTAAACCTAAATAGGCTGTGAAAATTATTGAGGTACAGAGGGAGTCTTTTTTTTTGAGAAGTTGGGTTATTGATGTATACAGCACAATTAGAAAAGTAGTTGGCTTGCTTTATCTTAATGTGTGTTTGTGGTTGAATAATTCATGCATCAGGTGGAAGCTGTCATACATTTTGAAGACGACACAGAGGAACTGCAACAGTGGGACCAGCAGGTAATTCCTATTATATCTTGCTTGGAATTTGAAAGAACTTGAAAATTAATTGCCCCCCCCCCCAACTCTCTCTCACACACACACACAAAAAAAAAAAAAAAAAAAAAAAAAAAAAAACTGGGCTGGGAAAGAGATGTAGAATTGTAGAAAGTAAAATATGACTTTACAAAGGTAGAGTCGGGGCTGTCTTTTCGCGCAACAAGACCTTGATTACACATGCAGAAGCTTTTCATGCCCAACCAGGGCCTTTGTGAGACATGATAGAATATTTATGAATCCCAGATCACTTCTTCTTTACGAGAGTTTGAAGTGATAGAATCTAGATTGTGAAACATCACTGCCTAAAGAATCCATTATCAGAGTTGCAACTTTCTTGATCACTAACTGGTTTAGTCTCCTTGTGTACATTAGAGATTGAGCTTTCTATTTTTGTGCTGCATCTGATTAACTGTTATAAACACCCTTAATTTGAGGCAGCTATGTGGATTCTTAAGACACTTATGTACAAAGCAAAGTGATCAATCAATTATTTTTACCGATCTCGGCTCCCTTGTTGTAAAGGCATGAGGATCGTTAAATTTAAAATTTGTAAAACTAACCTTCATTAATGTCTGGGATAGTATACATGTAACCAAGCATTCAATACATACTTTGAAATTTCTACCAAGACAATCAATTACCAAGAATAATTAGTGAGATGAAAGATGGTCACCTTGTCTGAGTTTCTTCTTGCCTTGAAGCTTCCCTGTTATGAAACATTGGGAGTCTTAAGATCATATCTTCAAAACTCTCAGGCTAAGTAAAAGTAAATCACACTGCATTTTGAAAACTCTTGAGGCTGGAAACTGTTTAGTAGTCATACAAGTTTGGTTGATTTCAAGCTTAATGCTTTTATCCCTCTTATCTCTTGCGCCAATATATACACATGCGTGACTGGATACATTGTGACATAGGTTGCAGATAAAGTGAGGGGAATGGAAATTTCTTCATTTGTTGGCGTAGAGTAAAATAGTGTGCTTTGGCATGCTAATACATTAAGCTTCTTTTTTTTTTTTTTTTTTTTTTTTTTGTGGCATGCTAATACATTAAGCTTGTCAAACTCTGCAGATAGCTGGCTTATGTCAATCCCTTAATGATATCCTTGATGGCATGGCGAAGAAAATTTATCAAATTCCTGTTTAATCAGGATGCAATTCAGTCACAGCTGCTGGAATTGTTGAGGCTGAAGACTTTTGGCATGACAATTTAATTCGTATATTGCAGTTGCTCCTGCATTTGCATACAAGAGCAATCAGCTTCTTTGGTTGGGCTTTTCTTCTTTGGGGAGAGAAGGCGCTAGATAGGGTGTATAGAAATCTCACTTGATGAAACTGATTCTAACTTGTCAAGGAAGTCATCATTTTGCTAAGATCCTGTCTTCCTTTTTTAAACTCGCTTGTCCATCTGCTTCTGGTGGACAGTATCAATACAAATTGTTTCATTTGCACAGAAAGTTCCTGAATTTTATTCTTGTCAACCAATTTTGGTTGTCAATTTTTCTACTACTTGTTTTCCGGTTGACAAATTGAATGCATTTGGGAAATTATCAGTTGTTCCAGGTTTTGTATTGTATTGGATTTTTTGTTGGATGATATCCTCCTCCAATTGATGAAAATTATGGTGTCAAACAAAGTTATTTCACTGTGGTGTAGATCACAACCAATGCAATCATGCTTTCATAACACAACACTGTCTTATACTACAATATATATATGCATACATTCATGACAGTGCAACCTCTTTGCATTTTGTAAAGTTGGCTGAAATTAAGGCATCCATGATTCCATGGATCCCCAAGAGTAACCCTCAAAACTATGGAAGCTAATTGACCAAACTTCAGTTTCCTACAATTAAACACCCGTAGATTTATTATACTACGTATCTAATTAGCTATGCATGAAAGGAACATTCTAACAATGTAATAAACGGACCGGCAACGGATCGGATTCGGGTTGGATATAGCAAAATTCAAAGATCCGTTTACTAAATGGACTCTAGGCTGGGATTCGAATCCAGTTCGAGTCTGATCCGACTCGTAATTTTAGAATCCGAATCCGATCCGTTATTCGGACCTCCGAATAATCCAAATACTTTTTTTTTGAAATGTGTGATGTGCTTATAATTGCTTGTATTGTCCCTAATATACTTCATTTCTTAAGTCATATTGTCTCAAATAGGACTCGGATTGGACTCCGTCGGACTTTGTGTAGGGTCCAAGTCAGATCCGCCTCCTATTTGGATTCGAATTATTGTTAAACGGGTTTAGATTGGACTTTTTCTCCGGAGCATATTCGAATTGAACTCGGATTGAATTGAGATTCCTAACACAGTTTCCGATTAATTATAATTTTGGATTTAAAGTGTCGACAAGGTAAATACTAATTAGTATGTTATCCGCATTCTAAACACATAATTTGCCTTTATACATTTAAACAAATAGGAGGAACATTTGAAAATTATCCCCTTAGCAGCGGTTGAGGGTATGACTATTGTACCAAGTAGCGCCGTAACGGTTTAGAACATCAACTATCAAGTAATGATGTCTTATATACTCTTGCAACTTTACCCTTTGAGAAACATACTCGTATTTCAATTACTCCGTACTTCCTTCGTTTTGCATTAGTTGCAATAGTAGGCTTGATTCATAGTTTAAGAAAATTACAGACTAGACTTATACGGAGTAAAATATTTGTGAAATTGAGGTTCGAAGAGAGAAATTATAAAATAATAATAGGTTCTTTCCAAATATATTAATATTGCAACTAATATAAAACGGTTAAAAATGAAAAGTTACAACTAACGTGAAACGGAGAAATTCTCTACTCTATGGAGTAGTTTCTCCTTTTAAAACCCTTTAAACCCTCAAATCCCCTCGTTCATCTTCTTCCACACTTCCAAAATTCTCACACCACCTCAAAAAAACCTCCAACAATGGCGTTTCCTCAACAACTTTCTCTCTCCTCTTCCTCCACCCTCTTCTCTCCCCACTTCAAACCCTCCATACCCTTTTTCAAACTCCCCTTCAAAACCCCAAATCATCTCACTTTCAACTCCCTACCTTCTTCTTCTTCCTCCTTTTCTTCTTCCGAAGAACAAGCCATGCTCGAAGCCGTGGCTCAGTCGCAGGGCAATTCACTCCCCTGTGTTCGCACCTATGAAAACGACATGGCGCGCCTCTCTCTCACTGGCTCAGTCGCCTTCGAGCAAGCCCTTACTGCCGCCGCTTCTGACGGCGGAGAAGCTGCCGGTGAACATGTTGATGCTGGGTTGTCTGCCATGGTTGTTGAAGCTCTTTACCCTGGTCCTAATGATGAGCATAGCACTGTTTCTACTAGGCTGGTTAGTTTGAATTTTTAATTGGATATTAATCATTTTGTTGTGCAATTTTGTTTATGTTGTTGTAATTGGTGTTAAGATTATTTGAAAGATTATTGTCCTTTGCAAATGTGTTAAATGGGTATGATTGAAATTCATTTCATTAGTCATTATTAGAACTGTGTAGTGATTAGATTAGAATATGTTGATTATACAACTGGGTGTATTTGTTCATGATATGCTCAACCCGCCGATGAGTGTTAATGAATTGGGGAATATAACATGATTGCTATGAAAGAAAATGAGCACAAACTTTATTACAGTAATTTGGAAGAAAATGGGTATGATTTCTATCAATGTGGAAGATTGTTGGTGTATAATGTACTCATTTTCGCTTAAAAAAGTGAGAGCTCATGTATGGGAATTCCTTGCCAAAAGCATGTAATTCTTTCGGAAATTGTTGTTCTTTGAATTATGTAACCGATCTAGATAGTCTCATGTCAGTTATGTGAACATTTTGCTGTTCTGACTCCTTCAAATGTGTGGTGGAGGTGGGGATTCTGCCTATTAAATGAGAATTTTAAAGCAACATAATCTTATTTGTTGTAAGTTGTTGTACGAGGAGCTGTGGAATTTACCAAAGAGTGCGAGGTGGATTGAGAAACTTGCGATAAACTCCCACATTTCTTTGGAATGATATCACTTTGGCTTTAGGTGGATATTGAGGAAACATGAATGTCCAAATTCTTTTAAAAAAAAGATAAAAGAAATGTATTGTTTTGGACCTTTTGGTGACTATTGGGTTAGATTAGGACATTAGGTCAAATGATATATAGGTGAAATGAGCTCTTACTTAGGGAAGCATTTGGGTTTAGGATGAATACCCACAAAATTTATGTTGTTACAGGGATTTTTTTTTTTGTTTAATGTAAGTGTTATTTTACATCAAATCTCTTAGCACCAAGTTCTATTCGTTTTCCACGGGATTATCTATTCAAATAAGGGTAGATGCTCTTAACTTTCATTTCTTATTACTAGCCTCAAATCCTATGAATGGAGTGACTGCACATTGTTTACAATTTTTTTTTATTTTTTTTTATTTTTTATTTTATTTATTTATTTTTTTACCATTTTTAAAGTGGATATTGCCCCTAAAGATGGAATAGATTTTTGCTTGTAACAGAAAGTGCCTTTTTTTTTTGTTTGGTTTGGGAAGATAATTTATTTAAATTAGTTTCTGCAAGAAGGAAGGGGAACTTTTATAGCTTATGTATTGCTACAATTTGATGCTTATATTGATATTTTAAAAATTAGAGTCTTGCTATAGGTTTTAGTTCATCAGTTGTAACTTGTAAGGATGTGTACATTTGGTCCTGTAAAGATGGCAAGGCCTACTAAATTACCAGTGGTAGAGGGGCTAGGTAGTTGCTGTGTCTTGGTCCCAATATATCATGAATCATGGAGCATATCTCAGCATTTTGGCCCTTACTTTTGTTAATATCAATCATGACAGTTGCAATAAAAAACATTTAGTAAATTGACTATATTGGTGGTACTTAGTCAAGGACTTAATTTTAAGCCTTGATTTCTTTCTGCAAATCACCTCAGACTGAATGATATGCTGTACAATCCCACTTGGGGTGCTTACTGGTTTTTCATTTTTCTTAATGATGCCAAAAGTGAATGTAGGATAATGTCTGATGGAGTTTATGTCTAATCTTTTGATTAATTATCGAGTATCTGTTCTTTGTTTTCGTAGTTTCTCCCAGCTAAGAAGGTGAAAGAGAAAGCAAGGAAGCTAAGGAGTTCCCTCCCTGAAGATATGCTGTCTGGCACAAATTCAAGTAATATACTTGCAATGACATTTAGACAAGTTGTAGTTCAGGAGCTCTGGAACTTTGAATTGGCAGTATTTCGACCTGGATCACAAAGAAATATGGAGGATCTTGGAAGCCCAAGAGAGGTCAAGCTTTATTCCTTACTAGCATTGTTTTGACAATATTGTGATAAATAATCCGCCTTTCTCTGTTGTAATACCACATAAAACATGTTTGGCCTGCAGGTATCTCATGGTACTGATTGGTTCAGTTCTCTTATGCCTTTGCCATCGGCAGGTTACTGCTTCTTTTGTTCTCAGCTCATCAGATGATAAGGTCATTGCTGGACTTGCTGAAGCTGTTTGCATGTTGGCTCTAGAAAGCACTCAAAAGGAATTTTTTCAGGAATCAGCAGGGAGGGCATCGGATGGTCTCTTCAATTGGTTTTCAAAAACTAAGCAGTTTTCATCAAAAGATTCATCAGTGATGATACATAGGTTTGAGGATAAAATAGTTGAAAAGGCCAAAAGCCTTTTTGATAAGTTCAACGTGGTAAGAGCAAAGTATAAGATGACAAACAAGAAACCAACGAGCTCTGCATGGACGTCATTGATGCAATCTAAATTGGAAAAGATTGGTGGATCTGAATTTAGTATGTGGACAATGGAGTATGTACCTGCTTATAAGCTTCAGATTGATGCTGATAGACTCACTAATCTGAAGTTTGAAGGATGGAAAAGGACAATGGGAAATTGTTGGGAAGTTTTCTTAACCCATTCGCAAATGGTAATTTTCCCCCCTCGCCCCCCCCCCCCTTTAATTTGTTGTACTACGTATAAAGATTTGATGAGGAAATGTATCCATTTCTATATACTTTGTTATTTGGACAAAAATATTGCAGTGTGCAAGTATCAATGTAAAGGCGTTCTCATGAGAGCTTTGAATTTTGTGTATTGAGAGGGAGTTTTTTTTTTTTTTTTTTTTTTTGGGGGGGGGGGGGAGGGTGCCAGGTTGGGTTGTGGGGGAGTAGTGGAAATTGATTGTACGATAAAGAAGAAGCCTGGAATTAAAGATATAAGAGTGATGTGAGAAGAGATAGTTGTATACGGAAGAATAAGGTGGCCGGATGCAGGGAGAGTGCTAATGTATATGGAATGGAAATAGGAAGTGAGGAAGATGACCTTATGTTGTTTGACTGGTGTGACTTGTAGACGCTTTATTTTAATGTTTTTTTTTAATAAAAAAAAATCAATATTGTTATTAACTGGTTTTTTTTAATGTAATCTTTCATACTCAACCTTTAAATTATTTCTATAGCTAATTGTTAAGCAACAAAAACTCAGATATGTAGTGAGCTTGGGAAGACTGGGTTTTGTTTTGAGAGTTTATGGCCAGGTAGGTTGAACCATGGTAACTGAAAAATACAAAGTATGTGATAGAATATCTGGATTGAATGAAAGTTAGTCAGATGAATGTTTCATTGTTGGGATAAAGAAGGCTACGGGCCTTGTGAGAGGTTATTAAAGATATTTATATTACCAAATGTAAAATAATTTAAAGCTTAATATGTATAATATTGGTGAAGGATATTTGCTTCATGACAACGGTAATGCCTACTTCATATACTTGAAAAATGTTATTATTTGCAGGTTGGATTGGCTAACATTCTAGATATATATTTCGAGGATTTCTGCACACTTCCTGGTAAACAACTGCTATCATGTGATGCTGTCAGAAGTCCGAAAAAGTTGTCAAAGAATAAGGTGTGAGTATGCAGTTATATGTTATTTCCAAGCTCCCCTTCCTTGCGCTCTTGTGTAGTTGGAACTTGATGAAGATGTTTACTTTCTGTTTTTATTTATTTTTTTTTTCCCTTTTTTCGGTGTTATTGATTGCCTTTTGCTTTTAAGGTAATGACTTCATCAGATTATGGTTTTAATACCCATATAGTGGTTAGTGAGTAGGAAATGTTTGATAACCTCGTCAATGTGAGTGTGTAGGTTATTATAAATTCAAAAGTGTTGCATGATTTTATCTGGTTATCTTTTGATTACCTCTTCGGCTCTTTCCTTCTTTCGCTCAGAGGGCGAGGGTTTTGAGGTTGGGGGAATAGCTTTGCAACTATTTTGATACCTTTACGACCCTTTGTTTACCTTTCTAATCCAAAACTTCTGGTTTGATTTCTGCCAGGGAGGTTTTTCTTTGGTTGGTTTTCTGAGAACCACTCTTATCACTGCAACTCTACTGGTTTCTGTTGGCGTGCTGATCAAACTGTTTGTGCCACATCTAAACATTACTAGAAGAAAATATCCGCGAGAAAATTATGTGCTTCCATCCTCAGAGGACAATTGTGAACAAGTGCAGCCTCTGAAACTAGAGGATTCTGAGGTATATGTCTGAAAATTGACAATAGCGTAATTGTCTATAAGCTTATACGTAGATTTTTATGAGAAGTCTGTCATTGGTGCAACTCTGTTAAAGAAATCATTATTGTCTTCTAATAATTGATAATGCTTGCAGTTTATCATTTAATCATAATTGTTTGTAACTTTCTTGTTTTGATGTCTGTGTCCAACAAGTGTCGTCTAAAATTCTTATGAGTTGTACTTCTTTTCTCTTTCGGCTCTGTCTAAGTTTGTTTATGCGGTTTTTGATTTGGGAATATCATCTTATAGCGATAATTCTCTTTCACAGCTGGATGCTTATTGCTCTTCAATTGTTAAAAAGATTAAGGATTCTTATGGTTGGAATGGAGAAGTAACATTTGAACCAAGTGTTGGAGCTTGGATTGGGGAATTTCCTATGTATTTGAGGTATAATCATCAAGTATATCCCATTGATCAAGATAGTACTAGCAGTTCTGAAGTGTCTGCAACAAATAAGGAGGATCTGGAAACGTCTGTCCAGGAAATTGCTAGTTATCAGGTATGTTTCATTTGCTAATTTCTTTTCTTAACCTTTGATCAGGCGGTCACTCTATAGCGGTGATGAATATCAAAAATTCCGAGCCAGTTATTTCACATAAAGTGGACTTGAGGAATTTGATGGTGAAATCATGAATTTAATCCCTTTAATTAGGGCTAAATGGCTACATGTTTGAACAGAGTGTTTTTACTGAAACTTTAATGTTACTTATTAAATCTTATTTTTATTGATTAAAACTAAAATTTGATGATTCTCTTGTGTTTTTCTCTTATGCAGTCATTGAACTACTGATCAAATTTTTATTTTTTTTAAATGAATTTCATTTTCTAAAGTTTAAGAGAACAGGCTTGTCCTCTTAGGTTTTGCATTTCTGATTTGGCTGCTATTTGCCTAAAACAGTAAAACTATATGCTTAGTTTCATTGTTAGAGGCTGGAATGCTAATCAAATTTTTGTAAAGCTATATCAAAACATTTGACATAAAAAAGGCAAGAATTTTTAGGGGACTTTTAGGGGGCTTTTTCCCCTAACCCTCTGTAGTTATGCATAGATCTGTACCGACATGTCCTATCATGTAGCTGAGAATTTATTGGCAAGTAACTCATACTGTGGCATAAATGTTTTTGTAGAGGTGAACCAGTACTGTGATCAGTGTGATGTATAATTTGCTGCTTCTATAGATTTGTTAAAGGACTCAAGGAGGAATTGACTTTAATTGGCTCTTGTGGTTTAATTGTCGAGTGAATACAGATTGTTTTGTCACCTGAGGGAAGAATTGTTGGGTTCCAGCCTACGAGTCTTGTGGCAGTTAATCACTGGTCAAACAATCCGATAGCCAAGGAGCTGTATGGTGGCAAGGAGCTGTCCCCTGGTATGTTTTAGCTGCTCTTCATATTTTGCTGCCCTCTCTTGCTGATTTCATACCTTTTTTGAGCATAATTTGAACTTCAGGTCTTTTGGAACCTCGTCTAAAGATCCACAAACCCGAGAAGGTGATTGTGCTGGAGTTATTGATGTCATTGAATCAAGATAATCATTTTGCATTGGTCAGACAAATGCAGTGAGGCCATTGGCTGTTGTTTCTCTACTGTAAGTTCTGACCCTAGCATGAGTTAGATCACAGGAAGGTGTACTCAAAATTTCATAAATAAATGGAAGGGATATAAATGTAATTAATCTGTTTGAGCTTGTGCAAATAATCTATTTTTATGAGATTTTACCCACCAATCCAATTTTTTTTGTACCTTGGCAGGGTTACTACATTCAGAAAATCATAAAATGACAACAGTGGTGAATTGGCTTTTATCACCCCCTACATTGAGTGCATTCCTAACAAGATGGGGGTTGCAATTGCAAGCGCAAAAGCATGCCCGCTGTTCATCTCCTATCTGGAATTGCTTTGTTATCTTTGGTCGCGGTGTTGGTTTCAGATACTGTTTAAGAAGTCACTGTAAGAAACAGAATTTTTACTAGAAGTACCAGAATAAAAGTGACCAAGCTCGAGTTAGAATGTGGGGACTGAATCTGTTGCATACAGAAATTGAAGTTTTAGTTGGATGGTGAATATCAAAAGAGATCTTCCTGATGTTGACGCTACAGCCGCTACTTCCCTAGTGTTCATCTTCTTCACTTCATTTCTTGGTTGGGAAATTGCTTCTTTGTCTGTCATGCTTCAATGAAAAGCTGTAATTAATTTTGGCTCAAAAAGAATGGAGTTGCTAAATATGAGAAGATACAATTGACAAGCTCAGATCAAACATGTTTTAGTACTTTGGATTATTAGCAATTTTTAGCACTCACTAGGTAAATCTTGATAGCATGCATTTTGTAACAAATGTTATACGTAGTAATTATAATTTATGTAATTAAAGATATTGTTAATCAAGGTTATGTGTTGGACACCGCGCAATATCAAATGGGACAAACATATTTATAAAAAAAAAGTGATAACAATGTAGGTAGTAATATATTCCCATTGATAGGTACATTTCAGTTATAAATTTCCAAAATTGATTATGCCATATAGATCATTGTGAAAAGGCTGTCCTCTTGTATGCAAGGCCTGATAGCTTATAAAACATGCAAGTAAGAATGCACAAATAATACTCGTTAGAAAAATGTCCAAGGAAAATGGCATTGCCAATGGCAATGGAAACTGCAAGCATTTGCATATAGCTATGTGTCCATGGTATGCTTTCGGTCACATTACTTCTTTTCTCCACTTGGCCAACAAACTTGCTGAGAAGGGTCACAAAATCTCGTTCTTCCTCCCAACCAACACCAAACATAGATTTACCTCTCACAACCACCACCCGAACCTCATCACTTTGATTCCTATCACAGTTCCGGCTGTGGATGGATTACCCGTAGGAGCTGAAACAACTGCAGATGTGCCTGCCTCTTCTCGGCCCCTCATTATGACAGCCATGGACCAGACCCAGGATACAATTGAGTTCTATCTCTCTAGTCTTAAGCTTGATTTTATCTTCTTTGACTTCACTGAATGGGTGCCTAAAATAGCCCGAAAACATCAGGTTAAGTCTCTATTTTATTCCACAGTGTACCTAGTGACAGTTGCTTACCTGCTTCCTCAGCCAAGGAATCTGCCTATCAACTCTTTCTCAGAAGAAGAAATGAAGAAGCCCCCACCAGGATTTCCCTTACCTTCTGTCAGGCTGCGAGCCCATGAAGCACGCAGTCTGGCTGGTGCATCTGAAGCCGAGTTTGGAGGCAGTGGGCTGTCATTGTTGGAAAGAGTTTCGATAGCTTTCCAACAGTGTGATGCTGTTTGTATCAAGACTTGTAGGGAGATGGAAGGGCCGTATTGTGACTTTGTACAGAAGAATTATCGTAAGCCTGTTCTCCTTGCTGGACCAGTGGTGCCAGAATTACCAGCTGGGCAGCTTGATGAGTACTTTGACAATTGGTTGAAGGATTTCGGAAATGGCAGTGTGGTTTATTGTGCACTTGGAAGCGAATGTTTCCTTCAGAAAGACCAGTTCCAAGAGCTTGTTTTAGGACTTGAACTAACAGGTACGTATATGTTTTGTTACACTAGTAGTATGAGCAAAAATCTGAACTCCAATCCCACATATATTAGTTGATTGTGTAGAGAATAATTGTTTGATGATATTACTAATATCTCAGGTAAACCATTCTTGGCCGCCCTTAAGCTGCCTACAGAGTGCTCAACGCTTGAGTCAGCCTTACCAGAAGGGTTCACGGAAAGAACAAAGGGGAGAGGTATTGTTCACATTGATTGGGTGCAACAACAACTGATCTTACAACATCCTTCAGTGGGATGCTTCTTAACACACTGCGGGGCTGGATCCTTGTCGGAAGCTATAGTTTGCGACTGCCAACTGGTGATGCTGCCTCACGCAGTAGATCAATCTATCAATGCAAGGTTGATGAGCCTTGATCTTAAACTCGGGGTGGAGATTGAGAAAAGAGATGAAGATGGTTTCTTTACTCGTGAGGCAGTTTGTAAGGCAGTGGCGACAGTCATGGAGGTAGAGAATGAAGTGGGAAGAGAGGTACGAGCTAACCATGCAAAATGGAGGGAGTTTTTGCTAAGAGATGGACTCGAAGAGGCTTATATCAGTGGGTTCATACAGAGTCTGAAAGGTATTCTCGTATGATCAGCTCAAGTTTAACTACACGAAGTCCAGATCTGCTGTTTTTTCTTATGCAATATTAAAAATGAATGTTTAAATAAATGCAGTAATTGTTGAACATGGAACTGTTTTATACTTCAATGTAATTTCATCTTCTTCTATTTAAGCCAGAAGTTAAAGCCCAATACTAGTTGTTGTTGGTTCATGGGCATCTTTACTAGTTTCAGACATCGACAAACACTAGGACTAATGTATTTAACAGCTGCAAAAACTAGCCTTGACAGTATAATAGAACTTATAGAGTAAACATAATAAACAAATAAAACAAGAGGAAAGGAATAGGATGTACAATCGTAGATCCCGACTCTGATAACGACATGAAAGATAATGAGGTTGATGATAAGGAAATACAACCGAATTTGAGTATCACTCCTGTGCAATTCATAAAGCTAATCAAGAGTTTGCAGGAGAAGAACAAAGGATCTCTAAAAGGCAATTGAAAACACAGGGGTTGGAGGTCTCTTGAATTTTTAGCTGGTTTCCCTTAATTCCTTTATTGTTATACTTCGCAACTCTTATGAGAAACTTTAATATCGACCCTTGCTCTTTGCTACTCCCATGAATCCGAACATTTGAGATTGTTATCAATAATGATCATCGGATAGTTAACATCGACGTGAACAAGAACCCGACACGACCAATTTGACAGCCCTAATGGAGATTCCAAAAGATGCAGTTTATGAAGGCATTACTACAGAGTCGGACGGATAAGCCACTCTAAACAAAGAGAAATATTAGGAGTTGAGTCTAAAATTACTTGTAAATTCATAATACTGTAATATGGTTCAGAATCTACACCGTTTACTGGAACACTGGTTACACTTCTGCAGGGGTACCTAACAGTTGACTTATCTGTTTCTTTAAAAAAATGTTTGCGTTGCTACATACACCGTTATGTCTAACGCGCAACTCCAAAAGCAGCACAAAAGAAAAGAAACAGATGAATGAAAGACTGATCATTACTCTCATAAAACAATGCAGCAGCAAAACCCGATGCCTCAAACATACCTCCCTCTTAAAACCATGTATCAGAGGCCTACAAATCAAAGAAATTCACAGAATGCTGAAGCAGAAACAGTAAAAGTCTTGGTGCTGCAGCAAGTAAAGGTTATTGCTATCTTCCCACGTCCACAATTTACAGAACCTTAAAGCAGTAACACTTCTTTCTCCAATATGAAAGTTAACATTCGAAATTATCCATGGGTGAAGAGAGCACGAATCATCTCTCATGTTAGTCATGTAAGCTTTCTCCTTTTCTTGAAAGGGATGATCAACACATCTAGAAAAAAGGAAGTAAACATAATATAAGTGCAAGGATTCAATGTCACCCATTAAGAATATCCCATCGTATTTCAGGTAACCAAAATAAATAGATGTTACAAGTCAAGAGGAATGGAGGAACGAGCTTTGTCAAGTTCGATTACTGCAGAACTAGTTCAAATTTCCCTATAATAGTGAAGACTAGTTTCAAATAGAGGAAAGACCAAATACACTCCATTCCACTTGACTTGTTACAATGTCAACAAGCATCAAAACAGAACTAGAGCAGCTGGTCCAACTGCATATAGGTCCAGAGCAAGTCAGATACTTAAAACTGAGGATAGCACAATATATTACAGCTAAAGAACCCGACTAAACCACTCAAAAGACCAACCAGAATGCGACATAAAAAGGTTCTATACTTCTATTCCAAAATGCTCTAGCAACTTCTCAACCCCAAATAACTGATCTGGCCTAATATTCACACTCCACCAGCGCCGATCATTCTTAACAAGCTCATCAACATAGACTAATCACTTAATCAGTATCGTATATTGCATAATTCTTGATCAAACTAATAAACATCTAGACATCTAATGCATAATTCACTATCAATGATATAGCATTGGCAACATAGTAAAAGCAACTATTAATCATATAGCATGATAAAACATACCAACAAAACGAGACATGGCAATATAATATCAATAGATAATCTACATTCTAAATTTTAATAATGCCCAAGGTAGAAAAAGACCTATATGTTAACCAGTTCTTGCTAAGCATCAAACTAACAAAAATTCGAAACAATTGCAATCTTTAAGTACAAATCACTTACAACGCCGCTGCAAATCCCTCTATCGATTAATATTCAACATAGCCTTAGCTTCAGACTGTTCCTCCAACAAATTCTCACTAGTATACTTACTCAACAACTCCATCTTCTTCTTCTCCACAACCATCCTTTCAATCTCCTTCTCATCGGGCAATGGCACGTGCACAACGAAGTCCTTCTGCAATGCATCCGCCTCCTCGAGCCTCTCCTTCTCCCGCCTCTCCTCCTCCACAACCTCCTCCTCTTCCTCGAACAAAATATCCTTCACATTGGCAACCTCGCCGCTCTTTACTGCCTTTTTCGCCTCCCTCTTAATCTCCTCCATCAAATTCCACTCCTCCACCGCCATCTCCCTCATCACCGCCTCCGCCGGCCCCTCCAATTTCACCAAAACTCCATCTTCCTCATCTCTGTAACCATAATAACTCGCATCAATCCTCTTGTATATATCATACCTCGTTCGCCTCTTCCTCAACTCCGGCGGCTTCTCGAACAATTCCCTAACTCCTGGAAGCTTCTTCGCCGCACCAAAGTACCTGTACCCAGGCCCTCGGCCGCTAGGGTTCGGAACATCGACAATATTTCCTTCCAAATCCGTCATTTTCGCCGATTGCTTCATGTAATTCGGACCTCCAAGCTCAATAATCCGACGCTCCCAATGCGATTTCTCACGAATTAGCTTGTTAATTTCATCGTTGAGATCTCGAAGTCGGTGTTCTCCAAGGCCTTCGTTCTGGATTTCGGCAACTTTTCGACCGATTTCTCGCATGATTTGCTGCCTCCATTTGTCTGCTTCGGCGAGGTCGCGGCACTCGGAGGCTAAGAAAGGTCGGCGTTCTTTGGGCTTCTTCTTCTCGTCTTGCTTCATAGTGATGAAGCGATTAAGCATAGACTGCGCTTTCTCTTCGTTTCTCGCCATTGTTGAGCTTGCGAAGGTTAGATTCTCTGGTTGATGGAGAGAGAATACGTAGAAAACAAACCCTAGAAAATTGAATTCGTTTGATTATCAGGGAAAAGGGGGAAACAATATAAGGGGTTTTTGACTTTTTACTTCAGACTCTTGCCATCAGCTTTCCACTAAGTTTAAAATACTTTTATATTATTATTCATATAAGACTTTTTTCAAATTTACATATTATCCTAAGACTCACTCCAAAACTCATTTAATCCTTTTCAAAATATTTTTATTTTTTTGTAAATATTTTTTTTTTGTTTTTAAAAAAAAAATTATTGTAAACTTTTGATTGGTGAGGTGACTAATTTTCATTGGTCTTGCAAAGTCTTGACATGGGTTTGGATTTTCCAAACTCCATGTAAGACTCACATGAGTCTTAGATGAGTTTATTGCAAGAATCTTGAGTAAGACTCATGTTGAGACTTTGTTCAAGACTTGCAATAAATTTAACCTAAGGATTTTAGGAAAGTGTTGATGCAGAGTTGGGATTAGTAAGGGACTAATAGGGCGGTGTGAAAATACTGGAGTTAGTTGACCGCTGGAGTTGGCAATCTTGGGCTCTTGGCATTAGGTCGTGTCGGGTTCACAGGTTGATAGGATGATGTCTCGGGTGATTGTTTGATTTGTTTCACGACCATCTATTTCAATCGACTCAAAGACTATATTCACCTTAACTTACTTTTCATAATGATACTTTGTAATTAATCCGTATTTGTAATTTTGGGAAAGTTATAAGGGTTTTTTAGGGATTACAAGAGAAAAAAACCGAGGTTTTTTTAAATAAGGGTAATGATATATGTAGCCCTTAGGGCTATGTTTAAGCATTAAATATACTTCCTAAAATGAAATTAAGTTGAGAATTCACGACAAAATCACGCGCACATCGGTGTAATTAATGTTAATCTTTTCCTAATATTTCCTTTTTTAGCTTCTTAAGGCTTTGTATATCATTATCCTTTTAATAATTAGGAAAATTTGACAATCTATCTAATATATCTAATATAAAGGGAGTTTTTTCCCGAGTTTTTAGAGAGTTGTGTGGGATTTAATTTTTTCAGCGCGCCATGTAGGATAATAAATTTTAGTATTATCCAATTAAATACAAGATTACACGTAAGCAAAATTGGCGAATGAGATTTCCTAGTTTAAATTAATCAAATATAAATATCTTTTGATATTAGAAATTTTATCTAAATATATAACAAATTTTTTAGCACAAAAATATATATATATTAAAAATCATTTTAAAAAATTCAAACAAACCGTGCAACGCATGGGCTTCATCTAGTTACCACGCACTTATAATTGTTGTTGTTTTAGCAATTACCACCTACGGGTTTTTTTTTTTGAATTTTTCCACCAACTATTTTTTAAAACATCAAAACTTCCCACCTACTTGACTCTCAACTCAAATGTGACGTCATGTGGGGCTCACTAACTACCCTTTGCCTCTTTTTCTTTCCTTTTCTATCGATTTCTCATTCCCATGTATCGTTCTCCTCTCAAACTTGGGGAAAAATTTCAATTCGTGAAATAATTAACATAAAATGTAATTTAATATGAAGTTTTTCCCCAATTTTGAGAGCATTACAATATCGGGGAATGAGAAATTGAGAGAGAAAAAAAAAGAAAATGAGGGAAATAAGGTAAGAAGGTAGTTTGTGGGCCCCATATGACATCACACTTCAGTTCAGAGCCAAGTACGTGCCTATCCGTATTTTGGCTTGGCTCAGCGCAGCTCAATAATAGCTCTTTTGTGGTCAATCACCAAAGAAAAACACAAAGTAAAGAATTTGTGGCCAATCACAAGAGGTTTATGAAATCTCAATTCTACCTTTTTCAGATTTTTTTCGTAATCTCCTTAATTTTTTCGTGGCGAGACCTTAATAGTGGCATGTAACACCCCCGATTTACTAGCTAATAATAAACAATAAATAAATGAAAAATAGACAACATTTAAATAAAATTGCGGAAGCATACACTTGAATCGGAGGTATTACCGCCACACTTAACAACCTGTCAAGTGTTAAGGCTTACAAAAATCCCAATAATTACAACCCAATAAATCTAAGTGAGCTATTTATACAACTTTACAAACTTGTTATAACAAACTAATCGAAACACTTGAGCTCCTTTAGCTACGACCACTTGATCAACCTGCTTAGACAAACTTGACTGCTCACCATTAAGGACAAATTCCAAAATAGATCGTCGCAGGGCCACCATGAGAAAAAGACATGGCCGCAAACACAAGTAGCACAATAAAACAACACACACGTCAGCAAAAGTTGAGTAATCACCACATATCAGAATATAGAGTATAATATAATAATTAACATTACTAGATCAATTAAACAATGTAGTTCGAAACTACATTACACATTGTACTTTGAAAATAACCTTTAACAACTCAACCTCGAATAATAATACAAACCTTTACTCAACTCTCTATCCCATAAGTGTGTCATGCTCATTGTTCTATACCTAGCCTTGGATATGGGTAATTCGAATAAAACCAACAAGTTTAAAAACTTGAATACTCCCAATAACCAGAAAACACCTTGAACCAGACCACATACGGGTCAATTCCCACTCTAGGGGACCATAGAAAAATAAATATTAAAGATTGTACCTCATTCTTTACTCATGATCATTATCTCATTACCAACATGCCAAGGATTAAGGTCTATAACGCCGAGCCTCAAACCAATAACAAAATAATAATCCTCAACCTTTTGATCTCAAACTCGATCAAATAATCATTCACAAACAATTTATAATATCTCAATAATGACACATGATCTCAAATAATGTAACAATTCGATTCAAAAAAATCTCAACTCTTAGGGAAATAATACTAGCACCCAAAAATAATTAATTCTCAACCCAAAATAATACTCTGCATTAATAACCCTAAAACCTCGATAAAATACTCCCTATAGAAACAACATTAGAACCCTAGAATAAAACATAATCAATCATAAACAATAAAAGTAATATGATACTCATATCCAATCAAATCATATAATACCAATAATCAATCATATGTATATACGAACTTGATCACACAAATTACAATTATAAAATTTTCACATAATAATAATATAGAGTGCAAATAATAAATCTTACCACACATAATAATACGAAATATCAAACATGTCTAAAGTTCGTGTGATTACCTTTCGAAAAGCCAAAACATGGTGTATTGATGGACGAAACAATATAAAATACGAACAGGTATACATATTACCAAAGTCATGAGAATGAATAAATGATACTTGGAGTTTTAATTATGCATGAGCATGAATTCATGATGAGGTGGAAAGGAAAGATCAAGTGTAGCTTGCTTGATTCACGCATAAACCCAACACAATCAATAAGAAGAATAAAAGGTAGATCTAGCTCACGGTTGCACTCGATACTCTGTAAAGAATTTGATAAAAAAAATAGCATATTTTAGGGTTTATGTATACCTCTAAATATTAGAGTTCTACTTAAAATAAAATAGGGTTACCAATGTTTTATCATTTACAAAATTATACTTAAAAAAAATTATCAAAATAATTATTTAATAAATATACGGGTATTACAATCTACCCTCCTTAAAACAAGTTTCGTCCCCGAAACTTAAAATAGAAAAATAAATATTTGTAAATTTGAATGTAAGTAAAAACTAAATCAAACTTTTCTAAAGAAAATATATAGATAGAGTAATAAAATAGTAGGGGTATTACATTACATAAATATGTTTGGCTGTCATGTGGGAATTTATAAATCATGGGAATTGTGAATGACCAAGGGAGGGGTGGGTAAGTAACTTCCCATGTTTTGTGGGAAGTGAAAATTCCCATGAATTGTGACTTCCCCCATTTTTTCTTTTCAATATATATCAAACAACATACCCAAAAGGAAATTCATGGGAATTTTGAGTGCCCATGAAAACTAAAGGCAACCAAACAAGCCCTTAATTTTGGTGAGATCCAGGTCTGGTTGGAGGAGTATCCTCAAGAAGTGAACATTTCTGTAATAGGTGATTTGGAGGCTTTTGCTCCTTAATAATATTTGGCTGGTGTTGTAAAAAAAAAAAAAAAAAAAAAAAGTAATTTTAGTAGAAAGATATTTAATAGCATTTTTAAAATTAGTGAAATACAGAGTAGTAAATGATTTTTTTTTTCTTATAACTGAAATTCCATTTAAAGAAAAATTAAGTTTTTGTTGTAAAAAAAAAAAGTTTTTATTGTAAGATTATACTCATTACTATAAAAATTATACAAGTATATATTAGTACAATACTCATTCTTTAAAGATCAACAAATGTTTCATCCATCCCATAATATAGTGCATATTTAATTATAATAGAAAATCAGTAAAAATAATTTCAATTCAGAAAAAATAATTTCAGTTCAATAAAATTAATTTAAATTCAGTAAAAATAATTAAGTTCAGCAAATATAATTTTATTTCAGTAAAAATAATTTCAGTTCAGCAAAAATAAAGTGAACAGAACATGACCTAAGTGGTTATGTTTAATTAACATAATACAGAGTATGATTTTTAGATTTGATCAAACTTTAATCTTATTTACAAGTATACGCTAAGGGCCTGTTCTCATTTACTGAACTGAACTGAACTGAATTGAATTGAGCTGAACTGAAATGAACTGAACTGAACTGAAATGAACTGAACTGAACTGAACTGAATTTCAACGTAAGAGAACTGACCCTAATTCATAGGATAAAAAAAAGATGTCATTATGTTTGTATTAATACGTACTTACCAAATATAAAATTTTCTTGATTTTATTTTACTACCAAAAATAAATATACTTGATGATAGAAAATTGCAAATAAAAATCTAATCCGATTAAGATTCAAATTACTTGTCAACTTGATATTGTGCACCACTAGAACTTAAACAACCATACAAGTGATACAACTCTACAAAACAACGAAGTACAAACAAAGTGACTTCAAAAATCAAAATTGTCGAGGTGAGCATAAATTCCGTTTGATAATACGGAGTACAAATTAGGGTTTTTCGAATCGACCCTTTTCTAGAGAGAGAAAACGAAGGAAGATAAAGAGGATTCCCAATAATCCCCAATTATTATTTTTGATTAAAGTTTCACTCTTTTCTATATAAACTTTTGATTCTTCTCACAACCAATTTTCTCTTTCTTCAAATTCCTTTCTCCTTTGAATTTACGCAGTTTTTGAGCAAACTACAACAGCAGCATCAACCATGGGAAGAGGAAAATTCAAGGGCAAGCCTACTGGCCGCCGCCAGTTTTCAACTCCCGAAGACATTTGTAAGTTTTCCATTCAATTTTTATGATAAAAATTGAGTTTTTTTGAATCTAGGGTTTGCGAATGTGGGGTTCATTCAAACATATATTTGGGTTTTTTTTTAATTGAATTGTAGAAATTAGTTGCTGTTTCTGTTGATTGTTTGATGTATTTGTTTTGGTTGTTCGTATCCTGCAATTTTTTTCTCTTTCGTCTAATTGGGAGTTGAAGATTGAAGCGTATTGTTTTGTGATTTTGTCTTTTATATGAATTAATGGACGGAGTCTTCGAATTTTGACGTAAGTTTGTTTGATGTAAGTTTTGTTTATACAATTGAGAAATTATGTTATTGAGATTCTTGTAAAGTTTTTGGTTGTAATGAGTAAAACCAAGGAAGTTAATGCGATTTCGAACTAGGTGCATATGGAATTGTGGGTTTAAGTTGTGTGCATCGATATTACTCACAAACCCTGCTATACATGGAAGCCATGGGCATTGGGATGCCAGTAGTTATATCGATTCGTTTGTTTATAGAATTGACAATACCTTTGGCCCTATTTCATGAATGGCACGAGTGGGACTCGGGTGGTCGGTGGTTGTTATAAGTAATATATGCTTTCTACCTCTTTATATGTTATAGGTTAGAAGATTCATTGTGCCAATACTTCCGACAGTTTGAAGTGTTTACAGCAACTTCTACTGGAATATCTGGTGAAATATCCTGAGCAAGCTATTTCTGATAAGTGGGTAGTGTATAATAACCGTCTTATGTCCATTTGTCTGTTGTGTTTTTTGCAAGCCTTATGTGCAGCGCTCCCATATTTGAACCATTGGTTGTACTTGTACCATGGCACATTGGTGAGTAGTTCATGAATTGAATAGGGTTGCACATCTGTTGAACACATTTTTGTTTCTTTTTACTGTGGAGATGCCTTGTGTGTGTTTGTGAATGTTTAGCTGGAGATGAATTCATGTGCATGTATATGTACACTTCACATTAGTTCTCTTGGAAGCAAGGTCTTACATAATTTTGCTTTGTTTTAATGACTGCAGTAGGTGGAACTTCTCGTCCACGCACCTTTAGACAGGTAACTGTCTAACTTGTCATATAATATTATAGTCTGTAATATGTAAGTATATGCAAATCATTATGGTTCAATGCATCTATGATTCATTTTCACTGACCTTTTTATCAGAAAAAAGAAGAGGAAGAAGAGGTAGAAGAGGAAGAAGAAGAATCAGAAGAAGAATCTGATGAAGATACTGAAGTAAGCCTTTTTATCTTCTATTTTTTTTTTCTTGGTCCATTTTAATTTGTCTGTTTATATAAAGTTCCCCATAGATTTTGTATATTTATGCTTCTAGATTGTGTCCTGTTCCCTATTAGATCCTGTATTAATCGTGATCATTCTGTTTCTTTTTTCAGCGAAAGATGAAAGGGACACAGGGGATCATTGAGATCGACAACCCCAACGTGGTGAAGAAACAGAACCTAAAGGCAAAAGATATTGATGTGAGTACAATTTTTTTCTGCTTCTGGTTTTATTTGAGTGGTTAATACAAGGAATTTACTTTTACTTCCTTTTTTACAGCTTGACAAAACAACTGAACTTACAAGACGTGAGAGGTTTGTTGATGCCTTTGTTATGCTTTTATTTTTTTGTGGCTGTTTATTAAGTGTTGTATTTGCTCTTCATCTGGTAAAAATAATTTTTGGAAATATTCCATTGTATGTCTTGTGCGATGGCCCTATCCAATAAAGGTCTGCTGTTTGCAACATTGTCTTGGTGAGATAACTGGATTGATATTGTTACATAGTTTTATGAACATGTTAAACATCTTTCCTAGGACTATTTCATGGTTGGGATCTTGTGCATTTGTCAGCTGATTTGGATTGGTTAGAAGTAGGCATGACTACTAGTTATGTGTTTCACATACAGGAATGAGACTAAGTTGCTCGAGTATTTTGCCTGATTACATAAATTGCCACATCTTTTATGAAGTTTGGCATGTTTATTGCACTTTGTGGCAACCATCCTAGATATGTCAGGGGACTGAAAAACGGATTTTCTAAAAAATGAAAAAAAATGCTGTGATTAGTAGGTTGGATCTGATGGATGCTTTTAAGTAGTTTGAGTGAAGATGGCGACACTATTCAGAATATGACCATGGTATATATTATCTATTTTTTAGGGAGGAGTTGGAAAAACAGAGGTCTCATGAAAGATACATGAAGCTGCAAGAACAAGGGAAAACGGAACAAGCAAAGAAAGATTTAGGTAAGTTTTGAGATTATATTCTCACTTCTGCTGCTTGAATATTTGTATTGATTGTATGATCTTTTTGCACTTATCATAGATGCAGAAAACTTATACGTAGTACGGAGTAATTTTTTTGATTTCATGACATCTTTTGCTTTTTTGACTGTCCTACTTTAACTTGTCTCTCTCTTTATTTTTGTTTGTGTTGTCTGTAGAGAGAGAGAGACACTTATTACCTCTTCAAATGAATGCTGTCTTTTAATAACTTTTTTAGTAGAAAATAGAAAGTGCTGTGCTCAAAATATCATTATAGGTGAGGAAGTTAAGGTAATTGGGAGGTGTGTACTCGTGGATGATGTGGTGAATAGTGAATACTTGATTTTCATAATTGACAAGTTATTGTGCTGAAGTTAATACTCGTAAAATACTGAAATGTCATTTAGTGTGGGAGGTGTTTTTCATGGATGATGCTGTGAAGATTTGATTATCATAATTTACTGATTACAATGATTAAGTAATAATCACTTAAGCATGGTGTAGGATTTTGAAGAGGATTGCAGCTTTGTATCCTTGTTAATTCAGGATTTGTAGCTTAGGTCACAGGGTTTTTGGTTCAATGGGATGTTTAAATTAACCCTGTTGTTACTAACCCCGGTCATATATGTATATATATACTCTTATTTTTATCATCTCTGGGACCTTTAACACAGTATGCTTAACCAAGTTAAAGCATCATCCACTTACCCTCTTTGTTACTCTCATATGCAGAGAGGTTGAAACTTATTCGTGAACAAAGGGCAGAGGCTGCTAGGAAGAGAGAGGAAGAAAAAGCTGGTAAGGTCTTTGGTAGTTTTGAAAGACTAAACATAATCAATAATTTTGTTATCTCTTGTGTTTATGCAAGTGTTTGGGAATCTCTAACTGTACGTATTTGCCACAGCCAAGGAACAAAAGAAAGTTGAAGCCCGCAAATCCTGAAGGCAGAGGAACAATCTTGAACAAATCTTTGCAGCTTTTAATAGCTATAATTTGTTTGTTTTAAAGTTATGCATAAATATTCCCCTAATTGTGCTGGTTGTGATAATTTACCCTGTTTTTAATTTAGCTTGATGGTTGACCATGTTATTCTGCTTATAGCAAATGAAAAGTTAATACTTTTATAAACATTGAGCAACCATTTTGTGCATTGTAAGTTATATTTGCTCTAATTTGAGGTGCAATTCATATTACTCCCGAGTATATAGATTTGGTTTATGAGGACTCAGTGGCGTACTTGGGCATAAATTTATGTCAATTAGGTATGAAGACACAGTTGAGTTTGGATGTTTATGTTTTAATCAACCTTTTGAATAGAGGTTGATTGGGAACTAGGTATGAATTCATACCTTGAGAGGTGGGTGGGTGGGTTACATCTCTTATGGTTCAATTGAGGGGATTATAATCCGAACTATGGGGGTGTCATGCAAAAATGATTTGCAGATTCGGTATGACTTGTCTCAGGTTAAGCAGGTTAAGGTTGTTTTTTAATAACACTCTACTCCCCTAGCCCAGCTCTACTATCACTGGTACACGCCACCAGACCAATTGCGTTCACCATTCTCTTACTCACCCTCACTCTCCCCCTTGCTGCCTATCTCCTCCTTAATGCCACCGTCGACCACTGTAGAACTTCCCGTTCTCCTTTGTTTTGATTTTTCAAACAAACCCCTATTTCTGTAATTGCCATCAATAAAACATTCCATTCAACCACCTGCATCAATCTCTGGCGTGCTGCTATTCCTTTCACATTTCACCTAACATTGACCAAGCCTCCTCCATTTAACTCCATTATTGCACTCTTTAATCTCTCTTGTATTCTCATTTTCAGCTGCCGCTAATTCCCTTTCCTCTTTATTAAAAACTAATGAAGTAGCATCAATCAACATCATCAACCACCAAGACACCCCTGTCCGCATGCAACGTAGCATCGCCACACTTTGTTCTGCCGCATGTCTACCACACTGACATTAAGTTGGTTTTTTTTTTTTTTTTTTTTTTTTTTTTGGGTGGAATATTAAGGTTGATTTTTTTAATTTATTTTGTTTTATTGGAAAATGAGAGCCCTTATATAAAGAAGCTAAAAAAGGAAATAATGAGGAAAGATTATAGGGGTGGCAATTCGGGTCAGTAGGTTGGGTTTGGGTCAGATTTCAGGTCGATTTCGAGTTAGAAACTATCACAAATAGTGTAAAATTTGATATTATTACGAAATATGAAATTTGGGTCGATTCGAGTCGAATATGAGTTGTTCGGGTTCAGTTTGGGTCAGGCTCGGGTTTCTCTCAGTAACTTCGGGTCGAGTCAGGAATTGCTAGCTGTAGACAACCATTTGTGTCTCCCCAAAACCAAACCCAGTGATGAGTACTGATGCGGTTCCAAGGCATCAATGTTGTTATTATAATTATTTTTATTGTTATTTTTAGTTTATTATTAGATGACCGAATTTATTAGGATATTTTTGTTAGTTTAGTTCGGTTAGTATAAGATAAACTTAACTTTAAAGATAATATTTGCACGAGAACCAAGTTGATCAATATGACATTCGAAACTGAGTTTTTTGACACAAATTGTCAAACTCGTCCCTCGTCAAACAGCAGCCACACCAATCTGATATGGATTTTGATGGATATAACCTTCAATCGCAGTTGAAAGGTTTGGAATCTTGAGTCTCGGTCAAGAAACGCTAAGCAACACGAGCTTAAAACCTAAACTAGGCCAAGAATACACAAGCACAAGCTTACGTAAAACTTTATAAATTTCAAATCAATCAATCATACTTTTCGTTAAACACCATCACGTATTTATAAGCTAAATAATTAGCCTAAAAATCGGTAAAACAAATTCTAATCTAACTAGGAAACTAACTCTAACTTGTAAAGATAATATTTTGCAAATATGATCTTTAAAGTTAAGTTTATCTTATACTAACCGAATTAAACTAACAAAAATATCCTAATAAATTCGGTCATCTAATAATAAACTAAAAATAACAATAAAAATAATTATAATAACAATATTGATGCCTTGGAACCGCATCAAGTACCTTTCGCGTCGAATCATAATCGAATGAAGTGAAAGTGTGGAAAGTTTAGTGTTGCGGAAAGTTTTAATTTCTTTTCTCTTCTCTCTGTTTTTGAAAACTTATTTTAAGAAAACAGCCAATACAGTTTGGTTGGTCCATGATATGGGTCCAATAGTAGTGTAGTTGGATAGGGCTTGACAAGAGCTTTCCAACGATATATTATAAGCCCAATTCCGATGAATAATGAGGAAGTTATGGCAAAATTACTGAACTGGGTCCGGTTTGAGCCTTATATACGGCCCAATGATCTAGAGGGGGGCCTAATATGGATTTATCATTCCTAATGCAATTAGGAATGGTTTTAGTTTTCTAGATTCTTCTAGAAGGTTCTTTTCATTCCTAATTCAATTAGCATTGATAAATTGAATTTTGTTGACTTTTCAGAGTTTTAATTAAAATCAAAGAACATTTTTGAGGAAAAATACAATTTTATCCTCCTGTACGGCAATTTCTATTTGATTTTAAGAAAACGCGTGAATTTCGAAATCAGCGCCAAACGCCAGTTGTAGTGCCTGACGCTACGCTTGGCGCCTGGCGCTAGCCTTAGAGCGTCTGACGCCAAGGTCAGCGTTTGGCGCTAATTCCTGTTTTACGCGTCAGAACTCTGTTTTGATATTTTATCTTTTTGGCTGATTTTCTCTATAAATAACGTCGTAAAAACTCCGTTTTCATTCACCCAGAATCATCCACAATCATCTACAATCTACCAACTCTCATCAAGATTTTCTTGATTATTCTTTCCCTCTCTCTATTTTCTAAACTAGCCTTCTCTCAAATACAAAATTCCGCATTCATTAGACTTACATACATCTAGCCATATTCGAAAGTTGCCTTCGCCCTAGACGTGAAAGGTTTTAATTTCTGAGGGTTTGGTCCCAAATCTCTATTTCAATTATTTAATTTAATTGTTGTTTATTATTTTCCTTGAAGTTACTAATGTGTGTATTTTGTTATTAGGATGAGGTACGAGGCATCAAAGTAAGTATTTTTTATGGTTTTTATTGATATTATTATGTAGAAATCATGCTTAGGTTGTTGTTATGATTCCTAATGTTATGTTAGGGCGTTATGTTTCCTAGTATCATGTCTAGGGTAATTTTAATATTCATGTTAGTATCATGTTAGGGTTAAATATTTGATTTTATTGCTTAGTGACATGCTAGGGTTTGTTATTAATCTTGTTAGTATCATGCCTAGGATCTTGCTATTATTATGCTTTAACATGACTTATGATTATTTTTATGATTCATGATTATGATTATGGTTATGAATATTATTATTATTATAATTTTATGAATATAATTATTATTATGATGATTATATATTATGTTGCTTGATATTTATTGTTATTGTTTGATCACACCTTTATGCATGTTTAAAGGGAATTGGTACTTGTAATCACGCTTAATAAGATAATTAATAATCTTGTTTAGGGTAATTTGATTATAACTCAAGTGATCGCCAATAATAGTTTATTCGTGCATTAATATTCAACCAACATAGATAAACATGTTTAGGGTTAATCCTATTGATTGTATGGTAGTCAGAAAGCGCACATGAATGCGATCAGAATAAAGTAGAGGCCTATTATTAGGGCAGGTTCAATCTCTTTTAGGTTGGATTTGTACCTTCATCCCCGAACCCTATTTGGTTCAAGACCTTATGGAGTTGACGATCTCTTGGATCGTTAAGGGGTGTAACTTTCACCTCGTGAACGGTTTACAAGTTCCTAAATAACTTGTTGGCGACTCTTTTGCTCTATCTTCTTTCCCTTTGGACGCCACCGTACTTTAGTGTATGATCACAGTGGGGTTCAAGCTAAGAGATAACGCTTGAAATATTCCCTACACTAGCCCTAATAGATTATCATTAATTACACAGATTCACATGTGAAAGTATATTTAAATCTTAACTATATACGGAGTATATCATTACCCTTTTTTATTTGATAAAATTATTAGCTAATCACAACATGCCATGTGGCTCAATAACCTTCTATAATAGTCAACACGGATCATAGTTTGAAGACACCATCTGTAGTTCGGATTATTCCATGATAACTCATAGTTGACATTAATATGAAAAGACCACCAATAGTTAAGATTATTTATGTGAATTTTCCCTATTCTTAAATTATATGGAGTCGTGGAGTAATAAACATGGGATGCATATATAATCCTATTTTAGTAGTCAATTTCCTATTTTCATACCACTCTTATTTTCCTTATCTTTATTTCTTGTGTCAAACGCTAGGATGTTAATGGGGTGGGGTGGATGTTGATCTTTCCATCCCCGTCTCCTAACATTCTCACCCCCAATTGGCCGGAAATAGGGAACGTACTAGCGATGCAGTTGAGAACTTCAATCGCGCTAGAATTCATTTTAAAGGTAGTGATTTATCACGCCACACCATCTTATGTTGATCAAACAAATGCATTGTCCATTCTATTATTTTTAGTCTTCAAAGCACTTATTTTACAACAACTCGGCCCATTGAGATTCACTAGAGTATTAGCTAATTTACATGTCTTGGTGGTTGATTTGCAATAAACCTCTAAGCTAAAAAATTACTCCTAGAGTCCTAGTACTATTTCTTGTGCTGTTTAATTAGTACTATAGTTTGCTTCCAAAAAAAATTAAAAAAAATAAATAAATATTTGTACTAAGTTTGCTCACTTAATTCAATGCAAAGACAGGAAATGTTTTTTTTTTTTTTTTTCCTTTCTTGAAACAGAGTAAAAGTTTAAAATCTCGAAGCTACGGAGTATTTTACTTCCACTGCTCGTAATTTACGATGATTTAAGGTTATCAGCCTTTTTATTTATTTATTTATTTTTCTATTTCTAATATAAAAAGAAATTAGGTATAAGAACAGTCAAATATATATATTCTACCTTCTCTTCTTTGAGTAATCAAAAATGACGTTATGCTTCCTAAATTCCAAACTAGATTCTTCTCTAAGAATGAATTTGCCTCTTTTTTCGATTGATTTATACAAATATTCAAAACTTTGAACTCAATTTTATAGCAGCCTATTGAATTCTATTGTTTTGTTATTGTCATGTAATGTGTTACCATTTTGACGGTCAACGCCAAAGTCTGTCGTGGAAACTCCAGTTAGTATGAATGCTAACTATATATACTAAGCATTTCTAAGCAGAAATAACTACAAAATCACAACTAAACCTTCTAATAATTCATCATTTTAAAAGAGGATTTTAGTGTCAGATCACAAAGTAGGAAGCAAAATGAATGTTATGGGTCGACGTAGTGTTTTGATCATTTTGTTTGTGCTAGTAATAGCAATTTCGTGTCAGGTTCGTATTCAAGCTACCAGAATGCTACAAGAAGATTTTACAAATACGAGTAATAGTTACCTTTCTAAGCACCCTTTGTCTGAATGGACAAAGAATAAAATGGCTTATTTGCTAGAACGTTTAGCATCAGGACCTAGTGACGGTGGTGGTGGCAATTAACTTAATGAAGCAAAGACCATCTAAGAATTGAAGAGGAAATATGTAAACGAAAGTGCTTCATTTTCTATCAAATTACGTTCATTTATTGATTTTTTTTTTAAATAGTTGTTATAATTTTTTTCAATAGTATTTGGAGTCGTACGTAGTTGTATGTTGTGTAGTCGTGTTTCCCATATTTGACACGATTAATACATTTGTTTGTGTAGAAAATGACCTTGTATTCGTCTCCTTGATTCAATTGATCAAGGTGATTCATTCTTTCGTTTTAATGTAAACAAGGCTGGACATTATTAGTCAGACTTTGTCATCTTAAGGTCAACATAATGATTTTTAATGTGAAAATCATAATAATTTTCTTCAATATAATTGTTACGTTCAACAGAGTAATAGTTAGAACAACTCTTAGTACTCTACTCTTCCAATAAGTTACTCTGAAAGTCTAAACCTAACACAGTACAAGTAAAAATGAACTTTGCCTTCTCAAATCTCATGTTTCAACTTTCTTAAGTAATTAAATTGATTCATAAAAAAAAATAATTAAATTGATAGGTTTTGATTTTCAATCATGAGCTGTCAAATAAAAAAAAAAAAAAAAAAGTTGCCTCTCAACTTTATTATGGACATTCAATTGTGTAATTTTTTCAATGGAAATACAATTACAAATGTAAAACATAATTGTGCAACATGCATGTTTCAAATAACTTAATTTCTCTAATACTTTTATACGGAGTAATGAAAAAGGAGCAAATTTAAGTTTATCATAATGAGAAATATATACTCCATATTGTTAATCAAGTGACAATTTTATGTACTTGCAACAGAATATTTAGGCACATAGTTTTAGGAGGTGATTATTAAAGGTAAACATACGAGTTTGTTAATACTTCCTCCGTTTTTAAATACTTGCTCCATTTCTCTTAGACACGCATGTCGATGCTAATCTTTGATCACTAATATCTATCTTTAATTATCAATAGGTATAACTTCTAACAATTGAAAATTAAAAATCTATTCATCGAGATGATTCCAACAAGTACCCACACGACTATATTTTTTTCTTATGTATAAAGTACAAACATTAGTCAAAGTAGGATAAATGAGTAGTGCAAAAAATAAAAATGGAGCAATTATTTAAAAACGGAGGGAGTATAATTTTGGGTTTTTCTATACAGTCCCCCTAAATTAAAGTATTGACTTTTCCAAGCTGTGCCCACCAATTTTCAAAATTCTACGCTGTACCCCTAAGGTGTCTTTAGTGTTTACGCTGTAACCCTACCCTACTCCCTCCGTTAACTTAAGTTAACTTTTCGTTAACTTAAGTTAACTTAAAAAAACAAAAAACAAAAATACCCAAAAACACCGAAACACCCCTCTCTCCTCCATCACAAGTATCCACCACCGCACCTCCTGTCGCGCCACCACCGCACCTCCAGCCACACCGCCGCACTTTCGATCCAACTGCACCGCCGCACCACAGTGGCTCGCCCCTCTCTCCTCGACCCACCACCGCATCATCCTCCTCCCTCATTCTATATCACTTCTCCTTTTACTGCAAGATTTTCGACCATTTTTCGAAATGTTTTGGGCGTAATTCGAACAATCTCGACCAATTAAACCATATTCGTGCAGATTTTCATTGGAAAAATCAATTAAACCAAGTTTTGTGTATTTAATCTCAATCTAATTAAACCAAAATTGATGATTTAACAATTAAAATCAGATTGGGGGAAAAAATTAGGGTCTAGTGTCGTTTAATTGTTGCGTTGGTGCGAGACTGCTGCGGTGGTGCGATTGTGGTTGCGCTAATGTAGGGGCTGCTGGTGTTTTGTGATTTTAGGGGTTGAGGTGAGAGGAGAAGCTGGTCGATGGCGTTTGCTGGTTTGTGCGGCTGGTCTGTTTTGGTGTGGTGGAGTGCAGGGAGCCGTTGGGAGTAGGAATGTGGGTTTTTCGGTGTGGGAGGGGATTGGGGTGGCTGGTATTCTAGCGGGCAGTAGGCGGTTAAGGAGAGAGGGGCGAGCCACTATGGTGCGGCGGTGTTGCGGCTGGAGGTGTAGTGGTGGTTGGTGGGTAGTTTTGACTTGTGAGGGAGGAGAGAGAGGTGATTGGGTTTTTTTTTTATTATTTATTTTAAAGTTAACGGAAAGTTAACTTAAGTTAACGGAGGGATTAGGGTGGGGTTACATCGTAGACTTTTGAAAATGGGTGGGCACGGCTTGAAAAAGTCAATATCTCAGGGGCACTGGATAGAAAAACCCTATAATTTTTAACTCCAAAAATAAGAAAGGTTAGGTATCATGAGTAACGTAGAGGGAGTAATTATTTGATCAATCTGTCCATTTTCATTGTACAATATCGACTTTAAAATTTCATGCTTCATAATTGTATTGTAAATAAATAGAAACAAAGAAAGTATGACCTTAATTTGAATGAATTCGTACTCGAACTCAAACTCAAACTCAAACATGAGCTGACCCAAACGAGTTGTGCCTAGTTAATATTTGTATATATGGGGGTATTATAGTCTTTTTAAGTATCAGTGGAGGAGTACATGCGTCTTTTTGTGTACCAATTGAGGGGTATATGTGTAATTTCCTAAATATAAGTTATAAACAGTAATTGGACAGCTCACCAAAAGTACTGAATAAATGACCATACTTTTTCAATATATTTAATTACAAAAATGCCACCAGATTAACAAAAATTCGTTATCTAGCAGATAAACTTGTATTTGCCGGACCCAAACACTAACCGAACAACTAGATTACCACCACCGTACTAAACACATGAGCATCTTATATTCTTATCATACATTCCTACTTGCACACCAAGCAATGTTAACAGTAACAGATGGCAAGCTCACAACTTACAACAAAATGCACAACCGCTTTTACTAGTATATCTTTATCAAAAATTTGCAAGAAATAAGTATACCTTCACAAATAGAAGCTGAAAAATGACAGAGAACCATAACCCGAAAACCCAACACCAAGACCCGACACACTCAAATTCGGGTCAAAAGAGCCATTACCCGAACCCACGCGAGTCGGTGAACCCGGATGCTGCAACATTAAAGGATCAATGGAAGTATTCTGTAAAGAGGTACATAAGGTGGTCATCTCTTGCTTGGAGCTCCGTTTTTGTTGCAGGTGGGGCCTGTTTTGCTTTGGGTTGGATCATCAAGGGTGCTAACCCTCTTCAATCTAAACCTTCAAATGTACAAAATCTTTGGGTTCTTCTACTTCTGCTCAAAATCAACAACAAAATTGATGTTTCTTAATTGAGTTTTGTACTCCTACTTTTGTTTTTATTAGGAAAAATGGGTATTGAATTTTGAGTATGTATGTCACTAGAAAGTTTTATCTTGATTATTCACATCTATCATATTGTAAATTTAGTAGGGTTTTGTAATGTCTAATGTGCAATAATGTAATGGAAATTTTGTGTATGTACTTGTTTGTTTGTGAGATAGGTGATTGATGAATTGAGAAGGTTATAAGTTCATGGAACGGTTGTTCACGTCCTAAATTGAAAGGATTGTATCAAACACTAAAAACTTGAAAATTTACTTAACATTTAGGGACCGGATCAATTATTCTACAAATGGATTCAAATTGAACCCGACTGATAAAACCTGTCCAACACTTGGATCAAACTAATTTTAGATTTTTGTAATTCACCAAAAAATTTAAAATAATATGGATTTATAGACACAATTAGGGGTGTACATAAAATAGTCTATACCGAAAATCGAACCTGAACCAGGTCGAGTTGGATCGAACCGAAACCAAATCGACAAATTCAGGTCCATTATCGGTCCACATGAACCAGAAAATTCAGGTCCATTACCAGACCACATGAACCAGTCCAATCCGATTCCGGTCCTGAGTGCGTGCGGACCGAGGTTCACCCCTTAGACGCAATTAATAAAAGAAAGCTTACTGTTTAATGTCTTAAAATAGCTTATAATATAAAATCCACACAATTACATTGAAGGAGTAAAGTAGTCATAATTATTTTTGAGATTTTTATGCACAATTTTACACAATATACCAATCCACTCCGAGAATGGTTTGTAAATGATTTTGAAGGGGGTTGTTAAACGTCGCTCCCATTTTACAGGGTAATGCTCGCATTTTGACTTGAAGTTCCAATTTTACCCCTAACATTAAAATACGGTTTTTTCCACTTTTCCATTCATTTGGGTTTGTAGATCAATCCTAAGCTCCAACTCTCCAACTCATTCTTACCTCACTCACTATCTCTTTAACTCTTTAACTCTCTAAAAAACTTGAATCTCTAAATCTAAATTTTTTTTGTTAATTAAAAAAAACCAACAATCATCAAAAACACAAAAAAGGATGGGTGATTCGAGGCGAATAAGGCTTACATTCGGAGGGAGGAGTTTGGGCGGCGGTGGAGGTAGAGGCGGAGGCGGCGGCGGTGGCGGATTCGACGGCGAGTAGGTAATTTTTATTTTTTTTAAAACGGAACCTCCAGCTTCCGCCCAAAATTTACGGAAGTTCCAAGGAGGTTCCGCCTGAAAAATCCGCAACCTCCTTGGAACTTCCGAAAATTTTGGGCGGATATTACTTCCGCCTAAATTTCCGGAAGTTCCTAGGAAGATCCGGAATTTTTGGGCGGAACTTCCGGTTTTTAATTTTTTTTTTCCGTGAATAATATGTTTTTTTAACTTTTGTTATTGTTAATTTAATTTATTTTTTTTTGGATTTTGTTATTTTTGTTGTTATTTTGAAGTGTTATCTTTTTTTTCTTGAAGCATATTTTGTAGTGTTATTAATTTTTAAAATATGATTAGTATTATTATTATTGTTGATATTAGGGTTTTTATTATTATTGTTATTATGGTTATTGTTGTTGTTAAATTTATTTTTTTTTGTTGTTGTTGTTATAATAATATTATTATTATTGTTATTAGTAGTACTATTATTATTATTTCTAATTATGATTAGTATTATTGTTGTTGATATTAGTGTTATTATTATTGTTATTATGGTTATTGTTGTTGTTGTTGTTGTTGTTGTTGTTGTTGTTGTTGTTGTTGTTGTCGTTGTTGTTGTTGTCGTCGTTGTTGTTGTTGTTGTTGTTGTTGTTGTTGTTGTTGTTGTTGTTATGGTTATTGTTGTTGTTGTTAACTTTATTTTTTGTTGTTGTTGTTATTATTATTGTTATTATGGTTATTGTTGTTGTTGTTGTTGTTAATTTTAAATTTTTTTGTTGTTGTTATTATTATTGTTATTATGGTTATTGTTGTTGTTGTTGTTAATTTTAAATTTTTCTGTTGTTGTTATTATGATTATGATTGTTGGTGTTGTTGTTTTGATTATTGTTATTATTATTATTATTATTATTATTATTATTATTATTATTATTATTATTATTATTATTATTATTATTACTACTAAAATCGGATTTTGTACTTATTTTATGTAGATCGAGGGTTCTGGTGCTCGACATGCAATATCACGACGTCTGAATGCGTCTGTTAGGAGACAGTCATCTCGTTCAGCACCGCTTCAACCCGAGCAGCAATACGGGTCTACTAGTGGTTGGTAGGGAGACCCACAGTCTGGTAGTAGTCGGCCCTTGTACTCTGCAAGTGGAGCACCCATATCTGACGAGGAAGACAAATGCTCAGCTAATCATGCTGATGGTCGTGATGAAGAACCAGACCCTCGGGATTACCATACGGTATATAGGGGTCAGTTTGGGAGATTTGTTGGTAGTGGATCGAGTCAGCCTACTACCAGCTCTGCAGAGGCATGATTAGTGCAGGAACAAATGTCGGGTGGTCTTGAGGATGAGACTGTTATCCCTAGTTTTGGTGGTCACGTGGCACGATATATCTGGATCGAGCAGGAGCGTAGTGTTTTGCGCTGTTTGAGTAGGACAAAGTTATGTTCTGACTTGTTTACTTGGCGAGGTCGTCAATCTGTGGAGGACCTCGGGACAAAGTTAGGATCGAGCATGTTGCAAAACTTTGTGATCATCGTTCGTGACCCAGTAAATGTATTTACTCTCTCTCGCCAGATGAAGAAATTGCTGAATAACTCCTCTTTCTTTGGACATCTCCATCCTGAAGTCATTATGGCAATTGTAAATGTGTCGGATGTTTGGATGATCATCAGGAAATTGCTCGGTAATAGTGGACATGATGTTACGGGGCACAACCTTGGACTTTGTCATGTCCCGCACAACCTGTTTTGCACCCGGACTCAATCCGCTCACTTTACGGTGACCCTCTTGGTACACAATCATTGGGTGGTTATGTGTCCAAACTCTGAGTTGGAACAGGTACTGCTGTTGTAATAGCTAAAGCTATGCTTTTGGAAATAGACAAGATTGTCCCGGTGTGATCATTTTTCGCAATGAACTTCCAACTGTCGGTGCTGACTTCATAATATATCTTGATGTAGAATGGACAACCATTAGCTTTGGTTTTGGTGTCCTTTCGTATCGCGTGGTCCAAATCCCTCGGCTTGCTCCTTCGTGACCGATCACATCGCAAATACCGATACGGCCGACCATCTCTCGTTTTGTTATAAGACGATTTCACCAAAATAAATCCCAATTTTATGAAAACACCATCAGCCCATGTAACTGCATCGTCAAATGTTGGAAAAAACGTATCCGTGACAAAATTCCCACTATAATTCACACCGTCACCGCCTTCCTCAGATTCTATATCCTATACAAATTAAACAAAACATGGTTTATGTCATAATAATAATAATAATAATAATAATAATAATAATAACAATAACAATAATAATAACAACAAATACAAAACAATAACAATATTAATAATAATTATAGAAATAATAATATTAAAAATAATAATAAACAATTATAACAACAAATACAAAACAATAATACCATAACATTAATTACTAAATAAAAATAATAATAATAATAATTATATTTATAAAATTATATTTCTACTAATTAATAATAAGAATATCAACAACAACAATAATAATAACAACAACAATAATAACAACAACAACAACAACTATAATAATAATAATAATAATAATAATAATAATAATAATAATAATAATGTTACAAAAAATAATCATATTACTAATAATCATATTAATACAAAACAATAATAATTACATTAATTATCAAATACTTAATCACAACAACAATCACAAGACCATCGTATTCAATCATAAAAATCTTTTGTCAAACGCTCTGTTCTCTCTCCTAAAAATAAAAGCCTTGAACCCTAGAACTCATTGGAGTTCCGGCGCCGCGGCCGGTTCTCCGGCGAGTTCTCTTTTCTTTTTCTCCAGTTTTCAATAGCTCTTGTTCGTGTGGTGAAGTTGAGGCGGAAACAAGCTCCACGAAGAGCTTCGACCTCCGTTTAATTCTACCCTCTTCTCACCGGAGATTTTGTTTTTGTTTTTGTTGGCTTACGCTAGATAAGGAGAAGAGGAATCCTTTTCCACCGGGCATTCGCGTTGCTTAGAAGAAGGATCGTGGTTACCGATCCGTGTGTTAAGGGGACGAAATTGACGAAAAGGGGTCTTGGGCTAACTCTAACGCCACCGTTAGGGGATTGCTGGAAAAAAAAAGGACATCTCGACGGTAATTGGTGAAGTTAGGGTTAGGGTTTCGTAGATTTCCGATCAATTTCGAAATTCTCCGTTATGGTTTTCTTCTTTGTTATTTTGGTGCTCTGATATAGGCTCTGTAAGTCTTCTCTCCTTGGCTCTTCCTTTTGGAAGCTAGTATGTTCTTTTTTAGTATAAGTTGCTGCTCCTTGGTTGAATGTTTTCCCTTTTGGTTTTGTTGGTTTGTTTTTCTCCCTGTTATGTGTCCATGTTTGGTTTCTTGTTGGATGGCCATGGTGGGCTTGTCCAATCTTGAAGAGGTAAGGGGAAGTAATTTTGTGTTTGCCTTGAAGAACAAATTGGGTGAAAGTCATTTGGTAATGGCTTTTATTCTGTTAGGTTTGCGAGTGTACGACTTGAAGGTTTCGTGTTTAGCTTCGTTGTTAGTTGGCTCTACTTTTTATAGTTGGAGTTTTGTTAGTTTTTTCAGGTCTGTGATGGGGTTTGTACTCCTTACATTCAAAATTTCAAATCCGTGCGCTGCTCCCATATTATTTGGGGTTCATAGTATGCTACCAATCATGAATTTCTTTCCTTTAAAGGAGAGAAATCAAGTTACTTATTACAGTGATATTACCTTCCTGTCGTTTCTTGCTTTGGTTTTGTTGTTCAAGCTCCACAGGTTACAAAGAGTATCCAGCGTGGTCAATTACCCAAGCTTCTCCCTTGGTGAAAAAAGGACATTTGGAACAACATGTAATGTAGGCTTCGTCTCGCTAGAATCAGGGCGAGGTTACCTACACAGTGGTTCCAACACTCAGGGGATAACTAGGATAGCAGTTTCTTTTAAGTTGTTATGGTTTCTAGCGTTCATAAGAGCAAGTGTTGCTCGTAGCTTTGTTGTAAAGGTCTTAATAGGCCTAGTTCTTATTGTTTTAGAGTGAACTATTTCAATTTATGCAAATTAATCCTTTGTCCAAAAAAAAAACAATAACAAGACCACGAAAAAAAAACAAAAAAAAAAAAACTTAATTAACATTAAAAAAATAAATTAACGTACTTAACATTTTTTTTTTAAAAAATAAAGATAAAAAGGGACATCCGCCTAAATATCCGGATGTCCTAGGTAGATCCGCCTAAAATTTCCGGATCTACCATGGAACATCCGGATTTTTCAGGCGGATCCCTACTTCCGCTTGAAATTTCCGAATGTTCCATGGTAGATCCGGAAATTTTAGGCGGATCTACCTAGGACATCCGGATATTTTAGGCGGATGTCCTATTTCCAGAAAATAAAAAAAAAACAGAAAACTTACAGAATGTTCCGATGCATTCTCCGGCGTACGAATGTTCCACTCGCCGTCCATGACCCAAGACCCGTCGGAAAATTTTATGATTAATCTTTTTTGTTAAATAAAAGAAATTAAGGTAGTCGTGGGGACCGATTTGGTTTTAAGGTCGTGGGGACCGATTTAGTGGACTCGGGATAGCAAGGTCGTAATGTGAGGGGACCGTTTCATGTAATGTGTCCAAATGGGGAACAAAGTCCTTTTTATAACACAAATTGCATAAAGGGCATATTTGTCCATTCAAGTCAAAATGATAGTGTTACCCGGTAAAATGGGAGCGACGAATAGCAGTTCAGATTTTGAATCGTATTCGGTAGAAAATTGAAAAGGAGAAATTCCTAACAAATCATACTACAACACATGTCCAACTAACATATTAAATTAAATAGGTTCATTTTATTTTTAATAGATGTTTATCAAAGTTTATTTTATTTAGAATAATGAAATGGTCGCTTTATTTTGAAATAATCGAATGATTGTTTAATTTTTGAAAATGCATATTTCTCGACCTTGAAACTATATAAGTTCCCTTTACTTTGGTCTACAATTGTCTAATTTACTATGTAGTTTATTTGTACGATCTAGATGGATTCTTCAGCACCCTTATGACCTTACTCATTGATATGTGTAAACTAAGCTAATTAGTTTAATCTAATGGCTTGGACTAATTGAGTACTTATTTAAGTGTGTAACATAACCATCTTATATGAGGTATTTTAATTTATATTTGATCCATAATTATTAATTTTGAATACCTAAACATTTATCTTATCGGATATGATTATTTTTTTTTTTTTTTTTTGGGTTGGGAAGGAGAAGGGCCTTACTGGGCCAAAACATCTCACAGGTCCTCTTGACTTGGGTTAGTGAGCTAGCACTTTGGAAATGGGGGGAAAGAGTTAGGAAATCCCCACCACAAAGTATCTCTAATGGGAATTTCCTCAACCTCAAGGTTAGAGGGTACAAATCTTTCTACTAAGGGCCTGTTCCCATTTACTTAATTTCAGTTCAGTTCAGTTCAGCTCCAATCAGTTCAGTTGAGTTCAGCTCCAATCAGTTCAGTTCAGCTCCAATCAGTTGAGTTCAGCTCCAATCAGTTCAGTTAAGCTCCTAATTTATCTCTCTCATAAAATATTTATTTCAGTTCAGTTCAGCTCCAATCAGGAAAGTTCAATTCAGCTCAGCTCAGTTCAGTAAATGTAAACAGACTCTAAATCAAACTTGGCTTGATATGGGATATGAATATGACTATATGGGCAATGTTTTTTAGTGCTATCCAAATGGTAACATATCGATTTTCATGCACATCTCTAACCATAACAGATGGCTAACTTGCAACAATTGAACATTTGATTTTTTTTATTTTTTAAAGGAAGCGAGAAACCAAGAACAATTGAAGAGTTCCCAAGGCTAAAAGCTTAAATAAAATAAACCCCACAAAAATGGCAGAACCCAATAACCCGAAAACCCACCATGAACACCCAAAACTATCTAACCCACAATCAACATCAAAATCACCGTCAACAAAACCCTCAATTGAAGCTCACAACAATGGCAGCACCATCAATGGCTCTAATTCGGGTCAAAGAATCCATTTTACCAACCCACCCGAATCAGTTAACCCGGATGCTGCAACTTTGAGAGATCAATGGAGGTTTGCTATAAGGCAATACAGCAGATGGTATTCTCATGCTTGGGGTACTGCTATTCTTGCTGGTGGGGCCTTCTTTGCTCTTGGTTGGATCATCAAAGGTGGAAACCCTCTTCCTTCTAAAGAATCTGATCATAGAAAATCTGAGGGTTCTTCAACTTCTGCTCAAAATCAAGGAGAAAAATAATTTTCTGGGGTTAGTACTTGATCTTGGTCAATTTTGTTTATGAATTTTATGTTTTACTCAATTTGTCAAATGGGGTTTTGTTTTTCTGGGTATTTTTGTTGGGAAAATGTTATTTGGGGCGTTTTTTTAATTGGAAGCTTTCATCTTGATTTATTGTGATTTGAGTAGAGTTGTGTGATGTGTAATGTGTAATGTACTTGTATAATGGGAATGTTGTGTTGTTTGCTTGTGAGATTGGTGATTTAGTGGAGGAATTTTAAAAGGAGGAATGTTAGGCATTTAGAAATGCATAACAAAGGGTTAAGGGTTTTCATGTAATTATGCATATGTACAAACTAATAAATATTCTGATATCATTGGATGATCAAATGGTACTATTGAATATACAATGATACTGTATGTGCACATAATGGTATTATATATGTATTCAGTTGTACTAAATTTATGCGTAAATAGTACCACTAAGGATTCAATGGTACTATATAAACTTTCAGTGGAAAAATAGCAAGTGGTCTCCCATCACGTGATACAATCCAACCAAAAAATAGGTGTGGTCCACCTACATGCCTCTCTCTTCCTATCTCTCTCCTCTTTTCTCTCTCTATCATGTGTTTTTATAATATTTTAATCAATGTTATGCATTAGTAAATGCATAACTTTCCTCCATTTCTAGTTCCTCGATTTAGTGGGGTGAATATGAATGTTTGATGATTATGTTTGGTTGTGTGATTGTTTATTTTAGTAGGCATGTGAAAGTTCAAGGAGCCCAAATGCCCAATGTATATGTGTAATTAAGTTACTTGGATTTAGCCTGAAGACTCTGATACAACCATTTTTATGTGTTTTGTCCAAAATGAAGTGTTAGTGTCAAGTATCCTGTGTAGGCAAATGAGGTAAATTGAAGGGTCAGGACTCAGGATTAATATAGTAAGTTAGTAATTACTTGAATGTTCGTATAAGTAATTTAATGACATTGTCTTTTGGGGTTGAATTGCTTCTGTCATTTAGACAGGCTTAAGATAAAGTATTGATGAAAGAGCAAGTCTTTGGTTTAAGGACGATTGTGCAGGTAGACGATAGAGGGGGGAAGAGAATAATGGAATGGTTTAATCATTATTTTAGTAACCTAACTTAAGGATGTTTATGGCTGTAATGATGATTATGCTTTGTGGATAGGTTGATTTGGGGCGTAGGGGGCGGGGAGGGAGATGTTAGCAGAGTGGGACTGGAATACTGGATAGTTAGAGGCTCTCAGTGAATGACATAAATATGCTCTCATCTTTTCCCTATACTATCCAACTTTTCAAGGGAACCCCAAACATATAGCTAGTTCTCTTTCGATAGTTTCCGTGTTAGTTTAAGTATTGTGCAAGATTATCTAGGACTCTAGCTCATAATTTCTTCTAATCTTATCCATCTGTATTCTGCTGATTACTTGACTGACCACACTGAGCCTACCCCAAGCTTTTGAAGGTTCCTATTGTCTTAAGGTGTTGGTTTTTTATGCGAGAACTGAGAAAGTGAGAAGTATATAGGTCTGTAGTATCCTAAAGATCATTATGTGGCGGATCCTGTAGATTGCTTATCTTTCCAAATTTTGAGGGGAACCCAGACATATAGTTGTTCTCCTCTATTGATAGTGTATAGCTTTTGTAGTCTTGTGCAAACTTTTCTTTGACATGATTTCTTGCAATCTTGTCTTTATTCTGCTACTTACCCCTTTAACCGCACTAGGATAGGGAGGTGTTCTCAAAGTATAACCTTGGATGAAATAATAAGTTGGGTCTGTAGCATGTTGAAGATTGTTGTGTGGTGGATTTCCAGTAAAGCTTTACTTTCATTATCCTTCCATTTTCCTTGTCTAGTAAGTGTTGGAATTGAGTTGTGAGTAGGCATTACACGAGATCTCAACTTAATTACTGGTTGCTGCGTTGAGCATGTTTACTTTGACGAAATACTCCTAAACTATTTGGGTAGCTCAAGTTTAGTTTGGAGGATATCTCGACCCTGTCTAAAGGTCAATGTAGAGTTTCTTTTGTTATTTAATTATTTTCCCCGATATGGAATATGGGCGACCAAAGTCACCAAACTACAGTACTTGGATTGACAACTTTACTGTCTATCCTCTTATATGCTGGACATGATGTAATGCATTAGTAGATCGAAGGAACAGCCAAATTTTGCCTTAATGCCTTCTCTCATGGCGTGAGTGAGAAGTTTATATTGCACGGAGAGTTGGCCTAAAAGACAATAATCTAAGCATGGAGGAGACTGTTGGAATTTAAGTACAGCATCTGTAATGGGGTGCCATGCATGGCTAAAATTTGTTTTTGATAATCTGTATGGCCTAGATTTTGGATGAGGCTTCTTGATATAAATTTGTGCATGATGATTGGCACTGCTTAGTAATTTCTGATTATTATATCTAGTAAAGAGGTTTTTGAATTGTCACCACTCACCAGTATTGTTCACCTCTGTATGCTAAGCTGCTTGGGAGAAGAATTTACTCCGTCCCAGATCAAAGGTAGCATATATTGAGCAGGGTGTTTGATTTGTCACTAGTACTGTTACCGGAGTCCAGAGAAGATTTCAGAACATGGTGTCTAGAGAAGAGGCATTTGAATTGCCACTAGTATTGTTCTCCTCTGTCTAATAAGCTGCCTGGGAGAAGATTTATACTGTATTCCAGCTTAAGGTTATCAATCTTATCATTGAGCTAGAGCATTAGATTTAAAAGGGAGATTATATGGAGAGAAAAAATGAGTGGGTGGGTGGAGGGGCTCAACTTTTAGAGAAAACATGGGTAAAGGCTAACTGCTAACTGAATCGGGACATCTTTTTTTGGTAAAGGTAAACTCTAAGCTAGGTTATCAACAAGAGGTCAAGAGGATATAAAGAAGGGACATGCTTTGTTTCCATATGAAGGTGTTTATGAATAGGTATTACTGTTGAGATGTTTGTGTAGTGAGATATTCTACAAACTTAAAGCACAGATTTCTACCAAATGAAAGTACCTAATTCCTAAAGTAGCAAGCTATGCTATTTGGCCTTTCTGTTACTGTAAATTAAATCAAAGCATGCTTTATGTCTTGCTTGTATACTTTCAAATTGTATGAAGACAATGAACGTATGAACATTCTCTGTGCGTGATGAACATTTGATGTTATTCTATGATATGCTTTTCTAATGAGAACTCCACAAAACGATAAAAAGCTCATTCAGATGGCTTAATCAAGGATAAATTTTCTATTTTAGGTATTGATTGAGCATATTTCTGTGTTAGTTATTGTCGAGAGCATTAGGCTTATTGACCTATCTTGCTTCTTGTGGTTTGCATTTTCCGATGTTAGTCTGGATTGGCTAAATTTTGGATACTATATTACTGCAGATGGAGAAACAGTTACAGGTAGAATGTGCCCCGATAATGGTGCAAGTTGTTTTATTGATGACATTGTGTCATGAGGTATCATGTTGGAGCTGAACTTCAGACCATTGGCTCTGTGGAGTATGTATGTTAGTGACCCTTTTCAAACTCCCTTTCAACCCCTGCTTAACTCGAGAGCTTGACTTTTATTGCTTTACCCTGTGTGCTTGATTCACTAGTATGTGATTGTACAAATAGTCGGAAATATCTCTTTTCTATAGGCAGATTTGTAGCTGTTAATTTTAAAAATGCGAACTCTGCGTTTTAGTGATGGAGATTGTTTTACCTTTGTGGAAACTCCAAGAAAGTTACATTTTTCTTTCCTGCTTTGTCATGGACATACAACATTAAGGTAGATCAATTGAGGCTTCAAAGAAAAATGTCATTTTCCAACCTGTAGGTTTAGATTTTGACTCTTATCTGACTTTTCTGCCGTCCTTTTGACCAAGACGTTGTCATTTTCGTACTTTGAGGTTGGAGTTTTTGTTCTTATCCGACTGCTGTGCTGTCCTTTAATCTTAGTAGACATCGCTTACAATTGCATCATACATTTTGAATCAACTTATCAACAAGGTAAGCATCAGACTAATCAGATTCATAGACAGCAAAATTGAATTTCAAGAGGAATGAAACATAAACAAACTATCAAAGTAGCTGAAGAACAAGGTCATTCCTAATCAGAAATATCTGTAGCAACTATACAAAGTAACTAATCAAATTAAATCCTCATTAATGATATGAACAGGGTGTATCAGCAGAATATAACTATTTATCCTCTTTAATTTTCCTGTTATCTGAATCTGCACTTTTCTGTTCTTTTTTTTCTTTTTTTTTTTTACCCTGTCTTTGTTGACTAATTGGAACAACATCCGGATTGCTTGACCGCTGATACATCATCTTTGGAACCAATGTTTATGTTCTGTCCCTTTGGCAATGCTGCTGGGTCATCTCCAATGTCGAGTGCCTTCCTGCTCACAACATGATAGATCTGGGATAGAACTTCAGTAAAGGCATTCTCGACGTTCAATGCTTCCAGGGCAGATGTTTCCATGAAGAAAGTGTTCTCCCGTTCAGCAAAACCTTTGGCATCTTCTACAGAGACGGCACGCAAGTGACGTAAATCAGCCTTGTTCCCAGCAAGCATGATCACGATGTTGGAATCTGTGTGATCGCGGAGTTCCTTAAGCCATCTCTGCACATTTTCAAATGTGACATGGCGAGTAACATCATAAACAACCAATGCACCAACAGCTCCTCTATAGTATGCACTCGTTATTGCACGGTACCTTCATGAAGCCAAAAGATCTAAAGTCAGACCATAATCAACCAAGAACAAAACAATCGAAAATCCATAGAGAAGCAACTGTAGAAGCATCAGAACCAAAGAAGAGGAGAAAATGCCATGAAGATGGTGCACATTGCAGCTCTTGCTTATTTACAGACTAGCACAACTCGGCCATCCTGACGAGGAGACGAGGAGGCTTGTCCTTAATTCAGTTTTTTTTTTCTACCTCTTTTCTTTCTAAGAAAACAGTTTTGGCCTTAATTCAAGTCAAGGTAAAAGTTAAGCAACACAGCATAAAATCAGCTTCAAAAGCCTAATTGTGTCCAATTTATAAGATCATTCAAAAACACACAGACATGCTATCCCATATAATTTCTCAAATGTTTTTGCTTCACTTGTTCATTAAATCACAAGTACATTACATATTTCAAGCATTCAACAACAAAAGCAACAATGCACCAAAAACATTACACATTGTATACAAAACTTGATTCCAAATTTCTTGGCCTCGAAATATTTTACAGACAGCGAAATCCCATAGTAATGCGATTTCTAAAGATCTATCATGACATTATACATGCAAATTAACCTTCAATTCAATATGCGTAGTAGTTGAACGAACAGCAAAAGCCTAAAATTTACATATAGCATTATCAAAATATCAAATTTTCATAATTTTTACTTATCGGTAATTAAAAATACGAATGGTTGAAGTTGTGCATTAGCAAACGTGACTAAAGAAACGTGTCAACTAAAAAGAAACGGAGATTGTAGTAAACAATGTGCATGCACCCACTTAAATGTCTGGTGCAATTTCTTTGGGTGCTTGCACATTGTTTTTCCCTCATAATTTTTTAATCATTTTGATATAATGGTATAATTCATTTCGAAACATCGGCACCATGCACAAAACTTAATAAACAAAACTCATGTTAAATGTACACCAAACGAATGAATTAAATTATTAAATCAATATAAAACAGAAGAAAAACATGCATTTGTTAAAACAAAAATGTAATAACTAATAAGCAATGGTTTACGTTACCTTTCTTGGCCAGCAGTGTCCCAAATTTGAGCCTTAACAATTTTATCATCAACCCTAATGCTACGAGTAGCGAATTCGACACCAATGGTGGACTTGGATTCGAGGCTGAATTCGTTTCGAGTAAATCGAGAAAGAAGGTTGGATTTACCAACACCAGAATCTCCTATTAATACAACCTTAAACAGATAATCATAATCATCATCAGCCCTATATGCCGCCATGTTGTGATTTTTTTTTTTCAACAATATTCTTGCAATATTATTTCTCTTTTTTCAATAATATTCTTGCAAAATTCTCTCTATTTTCATATCTTTTTCTCTACCTTTAACTTCCTGCTTTCGAGGGGGTTGCTATGCTTGCAAAAATGCAAAGTGTAAATGGAAATTATTGAGCGAGAGATTTGCGTGCTTCCATTGGCTGTTTTTATTTTGTTTGTGGGGTCAAAAGGGTGAACAACAAAAATAAAAAATGGATTATTTTTATTTTTATTTTTTTATAAAAAAAAATGAAAAAAAGATATATGCATGCTGCATATAAAAAGCTAAATATGGAAAGAAATGACAATAAATAAATATTTATTACACCGATTTACTTGTGAATTGTCGATAAATTTCGAACTAAAAACTAAAAAAGAAAGTATATTAAATGTTTATATGGGGCTGCATATAGCATTACCCAAAAAAATACTTCCTCTGTTTTTTTAGTTGACACCTTTTTATTATCACGCTTATCAACGTATATTTTTAACGCTTATTAATTTCAATTATCAACATTGTAAATTTATAAAAAGTGGATATTAATAATATAAGCATATAGACAATTCAAATAAAATCCCACATGACTATTTTTTTTATTATATCTATAAATCACAAAAGCGAGTCAAAGTGTAATATGTGAATAGTGTTAAAGTCAAACGGTGTCAACTAAAAAAAACGGAGAAAATATATATAAATATACACACACAAAATATGTGTCCAATAATTATGTTTAGTACTTAAGGGTATAATGGAAAAACTAGTTAGGGTCGAGGCCATAATTTTTCCGAGCCAAATTGATCTGAATTTAAATTGAATTAGTAAGATTTTTCCGAATAAATATGACTATTTCCAATCCATAATTTTTAATTTTTCATGCTTTGTCGTTAATTTCAATAAAATTACATCATGTAGCCGATGTAGGTGTATTGTGTTCGTTTTATATAGGGTGAAACCAATATTAGGTATTTTAATTTGAGTTTAATTATTTAGTCTTGGTGAAGTATCGGGAATTTTCGTTCATAAAGAACTAAGTGAAAAAGAAGCTAAGGTACTCCTCCCATTTCAATTTGTTAGTCCCATGTATTATTTTGGGTGTTTTAAAAAAAATCTCCCGATATTAGATGTATTCCACTTTTAACTTAGTTTTTATTTTATATTTTATACTCCATATTAAATTATAATTGGTTAAATTAATTGATTGTGAATTGATGACATGACTCTAAGTAAAGAAATTACTCCCTTGATTTATGCAATTATTACTAATTCTTTCCTTATAAAAATCAAAAATTTAAATAAGGCAAAACTATTTATGAATTGTTTTTTTACTTTAATAAAACCATATTATATTAACTAAGGGTTCGTTTGGCAACACCATGTTTTATGTTTTTTTGGTTATTTTGTTTTTTAAAAGTATATTATATATGTCACATAAAGAATCAAAAAATATTTAGACTTATTAAAATCATGATAATTTTGAAAACTGACAACAGAAAAGTGGAAACACCTTTTTCTTTTTTCCTGTTTTTGGTTTTTAGTTTTCAAAAAAACAGAAAACTGAAAACCAAAAATGATGCTAAACATGCCCTTATGAAAAAAAAGTAGCAAGTGGGCCAAGTGGTGATAGGGCCCACTTGCTACTGTTAATCAATTTATTTCCTCACGCCATGAGGGGGAATTCGGTTTTCCTCATCACAAAAATTGCATTTATTTCCTCATGAGGAAAATTGCATTTCCTCTTTGATGATATATTCATGAGCAAATTTTTCCACATTATTCAATTTTCTACCGCGTTTTACATAAGAATAACATCTTACCAACCCATGATGTTTGAATCACATAAAGTTGTGTGCTTTTGTTGGAGAAGTATTGGCGCATATGGCCTATGTGCCAACAAAATAAGTAGGATGACATTTTTATGAATAATGAGAACTAGGGGTGAACAAAAGAGGGTACCTTGTTAAAATTCCTGGAACTAGAACTTGTTGGAACAAGTTCCTTAAAATGGGAATCTAAACCAGAACCTGTTGAATAAGTTTTTGAAAATTGGGAACCGGAACCTGTAATACTTGTAGGTTTCGGCTCCGATTCAGGTTTCGATTCTTGTAATATACTTACTAACTTATTGTAGATTTTGTAAACAAAGGTTTGTCACTAATTTATAATCTTTACAACTTGCAAATAAAACAAACTAATACTTTCTCCGTTTTCTTTTACTTGCAACACTTCCCTAAAAAGGAAATGTCGTAATACTTGCAACACACTATAAAAAAAAGTTAATTTAGGGAAAAACTATACTATTTCCCTTATTTAAAGCACATGGCCCACTAAGGCCCTATTTGATTCACCTTAATTTGCCGAACTGAAATTATTTTTAATGAACTGAACTTATTTTTACTGAATTGAAATTATTTTTACTGAACTTAAATTATTTTTACTAATTTGAAATTATTTTTACTGATTTTCTATTATAATTCTTCTTTAAGAAAACTGAATTTTACTGAACTGAACTTATTTTTACTGAACTGAAATTATTTTTACTGAACTAAAATTAATTTTACTGAACTGAACTTATTTTTACTGAACTGAACTTATTTTTAATTAATATTATTTTTTTAAGGTGAAAAAAACAGGGCCTTAATTACACTCGTTACAATCACTCATCCTATTTTTAAAGTTTATTATATCATGTAAATCCCACCTTTCTTAATTACCGCGCTAAAGGGTGTGTTGCATCTAAAAGAAAACGGAGGAAGTAGTAGTTGTCTAACAAATTTAATACATATATTTATTATTTTAATTTATTATTTAAGAAATAAGTTAGAATAATTGGTGTATAATTTGAAATTAAGTGATACTTTTATCAAGTTACAGAGTACTCTACAGGTTTCGATTTCAAAAAATTGAGAACCTGATGAGCTGGGCAACATGTTCTCCATTTTGTTACCCGGAAACGAAATCGAAACATGTACACCGGAACCTCCTGTAAAGATTTCGGTTTCGATTTCGGTTTCGGAACCTGTTAAACCTACGGTTCCTAACAGGTTCCGGTTTCAATTAAGGGTACTCTGATTTTTTGTTCACCCATAAAGATAACAAGAGAAAAAACAACGGTTGAAAATTTAATGGCAGAAAGTATTATTACATGCAAAATGATATATTAAGGGTCTGTTCTCATAGACTGAAATCAGCTGAGCTAAACTGAACTGAACTGAACTGAAATGAATATTTTATAAGAGAAGGAAATTAGGAGTTGAACTGAACTGAACAGAACTGAACATAATTAAAATGAATTTTTTATAAGAGAAGGAAATTAGGAGCTGAACTGAACTGAACTAAACTGAACTAAGCTGAAAATAAACGTATGAGAACAGGCCCTAAATGTACCGTAAAGAGAGAGAGAGAAAAAAAAAACCTTTATTGCCCTCCTATGTGCATGTGAAACACGTAGACCGTATACGCCTAAATGCACTCACTATTGTTTGTTATTCGTTAATATTTAGGGTCTGTTCTCTTACGTTGAAATTCAGTTCAGTTCAGTTCAGTTCAGCTCAGCTCAGTTAAGTTGATCAGTTTAGTTCAGCTCAGTTCAGTTCAGTTCAGCTCCTAATTTCCTTCTCTTATAAAATATTCATTTCAATTCAGCTCAGCTCAGCTCAGCTCAGTTCAGTTCAGTTCAGTTTAGCTGAGTTCAGTCAATGAGAACATGCCCTTAGTGTATTTTATCTGCTAAAGAATTACAAAGGAGTACATAAAAGATTGTGGATGACCTCTGCTGGCTGCTTCCATCCTACATTAGTACATTCCACAGTCCAACATTCCATATTTTGTCCTTGATCTATGAACCGCGGCAAGCGAGAAAGTGGGAAAAATTGCGTACTCCAATTACAAGGTGTGTTTTTTTATTTATGTACTTGTTCACTGACAATTTCAACTGCTAAATTATCTTAGTAAAGTACTCCACATTAATCGATATTTGTTACTATTAATTCAATAGAGTTGTTAATATTGAACATTGGCATTCCGTATCATACTGATTATCGTGTTTAGGTTGAGCATTTTTCGAATTTTAACATTTGATATCTGATTTTGTACTAGTGGTCTAGTACAGTTGTGGCCTTGTGGAACTATATACTACCCCCGTTTTTTTTTAGTTGACACATATTCCTTTTTAAGAAGTTTTTTTTTTTAGTTGACGCGTTTTCTTTTGGGGTAAATTTTTACCTTACATTTACAAGTTACTCCACTTGCTATTTCATTCTCTTTCACTCTCTCCTCTCCTTAATATTTGTGCCTAAACTAAGGCTATCCTCCATGAGGAGATTCTTTATTTCGATCAGAGTCGTATCAAAATAAATTATCCTCTCTTCAAGCACAGGCCACAAATTAGCCATGGCTACGACTTTGTTACCCTCCCTAAAGCAGTGAAACAATGGGCTACGACTTTGTTACCCTCCCTAATTAAAGCAGTGAACAAAACGAAAATTACTACCTATTTAAAAAGAATAGTCACACCACTCTTTTTCATTGTGGACTATCGTACAAAGCGGTAGATTTTTCAGCATGCACCAACTTCTCCTCAATTAATTCCTCATTTCATTCTTTCTAACGAGAAACAATATATATAATTGAACAACCACATAAAAATCAATTAATTTAGCTCAATATTATGAATTATACATTTAATTTTTCAACTACCCTTGTATCAAGTGTCTCAAGACATAGAACAACCTTGCTTATAAATAGCCCTACCTTAGCTTACACCCTTTGTCCCTTAACCCCCTTCCAATTCAATACTAGTAATACACTAATACTACCCTTCTAAGTTCTAACCACCCCAAATTTACCATGGGAAGCCTTGACCCAAACCTCACAAACACCTCCTCCCCCTCGAACCCAATCGAGTTCAAACCCTTAGACCATGAAGAATTCCGAAAACAAGCCCATCAAATGGTAGATTATATTGCAGACTACTACAAAAATATTGAAAATTTTCCCGTTTTAAGCCAAGTGCAACCTGGCTACTTGCTATCATCCTTGCCTCAAACGGCTCCAGCTAGGCCAGAGCCGTTTGAGGTCATCCTAGGGGATGTTAGCAAGTACATTTTCCCAGGTATGACACATTGGCTTCACCCCAAATTTTTTGCATTCTTTCCTGCAACCATTAGCTCGGCTGCTTTCGTAGGTGACATGCTTTGTAACGCTTTTAATAGCGTTGGGTTTAACTGGCTCGCTTCCCCGGCCTCTACGGAGTTAGAGATGGTTGTCATGGATTGGCTTGCTTCCATGCTTAAGCTCCCTACCTCCTTCATGTTCTCTGGTATCGATACTTTCCTAATTTCAAACACACCATTTTATATTGCATTACATTATATTATGTATCATGCATGAAACACGTATCTATGCATTCTAAAAATGTTAATTGATGCTCAAATATAGTGCATGAAATAATATAAATAAAAATTACTCCGTATAATGTTGTTTGGGTTATTAACGTGATATAGAAAGGAGAAAAAAAACATTTTGTTTGCTAGGCTACTAACATAAAATGTCTCGATCAAATAATTGTTTTTATGTTGTTTTAAGATGGTTACTTATATATAAGACTTCTTCTTTTACGTATTACTCTCTCGTCCTTTAATATCGGATAATCATCGCTTTTTTTATTTCCTAGTTGAAATACTCGATCAGTTCAATATGAGAGGTATGGGAAATTATAAGTCAGTATGATTTATGAGAGTAACATACTAACATGTAACATGCATAATATCTAATTTATGTATGCTAGCTAAAAGGCATTCATAAAACGTCTATATGTCACGTAGATCCCTCACTATCACACGTTACACACTTAATTGCTCAATACGCCACGTCACCCATCGAATTCTTCGATACACCATGGCCATGTCACTCACACAATCAACAATACTTCAAATATGTTGTTTTAACTAAATCAAAAATAGATATGGACAAGAAGGTTCGATCACTCAACCTCAAGGTAGATCACCGTTTAACCTTTTTTTTAACCATCTAAGCTAATTGTCAAATTAATACTCCCTCCGTCCCCGAATGATAGTCACTTTTGGGTGAAAATCACGGGAATTAAAGAGAAATAAATAAAGTACATGGGAACTAAAACCCAATCATTTGCAAAACAAAAAGAAGAAAAAGAAACTCATTGTCATTAAAAAGGAAGTCAACTCATTCAATTAAGGCACAAGTACAAAGGCAAATATGAGGGTATTTTGGAAAGCACAGATAATACATCCGAAAAAAAGAGGGTATATAGGCCATTTTGTGTTATTGTATGAGACCTAAAATTGTAAAATGTGACTAACATTTTGGGTGTCCAAAAATGAAAATAATGACTATCATTCGGAGACGGAGAGAGTAATATATTACAAAAGTATTGAAAAAACATATAAATCTAAGCTAATTGTCAAATTAATAATATATTACAAAAGTATTGATGGGATATTCTGACGGGAAGGGGGTTATGCTTTCTTTTCATTTATAATTGAGTTACATGTCCCAATGTTGTACAAGCATTAATTTTTTTTGGACTTGGTCGTTTACAAACATTATTGTTTGTTCACGTTTCATTTACTATGCAAGAAAATAATTGTGTGTCACTAATACTTAGAACAATATAGAAGGTGCTTTGATTTTGACATTGATTACACCGTTCTATTTCAGTGCCATGAGCAACCACAGAGTACATTATAAAACGCGAAATTGCCTGTGATTTGTTTGAAATATGACTATTATAATATTTTAGTTCATAATTGATGTATTTTTCATCAAGTTGTTAATTATATAGTTTATTTTTGCTATAAAGTACTATTATAAAAATTTTTTTTTATCAAAATTTAGTTTTATTTATGTAATTTTTATTCTTATTTTATATAGTTTCTTGAAAGATATTAATTTATGTTGGATTAAAATTTTCAAAATTATATTGGTATTGTAGATATTAGAATACTAACTAATTGTGTCCAATTTATAATGTGAAAAAATGGATCGCTCATATTATTTATCATTAAAATAATATGATAGACATATTTCAAACAACCGCTATAGAAAAATCCAACATATGTTATCTTACACAAAACTGGTAATAGATCAATTAATTCTAACGTCAAGAATGTAAATAGATTATACATGTACTTTATTCAACCTAATATTCCTGTAAGAAAAAAAAATAGAATTTAATCTGAGTTTTTATTTTCAAATTTTAGATTTTTAAATAATAAATAATTAGGGTAATAATATATGACTAGAAAAAAAACATATAATATATATCTTTTTTTTTTCTACTGAAGTAGGAAGGAGTACAGTAATTTCATTAAATATACGAAGTACGTTACTCCGTAATAGCCCTTCGATCAGCACTTATAGTCATCCTTATTCCTTAACTCTTTTGTCTTATTTGATCATGCTATTTACAAAATAAGTAAATACGAAGTAGTATTTATGCGCCAAGAATTTATTCCATGTTTCTATTTGTTTCTTTGTAACAAGGCATAACCACATGTATATATTGTCAAGTATTTTGTTTTACAACCGTCAAAATGTGATCTCCAGTGCTAAAATCTAAACTATTCTTTTTTGACAAACAAAATCTAAATTATTCATCTATGCATGTAGATACCAAAAAATGTCTTAAATTTTATAAATGTGTTATACGTCACACTAATGTTATATCCAAATTGGTTTGATATAAGGGACGGGAGGAGGTGTGATACATGGAACAACAAGCGAGGCCATACTCTGCACACTCGTAGCAGCAAGAAACCGAGCAATGGCGGCGACTAACGTCGATAATCCAGTATCGAAACTAGTAGTCTATGCTTCCGATCAAACACATTCTACCTTTGCTAAGGCGTGCAAGATGATCGGCATACCACCTAAGAATATTAGGTTAATTCCTACAACGGTCGATTCGAAATTTGCATTGCCACCCTGTCACTTTCGTAAGTGCATTAAAGCTGATGTGGCAGCTGGCTTGGTCCCACTTTATTTATGTGTTACTGTGGGGACCACTTCAACAGCCGCCATTGATCCATTGGAAGAACTCCTCGATATTGCAGGTTAGTCCAACTTGTTTGTGTTATACTCCATATATATTTGTAGTACGAAGTATGATATAATACCAACTTCTGTTGCTCAAACGATTGACGACAATAACATTTAATTTCCTATTTAAGTAGATGTTGATTAGATTAGTAACAATATATTTTGTCTGAGTTTGTATATCTTTATATATCTTTTTTTTTTCTTTATTACAATAGTACTTTTTGAATACAAAGAATTACAAATATATACTCCCTCTGTTACATATTACCGCAACATATTTCAAAAAAAAAAAAATATTACCGCAACAAAGGAATATTTCATGTCTCAATAATAACACCCTTTTATTACGAGTAATACGTAGCGGAAGAAGTATTACATATTTGGAAAACATACCTGAAAAATACACAATATTACGAATACTTCCTCCGTTCTAGTATTATTGCTACAACCGGACTTTTGCACTATTTATCATTTTTGTTTGACCACAATTATTATTTATACGTAAATTAAAATATAGTCATGTGGAGTTTGTAAGATTCGTCTCGAAAAATATTCACAATATCAACTTTTTATATTTGTTACTCTTATATAATCATAGATGTTTAACATATAACATATGCTTTAGAATGTGTAATTATTCTTTCGTGCAATATTTGTGAATCAGAGGAAGTATAATTAAATTACATCTTATATAACAAATAAGTTCAAAGTTTAGTTAAATCCAAACATCATCTCAGGCTTGATTGGAAAATCTCATACCGAATCAAGTTAGTTGAATATAGCCTTATTTAATTATTAGAGTTCACTTGAGTTATTAGTATCTATCAAGCTTATTATTTTATTTAATTTGCTCCTAAATTAGTCAAAGTAACATACTACCTCTGTTACATATTATTTGCATTTGCAACGATTAGACATTTTATCTCTCTACTTTATGTCAAATCGTTGCAAATAATATGTAAAGGAGGTAGTAGTTTAATTTAACATAGTTTTCACCTAAATACGTACAATAGAGAAAGTTAGTTTTCACGCATGTGTCATTTATTAAATGTCATTATTAATTAATTGTTGATCACTATCTCATCTAATTAACGAGTTGGTTGTTGGAATAACGTAGTTAACCATCAAAGTTTTGATCATTAATTAGGTGATTATGACATTTGGGTCCATGTTGATGCTGCTTATGCTGGAAGTGCTTGTATATGCCCTGAGTTTAGGTACCATTTAAATGGGGTTGACCGAGTTGACTCCCTAAGTATTGCACCTCACAAATGGTTGCTAACCTACTTGGATTGTTGTTGCTTGTGGATGAAAAACCCGAGTTTGGTGGTTAAAGCCCTCGGTACTAACCCGGAGTACTTGAAGAATGAACCTAGTGAATCCAATTCGGTAGTGGACTATAAGGATTGGCAAATTGGTACGGGTCGACGGTTCAAGTCGCTCCGTTTATGGTTCGTGCTACGGACCTATGGGATTACGAACCTTCAAAATCATATTCGGTCTGACATTGGCATGGCTCGGTATTTCGAGAGTTTAGTAAGATCTGATCCTCGGTTTGAGATTGTAGCGCCTCCAAATTTTGCGCTAGTTTGTTTCCGGTTTAACCCGACAAGTGAGTTCAAATCAATTAAAATTGAGTCTCTAAATAGGGAGTTACTTGACCGTATCAACTCAACCGGTCAAGTTTACATGACTCATACCATTGCTAGTGGGGTCTACATGTTGAGGTTTGCAGTGGGGACCACACTCACAGAGAAACGTCATGTGGTTGCAGCTTGGAAGGTAATTGAGAAAGAAGCTCAAGTGATATCAACAACATTGAAATTAAACACATGAAATTGAAATTAAGGTTCAACCAGATTCAAATCTTGCTTGCATTATTATGCAATCTTTTTATTTATAATCAAGGGTTGGTTGATCTAAGAATAAAGTTGGAATGTATACATGCATTTCATTCCAACTAGCGTGTAGCCCAGATGTTACACCGGATTGTTAAACTATTTTTATTACACCTTGTGATATATGTACTTAATATTTATAGTGTCTTTTTTCCTTTTTAATTAGTCATTGTGATTTGCAAGTATATACAATTATTTTTATATATAGAAAATGGTTAATAATTGGCTTATATAGTTAAATAATCATCCTTCTTATATGAGGTTGGGTGTTTGAAGTACATTAATTATCCTTATGTTTTTAAATTTTATATGGAGTAATAATGTTGTTGAGTAATTATATAGCATAATAGGTTGAGTAGATGACAATAATGTATAGATTTTTTGTACCACAATAATGTTAGATTTGTACAACAATAATGTATTAAGTTATCTTTATTAATCAATGATATTAAGGTTATTTTCATTTCATTTACATTGGTTGATTTAATGCGTTGTATTCTTCACTTTAATTTCATTTATTTCAAGTTTAATAAGTTTAGCTGAGAGTAAATACTTGTGGGTTCGAGTAAGATTTTTTTTTTCCCTTTTAGAGAGCCACAAGGCAGATGATGAGAATCAATCCTTCATTCTCGGGTTCAAGTAAGATAATGAATGTGTAATAGATTAATAATAGATGAAGTTTCATAAGATTAGATAAGAATATATAAGGGTAAATAAGTTCCAATCTTCCTTTCGGGCGGCATAATCAGGAAATTTAGTTACAGGCGGCACGCATCGGGGCCTCTTCTTTGGTCTTGCCTCCCCGTAACTGATTCCTGACGATAAGGATGGGCAACCAGGTGGTCCATCAGAGGAGGCAAAACCAAAGAAGGGGCTCCGGCACAGGCCGCCCGTAACTTAATTTCCTGATTACGCCGCCCGAAAGGAGGACCCGGACAAGTTTTGTCCAATTCTCGTTGGAGGGACTGGATATACGCCTTTCCTAAAGGCAAGTCCATAAACCTACAGAAAACAAAGAGATTGGCTGCCCCTTGCTTTCTTTTCCTACCTTTTTTAGAGTCCGGGATAGAAGCAGGGGCAGAAACAAGCAAGATAAAATAAGATATAATAAAAGTTATTTGTACTATATTCATATTAAATAGGAAAAAAAAAACATAGGAGATCCTTAACTTGCTTTATTGTCTCCCATTTTGATTAGCAACATAATCAATTACTGCTTAATTGAAAGTCATGTTTAATTTTTATTTTGGTCCCAAAAAAAAAAAAAAATCTCCAAGTAAAATTAATTATTCTCAATTCCCAATCATGAGGTTGATGGAGCTATCAAAACATTATTGTCGTACATACTCCATATGTAAGACAGTAAGAGTAAGACTACGGATTTAACCTCAAGTCTATTTAATTTTTTTGGTGTGTCATGTCAAGCTTAGCTTGAGCATGCTTTTTTAAACTAGTGCTTTTAGCCAATTAAAAATCGACTTTAAATGAATTTATTGTTAAAAATGAAATGATTTGTTACAAGTTGTTTACGGGTGAATTGGTTCATTCTGTGAACGATATCTACATTGTGTATCTATTATTTCTGACATTGATAATTATAGTCTTGTACAATCTTATTCAATTATTTCCAATATGATTATCAATCTTTTAATTTTTTTGTTGAATATAATTATAACTTTATATATATATAATTGCAATATATAACTTTTATATAATTACGGAGTATAACTTATCTAAAATGAAAATTTATTATCCCGTAATGATTAAAGTTAAGCATTGATAATCTTTATGCATGAAATTATGGATAAAATCGATTAGAAAGTACCCCCTTTGATGAATTAGTTATTAAAATACAAACTTTTCATTTTCTATACTTGTATCTTAGTCCAAAGTTGAACATAGCTCGTAGGAATTAATTAGCTACGTGTATCTTAGTCCAACATTGAACATAGCTTGTTGGAATGAATTAGCCATCAATGGACTAAGATACAAGTAGCCAATTAGGGGTTTTCAGTGTTTGGTGAAGCCGTGAAGCAAAAAGAAAACGTGTAAAAGCTTATAATTAGCTTTTGACTAATTATTTCTCTGCTTGCTATGCTAATACGAGTTTATGTTAGGGCAGATATTTAGCAAACCAAGAACTAACACGAGGTATGTTATTAACGACTAATTGCCACTCTCAAGAGACTCGACTCTTGAGTCAAACACAATCTATCCTATTCAAAATTGACTCGAACAACACTCAATTCAGATTTCAACTCATATGACCACAATAATTTAGCATATTTTTAATTTGAAATTAACCCAGCCCGACATGTTGACCTTACCAAATCTGACTCAGACGCTCGAATTCACACCTTTAAACCCATATATGGCTCTAGAATATTATGGTATAATAATCAACCATACACTAAACCGCACTTAGCTTGCATGATAATAATGTCAGACATATATACACAATTACTACTGTAACTTTTGTCATCTCAAAACTAAATTTATACGGTTTTTTCACCATATACCCCTGAACTTTTTTGGTTTATTCACTATATACCCTAAACTTTTTTAAATTCATTATATACTCCTAAGTTTTCACAAAATACACCATATACTCTTGATGACTAGTGATTTCTAACTTTGTACCAATATGTCACAAGGGTGCTAACTTTTATACCAATTTGGCTAATTGGCCTAGATTTGATTTTGGAGATTTTAGAGTGGTTTCAAGGGTTGGATAAAGAAGATAAGTGCTAACTTTTTTTTTTTTTTTTTGGAATCAAGATCTAAGGTAGTTTCAATACATAATTAACCAAAAAAAAAAAACAGGGGTGTATGGTGAAAAAAACCGAAATTTATAAAACTTACCTCTCTAGACTCTAGGTTCTCTTTACCAGTTTATAGACATTCAAACTTATTAAAAATAATTTTTTCTTAAATTTTTTTTTTGAAAATTAATTTTCTTAATTTTCAAAAAACTTTTTTTTTTAATTAATTTTAATTTTTTTTATATATATATATATAAAAAAAAAATTCATTTTTAGTGAATTTGACCAACCAAAAAAAAATACATTAAAAATCAGCCAATAAAAATTAAGTATATTATAGTGATAATCATTTTAAAGATGTTATTGTAGAAACATCCTTTATAAATTTAGTAGAAAACAAATTGTATGCCCAAAGTTTAAGAAACATCGTTGATTTAAATGAAGCCACAATAGAACTTGCATTTTCAAATATTCAACACAAAGATGATAGTAAAATTCTCATATTTGAGGACAATTACAACTCATAGATGACACTGCATGTAATCTCAATCAAGTAATAAAACTTTTGTAAGGAATACTCCCTTTATCTTATATTTCAGCCCTACAAGTTTTTGGATATCCCTTTGTATTTAATTTTTCATTCTCATATCTATCTATCTATCTATCTATCTATAATAATACTAAAATAACAACCGCTGACATCATGCTAGACACATGTCAAGTTGTTATTAAAAATTTTCCCACCAAAATTATTCATACTAACATTATTTTATGCCTTTTATTTTTATTTTTTTGAAAGTTTATGCTTTTTTTTTTTAATAACTTTTGATTAGCTATATTACTTGGTTAGATACCGTGCGATGCACATTTTATATAAAGCCTATTTTTAATTTGTACATTTTAAAAATAAATCGCTGTTATACATGAATATAAATAAGAATTAAATAAAATTGGAAAATTTTATTTTAATCAAAATTATGATATAGTATTTGTTCAACGTTGTCTAATTCATATTTAAATATAGGAGGTCATTTATTAGTGTGCTATTTAAAATCGTTTCAATTTCTTACAATATAAATTTTAGTTGTAATGTAGAAGCTTCCAATATTTAAATTTCAAAAATGTTGAATATAATAGCTTTCCAAAAAAAAAAAAGATGACATCATCATTGTATTTAGGCGGGGAAATTTTTATTGAGAAACTGACACATGGACAATGGTGATGTCAGCAACTTTCGTTTTAGTAGTAGTTAATAGATTAGTAGCATCAATTTCCAAAATACAATCTAAATAATTTAATTTTTGCTTCCTCAGCTACCCCTTTCATCATTCAACTTTTTCTAAAACCTTAATTTTTTTTTAAAATATTTGATGTATTATTTATTTTGGGATTTCTAAAAATTGTTATATGAAAAAAAATACTTCGTAATAAACAAATTTAGAAAATTTTATTTGTTCAAAACGTGCATCGCACGAGAATAATCTAGTTATCAACAACAATAAGACTACTGGCGTATTATAGAGTACAAATTTTTTTAAAAAATAAATAAGTGATCTTATGTTATTGTGAAATTGTGAGAGTCCCAGATTTGTGAGGAATTCATTTGTGAGTGAGATTCTGGTTTTTTAAAGTCTATACTACATTCCTACTTCTATAATTCTATTGCAAAAAAAAAAAAAAAAAAAACAATACTACAATATAAGTATGAAATTTGGAGTGGTAGGAATCGAACCCAAGAACCATAACTAGGAGAAAGATTATGCAATTTTAAAAACCAAAACTTACCACTGCGCCATTCTTCAACATCTAATTCTTTTAATTTTTTTTATTTAAAAAAATAAAATAAAATTATAGAGTAGTTTTTTTTTGGAAAAAATACACTTTAATAATTTCAACTATGATGATTTACTTTTAATAATCCCAATTAAGGTTTATTATCTAATAATCCTTACTATAAGGTTAGTTTACCAACAATAGTCCCACTGATCGGTAACCTGATGAAGAGTTATATATATATATATATATATATTTTAAGCCACGTGTCAACGTATCATTGATGCAAATTTTTTAAAAAAAATCCTAATTCAACGAAAATTGGCTAGCTGCACCTCTAGACCACTGAAACTCGCCGACCGGCCTTCTAGAAGGCCAACTAACCTAACCCCAGCCTCCGTAATTGCCTACACAGCCACCCTGATCCCAAAAACCACTAACATGCACACGGTGACTTTAGGTGGCTTGGGGGTTTAAGGTTGGCTGGGTTGGTGGTTTTGGAGGTCCAGGATGGGTCAAAGGTGGTTGGTCGTTCGATTTCGATGGGTAAGAGGGGTGGTTGGTCGGTTACCGGCGAGGCTAAAGGTGGGGTTTAGGGTTTGACTATGGGGATAGGTGACTGGGATTTTTATTTTTATTTTTTTTTGTTTAAGTTTTGGACCAATAATCACGTGTTGACACGTGTCATGGTAACCTGTTATAACAGGTCGTTGGTTTACTATTGACCGGTTGGGACTATTGTTGGCAAATTACCCCCATAGTTAAGATTATTAGATCATAAACCTTATTTGAGATTATTAAAAGTAAATTGCCCATAGTTGGGATTATTAAAGTGTGTTTTTTCCTAAATTTTTTGAAATAAAAGTCTGTAGGTTCAATAAACCCCCTGAATTCCGCCCCTGAATAAGATTGAATTAGATTCTACAAGTTTACTCTTTCATTCACTAAATTATTTTTGTGTCTCGACATTTAACTTCACTCAATTCAACTTTTTAAAGCTCCCTATTGATCAAAGTGTTGATTTAAATAAATAAAAAATAAAAAAAACCGAAGAGAATAGAGATAGAAAAATAACTACGTCCTAGTGTGGACAGTTAAAGGGAATATTATCATGACGCTAAGACGCCAAATTTAGAATCCAAGACAATTTCGTGCGTATAGAGCAACAAAAATGAATATATAAATGGAAGTTGTGACATCCACTTAAAGAAACCACATGCTCGATCTTCCATTGCATCATTTTCAAATTCTCTCATTTCTTCTAAGCTAGGCATGTCTTACTACTGTTCTTCAGATAGCTTAGTATGCAAGGATTATCTTGAATTGAATCCAGAAAATGCTAGTTTTAATGATCTTTTTCACCTTCTTTTCTTTAATGAGAGAAAAAATTTCATTGTAAGCCCTTCCCAATTCGAACAAGATTTAAGAAAATTTAATTATCGATGGCTCGTTGTTACTTCTGTTTTTATGTTGAAGTTGTTTCGTATCATGAAGAAACCAATGAAATACATTGGTTATTTCATCATAGCATGGATGAATCTAATCACAAATAATGGTGGTGTGCTCAAGTTGTTGTTGAATTTCATCAAAGGTTAGCAATTATATTATCATCAAAATTTGCAATTTGCTTAAATAATTTCTTTTTTTTTCAATTTTTTTTTCTTTGTAGTTCATGAGTTTATATAAGCATTTTGCATGGGTGTGTAACAAAATAATGATATGGTGGTTGTGTTATGAAACTTCATGTGGCTTGTAATAAAAACTAAATATTAGTATGTATTAGCTAATTAATTGCAATAACCCTATTATCCAACTACATAATTACATAAATTTTTTTATTTTTATTTTATTTTTAGAAACATAAGAACATAATTAACTTACTAAAAAATTGATATATTTGCGTTCCTTAAAGGTTATGTTACTTGCCAATTTTAGAAATAAAATTAGTAATAATTAGCTAATCTTTGAAAGCGAAGGCTAACAAAATCAATCAACATTGCAAATTATATAGTTAAATTTTGTATATTAATTAGTGCTCATAGTTGTTATCCCATAATAAGGCCAACAAAGCCATAATGTAATTTATGTAAAATGCGTAGGCTAATCTTTGAAAATTCCTTTGTTCATACACTGTGCCAATTAAGTGCAATTTAGATTTATTAAGAAACTAGATGAAGCCCGTGCGATGCACGGTTTGTTTGAATTTTTTAAAACAATTTTTTTTGTATTTATGTGCTAAAATTTCTTATATATTTAGATAAAATTACTAATCTCAAAAGATAATATTTTGTATTTAATTGATTTAAACTTTAAAATCTCATTCGTCAATTTTGCTTACGTGACATTTGAATTATTTAATTGTAAAATAAATTAATAATCTCTTATTTAATTGGATACAACTTAAATTTATAATCCTACATGGCGCATTAAGAAAATTAAATCTTACGTGGCTCTCTAAAAACTCGGGAAAAAACTCCCCATATATATTAGATTAGATTGAGTAATAATCAAATTGGATCTTAATCATAATTTATAATTCTTAAAGATCTGACCCATTTATTTGTACTAGTCAGATGTGATCCAAGGCAACATGAAAAAATTAAATAGTTTGTTGATAAAGTCTAATTAGCCAGCTGTTAATAATTAATACTAATTAAAATATAAATAATTAATATATATACTCCGTATATTATATCTTATGGATGCTTTATGTGAATATTATAATTCAGCTAATGCTTATCAATGATGAATAATGGCCAAGCATAATAATCATGTACCCGGTTGTAATCTGTATAAGTTTTCTCCGGTCTCCCACTAATTAAGATTTGGATAGCAATTGACCGGTAACGTAGTGGTAATTGCGGCTGTTGGTAAAGATTGGTAGATGGTGTGTTTGATCCCCTGTAAATCCGCAACAACTGCGAGGGGACTAAAACTAACCACCTAGATGTAAGACTCAAATTTGAATTAGCCTAAAGAGTGAATCGGGAGAAATAAAATAAAATTTGGATGACTTAATTAATAATAAGCTCGTCGCTACTTGAAGTCAACAGTTGTGTAAATACACCCCACCTTTTATATATCTATCTATAAACTATTACTAAAAACAGAAGATGCTGACGTCATTACTGTCCATATGTCGATCTTCTGGTAAAAAAATTTCCGCCTAAATGCAATGATGATGTTATCAGTTTTTGTTTTTTTTTTTTGTAGAGCTATCCTATTTAACATTTTTAAAATTTAAATATTAGAAGTTTCCACATTACAACTAAAACTTATTATTTTATCGTAGAAAATTGAAACAATTTTAAATAGCACACTAATAAATGACCTCCTCCATTGAACTATGAATTAGACGGCGTTGAACAGATACTATATTATAATTTTGATGAAAATAAAAGATTTTAAATTACAAAATGTACGTCATTCTTATTTATATTCATGTATAATAACAATTTATTATTAAAATGTACAAATTGAAAATAAGTTGGATAATAATAATGTCAAAAAATACAATCTTTAAAAAAAAAAAAAAACATTATATTTTGGTTTACCCAAACAGAAAATGAGGTTTTTTATTAAGGGACGAAGGGAGTAATTACCTCAACGCTAATTGAAGTCAACGGTTGTGTAAATACACCCGGCCACCTATATATAGGTTTTAAGTCAAAGAACGTGCTTAAAACTGTTGATATGTGGTCCAAGCAAACTTGTGAAGTGGTCGTAACTCCTAAGATATTATGTAATCTTGAGAAGGAATCAAACTATGTTTAGGTTTTAAGGTCGTGGATTATTCATCGTTCATGTTAGGCTTTACGCATTCTATTGGTTAAGATAATTATTTTCGTGCAGCTAATAATTTTCATTATTACCTCATAATTTTACGGTGTAGATTAATGTGATTTGGTCTAAGCATAATATGGAAGTGTCACTTGCATTGTCAGTTGGAATGATTTTTTTTTTTTTTTTTTTTGACAAGTGGAATGAATCATATTTCATGCTCAATATTTCCGCTTTTTAAAATCCCGTGCAATACACAGTTATTAAATATTATTGTTAAAAAATATTTATTATTATAATAATATTATAAATTACTACATAAAGTATATAAAAGATATTTAGAAATATTCATAAATATTTGGGTATATATGAAATATGATTGTCAAAGTGGAAAAAAATCATAAAGTATAAATAGTTTACTTTTAGATTTTGCATAAAAAAAAAAGAGCGAAAAAGACGGGAAATTTTTTTACAAGGTAATGACAAGTGTTATGGATGGATTCGCTTTTAGGGCTTGTTCTCCTACGTTGAAATTCAGTTCTGTTAAGTTCTGTTCAGCTCAGTTCAGTTCAGTTCAGCTCCTAATTTCCTTCTCTTATAAAATATTCATTTCAGTTTAGTTCAGTTCAGTTTAGCTCAGTTCAGTTCAGCTCAGTTCAGTTCAATTCAGTTCAGCTGAGTTCAGTTAATGAGAACAGGCCATTAGTATAGGTTAATAGATAGATTACTAGTTTTTGCCCCATGTTATGTACGGTTATATAATAATAAGACTTGTAAATCATATATATATATATATATATATATATATAAACTTTTTATATATATATATATAAACTTTTTATCATCATGATATTTTTTAAGGGGAAAAAAAAAATTGGCGGAATTTTTCTGTTGTTAATGCGACACGTATACTTAAAGGATAACTTTAGTGAATGTAGTATTAGTTATAAATATAATATTATTAATTTATTATGTTAAAGTTCATAGTAACAAACCTTTTAATTTTTTTAATTATTAAAAGTGTTTTATTTTTTAAAAAAAAATTTAAGAGATAATTACCAATTTAAAGCAATATATAATCTTCATATTTATGTGTAACAAACTTTTTATTAGAAGATTAAAAAAAAAAAAAAAAAAAAAACATTGGGCGGAAATTTTTTGCTGAGAAAGTGACACACTGACATGTGTGTTAGGGGATATTACCGGTTATTACTTTAGTATAGTACCAACTACTAAGTATTGATACTTAGTTCTTAGAAATAACATACTCGTATGTTTTTTTTTTTTTTCTTCTTTTGTGACTTACGACGGAAATAACATATGATGTCAACAAAATGATGGTACATCCGTACATGCGTATATCATACTCCATATATGTGTACGCTCTTCAATTTTGATCTATCATTACTTAATTAGTATAATAATTTAGCTGAGGATTTAATGAAATTGTTGACAGGCAATGTGATAATGCCAAACGAGTCAACTGACACATATAGATCAATAATGGCACTTGTTGACAGAAGAGTTGATTTGGACTCAAATATAGGACCGGGGCATGTCAATTATGAAGCTTCGTTTACTTGGATGGCTTCTAAGTTATCCTATGAAAATTCTGCCTTCATTAAAACTATTGTTCAGGACCATTGGAAGGTATTGTACTATTGTTCACCTTTCCACGCATATTCTTTTTTATTTTGTTTTATTTTGGGATGATATAGATGTTGGCATTGGTTTTATTTAAGTTTATATGAAAGTATGATTAATTGGTATGGAGGAAATTTTGAACGAAGTAGACAAGTAAATAAATAAATAAAAGGAAAAATGGAAACTAAAAATCCAACCTTTGCGAGGTCTGACAAAAAAAATCCAACCTTTAATTAATCTCACAAAAATCCAACCTTTGCACCCCACCTTCTCCCACAGATCCATTATCTGTTGATGACCGATTTTTGTAAGTTATGTGCCACATGTCAGTCATTAATTAGTCAATTAGTTTTTTAATTATTAAAAAACAAAAAAAAATTAAAAGAAAAAAAAATCAACACCAGCCACCTCCCCTAGCCCCCGCACCGCCCCAGCCACCTCCCCCACTCCCTGGAAATTTCCCCCCACCCCCAACCAGCCCCACCATCAGGGTCGTCGGATTCCGACGATCTCCCCCCACCCCTTGCCGCAACCTCCCCAACCACCAAAACCCCCTACGATCTAAACCCTAACCACCACACCAAACACCCTATTCGACCCTCCCAAACCAGCCCGACCCCTCCCCGAACCTCCCCACAGCCCGCCGACCACAAACCGATAACCCCTGACCCTCCCCGACCTGTTTCCACCCCTCCCCACCCTAAACCCGACCCAAATTAGCACCCTTCCACCCAAATCCGATAACCCCGGCCCGGTTTTGTGGGTCGAGTTTCGTGGGTGGCTGGGGTTCTAGGGTGGTCGGGGTTTAGCCGTTTAGGGTGGTTGGTGTTAGGGTTGGGTTCTAGGGTAGTCGGGGTTTAGCCGTTTAGGGTGGTTGGTGTTAGGGTGGCAGAATTGGTGGTGGTGCCTTGGTGGGTTGTTGGAGAAAGGAGAGAGAAAGAGGAGGAAAATTAAAGAGAATTTTTTTTTAAAAAATAAATATATATATATATACATACTTTTTTTACCTGTTTAATAGGTTAAAGGTCAAATGGATCTGTAGGAAAAGGTGTGGTGCAAAGGTTAGATTTTTGTGAGATTAATTAAAAGTTGGATTTTTTTTGTCAGACCTCGCAAAGATTGGATTTTTAGATTCCATTTTTCCTAAATAAAAACAGTGGGATTAATAATTTGTTGAAAAATAATGAATGTAAGAAGAAAGAAATAATAATAATAATAATAATAATAATAATAATAATAATAATAATAATAATAAAGTAGTTTGATTACTGAACTTTGGGTGGGATTATGAAAAGAGAAAGATATAATATTAAAATGTAGTTTTTGCCAAAAAAAAGGTAACACTTATTAAAACATGATTACCTTTGATAAATGTTATACTTGTTAAAACACATAAAGAAAGTAGATTTGAATTTTAACAAAGACATACTTCTTGTTTCAACTGTATCATTCAAAAATTGGATTATGCTAGCTAGTAATTGCATGTCATCATATGTTCTTACAATTTCTACGTACACTATTTTTATTTTTATTTTATATTCTTACATTTACAACCTTTTTCGTCCAATATTTTAACAGATGGAGTTGTTAGGAGCCTACAACTTCCGAAATGGTAAGCATTAATTATAAACTAGTAATTGTATAATTTTTCATTGTGGTCTCTATATTACGTATTGTTATATTATATGTATTGTCTAAAGCTATTGATTTGGAGTGTACATAAAAATATGCATGCAAAAAAATTTAACTAATGGAGGTAACAATAATTATTTGCCCTAATTGAAATGTCATTTGTGCTAGATTTTCAAGCAAACAACTCTACACATGCATTCATGGCTCGCAACATAAGCAAGGACATAGACACAATAGTAGTGGCATTTAGAGGCACAAACCCCTTCGACGCAGATGATTGTAGCGCGGACATTGATATCTCTTGGTTTAGGCTAACGAACGTAGGGAAAGTTCATGGTGGATTCATGAAGGCATTAGGCCTCCAAAACACTAAAGATGGTGTTGGATGGCCAAAGGATATCGAATCGAATGATGAGAAAACACAATTTGCATATTACAAAATTAGGCAAGTCCTTCGAGACATTTTTCAAGAGAACAAGAACGCAAAATTTGTAGTAGCGGGACATAGTTTGGGTGGTGCATTAGCGATTTTATTCGCTAGTGTTCTAATATTGCATGAAGAGAAAGAATTGCTTGATAGATTGGAGGGTGTTTATACATTTGGACAACCAAGAGTTGGAGATGAGGAATTTGGAGATTTTATGAAGAAGAATTTGAAGGCCTATAATGTGAAGTATTGTAGGTATGTATATTGTAATGATATGGTTCCTCGACTTCCTCTTGATGACAAGACTCTTTTGTTTAAACATTTCGGCCCGTGCCTCTACTACAATAGTCTCTACCGAGGAAAGGTAATTTTTTTTTTTTACTTCTTTTTATTTACGTATGATCATATGAGACTACGAGAGAAGTATATATTTCATAAGTATTTATTTATCAAAGAGCAGTCATAACGATGATCCTAAAAATTGGTGTTTTCCTAAGTAATTATAAATAGACTGACTATACTTACTCGTATTTTGAAAGCAATTACATCATGAAGTGGATGAAGTAAATTAACATGCATATATACCATGACATAATATTTTTTAATATGAAAACTAACTTATCAACAAAAAAATCATACAACATCTACAAATGAAATCTGAATCTAACAAATACGTTCATGATTCGGAACTTTATTTTCAATGTACATCCCTTTTGACATATTTGTTTTTGTTATGGATGAATGTAGGAATTGAAAGTGGAGCCAAATAAGAACTACTTATCATTGCAATGGATGATACCAAAGTACATGAATGCAAGTTGGGAGCTAATTAGGGGAATCATACTTCCATATATGAAATGGGGTCCAGATTACAAAGAATGTTGGTGCCAAGTTATTTATCGAATGATTGGGTTGCTTATCCCAGGTCTTGCGGCCCACGGCCCACAAGATTACACTAACTTAACTCGATTGGGCCGCATGGCTTTGCCTCTTTGTGATCATGACAAAAAAATTGAATGAAATTTAATTCAAATGATACATAAAATCTTGGCACAAATAAATTGCACAAGAATAAGTAATGCCTCTTAAAAACACAATTTTTTCATATGCGGCCGGTTACACTAGTGATCAGGGTTATTTATAGAGGTTACTTATTTTGAGATTACATATTTAGGGGTTACTCTTTTGGTCAAGGGTTACTTATTTAAGGGTTACCCCATCGGTCAGGGGTTATTCTTGTATAAAAAATGCTCTAATCGACTGAGTAAATTTGGAATAAGTAATCCCTGACCGACTAAGTAACTCCAGACTAAATAACCTAGTGAAAATGCGTCAATCGATTGAATAACCCTATAAAAAGTAACCCTTGATTGATTGAGTAACCTTTAAACAAGTAACTCATATTAGTAACCTCGACCATACAATGTGACCAACCACATAGAAAAAACACCGTTTAAAAAAATAGGCAACTTATAATCGTGCAATATGCCTAGGTGTTAGGTGCTGGCAAATTGTTTTGGCCAAATAATTACCAATATAATGATTTTTAATAAGTACCCTAAAAAAAATATTAGGGTTATTTTTATTTTTGTATTATCATTGTAATATTGAAATTATGGTTCGCCTTTATAGAAGCCTTGGCATGTGTTGTACATTAATCCCATAATGCTACATATCACATTTGAATCTTTATGAGTTGACATAATCAGTATCTAATTCAAATTACCTTATTAAACTCTATGTTAGTAATGACAACGTATTCGACATTGTTGTGAACTATATAAACTTGACTAGCTGTAATCTAATAACTATTCCGTATTACTAAAATATAAAATTGCTGACATCATCTTCTTCCCAAACCGTATATGTGCGCACTCTCATAACAAATTTTCCCTCCAAATGCACTTATGATGTCATATATATTTTTATTTTGTTTTGTTTTTTTTTTGTAGGATTTTTTTTATCTCTTTTTCGTTTCAACCTTTTCACTGTGTCAATCTATGGGCATGTTCACATTTACTTAATTTCAGTTAAGTTCAGCTCTAATCAGTTCAGTTTAGCTCTAATCAGTTCAGGTTAGCTCTAATCAGTTCAGTTTAGCTCTAATCAGTTCAGCTCTTAATTTTCCTCTCTCATAAAATATTCATTTCAGCTCAGCTCCAATCAATTCATTTCATTTCAGTTCAGTTCAGCTCTTAATTTTCCACTCTCGTAAAATATTCATTTCAGCTCAATTCAGATTTTTTATGTTTTTTTTTTTTACTATCAATGAGTTCGTTTTATATGTTTTTTAATAAACAAATAATAAAAGTACTGTTGTACTGTAAAAACGTGCATAGCACAGGTTCTAACCTAGTTTAAGTCTATAATTGACAAAAATATTACTTCCTCCGTTCATTTTTTATTGCACCATGAGAAATTTCAAGCTTGTCAATGCATTACTTTAGCTAATAAAATCTTCAATTATACTTTTGTAAAAACTAGGGTAGTGCTACGCGCGCGTTATGCGCAAAGCAATATAGTGTTGCTAATGTGTGAGACCGGAAATGTGATTTATTTTGGCTAATTTGTAGGTTTTTTTAGGTAATTATGAATAAATGTAGATTAATTAATAAACATATTTGTTGATGAATTGAATTACATTAAAAATTAGTGATTGTACATTTTTTTTAAAGTTTTAAATGTATAATTTATTTATTAGGTTATTAACTAAGTCACATAGAACACAAAGTTGAAGAATTTATACTGCAGTAGCAACACCACCAAAGTTTTTTTCACTGTTAACTCGCGTATATAACTCGTAACAAACACAATACAATTGAAGATTTAAGCAATAAATTTACAAAACTAACATTTCAAAACCGATTTATCATAAAAAAAAAATGTGAGAAAACCAAAATAAAACTGATTTTCAGAACATCTAAACCAAATACCTTAACCCCTAAAGTATAAAACAAATCACAATTAAAGAAGTAATCAGAAAACCTAAGAATTATGCAGTCTGGTGTAGCCCAAAACCATCTTGATAAATTCATTTCAAGATGCTTGTAAACAAATCACAAAGATGAGGCAAGTGCTTTCGTCTTTCATATCTCTAGGGTCCTAAAGCCACATACTGCCTGCATTCGCCATCAAGTTTGTCTATCATCATGCATATAGTGAAAAAGAGAGCTTTCAAATATCTCGAGTCCTAAGCCACTTACCTTTTGCCTTATTAACTGAGCGTGGAACTCTAATGACTTAAAAATGAACAAAAAAAAAATTGCATCAGAGTATTGCAGTCCAACCCATCCCATTCAATTCCCACTAAAGAATAATATTGCAATCCTAGCAATCCTATTTAATTCCCATAAAAGAATACCACGTTCTTACTAATCAATTCTATTTCATGTAGCTGAAACTACTATTCTCACAATTTTCCAATCTAAAAATCATCAATCAACTTGCAAATACACCTATGTATTCAACAAAGAAAATATTAGCACCTTAAAGCTTACAATTCAACAAATCAAATTTGATACCCATCACAAAATTATCACTTACTACAATTTTTATTATACAGGTGAGTTTTAAAAATTATACCAGGAACATCTAAGTATGCCCTACACTATAAAACAACACCAAAAACTTTAATTGAAAATGGGATATCAAGGAATCAGTTAAAACATAAACATACTTCTAGTGTCGAAACTCAGGTGGTGGATCAAGTAATGGACGGTTTCGAATCAAAAGGCGCGTATTCTGAACAGGAGAAGTTGTCCTGCCTTGACTAATTTGGTAAGTATAGGTGTAATTGTTGCACACTTGCTGCTGGGAGTATTTGATCTGCTTCAGATAAAAACATAGCAAATAACCATAATATAAATTATTAATGCAATAGGTTTATTTTTTTATTTTTAAGACAAGGGTATAAAATTAGGCACTAGATTAGGCCTCATGCCATGCAAGGTAAGTCTAATATTTATTATTATTTTTTAAAAAATAATTATATCGATGCCGTCAAAAAATCTGGTAAACCTAACGGAAAATTTTAAATTCTTTTATTTTCGTAACTAAAACATGCTATTAAGGGGTTTTAAGGGGCATTTTGGTCTTGAGTCTGATCTAAAATGAGGTTAGAATTGGAAAAATTTTGTTCGTAAATGGCTCATTTTTCATGGTAAAAATTACCTCAATTTGCATGAAACATGTAAAACGCGGCATTTTTTTTTATCATTTTTGTCAATTTTGACCTCATATTGGACTCAACGGATCAAAATGCTCCCCTAAACCTAAAAATAACATGTTTTGTGCACGAAAATTGAAATTTTTTTAACACCGTTATATTTATTTAATGGTTTTCTTGACGGCAGGTGATGAAAAACAATTTTTATTAGGTTCTTTGGTGGTAAAATAAAACTTTGAGAAGTTTTGATGGTAAAAAACAATTTCTTGATTTTTTTGGTGGTAAAAGTAAAAAAATTCTATTACTTTTTTAGCAAAATCTAATAAATATTACTCCATTTATCCGATAATTAAAAACTAAATGGAATAATATCTTAGGTAAATGTGTACAGAAGAATTATATACACCAAATAAAAAGCAATATTTTTGTCATAAAGTTAATACAAAAGATTTGGAATGATACTATTAAAATGGTATGAAATATTTTTTAAAAAATGATTAAAAAGGAAAGGATAGTTTTGGAGGGAAAAATCAGCATCATCAGGATGTGACATATGTCATTCTTGAGATATGTATTATTGATAACTATTGATATGATACTGTTTTATCACAAGATATATGAAAATAAGATCATACACCAGGATGTACCATGCGCATGGTGCACCCGGGTAAACAAAAAAAAGGCGGAAAGAACATACAATGCTTGACAAATTAAAGAACAATACCTATGTTTGTTTGACAAAGAACATACCTTTAATATGTCCTTTTGAGTGTGATAGAGTGTTCTTTGGGTATAACTATAGGTTCTTTACATTATTATTTATGTTAATTAACATATGTTGATTAAACATACATGTTTTTTGGGTTTCACTAGTATACAAAGTATGTTCTTTGAATTTGGCTCGTATGTTCTTTAAGTTAGTGACTCACAAATTTTATTTTTATTATCATATTTCACATTTAAATTACTTTACTATTGTATGTTCTTTGAGTTTGATCAATGTATGAAATATAAGCTCTTTAAATTATAAATTATGTATTTTTAATATAATTTATTTTGAAATTTTAAAATGAAATCTAAAATATTTTTAATTGAAAATAATAATAGAGAGAAAGAACTAAAATGATTATGGAAAGTTGAATTTTGTAAGAAAGAGGACTATTTTTTAGGGAAATGATATCTTTGGTAAATATCATTTTAGAGATGATCAACATTGGCCCAACCCGCAAACCCAGTTCAATCCGGCCCGAAAATAGGGTGAATTTGGGCAAGTTTAAAAATGCATTTAGTTAAAAAAATCCGAACTCGGCCCGAAAAAGGCCGAAAAACCCGCTACTTTTTTACGGGTTTGGGCATGAGAAATTAAGGCCCGACCTGGCTCGATTTTTTTTTATCACCTCTAGATTTTTTCCGTTAATGTGTAATTTTTCAAGAAATCTATATCTATACTTAGTATTTAAAAACTCAAATCTTCTCATATTACATTTCCCTTTATTCTTTTCCAACCCAATGTGCCACATGTCTTATAACATTTTTGATTTTTTTTAATACACCATCTTTCTTAACTTTTTCATTAAACACTTCATTTTTTATCTCCCTCTCTTCAATTCAAACCTTTTCTTTCCTCTTTTTAATTTAGTCCTTCCAACTTCATTTTTTCAAGTCTAATTTCGAATCAAAGTTTTTCAAGTCTAATTTAGTCCTTCCACCTTCATTTTTTTCAGGTGGGTTTAGGGTTTTGGGGGGCCAACTGTAGTGTGATACGGTGGGGGAGATGGTCGGTGATAATAGTTGTTTTGCGGGGGATGGCTGGTGCGTGTTGCAGGGGAAGTTTTCGTGGTGGTGGTGTCATGGAGAGACGCTGGTGCAAATCGAAGGTGCTGGTGGTGTGATGGAGCGGCGCCGCTATGAATTTTGTGTGTAGGGGGTAGTTTTGGTGGTGGTGGTGGTGTGATGTAGCAGCACCTCTGTGAATTGTGTGTCCAAGGGGTGGCTGGACCCTTAAACGGAAAACATAACAGAACATGGACGGATGTACCAAAACCTATATTTTGTGACTTTGGTGGGTACCAAAATAAAAATATATTTTAAACGGGTACGAAAATTCAATTAGGGTCATTTTCGAGGTATCAAAATTCAAAATTTCCTAAATTCTATCCAAATAGAATTCTAAACTAATTTTTTTTATTTTATGAAGTCTATTGAAAATATATCCAACGTGGCGCGACACTTAGCAAAAACTTAGAACGCCAAGTGTCGCTACCTCGTGGCCTCGCTAAAGTTTAGCTTTATATATTAGTTATATGATATATAAACCCGTATTTCTTAGTACAATGTGAGTTTCTCTAGGACCATAAAGGCTCGGTTCATTTCACCGTATTTTTGCTAATATGAAATTATTGTTATTGAACAAAAATTATTTTTGCTGAAATGAAATTATTTTTGCTGAATTTAAATTATTTTTACTGAACTGAAATTAATTTTACTAAACTTAAATTATTTTTAGTGGACTAAAATTATTTTTACTAAATCTCTATTAGAGTTTCTTCTTAAAGGTACTAATTTACTAACTGAAACTATCTTCACTGGCCTAAACTTATGTTTGCTGAACTAAAATTATTTTTTTTTTTAAGGTGAAGTGAATAAGGCCTAAATTTAAATAGATATTAATTAAGAAGTTTAGGAGATGAAAATATAAAGCTAAAAAAATAAATGAGGAAATAATTACATAAATAAAATAAAATTCTAACTTGGTATAATGTTTTTGAATTTCATTCAATAAATCATTCGCCCTCTAAAAAGGTTAAAGTATTTCTTACTTAAAATCCCTAGTGAACACTATGCAATAACAAAATATTGACGTTTAAAATAATATTAAAATGGCATCTTACACGTAAAAATAAAAAAAAAAATTATTCTAATACTACATTACCTTGTTGATGATATAATCATTTTTTAGATTATATAATTATCTTGTTGTGAGTTATTGATAGGCGTGTCTAGTACCTAACAAAAATAAACCTAACTGGACCACTACTATGTAGACGGGCAAGCAAGGGTCGGATCCCAATAAGAGACTATGGTTCAACTAATTAAATAGACTCAAGCAATTACTAAGCAAGTAACCAAATCAAATAAGTGAGAATCAATAACTAAAGAACTAATTAAAACGACTAAAACAAAACAATATGACAATTCAATGCTAAAAACATCCAAAATCAAGCATCACCACGAATACAATTAATGCAATAGTCGTTCTACCCCTAACACATAATTTAAATTGATTAAAGAGGAAAAGTAATCCCTAAATAATACCAATGGTCTCTCCCGAGTTATCAATGGCTTCTCTAATCACAATCAAACCTACTTCCGTGGAATCATGTAAATTAAAGACTTTAAGCACATTACTCTAACTTCCTAATCATCCATTCAACTACTCCCGTAATGAACTTCAAACCCTTAATTGATTTATTCAAATCCGTCAAAACCCAACTCCCGTTGCGATTAAAACAAAGGATTAATAACAATACTTATTATCCCTAATCTAGTATTGACATGAGCATAATCAATTAAGCAAATCAATTACAATTATCATTAGAGAATTTAAAGAAATAAATCATGCATTAATCATATTCAGGTTCCGCTAGATCTTGGAATAAAGAAACTACTCACATATATTAATGAAAGCAAAAACATTAATCAATGAAGAAAACATGATTAAAAGGCAATTAAAAGTAAAAGAGAAAGTAAAGATGAATACCAATTACTTGAATGAAGAAAAGTACCAATTGTTGATAAATAAAGATCAAAACTTGAAAGTGCAAATTAATCTAAATCTAGAGTGAATATTAGGGTTCTAATAGTGTTTAAAACTGCAAAAATAATAATTAAGTCTGTCTTAGTCGGGGTTTACAAAGGAATCGGTGACTAGAATATCTCACTTAGTGGTCACTTTGCACAATTTTATGTGGCGAGCTAAAAATGAGCCCGATCTCTCTCCATCCCCACTAATAATGATAACCCCCATTCTCACAACACTCGCGTGTTTAAAGGGTAATAATGTCGCTCAACCTAGTCAAAAGTCAACTCGAAATGTGACACATACTCCAGCATTTTGACAAAAGACTCGTTTCACATGAACACAATACTATGCACGATGGTCAGAAGTCTTTTTCAAGCTTGTAATGTAAGTCGGGTGAAAATGGGTAGGAAAAATTTGGAAAATGTAGGTAAATATAGTCCTTCAGGGAAGCCATCAAAAATGAACAATACACATCAAAATCCCATCGAACTAATTCACAAGAATACACACTCCAAACATAACTTGAATTAAGAGCAACTACCACCTTATTCACCCTACATAACAATTCATCGCACTATTCTTATTTTTGAAGCTCTTTTATTTATCATTCAAGAAGCTGAAATTTTTTTCTTATCTTTTTTCTTTTTTTTTTATAACAAACTATAAGAGCTTAAAAAATAGATCATATAGAAAAAATTTCGAGAACCTTCAAGCTTCAAATTAATCTTCTCCAAAACATCATCACAAACCATAGAGAATACCAAGATAGATGGCTCCCCCAAGCTAGACTTGGGATAAGTTACTAATTGGGGCCGATAGGTTAATTTTGTGACTTAGATGAAAAACATGGACAAGGCTACAACATGGGTAAGCAAGAAGGGGACAGGCGTTTCTAAATTCATCTGGAGGCTACCTAATGAACATGGCCTTTGTCCTCCTCATCGTGCATGTGCAATGTATCATGACACACTACTAAGAGTCTCAAGACCAAACTAAGATCAATGTCACACCAGGAACTGACCACACATGAATAAGTAATAAAGGCTCAAGCCTCACAGTTAACACAGTCAAGCTCCGGATTCATACACAGTTGTGTAAAGTTGATTTCCATTAGGCCAAGACAATCCAAAATCAAATCATGATCATTTAATCCGCATTGCGAGTCTTTCAATCAAAATTAAGCCAAAAACCTTTAAATCATCAAGGATAGGGGCACAGAGAAGTAGTTTACTAGCTATTCATCGTCATGATTTACAAAGTAACTGCCCAAAGCCAAAAGTAATCCCTCCCCCAAGCTAAACTTCACATTGTCCTCAATGTGAACATATATCGAATAAGAACGAGCAAAGGAAAAAGAAAACTAGGCCCTACTGACAGAGGAGGGATCATACCTAAGGGCGGAGCTGGGACCGCCCTCAAAATAACGTCGTATCATAACCCCAAGACACTAAAATAAATAAATAAATAAATATAGGGAAAATAAAATAAAATAAATAACGGAATGGGTTGCCTCCCATTTAGCGCTTGTTTAAGGTCTTTAGCTCGACCCTTCTTTAGTAGCTCAACCTGGGTCACCATACACAGAAGATACTCCATGGTATTGTTCATTAATATATTCACCTCCAAATGACTCTTTCAAATTAGAGTTGATGTGCCTTGTATCCGAATTTACTTTGATGTAGCTAAACCCATCATGTGGTGGAATATTGTCCTTTTTGCTCACAAGATTTCTATTAGAAACACACTTATCAACCCAAGGGTTAGTAGCATCGATTCTCAAACAAGTACCACCATCGAAAGTAAAATTATGGAGTCATTGAAAAGCTTAAACACAACTTGTTTATCTTGAGCTCTTATGGTCACTTGTCCCTTAGGAACATCTATTAGAGCTTCACTTGTAGCGAGAAAAGGGAGACCAAAGATGAGTGGGATCTTATGGTCTTCTTTCATATCCACTACAACAAAGTCAACAGGAAAAACAAGTTCACCAATCCCAACTAATACATCTTCAACTACACCCTTAGGGAGTCTAACAGTTCTATCAGCCATATGAAGAGATATAGGAGAGGGTTTAAGGTTTTTCAAACCTAATTTGTCATACACTAAAGAAGGCATTAAGTTAACACTAGCACCTAAATCACACAAGACCCTATCAAAATATGTTTCGTTTATCACACAAGGGATAGTAAAACTACCACGATCATGCAATTTAGGTGGTAAGCTATCATGTAAAAGATCAGAACATTTCTCCTTTAATACCAAACTTTCTAATTTCTTATCATTATGATCATGATCTAGAATTCCTTTCACAAAATTTAAAAATTGAGGCATTTGAATTACAAGATCGGAAAAAGGAATGGTAGCATATACCTTCATAAGAGTCTCAGAATACTTCCTAAAATGCTTATCGAGCACGACTTTTGATAATTTTTGCAGGAAAGGCATCGGTTCCTCATATGCTTGTGGAGAAACATATTTGTGACCTTCTCTCTCATGCTTCTCTGTTCTTGACTCCACATTGCACACTTTCTCTTCTAATCCACCCATAAACAATTCATCACTCTTCACGAAAATTGCATTGCATTGTTTCGTCTGGACTTTTGCTTGATCTTGAAGAGTTGTTAGATGACTCACTTGCTCTGAAAGTTGAGAAAGATGAGTCTCTATCCTCTTATTTTTAGCGGTGAGCAATTGGATTGAGTTTTCAAAGTACTCATTTTGCTTTGCTTGTAGCTCAAATTGCCTTGATATAAGCTCTTGTTGTTGAATTTGGGAGGTAGTAAAAGCCTTCATAATTGATTCAAGATCAATTTTTGACGTTTGGGGTGGTGGTAGTTGTGTGAATTGATGATTGAAAGGTGCCCTTGCTTGAAAAGCAGGTGGTGGTTGAGGATTCACTTGAGCCTGATTGTTCATATATGAGAACCCTTGATGATTTCTCCACCCTTCATCAAATGGCCTTGTGGAGGTTGTGGTATAAAAAGCATTAGCTTGCTCAATTGTCATTCCATCATAATTAGGTTGAAACTCCCGTGCAGTATGGCCTTGCAATCCACACATCTGACAAGTTTCCATCGAGGGTCGAGGGGACTCAACTTAGAGTTGATTGACTTTATGAGTTAGTGCCTGCACAGAACTAGTCAACATGGTTAGTGCATCAACATCATGTTTATTACCTGTGTTGATAGCATTTCATCCCCTTGGATGGTAATTATCATTATCCGCCATCTTCTCAATCAAATCTTTAGCATCGGTTGGGTTCTTCGTCATGATAGAACCTCCAGGCGCAGCATCAATGTATATGCGAAACTCATGGTTCAAACCATTATAGAACGTTTGGATCAACATCCACTCTGGAATACCATGGTGAGGGCATTGTCTCTGCAATCGCTTAAACCTTCTCCATGCCTCATATAGGGATTCGTCATTAGATTGATGGAAGGTAGATAGCTCGTTCCTTAATTTTGCGGTTTTCTCTTGCCCCAAGAATTTAACTAGGAAGGCCTTAGCAAGCTTGTCCCACGTATCAAAGGAACCAATACCTTCATCTCGTAGCCACTCCCTTGCCCTATCCCTTAGTGAAAAAGGGAAAAGGCGTAGTCTAATAGCATCATCAGTGACACCGTTGAGCTTCATAGTGTCACACTTCTCCAAGAAACTATCAATGTGAGTCACAGGGAAATCATTTGATGAGCCCGCAAAAGAATAATTGGAGATGAACTGAATGAATTGGGGCTTCAACTCAAAACTCTGAACGGTGACAGGCGGTCTAACAATACTGGAGAGAAATCCGGTTGTTGTATCCGGAATACCATACTCCAAAACAGATTTTGTTCCTGGGTCGACCATGTTTCTTATATTTCGATTTCTCCTCTTCTACCTCTTCGTCTTCTCGTAGTAGCTTCGATCTCAGAATCAAAAGGTGTTAAATCATCTGAACCTGAACTTCGAGTTTGCATGCAACAAAGAAACTAAAACGGGAGATCAAAGACACAAGGGACAATAGCCGAAGCAACAAAATATATGCTTAGTAAAAACGAATCACAAATAACTAGAATAAAACCGTTAGTCCCCGGCAACGGCGCCAAAATTTGATAGGCGTGTCGCGTACCTAACAAAAATAAACCTAACTGGACCACTACTATGTAGACGGGCAAGCAAGGGTCGGATCCCAAGAGACTATGGTTCAACTAATTAAATAGACTCAAGCAATTACTAAGCAAGTAACCAAATCAAATAAGTGAGAATCAATAACTAAAGAACTAATTAAAACGATTAAAACAAAGCAATATGACAATTCAATGCTAAAAACATCCAAGATCAAGCATCACCACTAATACAATTAATGCAATAGTCGTTCTACCCCTAACACATAATTTAAATTGATTAAAGAGGAAAATTAATCCTTGAATAATACCAATGGTCTCTCCCGAGTTATCAATGGCTTCTCTAATCACAATCAAGCCTACTTCCGTGGCATCATGTAAATTAAAGACTTTAAGCACATTACTCTAACTTCCTAATCATCCATTCAACTACTCCCGTAATGAACTTCAAACCCTTAATTGATTTATTCAAATCCGTCAAAACCCAACTCCTGTTGCGATTAAAACAAAGGATTAATAACAATACTAATTATCCCTAATCTAGTATTGGCATGAGCATAATCAATTAAGCAAATCAATTACAATTATCATTAGAGAATTTAAAGAAATAAATCATGCATTAATCATATTCGGGTTCCGCTAGATTTTGGAATAAAGAAACTACTCACACATATTAATGAAAGCAAAAACATTAATCAATGAAGAAAACATGATTAAAAGGCAATTAAAAGTAAAAGAGAAAGTAAAGATGAATACCAATTACTTGAATGAAGAAAAGTACCAATTGTTGATAAACAAAGATCAAAACTTGAAAGTGCAAATTAATCTAGATATCCCTTAATTAAGAAATCCCAAAAAAATACGAAAATGCGGTCTTCGACACATTGCCCGGGCTGACCGAGCAAGGCTGCCCGGTCGGGTGCGCGAAGCAACTCCTTTTTGCGCTTCTTCATATGGCCTCTATTGTACAGTTCTTTGTTTTCCCGGTCTGCCAGGACAATGTTGTTCGGTCCGGGCGGAAAAAAGCTAACTCTTCATACTTCCTCTATTGTGACTTCTCTTCTTTCCTTCTTCCCCCTGGCTGACAGGGCAATGTTGCCCTTTAGGGCGGACACGGGTAAAATTCTCCTCCATCTTAATAAGCTCTCATGGCTATCCAAAACAAGTCCAAATCATCCGAAAATCTTCATGTGCCTACAAAATCAATTAAATAGACCAAGCCACACTAGAGAAGAGAATATTAGCGAGAAGTAGCTCCGTAGAGCTCAAAAACCATACGAAAATAACTATAAAATGAGGGTAAAACATGGTATAGAACGTGTACATCAGTTATGTTTTAAATGATATATTTATATATATTAAGATTCTAAATTCGTGACTAATATCTCTCATTCTCTCATTTGTTTCAGAAAATAATCATTGTTTTTGGGTTATTTCGCACTTTCAAACACAAATAGCTAAAAATTTATGATATAGTTACATTGTTTTGTTGTTGTGTTTTGTTGATCGTCTTGAAGAGTTTGTTTGATGTCCCCCCTGTAAAAAGGTTATTGTGTGAAGCAGATTCACCGGCATTCATGATGATGTATATCAAATATTTCTATTTTGTTTTAAAATTATTATTTGTGAAATTAAAATTCTTATATCTTACTCTGACTTGTTTTTAGTGTTGTGCCAGAAAAGATGTCGAGGGGTATATATGATACTTAATTTCAAAACAGAATTATGCAATTATATATATGTAATGTCCAACACTATATGAAATTGTTACATGAAATTGTTTACAAATTATATGAAATTATTTACATGTTAATAATTTACATGAAATCAACATACATCTATCAACTTATGCCACATGTCACTTTTCATTTAATTAATAAATTTAAATCTTTTCAAATGGTTATCAACAAAATTATACGAATCTATATAAAAATTTTCTTCTTATTGTTCTATTCAATTTTCCATTTAATATAATTGTTATGATATTAAAATATTAATTAAAGACCGCTTACATTATTGAATCTTATAATAAATATATGTATAAAATAATTTATTTCATTAATTATCGATAAAGAATAAAATTACCTTTTATATTTAAATAACGTCTTAAATTGAAAAAAATGTATAAAATAATTTATTTCATTATCTATTTTTACAAAAATTAAAATTACCTTTTATATATTTTTTTAAAAAAAATTATGAAATCGAAAAAAAAAAACGATTCAACACAAATTATTAAACTTTTGATAAATGAAAAAAATTATAAACTTAAATCCTTTGAAAAATAAAAAAATTCTTAAAAAGATAATCTTATTTTTTTATTATTATAATTTTTATAATGAAACTCATTTATTATTTTTTATTTTTTTATGTTTAGTTATATGAAAATGATATAGGTAGCCTTAGGCTCCAAATAAGGGATTAAAAATAAAATGATATGGGATCTTAATTTATCAGAACTTATCTAATTTGAATTTTTTTGAGGTTAGATGAACTTATTAGATCTTATTAAACTGATTAGACCTTACTAAACTTGTTAGACCTAATTAAACTTATATTATTATAATTTATTGGACCTTATTAAAATCTATTGGGCCTTATTATTAAAGTTGATTCTAACTTATTAGAACTTATTAAACCTTATTTAACTTATTGGAACTTATTAAATTTATTAGACCATATATATTAAACTTATTGAACCATATTATAACTTATCTGAAATAATCTTAACTTATTAGACTTGAAACTTATTCTTATTACAGTGATTTTTGCATGATTTTGTCATTCATTCTTAAATTAATACTCCCTTTATCCTAGTGCACACATAATGATTCACTAATTTGATCTTTTTACAAATATATTTAAGTATTATTAATATAAATTACACTTCCTCCGTTAATTAATTATTGGAGGGAGTAATAAAAAAGTTATATTATCGGATATTGGATATATAATATAACTTTTTTATTACAACCTCCAATATAGGATATCGGATATCCAATTCGATATCCGAATAAAGCACTTTTTTCTAGAAATATGGCTCAATTACTCTGTTTACTTGTTTAGTATATATACTCATTCTCCCAAAAACCCAAACCCTAATTTCGTTTCCTTACCGCCTCTCTGGCTCTCTCTTCTCTTACTTTCTCAAATCTCCTATTACCATCATTCACTGACTCTTTGGCCCTGTTCTCTTCACCTTAATTTTGCTGAACTGAAATTATTTTTACTGAACTGAAATTATATTTTCTTAACTTAAATTATTTTTACTGAACTTAAATCAATTTTACTGAACTGAAATTATTTTTACTGATTTTCTATTATAATTCTTCTTTAAGAAAATTAAATTTTACTGAACTGAAATTAATTTTACTAAATTTAAATTAATTTTACTAAACTGAAATTATTTTTACTGAACTAAAATTATTTTTACTTAATATTATTTTTTTAAGGTGAAGAGAACAGGGCCTTTCTCTTCTCTGGCTTCTTTCGCTCCTGCTCCACAAGCGGCGACTCCATCAATTCTCAAGGCTTCCCTTGCGTGAATGCGTGAGACGGTGAGAGGACCTTGGCTGGATGCCCTCCATCAACATTTCCCCTACGTTCATCTTGATGAGATTTTAATGATTCTTAATTTAGTGGGTAATTGGGTATTGGACTATTGGGTAATATCTTTGTAGCAATCAGTATTGATTGTAGCACATTGGTGTGACATTTGTAAAAATTAGTTGGACTTTATTTAAAATTACTACTGTATTTTATCTATCTTCTTGTTTAGTTAGGTTTTTATAAATTTTTATTTTTTTTATTACTATTGTTTATGTTATATAAGTAATGTATTAATCTTTAAGGAAAAAAGGTCTGCAACACAAACAAATTCAATGTATATTTTGCCTTTAAGAAAAATAAAATTTGCTATTTAAATAAACATATTATTAAAAGTGATCAGATATTGGATATCCGAACTATCCAATCTGAAACTTTCGGATATTTGGGTTCTCGAATATCCTTGGATATCAAAAAATATCAAATCGGATATGGATATCAAATATAAGAATTTTCAGATACTGATATTCAATTCGAAATCCAATTTTGGATCAGTTATCTGATTCGTGATCACCCCTATCCACAAGACCTGCTACGCACCTTTTGGAGATGAATTTGAGTTAGAAATAAAGGAAAACGATGGTTTGCAAAGTATTGAAACAGGCCTTTGGCCACTCGTTTTATCATAACTTGAGTTTTACATATCGAATTGAAGCGATTCAAATTGTGTTGAAAAACTAGCCTTGAAAAGCTTTCCATTAATAGGTTTCATTCCCCTATACAGATCCTAGTCTCGAGATACGGACCTTCAAAGTTGACCCATCACCTAGCCATCGGGCGATGACTGTGTTGTACGCTCGAGCGTAAGCTGCTGGTTCGGGCGATGGAAAACCAGCACTCGTTGGTGGAACTCCTAGTGCAAGCTCGTCCGACCATCAGCCTTACATGAATCGTATTTATATAACATTTATAGGCACATTTATGCTAGTTTTATAGTTGCTTTTAAGGCTTTTTGTGGCTCTTTAGGTCACAAATGCATAACTTTTTTTTTTGTACTCTATTTTGCTCCGTTTGTGTTTTTCTTAATGTTTCAGGTGGTTTTAGAGTCATTTGGACGTTTTCAAAGTGTTTGGAGTTGATTCGGATGATATTTAGATGGAAGCTGATGAATTGAGTTCATTAATCGAAGAACCCATGTTTGTGGATGTTAATTTTGAGATTTATATGCATGAGGAATGAATATAGCATTCACAAGGATCGCTACGCATCTCCTTGAAATGAATTTGATTTAGAAACGAAGTTAAACAATATTTTACGTAGTGTCAAAACTGACCCTTGCTCACTCTTTGGATCTTATCTTGAGTTCTACAGATCGGATTGAAACGTTCAAATTGCGTTGAAAACTAGACTTAATTGAAGAGATTTCCAATGATAGGTCACACACCCCAATAAAATTCATAAAACAGAAGTTTTGGCTATTTTAATCCAAGCAATGTAGTAAGCCACCTTCATGATTTGTTGCGGGTCTGTCCCGCGCCCACACGATGACACGAAGCGCTCAGCACTACAGCTAGCTCGCAGCTATGCCTACGACCTCGGGTTTCAGCGAGTGAACTGCAGCACCATCGTTCCATTGTCTCGTCCCTCGATTCTGTTGATCTTATTTTTGCCACGTCATCTTCTATTATCCAATAGTAATGTAACTTATGTAATTTATATTATCTTATTTATTTTCTTTAATTATTTTTAGATTATTTTAAGGATAATATAAATACTCAACGAATTTTATTTTTTCCCTAATGATTTTTATATATATTATTAATTTACGTTCTTTTTAGTTTTCTCTCAAACCCTAGTTCTCATGGACAACTCCACGGGTTCCTCCATGTGGTTTTATTCTTGAGTTTGTTACTTTAATTAATAGAGGTAACTAGATGAAGCCCGTGCAATCAGCCCGTGCAATGCACGGTTTGTTTGATTTTTTTTAAAATAATATTTTTTAATTTTATCATTAATGTGCTAAAATTATTATATATTTAGATAAAATTCCTCATCTCAAAAGATAATATATAATATTTAATTTATTTAAACTTAAAAATCTCATTCGCCAATTTTGCTTATGTGACATTTGAATTATTTAATTGTAAAAGAAATTAATAATCTCTTATTTAATTGGTTATATAATTTAAATTTGTAATTCTACATGGCGCACTAATAAAATTAAATCCCACGTGGCTCTTCAAAACCTTGGGAAAAAACTCCCCTTTATGTATGTATGTGTGTATGCTTTAATTCACTTTTAATTATGCTTTCTTTATTAGATTTAGTTTTAGTTATTTATTTCATGTTTGAGTAGTTTATTTCATGAATCGTGATTGATATTTTTTATATTTTAATTATTGATTTCTCTAATTGATAGTGTTTTGTTGTTAATCTTGCAACGTGATCAATTGTATGATTAATTCATGTTAATAAGAGTTTGAATCGAAAGATCCTAATTTTAGAGGCTTACCTACAATTAGCAATTCTGATTATGTTAGTGATCGAACTACATATGGTGAATTGATCAGTGTTAAGATCCGACCTTAGGCTTAGCGATTGCGCTAGATAATTGATTGATTGAATTGTTATTGATATTTGATAGATTTAGAACTATAAACATGGTGAACCATAACCACATAACCATAGTATTTTTTTATTACTAGTTTTCGAGCTCCACATGCGCGATGCGCGCGCTTCGTATGGTGAATCGGAAAAATTTAGTTTGGCACTTTACGTTAATGCGTAATTAATTTGTTGTATATTGACATACTGTGTGTTGCATTCACAAATATAATGTTATGCTTATATATAGATTAATAATGTTGTAGTTGTTTATGTAGCAATAATTTATAATATGTATTATAATTATAGTGCATTCTTACTTGTTGATCGTTTATGGTATTAGGCCAATTTCCTGATAAAAAAGACGATGTGCACGTAGGGGTTTTTCTCGCAACCTTTATCCCTTCTTCTAGCTTACTCCTTATCTCTTTTGAAATGGTATCTCTATCTTTCAGCTCTATCTTTTAGCCTCTCTTTGTCTCTCTCTTCAAACCCTTCGTTTTCCTAGTTGCCTTTCTCTCTCTCTCAATGATTCTCTATATTTTGGCCCTTGTTTCTCTATCTCCTTATCCCGTTCTCTTCTGCCCTTCCTCTCCTCCTTTATCTTAGGTAACCCTTGACCGACTAACCCCGAACTGAGTAATTCCTTAAGTAACCTCTGAATTAACCCTCAAGTAACTTGACCAAGTAACCCCTGACCGAACTCCTTAATTAACCCCTGACCATGTAACTCGAGTAACCCCTGACCGAGTAACTCGAGTAATCCAAACCCTTGACCGAGTAATTCAAGTAACCTCTGATCGAGTAAGACCTCAAGTAACCCTTAACCGAGTGAACCTCTCGAGTAACCCCTGACCGAGTAACTCGAGTAACCCCTGACTGCATAACTCGGATAACCCCTAACAAAATAACTCGAGTTACCCCTACCACACGGTGTGGCTTACAACACAAAATAGTTGTTGTTTGATGATATATGTTGTGACAAAATCGAGTTCAAATAAGTGAGAAAAGATAAAACAATAATAAAAAATTATAGGTCGCACTTACTCCCTCTCTCTCCCTCGAGCCTTCTCCTTCGTTCTTTATTATTATATCATATACTCTTTCTCTGTCCTTTTTCTCTTAGTTTTATTCCCTATTTATCACACTTTTTATTTCTCTTCCAACCCCCTTGCATTTCTCCTGTTCCTATATCTTTTTTTTAGCCTCTCTCAATGTTACAGTTGTAATACCCCGTATTTTTATGTATTTTTATAAAGTATTTAAGTATTAATAAAATGTATTGTCAAGGGCTCAAGTATTTTAATTAAATATTTTAAAGGGTTAAAGTATTTTAAATATAATGTTTTATAAAAGTAAAATATATTTTGGGTCAAACGTTTATTAATTATTGGGCAATGTAAATTATTCCTACATACTCTTATTGGAATAACTCATTCAAAAACCCATAACTTAAGCCCTATCCCATAACTCAAGCCCACATTTTTATAAGCCCAAATTTAACCCTACACTCTCTACTCTATAAATACCCCATGAAATCCCCAAAAATTTTCCACACAAAAAGGTTAGTCTTATTTTATCTCTCCTTTGTTTTATTAATTTGTGTAATTATAATTATTGATTTATGGGCTTTGATTTTATTGTTTGAAATTAATTAATTAGTATCAAATTGTATTTTGATGATTAAACTTTATAATTTTCAGATTTTGTAAATTTTATAACCTAGGGCTTTTAATTATTGAAAATCATGATTTTAGGATTTTTATGAATAATTGATTTAGCGCTTTTATAGTAATGATGTTTTGAAATTTTGGTGATTATAACTACTTATTAGTTTAACTTAATTCCAGATTATTTTGAACACGTAAATTCATGTTTTAATTATTAGATTTCCGTTCGTTAATATTAATCCCGTTTTAATCTCGATCAGGTTCTGAACTTCTCCAATTTTGATAAGAAAAATAGTGTTTTTCGTGAGGAAACAACGTTTTAAGAAAGACTCACTACATTTGGTAGTGAGCACCACCCTCTCGTGGCCAAATTCAGCCACTAAATATGATTTTCGGGCAGTTTTTGATTTTTAACGAAGTTTTTTTTTATGCTTTAAATTTTATCTTTGAGTTTAAAAGGGGTAAGAGATAATTTAATGTTTCTATGGATAATTTAAGTATAAAGAAGTATTTTGATGAAGTTTTAAAGGGTTTTTGATTAGTTTAAAATGTTGGAATTTTATTTAAAGTAGTATAATTGTGATTTTTAATAAAAGGGTGTGATTTTAAAAAGGAGTTTAATTAGGGGTTTTTAAATAATTTTCAGATTATTATAAGTTATTTAAAGTGAGTTTAAGTTGCTGAAAATTGTGTATACAAGGGTAATTAATATAGTATTATTGTCCCTTTATGTAGGAGACTTGGTTCGAGAATTGTTGTAGAGTACTCGGTTATTTTAAGAGCTTATTTGAGGTACGTTCACGTACTTAGCATATTTTGATGATGTAGAATCATGCTAGGCTTGATTTCAATCAATTACAAGTAGTATCATGCTAAGGTTTATGTATGGAATTGTGAATTAATGGTGTTGGTGATTGAATTGTTTGTGATGGTTTATGGATTGGAAAATTATATTTTGGGCATGTTATATTTGAACCACACTTTTATTTATGGCATGTTAGAATGCATGATTAATTAAACTACATGTTTAATTATGTTAGGAATATTGAAAAGGAATTTTATTATGGTTCAAATAATTTTTATTGATGCTTTAAGCATGAGGAAGGAGCTATATAAGTGTCTATGTACACGAGGAATAAATTGTATGTTGGTGCCTTTGTGCACTTAAGGTGTTTTTAACACCGAGGGATAGGATTTTTGGCGCTTTATGCGTTTAAGGTGTCTTTGACACCGAGGTAGAATTAAAAGGGGTTCAACATTAAATAATATGTGGTCACTAATTATTCAAGAATTAAATTGGTATGTTTGGTTGATTGAATAATTATTGTTGATTGATTTATTATGCTTTGAGAGTCATCACCAAATCCAATAACGCGTAAATAACGTAAAGTGAAAGAGATTACGCACCAAAAATCTTGGAACGTATATACCTTGAGTATGAACAATGAGGGGAGTTATGTGGTTTTATATTTAACCATAACTTCTAATGGAGTACAAGACGATGTACATTCCTTTTTATTTATTATTATCCGCAGGAATTCCGCCACCTTGAGTGGTTTTGTCGCTGGCACGGTTAGCTCCCGTGTCAGTTAACCTCAATTTATTTGGGGGAGGTATAGTTGGAAACCCGTTCGATGCGTAATCAATGCTAAATGATTTATTTAGTGTCTAGTTAATGTGTCTTGTTGATTGTTGTGTGTGCTTGTAAACAGGTGGAATGAGGTAAGTGTGTGTTGATAGGTGAAAGCATGTTAGTGTGTTTAATTACGCTTATGTACTCAGCTTTGCTGATTGTGTGTGTCTGTGTGTTTGGCCATGTCTTTACTTTGGCCCTACGACGACCTATTTTCTAATGGCGAGTAGTGGGGACAAGTAGAGAGGAGGTTTTCAGGTGATGAAGCATATTCATGAATGGGTTGTAGGATGAGTGAAGAGCAAATCATGCTAGTTTCTATAAGTATATGATGTGTTTAATGCTTTAATTATTTATGATATTATTATCATGCATGACTAACGCAAAAGTTTTAAAGTTGGTTTGGTTTTAATAAGGGCCTACAATGGTTCCAAGTTGCAGGATGGATTCATTTTACTTCGTTTGACTTTGGTTTTGACTTTACTTTCGTTGGTTGACTTTTCAAGTTGACTTGTTTTGAATGGTTTTGAAATTAGTCTTCCGTTGTGTGTCTTTGATGGTTTCCTTAGCCGTTTTTACGGTGGCGGTAATATCTTAGATATTCCTATTTAAATTTTAAAACAAGGCAAAACAGGTATTTTAAAAGAAAGGAATTTCTAGGATGTTACAACAATAGAATTTGCAAATTCAAAGCTGCGTGCGCTCCATTTTGCGAATTGAAATAGTCTTGCATAGCAATTAAGGTAAATGCATAATTAGTTTATTGTATTTTCACATATTATTTGTGGTATCTACAAATATAATGTTATAGCTATATATAGATAAGTAATGTCGTTTTTGTTTATGTAGTAAGAAATTATAACGTGATTTAAATATGGACTATTGTTTTTTATGTGAATGGATTGGTTTTTGTTGTTGTACCAAATTAACAAAAGATGATTTTATGGCTCATCCATTAAGCTATTGATTTATAAGTTGAATTGGGCCTATCCTAGATTATCTTAAAATTTTATACATGTTCAAATTGATAATATACATATTTAAATTGATACATTTGTACTTGATATCTACTATTTGTTTGTAAATTTTATACATGTTCAAATTGATAGATTTATATTTTGCAATTTATGAATTGTTTTAGCTGGATCTGATCAATGTGCATTTAGATTTGGGTTAAATTCTCTTTTTTGCATGGTTGATGCTCCAATTTTTCTCTTTCTCTTCCTTTCTCTATCTCATCCTCATTTCTTCATAACATATATTTCTATCTCTTCCATGTTTCTCTACTTCCTTTTCCCTTTCTCTCTTTCTCCTCTTCCTCTCCTCCTCTATCTTAAATAACCCTTGACGACTAACCCTGGACTAAGTAATTCTTTAAGTAACCCCTAAATGAACCCTCAAGTAACCGTTGATCGAGTAACCCCGGTCGACCGAACTCTTTAAGTAACCCTAACCGAATTACTCAAGTAACCCCTGATCGAACTCCTTAAATAACCCCTTACCTAGTAACTCGAGTAATTCCTGACCGAGTATATTGTTCACCCCTAAATAGTTTATTCACCCCTTAACCATTAATCTACCGTTGGGCTCCAAAGACATACATGTGCAATAATTAACCAATTTATTGCCCACTCTTATTATAAGAGTACCAAAATTTTCGTGTAGTTTGTACATCAATAAGAATATATCATCATATTCCCGTCTAAAAAATAAAAGAATATCAAGCACTCTTCTCAAGCAAAACCCGAATTTGAATCTCACTTTTTTTTTTTTTTTTTTGTAGGAGGTGAGTAAATATATTAAAACAAATATTAAGTTACAACCAGATTTGCAAGAGCCAAAATGCCTTGCGGGAAATTAGAATAAAAAATTTGCTTAACCCCACCAAAGGAACCACTCTAGCAGCTAGGTGTGCAACATCATTACCACACCTTTTGACATGATGACAGAAGTAAAAGAAGACTCAAGTAGACACATATCCTCAATAATCATATCATACAGAGCTCTCCACTTCATTCTTGAGCATATGGCTTTTACTACCTCTAACGCGTCGCATTCTAGTTCAATGTTCTCGAAACCAAGTTGGCAAGCCAAAAGTACTCCTATTCCTGGAGCAACAGCCTCAGCCATCGCCACCAGCCCCTCATGTTTCACACGACACACAGCAACAACAATTAATTCACCTTCAGCTCCTCGGATGGCAGCCCCTAATCCTGCACCCACACCCCTTAAAATTGCAGCATCAGTATTAACACGCACTCTCCCTGTTCTAGGGGGTTGCCAACTGGTTCAAGAAAAAACAAAACTGGTGTAGACACCTATTTGTGTCTCCCCAAAACCAAACCCGGTGATGAGTGTTGTTTCAGGGTTTTCTGATGTCCTGCGGGAGAGTTACAATTCCGAGACTGGAACCGGACGCCTGTACCTGCAAAATAACGGAGACTCCTGGGAGCTCCGCCTCCAACGGTCAAGTTAGTACTTGATTAAGGAGTAATTAATGCGGAAATTAAAGTGATTGGGTCTCTCTAGGTGAGAGTGATTAATGTAGGTAATCTGCTTTGTTAGCGAGATCAGCCGGTTATTACTGTGTGTAATTAATGTGTTTTTTTCGTAATCCCCCTTAATGAGGATTAAGGGAGGTATTTATAACCTTGGGAAACGTGCCCATCCTAGGTTTAGGTTAACCTAGGGCCGATTGGGCTTCCCTCGGAAGTTGGGCCTGGGTGGCCGGTTTCTCCATTAGGCATGGAGTATGCCACATGTCATGACATAACAGGTCCAAGGTGGACAAATAAGCGCGTGCCACGTGGCAAGCCCTGACAGTTTCAACTGGGGGACACTTGGCAGGACCTGATTGGCCCACGTGGCGCATTCCGATTGGAGGAGCAAAATCCCCTAATCATTTGCCCCTCACAGGTGGCACGTGACTGGTCACGTGTTACCTGTGACAGGTGTCGCACTGTAACAGGCGGCGACCTTCTACAGGTGTCAGTCGGCGAAAGGCCGAGAGATTTTCCCGCCCAAATTTTGAATTCTGAAAGTGACCCTTCGCCTTCTCACTTCGCCTATATAAGGGAGAGTTGTCTTGAGTCATTTTCACACTTGAGAACTTTTTGAGAACATTCGGACCCCTGAACTTGCTCTGATATTTTGGACCTTTTCTGCCTACCGCCTGTTCTGACAAGCCGATTGCAAAGGATTTTCAGAACTTCATCAACCGTCACTCGTTCAGGTAACTCAGTTCTCTTACTCTTAATTTTCTTTTTATTTTTTGAAATGGCACCACGGAAGCACACGACACGACCTAGGTTAGTGATCAGCCGGTCACCGGGGACGGCTGAATCTAGGACTAGGAGTGCCGCCTGCCCTTTTCCGGACCCATCTTTGCCCTTTATACAAAGTCCGACTGTATCTGTGTCTATGCAGAGCAGGATGGCCAGAACGAAAAAGACTGCTAGGATCTCAAATTCAAATGGCTCCTCCCACAGGGTGCCGCTTAGTGAAACATCTGACCAGGCGCCAGATGTGGAAGTGAAAAAAGGCGGCCTGAAAGCCGGCAATTCTGAGGGAGGAGGCATAGTGACCCCTTCCCATTTAACAGTTAACAATTCTGCTCCTTTTCAAAGAGAGGAGGCGGACCCCTCCGGGAGAGGGGAGGAGTCGTCCTCTTCGGACTCGTCAGAGGACGATTCCGAGTCAAGCTCTTCTGGCCATGCTTCTTTGGACATGGAAGAGAAAAACAGCCGCCTGCAAGAGGCGAGACTTTCTCACGCAGTTGAGAAGTGGGACAATTGGGCGGAGCCATCCGCCTCTTACCCAGAGCAAAATACCCCCTACTACTGCACGGTACCTCGGGGCCGGATAACAGCCATGCAAGAGAAAGTGGAGAGCTTTATTGCAAACCACACCATGGGCCCCGACTTTCTAGTGTTTGTGCCGGATCCAGAAGACACAGTCGTCTGGCCGGCTGGTTCCAGTTATGATAGCGCCTGCTTTGGCTGCTACGAGGCGGCCATCAAGGCAGGGCTGCGCTTCCCATTACATCCGATTGTTCAGCGGATCTTGGATGGGTATGAGTTAGGGTTATGGAAGTTAGCCCCAAACTCCTGGGTCAACGTACTCGGCTATGTGGCCGGGTGCGAACTGCACGGGGTGGAGCCGAGCTTTGAGGCTTTCGCCCATATGAACTATCTCAGCCGGACCCCTAAGACAGGCGGTACCGGCTGGTATCAATTGACAAGCCACAGGGGCTACCTCATGACGAGAGGTAAAGCAAACAAGTGGAAGGACTGGCGGAGCACCTTCCTCATCATTGAGAGTTCAGACATTGAGCTGATCAAGCGCTTCAATAGGTGGAACAGGAATCCGCCCCTTCTTGCAGGCGGCCGTAGCATGCCGCCTGTTCCCCCCAAGGCTAAGAAAGAGATCCTTGATAAAGGACTCTTCAAAGTAGAGTCGAGGGTCGACTCTACTTCAAGGGTACGAGAGCAAGTACCCCTGCACTGCGTCTCGAGCTTCAAATGGCTCTATGACGAGTACTTTTTGGCCGCCTGTGGCCTCAGCAGTCGGTGCTCAAGAGGTAGTCGGCCTGTCGAATACTCTGTTGTTCCATACATTTCTTGTTATGACTTTAATTAACTTTGCTGTTTGTTATTGCAGCTGACGCCATGAGCAAAATCACCGCCTCCAAGACTGCGGCGGCCATGTTGCGGGCCTCCATCATGCAACAAGCTTCAACCGACTCCCCAAGAAGGGGGCACCCTTGGTGAGCTCCGAACCTTTCACCCTCTTTCTGGAGTTGTGTTTATGCATATACTGATTTTTTTTATTTTATTTTTTTTTAGACGGGTGCTCCAAGAGCTTCATCTTCCCAACAGCCGGACCCCAAGGCCCGGAGGACGACTGTTGGGAGCTCTCCTGGTTCTGCCAGGAAACATGTGGCGGCTGAGAAACAGCCGCCCACTTCTTCTAAAACTCCAACTGGGCCGCCTAGAAGTAAGAAATTGTCCTTGTAAATTTTAGACTCGCTCCCTTTTTTACTAGGTCTAATCCGTTTGTTTATGCTTGATGCAGCCGGCCCTCTGGAGCCTGACTTGGTAGAGATGGCCAAGTCTATGATCAGGGCAGTTCCTCCAGCTGAAAGGGAGGCAGTCAGGGGTGTCGGCACCCTTGACCTAGACGGGATTGCAGGGGTCTTTGCTGAGGTATACTTAGCATATTTTTGAGTATTTGAATTTCTGGACGTCTGTTTTCTTTTTTGTTTGGAAACTAACGCCTGTTTCTTCTTACTTAGGCCCTGCTTCGAGTGAACGGCCTTCGCAAGCCGCTTGACCGGAAGAACAATGAGGTAAAGGCTGCAAAAGCTATGGCCGCCTCTGACTGTGATAAGGCAATGTTTCAAATTGCCCAAAATGAAGTTCTGACCATTGATATTCTTTATTATCAGGCGCAGGCTACCGCCGCTGTTCGGGCTCAGTTGGAGGCGGCCCAGAAGAGGAATGGCGAGCTGGAGGTGACCATCACCAATCTCAAGGCCGAGCTGAAACCTCTTCGCCTAAAGATGTACTCATACGAATCCTTGGAGAAATCCTTGGCCAGCGTAAAGGAACGCCTGGTGACCCAAGAGAAGAGTCTTACCCAGAAGCTCTCGGAAAAGGCCGAGCAAGAGAAGAAAGAGCTGGTCCGGGAGATGATAGAAGACTCCGCTCAAATCCAGCGCATGACTTGGGGCCGCCTCTTCCCCAATGCCGACTTTGCCTCTTGGGAAAAAACGTACCGCCAGTGTTATGATACATATAATTAAGAGATCCTGGCGGCTGCTGAGGAAGAGGCGTTGGAGGAAGCGTTGGAGGAGGAGGAGCCGGTAGTGGCGCTTGTGCCGCTTGGGGGTAATGCATCAAAAAAGGATGCAGCTGAAGCCGAGTCCAGCAAGAAGAGTGCTGACCAGGCGGCAGCTGCTAATATTGAAGATCTGCCCCCTTCTTAAGCTTTATGTATTCTTTCCACGGCCTGCGTGCCGTTTGTTTTGTATTTACCCGGCCAGGGGGCCGGGGCTTTGAATATTTTGCCGGCCTTTAATGACCGGCTTCTTTTTAATGAATTTTTGTTTTGCCTCAAATTTGTCTAAGTATTCCATATTCTAATATCCAATTGTTCACTAGACCGACTGTTTTACGCCGCCTATGCCCCTGGACGACTGGTTGTCTGTTTCCAGGATAGACGATCAGTCGGCCATTTATCCAATCGGTATTCAAACTATTTTAAGGTCTGGATCCTTTTTAGGCAGGCGGTCCTGTCATTTGTAAATTTAACCAAGTAGGAAAGTGGTCTGACCAAGTAAACATGAGTGTTACCTAGTCGCCAAGGAACTGAGTAGTAGAGATAACAAGCGGCGGGTACCGGTTGGTACCGGATACAGACGGCATGCCCCTCTTAAATAAAAATTAAACATGGAGAGTAGCCAACTGTTTTTCAGCAGGCATGCCCCTCTTAGTACAAAATTGATCATTAAGTGCAAACTTTTATTAAGTAGCCCTTGACTATTTACAGCATTCAAAATAAATATTTCTTAAGATTGTCTACATTCCAAGTTCGAGGCAACGAACGTCCGTCTGGTGTTTCCAGACGGTAGGTACCGTCCCTGACCTCTTCACAGATTCGGTAGGGTCCTTCCCAGTTGGGAGTTAGTTTGCCAGACTCATTAGCCCTACCAACTGCTTCCATTTTTCTAAGTACAAAGTCCCCCACTTTGAGTGGACGCCTGTGTACTTTTTTGTTGTATGATCTAGTCATTCTCAGGCGGTAAATTTCATGGCGCAAGACAGCATTGCCCCTCCTTTCAGGAAGTGAGTCTAATGTCAGGCGCATGGCTTCCCAGTTTGCCTCTTCGTCATATAGCATTACTCGAAGAGTCGGCTCGTAGTGTTCTATTGGAAGAACAGCTTCCGCACCGTAAGTTAGGAGGAATGGAGTTTCTCCAGTCGCCCCTTTTTCAGTCGTCCTAATGGCCCAGAGAACATGTGGTAGTTCATCCGCCCATAGGCCGCCTGCTCGTTCAATCTTTTTCTTGAGACCGTCCGAGATGATTTTATTAAAGGCTTCTACCTGGCCGTTTGCTTGTGGACGGCCGACAGATGCAAAATAGTTTGCAATTCCTTGGTCACCCAACCAGCTTTTGAGAACAGGCGTCTCAAATTGGGGACCATTATCAAAAACCATAGACATGGGAACCCCGAACCGAGTGATGACATTTTTCCAAATGAATGAAATTACATCTTTCGTCTTGATTCCCTTTACAGCCTCCGCCTCTACCCATTTAGTGAAGTAGTCAACGGCAACAAGTATGTACCTCTTTCTGCCTGTAGCAGGCTTATATGGACCCAGAATGTCCATGCCCCACTTAGCAAACGGTAGTGGGCTATGAATGGTAGTGAGGTCAGTAGCCGGACGGTGAATTAGTTTGCCAAACCTTTGGCACTTGTCACATTTTTTCACCATCTCCATTGCATCTGCTTCCTAAGTAGGCCAAAAGTAGCCCTGCCGTCTTGCCCTTTGAGCAAGCGTCCTACCGCCTATATGAGAAGCACAGTAACCAGAGTGAAGATCGTCTAGTATCTCTCGTCCCTTTTTTGGAGTAACACACTTTAAGAAGGGTTGAAGGTACCCCCTTTTGTGAAGTTCTCCCTTAAAATAGGTGGCTCGTTTTTTCAGTGCTGCCGCCTGTTGAGGATCATCCGGCAGTGTACCGTTTGTCAGATATGCCCTGATTGAATCCATCCAGGTTGAGCTTCTGTCTAGGATTCCAATAAGGTTTTCCTCGATGCTTCTCTTCTCCATTACTTCCCAAAAAACAGTTCGAGGAGTATCAGAGGAGGCGGATGATGCTAATTTTGACAGTGCATCCGCCTGGTTGTTTTCTGATCTCGGCACTTGGATCAGATGGAAATCCTCAAGTGAGCCGACTGCTTGTCGGACCGCCTGTAAATACTTGATAATGGCCGGATGGGTTGCTTCGTATTCGCCATTGTACTGACTCACTATCAATTGTGAATCGGAACAGGCGTCTATTTTTCTTGCCCCTGCCGCCTTGCACATGCGGATCCCGGCTAGTAAAGCTTCATATTCTGCCTCATTGTTTGAAGCCTGAAAACTGAAGCGTAGAGCATACTCGTACCTGTCGCCCTCTGGCGACTGACATATGACGCCTGCTCCACAACCATTTGAAGTAGAGCTTCCGTCCACATATACCTTCCATACTTGGTCTGGAACTTGAGAGTCAGGGGGACGAGTCATCTCTACAATAAAATCAGCAAAGGCTTGCCCCTTCACTGCTTTTCTAGGCTCGAATGTAACTTCGAGGCTCTGTATTTCTATGGCCCATTTGATCATTCGGCCTGACGACTCCATGATGGTCAGTGGCCGCTTGATAGGTTGGTCTGTATACACGACGACTGCATGTGCCAAAAAGTAGGGCTTCAATTTTTTGACAGCCATGAAGAGTGCAAGACCAAATTTCTCCACTAGGGGATACCTCAACTCGGCATTTTTCAGTACGTGACTGACAAAGTAGACCGGGAGCTGACAGCCGTCCCTTTCAGCAAGGAGAACAGCGCTTAACGCATGATCAGAGACGGTCAGGTACATGTAGAGAACCTCTTTGGGCAAAGGGCTGACCAGCCTCGGCAAGGAATGCAAGTGAACTTTTAATTTCTGGAAGGCGGCCTCAGCATCCGGCCCCCATTCAAACCTTGCCTTTTTCTTAATTACCTGGAAAAAGTATAGGCATTTGTCGCCTGATCGGCTTAGAAATCTTCCCAAGGCCGCCAGACAACCTGTTAACTTCTGAACCTCTCGGATGGTACGAGGCGACTGCATGTCAATGACCGTCTGCACCTTCTCAAGATTCGCCTCTATTCCTCTCTGATTGATAAGGAATCCGAGAAATTTCCCAGACTCAACTCCAAATACACATTTCTTGGGATTGAGCATGACATGGTGCCGCTTGAGTGTGGCGAAAGTTTCTCGGAGGTCCGACAGATGATCTTTCTGAAGTTTAGTCTTGACAATCATATCATCAATGTATGCCTCGACGTTTCTCCCAATCTGATCAAAGAACACGGTGTTTATCATTCGCTGGAAGGTAGCCGGGGCATTCTTAAGACCAAACGGCATGACCGTGTAACAGTATAACCCCTGATCAGTGACGAAGGTCGTCTTCTCCTGATCCTTCTTCCATAAAGGAATTTGATGGAAACCAGAATAGGCGTCCATAAAGCTCATCAAAGCATGCCCGGCTGTTGAGTCGACCAGGTTATCAATTTTAGGCAGAGGGTAACTGTCTTTGGGGCACGCCTTGTTTAAGTCTCTGTAGTCTACACACATTCGCCAGGTGCCATTCGGCTTTTTAACAAGCACCACATTTGCAACCCAGTCTGGGAAGTAACATTGCCGAATGAACCCTGCATCAAGTAATTTTTTAACTTCGGCGGCAGCCGCCTGACTTCTTTCTTCGCCATGGTTCCGCTTCTTTTGCCGTACCGGCTTCTTTTTCGGATCCACGACCTGTTTATGTACCGCCAGATCAGGACTAATGTCTGGCATTTCATGGACTTCGAATGCAAAGATGTCCTTGTATTCTTTCAATAGTTTGTGAAAGTCATCACCAAGGTCTCTCAGAGCAGTCGTCCCAACTTTGACTGTTCGGTCAGGACGTGAGTCGTCTAAGATCAGGTCCGCATGCTCACCAGCCGGCTGAGGGCGGAACTCATCCGACCGCTCCTCTGCCAATGATTGCTATTTTCTTTCTTTTCTTGCGGTCCTTGTCTGGGATGCCTTTCTCTTCTTGCCGCCTGCTTCTTGAACAGGTGCACTCTCCTTGACATTGTCAAGGTCTGTTTTTTCACCGCTTGACCCAGTGGCCACAACAGTGGGCTTGACATCCGAGAGATAGCACTCTCGGGCCATCCTCTGATCTCCCCTTAGGGAGCCGACTGTTCCATTATCCCTCTCAAACTTGAGCAACAAAAGAGATGAGATTATAACAGCCTTGGAATTATTCAGGGTTGGTCGACCCAGAATCATGTTGTAGGCCGAGAGTTCTTCTACTACCAGAAACCGGACTACCATGTGTCGTCCTTCCCCTTTTTCGCCCAGGCGGACGGGTAAATCCACTTGTCCCAGTGGGTGGACGACTCATTCTCCAAACCCTACTAAAGGGTGGGAGGCCGGATGTATGCAATCAGTCTGATATTTTAGCTTCGACAGACATTTGCTACTGATGAGATTTGAGGAGCTTCCGGTATCTATGAGGATTCGGCCAACTCTCTGGTTGGCCACTTTACATTCAATAACGATAGGGTCGTCATGCGGCCCTCTTACCCCTCCTAGATCTTCTTCAGTGATGACAATATCAGGAAATGAATATTTGGACGGCCGTTCTTGGTGAACGTAATTTACATCTAACCGCCTGATATTGTCTTTGTTGCCCCCAATAGTGGGGCCGCCTCCTGAGAAGCCGCCTGCAATGGTGTAGACGACTGCATCATCTGTATCGGAGCTGTCGGCCTGTTGATTCTTTTTGGCCGACTGCTTTTTTGAGGAAGTGTTCCCCGTAGATTTCTTGACATAAGTGTCAAGATCACCTTGCTCAGCCAGGCGGTCCAGATACCGCATGAGACTGATGCAGTCATTGGTGTGATGACCAACATCATCATGATAAGCACATAATTTATCTTGGTTCCGGTTGTTTGCAGAACCCTTCATGGGGACCGGCTTCTCAATTGAGATCCGTCCCTTGATTTCTTTTAGGATAAACTGGTTATCTTTGTTAAACACATACTTTGGTGAGTATGGTTTGAATTCTTTTTTCTTTTTCTGGGCCGGCTGTTTAGAGGAATCAGCCGCCCAGACTTCTTTTCTCTTCTCATCTTTGTTTGACGACTGTTTTTGTCGTCCTTCTCTTTTCTCGAACCTATTCCCGTCCGACTGTTTTACCGTACAAAGATCAGTCGCTTGTATATAGGCTTCTGCTTCAATCAAGGCCTCTTGAAGAGTCGCCACCCTCTTTCGAACCAAATCAAATTTGAAGGTAGACCCGTCTTTGAGACCTCTGAAAAAGTCAGTATAGGCTACCTCATCCGGTAACCCTTGAATCTGTATTCTCATCAGGTTAAACCGCCTGATGTAAGAACGAAGCCCCTCCTTCTCGCCCTGCTGAATTGTTCCTAAATCAAGGGTCGTTTTCTTCGCAGGGATGTTCATAGCGAAGTTGGAGGTGAATAAGTAAGCAAGCGTCTTGAAGCTATTTACACAACCAGTCGGCAGGTTGCCGAACCATTGTTGTGCGATTCCTTTGAGAGTCGCTGGGAAACACTTGCACCAAGTGGGATCATCCAACCCTTGAAGGCACATCAGGTTGGTGAATGCCATCAGATGGTCTTCTGGGTTAGTAGTGCCGTCATAGGCGCCTACTAGTACATTTTTCACTTTGGCCGGCTGAGCGGCTTCAGTAATTTCCTTGGAAAAGGCCGACGGCTGTTCACCAAGTCTAAGCAACCGTAGCTGCCAGTCCATAGGTTGGACGTTTTTTGTTGCAGGTCCACCAAACGGAGGTGGCTGCAAAAAATACTGTTGTTGCGGCATAAATGGTAAGTTTGGTACCGCCTGGTCGCTATGAAAGCCGGACTGACGGAGGTGCCGCCTGACTGACTCTCATGATACGACTGAGTATGCCTCATCGAGGCATTTCGCAGACTGTCTTGAAAGTTTGAAGTAGAGGCCGACTCTGACAATCGGTCACTCTTCTTCTGCTCTAGCAGTAGCCGAGCGTCTGTGAATGTTTGCTTCGACCCGTCCGCCTGAATATGACGAACAGGTTTCCTATTTCCTGTAGGAAAACGGAATTTTGTGAAATCAAGGGCAGGTAGCTCCCGCTTCCTAGATTTAGGATGAGGAGTCGCCTCTCGCCCTTGAACTGGCTTCCTCTTCAGTGAAGTGGAGGGTTTCTTAGCCGACTGCTCCTTGACTGGAGCAGGCGGCTTCTTGTTGATCAACTCTTGAATCTCTCCCTTGAAGTTCCTCATGAAGGTCATGAGTTCGTTTCTTGTGATGGGAGCAGACCCATCAGTCGGCTGTTGCCGAACAGGCGGTGCGCCTGCTGGCTCACTTCCAGTTTGAAGATGTTCCCGTTCCCTCCTTTCGGTATGACGGGTACGTCGGGCCCTTAGGGTCCCGTCTGAAGCTGTGTGAGCTTCAACTTCAAATTCACTCTCGGTATCATGGTCCGACTGAACTTGAGAGTCGTCTAGGGGACGCCTCTCTTCAGGAGTCGGTACAGACTTGGATGCCATCTCAGAAGTACTCTCCCCACAGACGGCGCCAAATGTTTCAGGGTTTTCTGATGTCCTGCGGGAGAGTTACAATTCCGAGACTGGAACCGGACGCCTGTACCTGCAAAATAACGGAGACTCCTGGGAGCTCCGCCTCCAACGGTCAAGTTAGTACTTGATTAAGGAGTAATTAATGCGAAAATTAAAGTGATTGGGTCTCTCTAGGTGAGAGTGATTAATGTAGGTAATCTGCTTTGTTAGCGAGATCAGCCGGTTATTACTGTGTGTAATTAATGTGTTTTTTTCGTAATCCCCCTTAATGAGGATTAAGGGAGGTATTTATAACCTTGGGAAACGTGCCCATCCTAGGTTTAGGTTAACCTAGGGCCGATTGGGCTTCCCTCGGAAGTTGGGCCTGGGTGGCCGGTTTCTCCATTAGGCATGGAGTATGCCACATGTCATGACATAACAGGTCCAAGGTGGACAAATAAGCGCGTGCCACGTGGCAAGCCCTGACAGTTCCAACTGGGGACACTTGGCAGGACCTGATTGGCCCACGTGGCGCATTCCGATTGGAGGAGCAAAATCCCCTAATCAAGTGTCTTTCACGTTGAATCATAATCGAATGAAGCGAAAGTGTGGAAAGTCTAGTGTTGCGGATAGTTTTAATTTCTTTTCTCTTCTCTCTGTTTTTGAAAACTTATTTTAAGAAAACAGTCAATCCAGTTTTGTTGGTCCATGATATGGGTCCAATAATAGTGTAGTTGGACGGGACTTGACAAGATCTTTCCAACGATATATTATAAGCCCAATTCCGATGAATATTGAGGAAGTTATGGCCAATTTACCAAACTGGGCCCGGTTTGAGCCTTATATGCGGCCCAATGATCTAGGGGAGGGCCTAATATAGATTTATCATTCCTAATGCAATTAGGAATGGTTTCAGTCTTTTAGATTCTTCTAGAAGGTTCTTTTCATTCCTAATTCAATTAGCATTGATAAATTGACTTTTGTTGACTTTTCAGAGTTTTAATTAAAATCAAAGAACATTTTTGAGGGAAAGATACGATTTTATCCTCCTGTACGGCAAAATTTATCTGATTTTAGAAAACGCGTCAAAAACAGAATTAGCGCCTAGCGCCAGGCATTAGCGCCTGGCGCTAGCATTGGCGCCTGGCGCTAGCATTGGCGCCTGACGCTAATGTTGGAGCCTGGTGCTAATGTTGGCGCCTGGCGCCAATCAGCTAGCGTTGGCGCCAGCTCTGTTTTAGGTGCGCCAATGCTCTGTTTTGTTAATTTTATCTTTTTGGCTGATTTTCACTATAAATAACGTCGTAAAAACTCCGTTTTCATTCGCCTAACCAGTTTTCAATTCTCTTTCATTCTCTTTAATCATTCTATCATCTCTCTTTCTATCTTTTTCTAAACTTGCTTTTACATACAAAATTCCGCATTCATTAGATCTAGAAACACCTATCCATATTCGAAGTTGCCTTTGCCCTAGACGTGAAAGGTTTAATTTCTGAGGGTTTGGTCCCAAATCTCTCTTTCAATTATTTAATTTAATTGTTTGATTTTATTATTTTCATTAAAGTTACTAACGTGTGTATTTTGTTATTAGAAAGAGGTACGAGACATCAAAGTAAGTACTTTAATGGTTTTTATTGTTGTTATGATGTAAAAATCATGTTTAAATTGTTATTATGATATTCCTAATATTATGTCTAGGGTAATTTTAATATCAAGTATGATTAGTGCGATGCCTTTTATGTTCTTCCTAATAATTATGATTGTTAGTATTATGTTAGGGTTAAAGATTTGATTTTTATTGCTCAATGACATGTTAGGATTTGTTATTAATCTTGTTAGTATCATGCCTAGGATCTTGCTATTATTATGCTTTAATATCAACATGAACATGATTATGATTATAATTATTATAATTTATGATGATTATGAATATTATTATTATTATTATTATTATTTTGATGATGATTATTTTGTTTATGATGATTTATTATGATTATGATTATTATTTTTATAATTATTATTATGATGATTATTATTATGTTGCTTGATGCTTATTTATATTTATTACTTGATCACGCCTTTTATGCATGTTTAAAGGGAATTGATACTTATAATCACGCTTAATATGATAATTAATAATCTTGTTTAGGGTTAATATGATTACAATTCAAGTGATCACCAATAATAGATTTGTTTGTGCATTAATATTCAACTAACATAGATAAACAGGTTTAGGGGTAATCTTATTGATTGCATGTTAGTCAGAAAGCGCACAAGAATACGATCAGAATAAAGTAGATGTCTATTATTAGGGCAGGTTCAATCTCTTTTAGATTGGATTTGTACCTTCATCCCCGAACCCTATATGGTTCAAGATCTTATGGAGTTGACGATCTCTTGGATCGTTAAGGGGTGTAAACTTCACCCTGTGAACGGTTTACAAGTTCCTAAAACTTGTTGGCGACTCTTTTGCTCTATCTTCTTCCCTTTTGAACGCCACCGTACTTTAGTGTATGATCACAGTGGTGTTCAAGCTAGGGGGTTAACGCTTGAAATTATTCCCCACAACTGGTCTGCTGAGTCAATTTTCACACAACAGCAACATTGTATCTTTTGTACTCTCCAACGAGGTGCAAAAAACCAAGCACTCCAAATCTCTATCTTTCCACAGAGTGTTATGCACAAAAAATAGGTCGAACATCAAATAATACTTGAGTTTATCCACCTCGAACTCGAAACGAGCAAACCTTGCTCCATCCTCCTCCTTCCGACTATTTCAGAAAGAAAACAGAGAAACGGGAGGAAAGTACTTCACACTGCAAATAATAGAAACTGAATTTATCAGCATGAAACAAAAAGAATTGAAATAACAAGCTAGGAAAAAGAACACATACTCATGAATTTACTGCTGCCATTGCTACAACCATAGGAAACTTCAGAACCTCTATACCTCCAAATATCATGTTTAGATTTTCCTCCAACATCCTACATTTCATAAAATAACAAAATCAAAAATCAGATCCAAGCAACACTCAAAAATCACAAAATCAAATTTGCTCGCATGCTTATTCCGAGTTTCTATCACATGAATTAGGCCAAACTGCTCCTAATAAGCTGCAAACCAAAAGCAAAACATGTATGATGGGCCTCTTAAACATCCTAGACTATGCATGTGAAAGGAAGTGCTCAATGAAAATATCACCTTATCATGCAGAGATTAGGTTGTCACCTTAAGGCTCAATGCAATTCTCCGATTTACAAAGGCACGTAACCTAACAAACTAAAAATCTACAACGTCTACAGTAGTACATATGCCTAATACTTTAATCTATGGAAGAGTTTTACTTCACCTTACACTATCTATTATGATTTATAGTCTCCTCCTTGACTCGACCGAGTTGAGCTTGAACTCGCTCACAAAGCTCCATCTTCTTCTCAATCTCCTCTTTTGCCATGAAATTCTACAAAGAATAGCAAAATTAAGGTGTATGATCAAATTCAGTGGCTAAACCTAGCAAATAATTTGGTAAAGCAAATAGGGTATGTATTTGTATGATATAATTCACGCTCTTTCTTTTCTAGTCATGGAGAATTATCTCATACCCATTCTTTGCATCAGCATTCACCTTTTGAATTAGCTATAGAAATATCCCTGAACCGCATCCCATTGCTACATGAAAGCCTCGTATTACCCTTACTCATGATTTAATCCCACCGCATGCACCTACACAGCACCAGAATCATAGCTTAGTATCTTCGCCATAAGGCGAAAGGCCCTGAAAGCATACATGATACATTTACAGCAAACCAACAAGTATTTGCCAGTTTAACCTTTAGCATTACAAAGTCCAGAATTCAAATCATATAATTACAAAGAAATTGAAAAGTAATAAACACACAATTACTAATTTTAATAATATATAAGAATATACGATAAAAATAGAAATTTCTGACCTCGACTTTCAAGGGCCAGCATGAGCCGCTGAGTAATGATCAATAGGCGCTAACAATAGATCTCCCACCAAAAAAAATCTAAACCTGCAAAATTACCAACAATATAACAAAAACATTTCTTAAATGCAAAAGCAATTAAAGGGTGAAAATAACCTTTAAAATCTTCAAATTGTAAGAATCTGAAGAAATTTCAAGATAATCCCTCTCTGATCACAGTGGAAGGAATCAAACCTAAACCAAAAATTAAAAAAAAAAAAATTGAAAAAGATTTCAACAGCATAAAAAACCAGAAAACCTCAAACTGTAAGAATTATAAAGAAAACTTAAAGTTAAAAATACTAACAATGCGAAATCAAAAATAAAAGAAAACTTACCTCTTTCAATTGTAGAAAAAGAGGTTTGTTCTGTCTTTCAAATTCCCTTAAAGATTGCTCGACTGTACATCCCAGGCTTGGAATCATTGAGTTGGCCCAAAAACCTAGAAATCCATGAGCGACAATTCGACCTAGAACACTGGAAATTAAATCATCAAAATTTTACATACCCAGAATGAAAGCGAGCAAATCGATAAAGAGATCCCGACATTAATTTTCGATCAGATTGAACCCTAAAATATTCAACCCATAAAAATTAATAAAATTGGTTTCCATTTTTTTCTCAAAATTAGATCGAAGTAAATCTGATAATAATTCACAAAAAGTAAATCCGATTTTAAAATGGAAAATTGATGATTGAAAAACACATTACTTGTAAGCTGCTTCAGTAAATGGAAAGCTCAGAATTCGCTTTAATGGAGGAACAAAAAGGCTCGGAAGCTTCTTCAATGGAGAAAAAAGATAAGAAAGTCACGTAGCTACAATTCAGGGAAATCAATATTCAAACATGAAAATCGACAATGAAAATTGGAAGAAAACGAATTTAACAAAAGCAAAATCAAGCAGAAAATCAAAAGCGAAAATTATTGAAAAAGATCAAAATTTTACAAGAAATACAATTTGTTAATTAAGAGAAAATCAAAGAACTCACCTTGAGGAGAGAAATCTGAGGTAAAGACTAAGGAGAGAGATTGAAATCTGAGGTAGAGACTGAGGACTTGAGGAGAGAGAAATTGGGGATCGAATTTAGATGATAACCCTAGGTCAAAGATTGAATAACCCTGGATAAAGTGATCACCAGCAAGCAGAAAGTAATCAAGAGCCAACAAAACACCACCTAAGCATTTTGGCTGAGAGAAGAACGAGAGCCAACAGATCACCAGCAGCAAAAATAAGGGCAAAATCGTAATTGTACTTTTTGAGGGGCAAAATTGTCATCACACTATTACTAAGGAGTTTTCAACTTGCCAACTTCTCACTTTTAATAGTTATAGATTATTGTTTTATTCCTATTTTAGTTTAGACTATCTTTCTATTGTGATATAGTTAGTTTCTCTAATTTCTTAGAGGTTATATTAAATAGCAACCACTCTATGGATTCAACCCTACTTTCCCTACTACATTGTTAGTTAGTTTTGTTAGGAATTTATTTTTGACAGGTGACGACAACCTATCAGCCACCTATCGCCCGATGGGTGGGGTGTGTGCGCATTTGACGTGGAATCTTATGTGGATTATGACTTTTAAATTCGACTAATCATTAAACTTATATTATTACTTTTATTTTCCTATTTTATTTAGGTTTAGGATAATATAAATATTCTAAGGGATTATTATTTTTCCCTTATGCCTTTTATTATTTTACGTTCGTTCTAGTTTTCTCTTGAACCCTAGCTAGTTTCTTATGGCATCTCCACGGATTATTCCATGAATGATTCTTGGGCTTATTATTTTAATTCATTGAGGTATTTTTATTTCTATATCTTGTTTTTAATTATGTTTTATTCCTTAGATCTAGTTTTAATTATTTATTTCATGCTAGAGTAGTTTATTTCTAGGGTTTGGGAATCCATGTTTGTATTATAAATCTTGATTGATATTATTAATATTTTTACAATTGATTTCTCTAGTTGATAGTGTTTTTATTGTTAATCTTGAAACCCGAATAATTGTTTGATTTATTATTGTTAATAAGAGTTTGAATCGAAAAATCTTACTTTTAGAGGCTTACCTACAATTAGCGATTCTGATTATGCTTGTGGCCAAACTACATATATTGTATTGAGAGCTTTAAGACCTGATCGCAGGCTTAGCAATGCTCTAGATAATTGATTGATTGAATTGTTATTGATATTTGATAGATTTAGAACTGTAAGCACGGTGAAACAAAATCCTAGGACTTTTTATTAATTTTTTTTGTTCTTATTTTAATTTAGACTACCATTCTATCCCGAATTTCGTTACTTATTTTAGTTCATCCAATTCCTTAGAAGTTAGATTGAATAGTCATCTCCCTGTAGATTCGACCCTACTTACTCTACAACATTGTTAGTTGATTTTGTTAGGAATTTATTTTTGATAGGTGTACGACAAAATATCAATTATATATTTAAACTCCTTGATTTTTATTATGTCTAAAGTTTAGACTTATATTCTCTTAAATACTAATTTGAAACTAAATAAATAATGATGGATCTCTACATTGTTAGATATCTATAACCGCGATTAGTTTACCATGCCATAAATGAGACTTAATGAGTTATACATACAAGTCCATATTGCTTTAAGTACAAGCAAATTATTTACAAATATGATAGTTCTCACCATCATAACAAGATCCACATTGTGCAAAGTAGAGCATATTAGTTAGGTAAGTTTTCATTTAATGACGGAGTAGATAGTGGTTCGCAGTGGCTATGCTAAGAGATTTGTTAGAAAAGTACGAGCAACTACTAGTGAAGGTGCTCTTGCTAAAATGAAAGCACAATCTACATAACAGATATCCAATTAGCTCGATTGTGATGAGAAGTTTAGCTCAGCTTCTAGCATTCTGTCCGTATGCATGCTACTTGCTGATGGGCCAATCTGATTTAGCAATACATGCAAATTAGGTACTACCTCTGTTTAATTTTTATGTGCAACTTTGGTGTATTATTTGTGAGATATAAAATATTCCAAATTTGCTCATAAAAATTAACAGAGATAGTAGTTAAGTATGCAGCCATGCAGGCTAGCTAGGTTGTATGAAAGGATTGAGAATAGTGCAACTACTTACAGGCAAAAAGATGAGCCCACCCGTACAGGAAACTAATGATAACTAATGCCAAGTTGTAGACACCCATTTGTGTCTCCCCAAAACCAAACCCAGTGATGAGTACCTTTCACGTCGAATCATAATTGAATAAAGTGAAAGTGTGGAAAGTCTAGTGTTGCGGATAGTTTTAATTTCTTTTCTCTTCTCTCTGTTTTTTGAAAACCTATTTTAAGAAAACAGCCAATCCAGTTTGGTTGGTCCATGATATGGTTCCAATAGTAGATTAGTTGGATGGGTCTTGAAAAGAGCTTTCCAACGATATATTATAAGCCCAATTCCGATGAATAATGAGGAAGTTATGGCCGAATTACTAAACTGGGCCCGGTTTGAACCTTATATGCGACCCAATGATCTAAAGGAGGGCCTAATATGGATTTATCATTCCTAATGCAATTAGGAATGGTTTTAGTCTTCTAGATTCTTCTAGAAGGTTCTTTTCATTCCTAATTCAATTAGCATTAATAAATTGACTTTTGTTGGCTTTTTAGAGTTTTAATAAAACAATGTTTTTGAGGAAAATACGATTTTATCCTCCTGTACGGTTAAATTTTATCTGATTTTAGAAAATGCGTCAAAAACTTGATTAGGCCTAACGCCAGCATTAGCGCATGGCGCTAGCATTAGCGTCTGGCACTAATGTCAGCGTCTGGCGCTAACTCCGTTTTTTCACGTCAGAACTCTGGTTCGATTTTCAATCTTTTTGGCTGATTTTCTCTATAAATAGCCTCCTAGAAACTCCGTTTTCAATAACCAATTCTCATCAATTCTTATACTCTCTAATTCTCTTCTCTCTCAAAGCTAGAAGCTTATTCTCTCTCTCTTTTCTAAACCAACCCCTTCATACAAAATTCCGCATTCACAAGACCTAGAAACACCTAGCATAATTCGAATTTGCCTTTGCCCTAGACGTGAAAGGTTTTAATTTCTGAGGGTTTGGTCCCAAATCTCTATTTTAATTATTTAATTTAATTCTTTGGTTTTATTATTTTCCTTGAAGTTACTAACGTGTGTATTTTGTTATTAGAAAGAGGTACGAGGCATCCAAGTAAGTGCTTTAATGGTTTTTATTGTTATTATGATGTAGAAATCATGCTTAGGTTGTTATTATGATTCCTAGTGTTATGTTAGGGCGTTTTGATCTTCCTAGTATCATGTCTAGGGTAACTTTAATATCAAGTATGATTATAAGTATGATGCCTTTTATGTTCTTCCTAATATTTATGATTGTTAGTATCATGTTAGGGCTAAACTTTGATTTTTATTGTTTAGTGACATGCTAGGGTTTGTTATTAATATTGTTAGTATCATGCCTAGGATCTTGCTATTATTATTATGCATTAACATGAATATTATGATTATAATTGTTATGATGATTATGATTATTATTTTTATGTTGCTTGATTATATATATTGTTATTTCTTGATCACAACTTTTATGCATGATTAAAGGGAATTTGTACTTGTAATTAGGGGTGTACACCGGTCCAAAACCGGACCGGACCTGGACCGGACCTATTTGGACCGTGGACCTGAATTGGGTAATTATGAGGACCGGGGACCGGACCTGAATTAACAGGTCCGGTTCCGGGCCAGACCTGAAAAATCAGGTCTGGTCCGGGTTTGGACCTGAATGGACCTGTTTTGTGTCTTTTTCGTTTTTTTTTAATACAAAACCTGTTGGACCTGCATATGGACCTGTTTTGTGATTTTTAGACCTGTTGCATAATTTAATAATTACATACAAACCAAAATTATCAATTACAAAACTACATAAAGTCTATAAAGTCCCGATTCTCAAACACCAAAAATACAAATGAGTCCACCGAAAATACAAATAAGTCCACGAAAACTCATAAAATTACATAAATTCTCTTAAGTCTCAACTCTCAAGTACTAGGAATACATAAATTCTCCAACGAGTTGTTTTCCCTTTAATCGCGTGATTCACACTAATGAGTCCACGAAAACAACTTCATCGTCTACATCGTTAGATTCACCACGTTGCACCTCTAAATAAAATACAATATAGAATATATTAATGATTGATAACAGTGAAATAATAAATTTGGTGTAACAAAATTTCAAATACATAAAATTATTACTACCTTTCTCTATTTCCTCTAACTCTTTCAAATTTTCTTCCACATCAACAATTGGCACTTCCTTAGCTCTAAGCCAATCTTGTGTGCAAAGTAACGCTTGAACCATCTTCAATACAAAAATATTACACAAATATGTATAAACAAAGTCATATTAAGATATAAACAAACTTGATTTTATAAAATAAAAAGATAACGATGCATTACCTCCGAAATGGATCTAGAGTACGACCTCCCGTACTAAAAGCAGATTCCGATGCAACGGTCGACAATGGGATGGCTAGTATGTCACGTGCCATGCGATTAAGAATCACATAACGCTGACCATTCTTACCCCACCATGTCAATGCATCTTGTTCTTCCTCCTCCGGCCCTAATTGATCATTTAAGTACCTATCCAACTCACTTATCGCATACCCACTTGTCCCCTTCAATCGTTTTGCTCTTTCTTTTAGTTTCCTCACATAATCGGAACCCACTCCTTTACTATTATCAATATCCATTGACATATTATCTCCACAATCTGGAATATTAGAAGTAGCATACATTTTTCTATATTCCTCAAATAAAGAGTAAGCGAACTCCTTCACATCATTAGCAAGTTTTGTACCCTTTTCCGGTCCATGCATATCCGTTAGTGTCAATTCAACAATGACCATCTTAGAGTGAGGGTCGAGAAGAAGAGCAACATAAATGAACTTATTCATCTTATCCACATCCCCCCAATACTTATCAAACTTTTTTTTCATTGCAATGGCCATGGCTTGAAAATTCAAGTCCTCACTTTGTTCCCAATTATTCAACATATCATACATAGAAGCAATTTCTCCTAAACCTTTATTAGCTGTCACATAATGGGAACCAGAAATTCGTTTAGTTAACAGATAAAACCCCTCTAGAAACAAAACCAACCTCTCCACTTTTTCCCAATCTTCGGGTTCGGGAGGCCTTTCATTGTCATTCAAATCCTCTCCATCAGGAAGAGATAACCCACTAAAAACACGTCGAAACTTCAAAGCCGTTTCCAACATTATGTATGTGGAGTTCCAACGAGTGGGGACATCAAAGGATAAAGAAGATTTTGAATCTATGTTTGCTTTTTGCACAAGATCTTTGAATCTAAGTATTCTTGCATGGGAATTCTTAACATATTTCACAGCATTTCTAACTCTATCAATGCACACACCATGTTCTCTAATACCATCCCACACAATTAAATTAATGATATGAGCAATGCATCTAACATGAAGATTTTTTCCATCATTTATACATCCTGTTCTTCTAACCATTCTACTCAAGTGTGCACAAGCAACATCATTTGAAGAAGCATTATCAACAGTGACAGTAAAAAGTTTATCATCAATACCCCAATACTCTAAACATGCCTCAACTGCTTTTCCAATAGCCTCTCCTTTATGACTAGAAATTGGACAAAAATTTATGATCTTTTTATTCAATTTCCAGTCATTATCAATGAAATGAGCTGTAAGACACATATAATTAATTCTTTGTATTGAAGTCCAAGTATCAATGGTCACAGAAATTCTTTGACATGTCTTAAACATTTCTCTCAATTTCTCTTTTTCACTATAATACAACTTTAAACAATCACGAGCAATGGTAACACGAGATGGAATGTGAAATTGTGGACATGCAACTTGCACAAAGTGCCTAAAACCGGGTTTTTCCACATGCTTAAATGGTAACTCATCAACAATAATCATGTGAATCAATGCCTCTCTAACATCATTCAAGTTAATAATCCTACTCCCACACTTTAATTCACTACTCTCATGTTCTTGATCAAAATACAATTTAGTTTGCTTTTCTTTGCCCTTTTCTTTTTCTATATTAATAGGATTACCGAGACATGATTCTGCATGGTTTTTAACATTTTTTGAACCATTAAGATTACCATCAGCAGCAAAAGTTTTAGGACAGAACTTACATTCAGCTCGTAGTTTTCCATTCTCGACGTACTTTAAGTAATATTTCCAATACTCAGCTTTCCTCTTACTTTTTCTGTTCCATATATATTCCCGCCCCGCTTTTAGCTTCTTATCAGGAGGCAAAGTAGATTGCAATTCTTCCATATCCTTTTCAGAAAGTGGTTGTGACGTTTGTTCAGAAAAAGAAGCAGACCGTTTGGATTGAGAGCTCTCCATCAACAATATAATTATATACAATATAAGTAATTTTAAAGTAACAATTATATACACATACCATTTTATAAAATTATTTAAGAGCAACTTACATTGCAAGAATAAGAATCCGTGGTTCCTTGACTTCCTTCACTCCCTGCAAGAATAAAAACAAAAATAACAAACAACTACAAACAAAAAACTTGTAGGTTTAAACTAAACTACTACAAACTGGAAAAATAAAGTTAGGTAGAAAACTAAAGTTGAGTTCGGTTGAAAATGTGCACTTAGTGGCATATTACGTCATATAGGATCCACATAGGAATTTCTTCGATGCCAATTGATAATGTTTTTAACTTTTAAAAGGGATGACACCAGCTGAAGGTCATAGGTAATAACATGTTTCAGCACTTGCATTTAAAAGGCGGATAGCAGGGAAACCGTAAACTCAACAGCCTCGCATTCTAAAAAAAAAAATCATCATTCTTCTAAAAAAAAACCACTAAAATATGCCTGAAAACAGTCAAAAATCAAGAAGTTAATTATTTTGAACTAAAATGGATCCTCTTAATTATCATCAATATGTCTAGGCCAGAAGTTTTCCTCTTCTTTTCCTCTTATCCCTCCTTACAAAGCCTCTTCAAACTTACCTTGCTTACTGCAGCATTGATCCTTTTCCTTGTATTATCCTTCAAGACGTACTTATATAAGCTTGATAATTGCTACCTCATTATTCTATGGATCGAATTGGTAGTGCAGTATGGGCAAAGGCAGCACTTCCCCCTCATTACCACCCTCGTATTCTCTTTCATCTGTCCAGCTCCTATATTTCACTACTTTTACCCTTCTATCATACTCCTCTGTATTTGGCCTTCCTTCAAGATCTTAATCTGTCGGGTTTTTTGCTGCAACAGGACCAACAATAGGCAAAACCAAGCACCCCATCTCCACTCCCGACAACCCCATCAACATTCACAATTTTCCATCCAGCCATCCCAAAAACCCCAGCTCACCACCCCAACCCACCCCATCCCACCCCACTGCCACCCCTTAACCCTTAACCCCCACACACCAGAACCGTACCACCGTAACCCCACCATAACCCCACCCCAACCCACCCTACCACACAAGTTTTCGCACTAAATTAATCTTAATAATCATAATAAACACAAAATTTCGAACTAAATTTCGCACTTGAACCCTAAACCCTAAAGTTCTTAATTCTTATGAACCCTAAACTCAAAAAAACCAAAAAAAAAAAACAGAAATTCGAAAGAGATGAACTAAAAATAAGAAATTCAACATGCAAACATCAAACAATCATTAAAAGCAATTGAAAATTTGAAACAAGAATAAACATATAAATTCTCACACTTAATTTATTATTTCGAATTAAAAATACCAAAATTATAAGCAAATACTTACCAGATATTATCGGTGTGCATCGCCTGAGAGAATGAGGGAGGTGTCGGCAGTGGGCGGTGGCCGGAGCGAGTTGGGACAGCCGGACAGCCGCGTTGAGAAGTTGAGATTGAGGGAGGCTGAGAGAATCAGTTTGGGCTTAGGGAGTTAGGGTTAGAACTTAAAAATATGAAAGAGATTGAGGGAGGCTGAGAGAATCAGATATTTTCTTTTTTTTTTTTTTTTTTTTTTTTTTTTTTTTAATTACGATTTTCCCGGGTTTCAGGTCCGGGCCTGAAAACCCCGGGTTTGGACCGGGTCCGGACCGGGACCGGACCTGAATCAACAGGTCCGGGTCAGGTCCGGTCCGGTTCAGGTCGGTTCAGGTCCGGTTTCAGGTCCGGGCCAATTTTTGTACACCCCTAATTGTAGGTATGTTTATTGCAATGATATGGTTCCTAGAGTTCCCTTTTGATGACAAGACTCTCCTGTTTGAACATTTCGGTCCGTGCCTCTACTACAATAGTTGCTACCGAGGAAGGGTAATTTTTTTTTGTTTGTTTTTTGGTCTTTCTTCTTCAGATCTACATTTGTTCGTATGAGACTACGAGACTCATTATGTATATGATCCTGAGAGTTAAATTGTTTTTTATAAGTCTTTATTTTTAAAAGAGTGTCATCACAATGATCCTGAAAATTAGTGTTTTTTAAAGTACGTAATCAACTATAAATTGACAAAGTATTTTGAAAGTGACTACATCATGATCTAGATGAAGTAAATTCACATACATATCATGATTTATAATTTTTTATAGTAAAATTAACTTATTGATTAAAAATCATACGACATCCACAAATGAAATCTGAACCTAACAAATACATTCATGATTTCGAACTTCATCATCGATTTACATCTCTTTTGACGTATTTGTTTTTGTTGTGGATGAATGTAGGAAATGATTGAGGAGCCAAATAAGAACTACTTATCATTGGTATGGGTGATACCAAAGTACGTGAATGCAGGTTGGGAGCTAATTAGGGGAATGATACTTCCACGTATGAAATGGGGCCCAGATTACAAAGAATCTTGGTGTCAAGTTCTATATCGAGTGTTTGGGCTGATTATCCCAGGTCTTGCGGCCCACGGCCCACAAGATTATACTAACTTAACTCGATTGGGCCGCATGGCTTTGCCTCGTGATACAAAAAAAATTAAATGAATGTAATTCAAATCAATAAATCATACAGTCCATAAAAGCTTGGCACAAATAAATTGCACAGGAATAATTAAAAATATGCAACTTACAAATTTACAATCGTGCAATATGCCTAGGAGTTAGTATTGGCAAAGTGTATTGGCCAAGAATTACCAATATAATGATTTTTAATAAGTACCCCAAAAAAATTAGGGTTACTTTTATTTTTGTACATTAATATCATTGTAATATTGGAATAATGGCTCGACTTTAGTGAAGCCTTGGCATGTGTTCTATATTAATCACATAATGCTACATATTACATTTGAATCTTTATGAGTAGTTGACATCCCTTAATTTAGCTCAATATTCCTTAATTTTTAAATTATTTAAATTACGAGTTAATTTTATTATGTGATATTATCCCTTAATTTTTAAATTTTTAAAATTACGAGTTAATTTTATTAAGAGCTATTACATCCCTTAATTTATGTAGTACATCATTATTACACAACAAAAATTCCAACAATCTTCCTATAAATGAAGAAAGAAGAATAAAATCAATATAGAATTGCCAAGTCAGCATAAATATCTTTACTTCTAATCAGTGTAGGACACTCATATGAGTCATATCTGTCATATATGTTGTTTGAGAAAGTCATGCATGGTTCAACACGGTAGATTCATTACATCTCATTCTTTGAACGAACTTTGTCTACACTAGAAAGAATTTTCCTTGTTTATGTTTACATTATGTTCTTGTTAGTGTTCTTAGTAATCATAACAGTTAATAAAATCATATCTATACTCGATCTCTTCGTTTACTTGATAAGTTTTAAAATTTTCTAGTCACTTAAACTATCTTTTGTGATTCACACACATACCCAATAAATACAAGTATTAAGAGTACTTGTATTTAAATATTAAATATTTTTTACATTATTCATAGATATCGATAATTAAATACTCGTTCCGTTATATATTACTCTCAACAATTACTAAAAATGGTCGTTACATATTGCTCGCAATAATTTTTTTTTCCTTTTATAGTAATTTTTGTGTGATTTTACAAAATTACCCTTAATTTTTTTAAACATCCTAATTAAACTACTAATATTATCTTAAACTTAAACCCTAACATTAATTAACGTAACCATTTCCAGCTAAATCATTCACCTTCCATCTAAATTCACCATCACCTTCGTTGGCAACCACCACCACTACCACCTATCTCTCTTCATCAACCCAGAAATTACTCTCTCTTTGTTCATCTCCTCTCAATTAGACCGCAATATTCTATGAAGATCGCCACCGTCGTCGGAAGTCAGTGACGTCCTCCTCTTGCTTGTCGCCGCCTTCGTTTTCTCTCCACTCGATCTTCCTTTTCTTATTGTCTCGTCATTGCCGCTAAACTCAAATTTGAAGGTTTTATGGTCAAATTTGACCATCAAAACTCTAGATCTAGAGTTTTGATGGTCAAATTTGACCAATTATAGCTTTAATTGAAGATGAAGAAGGCATTAGTTTGTCATTTACATCCCTTTCGTTCATATTTTTAGGGTTGTGCTTTTCTCAGGGGCGGGATTTTTATGTTTGTCGATTCGTAGATTGTAGGTTCGTGGGTTGTGGGTTGTGGGTTGTGGGTTTTGTGGTGCGGGGTTCGAGTTCTGGGTTGTGGGTGGTGGTGGGTTGTGGTTGTTCGTGCTACTGGTTTGTGGTGCATTTGGTGTATCGTGGGTTTGCACTACTACGAGTGAACTCGTGGTGCTACTGTGCTAGGTGGTGCATGGTGTTGGGTGGTTTCGTGGTGCTACTGTGATGTGGTGCTATTGTGCTAGGTTGTGGTGATAGGTGGTGGTGGTAGTGTTGGGTGGTTTCGTGGTGCTGTGCTAGGTGGTGGTGATAGGTGGTGGTGGTGGTGGTTCGTGAACGCATGGTGTTGGGTTGTGGTGGTTTGTGAACTTTAATTTAATTTAATTTTTTTTTTTGGTTGGATTAATACTTAAGTATATACCCTTATTTTTCAATAATCAAGCTTAAGATCTTTTTCCAAGGAGTTTGCAATTCCCTAATTTGTTGCGAGTAATTCGTAACGGAGAGAATATTTTAATTGATAGATTATAAAACATATTCATTGTCTCAACCATCAGTTTAAACTTTTGGTTGAGTTGGTCCCTTAACATGGTATTGGAATCATCATGACACAAAGGTCACATGTTCAAATCTCATGCACCTCCACTTTCAAATGGAATATTTCGCGCATGGTATGTAGAGGACCCATGCTGCATCCACATTTTAAGCCTTAATTAATCTTTTGGTTGAATTGCTCCTCTAACATAAATAGCTCGCTAAATTATTATAGTATTTGACAAACATATATAATAGGTAGTGAGCTAGTGCAAGTACGTGCATGAAATAAATTGAGTAAAAAGACAAATGAATTATAAGTTATAATTTAATAATTGAAGTACAAACTACTACTAAGCTTTCATTTTCTATAATTAGTAAAAGAAAGCCCCTACATACTTAACTACTTGTATATTATTCCATATTCTAATTGAATGAGGCTAATATGCCCTACTAATTGTTATGTCCAACGCATTTGACTAATTATTGTGATTTAGCTTGATGATCGAAATCACAGTTAATTAGTACTCGTATAATATATTGATCTTACCTCTTTAATAATGTCTTGATCGTCACAATTAATTATCGTATTAGTTGATCTTCTCCTTTATTTCATGATCTTCCCTCTTCAATAATTAGATACCGGCCAAAAATAAATAAATAAATAAATTAGATAACAATGGTTAAGTGCATAATTAATCTACATCATCCTTTAACCAAAACAAAAACAAAAACAGATAACGGAGCCAGGTGTCCACTGTCCTTTTGACAATAATTAGATAAAATTATAAATAAAGTTTTTATGCATTAAATAAACATGCAGCAGGATTATTATAAAACTATTAGAATATACCTACTTTTATATACAAGTTAATTATTTTATTTCGATGTTTAGTGAAGAACAAAATAAAAAAACTAAACAAACGTGTAAACGCGTAATTAATTAGCTTTTTGACTATCACTTTTCTTATTAATAAAACATGGGAATGATGGGACATAGGCACATAGCTAGATATAACACATCAAGAACTAACACGATTTAGACCTTAGTGTAGTGTTTCACGAGTATCTCACCAAACAAAGAAAAAAATGTTTCAATGAATAAAAAGCATGCCAAATAATTAATTATGATATGGTATGACTAATAATTGCCACTCCGTTTACTACTAAGTCAATATACTCATGACCACATCTACATCTTAGATCCTCCAATTCAAGCATCATATCGTTCTCGAAAGGGATAATAATTAGGAATAAAATATAACAATCAAAGTACTCCGATCCTAAGTTTTAAGCATCAATAATCACTAGTCCAAATCATGCTTGATATTTGCCCAAACACTAAAGGCCTGTGCCATGTTCACATTTACTGAATTAAACTGAACGGAACTAAATTGAATATAATAGAGTTAAAATAAATATTTTATGAGAGAAGGAAATTAGGAGCTAAACTTAACTGAACTAAACTAATTGAAAATTAAGCTGAAGTGAACATGCCCTAATTGGATTAGTATTCACACATTTTGATTCAAATTTATATATATGTCTTTTATTATTCTAATAGTTTTATAATAATAGGGCATATTCTAATAGTTTTATAATAATATGTCTTTTGATTCAAATTATTTTATATAGGATAATAATTGGATTAGTATTTTATATGGAGGATATGGTACTTTTTTATGGACTTAGTTTAGAAAATTAAAATATTAATTATCTTATGACTCATTAATTGTCAAACCGGAAAAAATTCAAAATACAAATAAACAAAAAATAAAGTACAAAATTTATAAACCAACAAATATAAAATGAAGCCCCTATCAAACTTATAATTTCAAATTATCCGAAGATGACATTAAAATTATCAAATAAAAAAATCACTTACTTTCTTCCTTCTTTAAAACTTTTTTTTTTATTGTACCTTTAAATTTGTCCGGTATTACAATTGATCATAGCTTCATAATAAGTATCCATCACTTGATTCTCATATTCACTAATGTATGTTTAGTTAACCTTATATTGCAGATTTCTTACTACTATTAGTAATGAGTCCAGATAAAGTTATTAGTTGGTTAATTATACTAGTATTACTTTGTATAAGGGTAATGTACCAAATTCAATTTACTACTAAAATATAGTTTTAACATATTTCAATAAGTTGTTACATATTCTAATTAGTTCCGTACCATAAGATTAGATAAATTTAATTAAAATTAATATATAATACTTCCTCTGTTTTTTTAATTAATTTGCATTACTTTATAATGTACAAAGTTTTAGGAGAGTAATATAATATTGTAAGTGGATGAATAAATTATTATAGTAAAAGTAAAATGGTGATGATGAAAGATAAAGTATGTGAGAGAGGATAAATATTTTATTATTTTTATTATTTAAGTGGGGACCATGAAAGAGAGAAATAATAAAATAATTTGAGTGGGGTTTAAAGTAAGAGAGGAAAATGATAAAACGAAGCAATATAAAGTTACCAAATATACAAGTGATGCATTTAAAAAAAACACCTATAAAAGGGAAGTGATGCAAATATATATAAGAGAGTACTGCATAAGTTTAAAATTATAAAATCAAGTAAATACAACATATATATTATTATATCATAAACCAATTCCACTTTCTTAAAGTTTCATATGTGACTAGTCACACCGTGTGACCAGAGTTACTTGGTCGGTTAAGGGTTACTCGATTAGGAATTACTCGGTCAAGGTTAATTTTGGAGTGTGTCAGACTGTCAGTCGACAACACAGTATGACCAGCCACTGCACACAAAAAACGTGATGTTTTACTTTTTTTTTTTTCTTTTTTTTTTTTTGGGAACGCAATGTTTTACCTTTTTTTTTTTTTGAGAACGCAATGTTTTACTAAAATAATAATAACACATAACTAGCTATGCCCATGTAGAATTATAGAGTAGGTAGTAAAAGTGGACCGATTGAGTAAAGTTATAACGCTAACATGCCAATTTTGAAACCCTTTATTCTTTCGTGCATAAAGTACAAAATGCATGAATATATAAATAGAAGTTGTGACATCTACCAAATGACACCACAAAAATATCCATCATATTCTTTCTTCATTTCTTCTAAACATGTCTTATTATTGTTCTTCAGAGAGCTTAGTATGCAAAGATTATCTTGAATTATACCCAGAAAATTCTAGTTTCTATGATCTTCTTCGCCTTCTGTTCTTCAATGAGAGAGCTAATCATATTGTTTGCCCTCACGAAATCGAACAAGACCTAGAAAGTTTTAACTATCGATGGCTCATTTTTGTTTCGGCTGTTTTGTTTAAGTTGTTTCGATACATGAAGACACCAATGGCTCATATTGGCTATTTCATCGTAACATGGATGAATCTAATAACAAACAATGGTGGATTGCTCAGATTGTGGTTAAATTTTTTCAAAGGTTAGCAATATAAATATTGACTAATTAATGATCATTTCTTATAATTAGTTTAACTATTACTCCATACTTATGTTTTTCACTATCTCAAAGTGTATTAAATGCATGAAATTTTTACTTTGATCAGTAATTTAAGTGTAATTTCTTTTTTGTTTTAATTACCTTGTAGTTTTTATGAGTCACACTATTTTTATAATAAAGATAATAATCAGTCAATCGTTACTTTACCAAACAATAGTAAATAAGTAACGTGATATTCATCCTCAACTAATTGTCTATTTTGGTCAATCTAAAAAAAAAAAAAAAACCACCCTACTATTATCCAATCTTAATATGCATGCTCAAACCTAAGAGATAATAAGAGCCTTTTCTAAAAAGAAATAAAATACATAATTTAAGTGCTAAGAATAAGGTAAATGAAAAAATGTCATTTATCGAGGTTTAAATTTGTTGTGACTTGCTATATATGGAGTAGCCTCAGGTTACACGTATGATAAATATTCTATTTTTCTTTCATAAAAAAAAATTGTAATACACGCATTATTCAAATGTCTGTATATATACTGCCAAGTGCCAACTAGATCGATTGTGTAATTAGAAATTAATTCATTGATTAATAATCAAAATAGACTCATTACATAATTCATAAATCTAAAAGATTAGGTTAAATCTGCACTAATCATCGAGTTAACAGAAAATAGTTAGATGGGATCCAATTGGTAGCATATGATTCAAAAATTGATAATGAAGGTTATGCCAGCTATTAAATTAATTTAATTAATGCTTACCATCATGAAATACATAATTATGTCCCCTGTAATTAGTGAATTCATTTACTGTATTAAATATCTTGCCACTAATTGAGGTCTATGTTAAGTTAGCATCCTAGCTTGTGCTAATTACAATTATTTTACCGCGTGTTAGTAATACACAATTACTTGGCACTGCACGCTTCTAAGGATAGTTTGGGTATGGGTGTTCTATTTAGGAGGCTAGAGAAAGGTCCTATAATGTTCCATCATAATTTACAAAGGGTAACGTCTAAAATAAAATAAATGATAATCGGTAAAATAAATGATAATTTACAGGAAGCTTTTGAAAACACAGCGCACCCAAGTAAATAAGGAACGAGATGAATACAGAAGTTAAACGCGCATCCCACACCCAAAAGGTGCCCCACATGGGTCTTCCCCGAAACCCCCCAGTAACTAAGGTAAACAACGTGGAAAAAGCACCCATTTCTGTACCGGTTCCGGAAGAGCGAAGCCGTACGTTCGGGTCTCCCCGCATGCGGCTCACGCCATTCGAGGTGGCCCAGCCCAGCGTTCCTACGGAAAAGACTAGAAAACTTCCGAATTCTGGGCTGAACCAATGGAAAAACTGGCTAAAATTTTGAATTGATAATTCATTAGTGTCTCATATAATATTGGAAGTAAAGTTGGATAACTTCTAAAGTTGTTAACATTACATATATAATAGAGCTAAGTATAAGAAATTGAGAGCATTTTCAAGACATAACATATATAATAGAGTTTGATAATTTTTTTATTGTAATAAAGAGTTATTATTTGTGAAATGATATAATATTATTCGTATATTATTGTGAAATTAAAAAACAAACTTGTTGAAAATCATGCGTTCATATGATAGTGATATATGAACTTATGAAGTTAGAGTTTTAACCCCGCCCTTCACGCATAAGACCCGTTCTTTTTTAATGTGGGGTAATTACAGGTTATGTTACATTGGGTTAAAATTTCAGCACAATATACATATATTATTATGTTTAAAAATCTTATGAAATTTCACCATATATTATAAATTTCACCATTTTCATATATTATAAATTTCACCATTTTTAATTTACATATTCCTCATTATATTATTATGTTTAAAAATCTTATGAAATTGGACAGGAAAAGTGCATATGCCAAATGAGTCCGAGACATATAGATCAATTATAGCACTTCTCGATCCAAGAGTGGATTTGGACCAAAATATTCAACCGGGGCACGCCAATTATGAAGCTTCACTCTCTTGGATGGCTGCTAAGTTATCCTATGAAAATTCAGCCTTCATTAAAAATGTTGTTGAGGAAAGTTGGAAGGTATTGTACACTTTTTTTATTTATTTATTTTTTTATTATAATTTTTTTTTTATAATGTTAGCTTATATGTCCACGTGTAATCATGTATGATCGCCATCTTTTAATATTCTTATATTAACATCTGATTCTATCTAATATTTAACAGATGGAACTATTAGGGGCTTACAACTTCCGAAATGGTAAGCATTATTAAAGCAGTACTAGAAGAATATCTTTTTGTTATCTATTGTGTACTCTCTTTTATTTTAGGGGCGGATCTAGAATTATTAAGTTAGTGAGGTATTTGAAATTATTAGTTCAATCAATATATGCTTATTTTTTATATTTCAAATTTGGTTTTAAATGTTATAAATTTTAAAAATGGTGTAACATGTCCCACCCAAATCTATACCCTAACTACATAGGTCTACATCCCCTATAATGAAGGGTACTATACTAAGCGTCAATCGTTTGTTTGTACCAATATAGTTAACTAATTCGTCAATCGTTTGTTGCAGATTTCCAAGCGAGCAATTCTACAGATGCATTCATGGCGCGCAACATAAGCAAGGACAAAGACACAATAGTGGTTGCATTTAGAGGCACAAACCCCTTCGATACAGACGACTGTCGCGCAGACATTGATATTTCTTGGTTTAGGCTAACGAACGTAGGAAAAGTTCACGCCGGATTCATGAAGGCATTAGGCCTTCAAAACACTAAATCCGGTGTCGGATGGCCAAAAGAGATCGAAACGAGCGATAAACAACCACAATTTGCGTATTACAAAATTCGACAAGTCCTTCGAAGCATAATTAAAGAAAACAAGAACGCAAAATTTGTAGTAGCGGGACATAGTTTGGGTGGTGCGTTAGCGATTTTATTCGCTAGTGTTCTAATATTACATGAAGAGAAAGAATTGCTTGATAGATTGGAGGGTGTTTATACATTTGGACAACCAAGAGTTGGAGATGAGGAATTTGGAGATTTTATGAAGAAGAATTTGAAGACCTATAATGTCAAATATTGTAGGTATGTTTATTGCAATGATATGGTTCCTAGACTTCCTTATGATAACAAGACTCTCTTGTTTAAACATTTCGGCCCGTGCCTCTACTACGATAGTTTCTACCAAGGAAGGGTAAATTTCTCCACCTGTCTTCATATTTTTTTTACCCTGAATTTACGATTTATGTAAAAAAGTCTGAATCTTTTTTGAAGGGATTCATGATTTTTAACTATATCATTGATGTACAATTCTTTTGACATATTTGTTTATGTTATGGATGATTGTAGGAATTGAAAGTGGAGCCAAATAAGAACTACACATCATTGGCATGGATGATACCAAAGTTCATGAATGCATGTTGGGAGCTAATTAGGAGTTTCATACTTCCACATATGAAATGGGGCCCAGATTACAAAGAATGTTGGTTTCAACTTATTCATCGGATGATTGGGCTTATTTTCCCAGGCCTTTCAGCCCATGGCCCACAAGATTATACAAACTTAATTCGATTGGGCCGCATGGTTGAACATCATCATCACCATGAAAATTCAATTAAATGAATATAAATCAACTATATACTTCGTATATAAATATAATTATTTTTTTGCATAAGTATAAGTTATCCCCCTAAAAGAATAGGCAACTTATGATCGTGCTTGATGCCATGGCCCTTAATGTTAATTGTGGAAATTACTTTTTTGTGTAGGATTTGGCAAAATGTTTTGGGCAAATGTGATGATTTTTCAAAGAGTACCTAATAAAATTTAGGGTTAATTTTATTTTGTAATATCATTTTATTATTTGGATAATGATTTGTCTTAAATTAAAGCATTGGCATGTATTTATAATAATGGGTGGTATTTATAATAATGGATGATCACATAATATACATTTTAATATGAGTTGTGCCCGGTTAATTCCCCAGATATACAAAATTTGTTTATTTGTGGGTATAATCGTCTTTTCAAATATCAGTGGAGAGGTATATGCGTCTTTTCATGTACTAGTTGAGGGGTACATGTGTAATTTCCTCATCAAACAGTAAATGCAAGTTGCAAAAAGTAATTGGACAGCTCACCAAAAGTATTAAATAAAATACCGCGTTGTTTCAATATATTCACAGAAGTGCCATCAGATTAAATACTATTACTCACTTGTGTTACGTAGTATATATTGATCTTTGCTTTTTGTGTGTCGTGGATAACTCACAAAATCTCCATTCAATTATCTATACTATTACACAAACTTATACGTCATGAACAAGTATAGATTACATACAAGATCATTTTATAAGAGGTTTTTAATTTCTCCATTGAATTTTGAATGTGTATATGTATATTCTACTTGTATATACAATTGGTCATAATAATTCTTGTGACATGAAGAATTAATTCTTTCATGGTAATATATTGACATTAGTGTTGGGTTCCGGTCACCCACCTAATTGATTTTCATTACACCACTCTATAATAAGTGCATGTTCATATTTACTGAACTGAATTGAAGTGAACTGAACTGAATTGTATTGATCTGATTGGAGCTGAATCGAACTGAACTGAACTGATTAGAGCTGAAATGATATAAACTGGGCTGGGAATATTTTATGAGAGAGGGAAATTAGGAGCTGAACAGAGCTAAACTGAACTGAACTAAACTTATTGGAGCTGAACTGAAGTGAACTGATCTGAACTGAACTGATTGGAGCTGAACTGAATTGATTGGAGTTGAACTGAACTGAACTGAATTGAATTGAAATTAAGTAAATGTGAACAGACCCTTAGTATGATATTGCCATCCGCTTAAGGCCTAATCCGTACGGATTTATTTTTGGGCTCTTTTTCATAAGGCCTAATCTGCACTGATTTATATTTAAACTCTTTTCCATAAGGTATCATACTAATTAGAGTGTGCTCTCAATTTTTAAGATCATTTTATAATATGTAGTATTATATTTTTCTCCATTGAATTTTGAATATAGATAACTTTATTCTATTTATATATTCAATTGCTCATAATAATTCTCGTGGAATGTAGAATTCCTTCATGGTAAGATAGTGACATTAATCTATACATCGCATTACTATAATACCTTAATTATTAAAATAATTTGCGAATATTACAGTTGCTGTTATTTGTTAATGTAATTGATTGATTGATACAAGAAGAGTTAATATACTGGTACTTAGGTACTTTCTTTCAAACACTATTCACTATAGTATTATCATATAATAACCAAATCAACAAAATCTATCTCTTCTAAACACTACTATGTATATAATTTTAGTATATTATTAATCACCAAATTTCCCCCCAGGTATAGTACGTACTTGATCTTAGTAAACATTCCTCCCACCTGGAATATTTGTTAAACACGGAAAAATAATTAATAGAACTAATGTTACAATACGAGTTTTAATTCGAATAGATAAATCACTAAATCAAATTGTATTAACCTAATGTATAAAAATCTAGACTTAGGTCAACTTATGTTTAATAATCTACAAATAGATAAGTTAATTAATTAACATAAATCATTTTTCTAAGATAGTTATGTTATATTATATAGTATAATTGACTTGTGTCTTTGATATGCAAATCAAATCATGCATGAAATTCAATGAGATGTTCACATGAAAGCAAGCATTGGGTAGATTTAACTAAGACAAGCAAAATTTTGTGCCGAAGAATCTCCTAACAACATTCTAACTCAAATATATGCATATGTTTATCTTGCAAAATTTAGTGCCACAAAAATAATAATAAAAATAACACTCAAATATTTAGAAAATCAGAAATTTTTTAAACATGAAAATAGTTAACATGCATGTGCCCCAAATTTATGAATTTAACCATTAGGATGTCCCCTATTTACTACAGGCACGTTTGCATTAACTGATCTTTGTAAGCGCATTTTGCGCCTAAGACACACATACCCATTTTCATATTTGCAATAGACTAATATCAACATTTATTAAAATCATGTGCTTGTTTCCCCTAGATTATACTACTTCTTCATTGTAATTGTATACTTATATCAATAAAAACTCGATTAAATTCATTGCTTTGTATGCATCGTTTAATGGTATGCACAAATTTATTGTATGTACTATTTAACGACCTAATTAGTTGATTCACAACCCGAATACATATGTTGCCTTGTATGCGTCATATAAAGGTATGGTCAAATTTGTTGTATATATTAACATATATACAGTGTAAGAATGCAAGGATATTGTAATTAACATGTAATATAGATTGGAATAAACTACTTGTAATTAAAAGGTTTGATATAATAAATAGACAAGTTGAAATAGTCTCACATTTGAGCGAAATTTTCTTTGTATATGTTAAATTAGATAGAATTTCATGTCTAGAAGTTGAACTAGGGATTGATATCAAACCAAACTAATTATCAAGCAAATTATAGACCCTCGAGTGATCTAATATTCTATCAAGTACCATTTTCAATTGATACAATAGTAGCATAATATATATACCTACCTCTAACTATGATTTTCTCTAAGGAAATACTAGTAACCTAGCAAGTAGCAACTTGATGTTGAATTTTGATCTATATTATTACAATTGATTTGGCCTACCCTTGTCATATTGCTAAGAGCATACAACATAAGTATATACTATTATTTGTGTTGTGTAATTTAATACAACCAAAAATAACTTTCATTGACACAAACTTACTTTGGCCCAGCTATAATCATTGTCATCAATTATGTAACTTGTCGACTTACAAAAAAGATAACAATAATGTAGCACGATGTATATTGTAGATTGAAAATAGCTTGAAACCATATCATATACCGCCACTACAATGTACGGAGTATAGCAACAAGTCTATCCTCTATGAGCTTCTTCCCACGATCCTCACATGTCATTCAAGTTATTTTTCTAAGATATGGGCCTTGTTTGACAATTCGATGTTGGGTTTTGGTTGTCGGCTAATTTAACTTGACTAATTTGACTGCATGTTATCATTGACTGTTTTTTGCACGTGTTAATTGGATCAAACATTGTGTTACTATATGTAAAATTTGCATAGCTTAAATAGTTAGATATGTCAAGATTCAAGAGAGAGCTCGAAGTGAAGATAGGGGGAAAAAAAATGCTGACTATATATATATTATTAGTATATGATCAATTGATAAAGCCTTGAATGCGGCATCACCTAAAGTATATGAGATTAAATTTCTTCTACATCATCGCCCACAGTAACCAGTTCTATTAATTCAATGAGTTGGGCTTTATACATTTATTCTCCAAACATTAATTACTTGTCTACTTATTAAAATGATTCTTTTACAAATTATTGAACAATACAACGCAAGAATATCAAGTTGGAGAACTTTAGAATTGTTAATTCTAAGTTCCAAATAATGCTTGTAGGGTTGTAGCTAGTAAATGCAAGACATACACTTTAGCTAGAATATTGTTGACCAATGCCATAGCTAGACCTTATAAATGAAATCATTCAAAGATTGGATCAGTGGTTAAAGATGGTAAAAAATCAAATCGAAATTTACCATTCTAGTTGGAGACAAATTGAAAGAAACAGAAAAGGTTAAATACTTAAAATAGGTTAATGAAAAGGAAAGACATGAAAATAGCTTAAAAGTAAACATAAATGTTAAGTGTGTACGTTTGATTAAAAAGGTTATTAATCAGGTAACTATTTTGACTTAATTAGCTAATGATTTTTTTTATTTTTTTTTACCACTGTAAAAATTGTAAAGAGTAGAATGGGCAAGTTAAGTTATGTGGGTCCCTTCTTAAAAATATGCAATAAACGAGGTAGTACGTGCACAACATTTGGATTGATGTCAATTAATTTTTGTTATTCATACTCGTATTTTTTATCTTTCTTACTCATTTGTTTGTGTAGTAAAAATCTGATTTCGTCTGATTTGTACTAAAAACTCAAGCTCAAACTCAAACTTTTTTCTGCACTTTAACTGAAATTTCTGATGACTTCAAATGAAGATTTATGGATCACAAGTCAATTCACACACCTAGTATAGTCTTAATAATGTGCAATGTTGTCATTGACTTAAAGGTATGAGTAAATAACACTTTTTACTATTTGAGTTCACCTTACGAAATAATATTTAGTAAAAATAATTTCAGTTTAGTAAAATTAATTTCAATTTAGAAAAAATAATTTTAGTTCAATAAAAATTAGTAACTCTAAAAAAGAAATATTCAGTAAAAATAATTTCAATTTAGCAATATTAATTTCAGTTCAGTAAAAATAATTTAATTTCAGCAACAATAATTTAAGTTTAGTTAATTAATTTAAGGGCCTGTTCATATTTACTTATTTTCAGTTCAGTTCAGCTCCAATCAGTTCAGCTCAGTTCAGTTCAGCTCCAATCAGTTCAGTTCAGTTCAGCTCTTAATTTCCCTCTCTCATAAAATATTCAGTTCAGTTCAGTTCAGCTCCAATCAGTTCAGTTCAGTTCAGTTCGGCTCAGTTCAGTAAATATGAACAGGCCCTAAGTTTAGCAAAAATAAGGTAAATGAACGGGAACTAAAGTTTGTAATATATATATATTTTTTTTTTCAGTTCAGTTTGAACAGTCACCTTTTTCCGTTTTCAATAAATGTAGTTTTTCCACCAAACTTTTCAAAAAATCAATATTAGTTATTTCGAGAAATTGTTACATACACCTGGGTATATCGTACATCCATAAGTATTTATTTTTATTTTCATGATTGTTTTTCCTTTTAGAGCAAAAACTAAACTTGGGTTAGTTGGGTGTAAAATACATCCAAGTGTATATAACAAATTATAAGTTATTTCTCCCAACTCTTTTTTTTTTTCTTTTCTTTTATTATTTTTTTTAACAAATAGTTATTCTCCCAACTCTGAAAGGAAGTAAAATTATCCAATTGACCATGAAATTTTAGGATTCTCATGAGATGTTCTATTTAAGTATAGGGAGAATTATATATGGATCGAAGTAATCAGTTTTCTCATTTATGATTAATCCCATGTCATTGTTAGTGTTTTTAAAACTTAATATGAGACTACCAAACCCTAAGAGTCGTATAAGCTGCCCAATGTTGTAAGATCAAATTTATGCCGCCCATTGTTTCTATTTATATACAAGTAGTTTAATTTAACCGATGTTTTTCATTTATGTGGTTAGCGGTACTTTTTATTCACCTATTTTTACTTACTTCGGATTTGATATTGAAGTATTCAATTCACTCAATTTTTCCCTATAAGTGATTATTATAAACTATCTTATCCAATTTATTTGAACTTTTTAAAACTTATATGCACTTATTTTAGCTGTAAGTTAAAATTAAGTAAAAATCATCAACCTTTATCGTAAGTTATTATAAAGAGAACTTGTAATTCTTTTTTTGACAAGGAACTTATAATTTTTGAACTTATTTTATGATTGGAACTTTGTATTTGCTAAAATAAGTGAAAAAAAATGAACATAATTTACCCTGATTTATCTTATTTTATCTGAACTCAAATATAAACTTATATGGTCTTATGAACTTATATGAAGTTAGTTAATTAAGTGTGAAGCTTTGGTAACCCTTATAAACACTTATGAAACTAATCAGGGTCGGGTCTGTTTTGTTCACCTTGTTTTCACTTATTTCAGATATAATAATAAGTTCAGATAAGTTCAATTAACTTCTATTCAAGAAAAATAAGTTCTGGTAAGGGTTACTCAAGTACAAATTATAACTATAATAAGTTTTCATAAGGTTCAATAAGTTCAGATAAGATAATATAAGGCCTCGTTCACTTTATCTAATTTTTGTTGAACTGAAATTATTTTTACTGAACTAAAATTTTTTTGTGAACTGAAATTATTTTTAATCATTATCTGTTATATTTCTTCCTTAGGCCCCGATCACTTCACCTTATTTTTTCTGAACTTAAATTGTTTTTTCTGAACTTAAATTATTTTTACTGAACTAAAATTATTTTTACTGAACTGAAATTAATTTTATTGAAATGAATTTTTTTTTGTTGAACTGAAATTAATTTTACTGAATTTCTATTATGTTCCTTCTGCAAAGTTATGGATTTTTATTTAATTGAAATTATTTTTATTGAACTAAAATTAATTTTACTGAACTGAAATTATTTTTACTGAACTGAAATTACTTTTATTGAACTAAAATTATTTTTTAAGTTGAAGTGATCAGAGCCTTAAAATTTATAGAAATTTTAAACTTATGCAGTACTCTCTTATATATATTTGCATCACTTCCCTTTTATAGGTGTTTTTTTAAATTTATAGAAATCATATTTACTAAATTGACCTTTTTTTCACTGAACTGAACTTTTTTTTTGCTGAACTGAAATTATTTTTACTGAAATGGAATTATTTATTTATTAACTTGAAATTACTTGAATTAAACTAATCAATTTTTGAAAAAATTAATTATGACAAAATAACAAATAACAAAAAAAAAACCCTGTCATCTCATAATATACCGCCTATTTTTGCTTCATAGTCAACTTTAATAATGTTTATTTAAATTTTAAAAAAAATATTATTTTGTGAGACATTGTTAGATTCATATCACTATTATGTATTTAATTTTATAACACGTATTGAAGATATTGACTGTCAAATACTACGTATATGTTTTGAAAATTATGTTAAAAAAATAAAATAATAAATAAACTATATTTGGGATAGATTAGAGAATTCATTGGAGTATTGATTATTTTAAAAAGCATCAGTTACAGTTGTTTAGAAGTTGGACAACACTGTTTTTTTTTTTTACTCTTGGGGTGGTATTTAGACTATGTTTGTTTCATCTGAATATTCTGAAATTAATTTTATTTTATACCCTATATGAATATATTTAATTTTAGGATAATAGTACTACACTTTGTATCAAATAAAATCAAGCTAAGTTAACAAATAGAGTTTAATAAGTATTTAATATCTAAAATTATTTATCACATGTATATATACATTGAGTATAAAATTATATATTAAAGATAAAAAGAATAGATGAAAATAAAATATATAAAATTCACAATTATTTAATGGAGAAGATTATTTTAATATGGCACCCAACCCTTACTCTATCTTATAAAATTATTTTATTTTATTTTAAATTATTATTTAATTCAAATCAATTTGCAGTCAATAGGACCGGAAAAAGATTAATCTAGGACTAATATTTCAAATGCTCCACCAATGTTTTCGTAGTTTATGTTTGACAAATGGCCAAAATGAATATATAAAGTGACAAATAGTTAAGATTAAGCAGTGACAAATCTAACAATCTTTTTAAATGAGTTCAAATAAATTAATAATAAATTCTATTTAAACTTAATTATGTTAATTAATCTATTTTTGTACACATATCATACATATATTGCACATATATCATGTATAATACATGTACATATATGACACATACAACATCAACAAATTAATTAACTCATTTAATTAACTTTGAGTATCTTATATTTGTGGATCGAATACACAAATTGTTTTTTCCAATATAAGCAATATAATTGCTTTCTCTTCTTATTATGTACTGGTAGTATAATTGAATAATATAACAAACTTTTACAAGAGTGAGTTAATTTATCTTGAACATGGCTCCCCCTATAAAACATATACACTATATAAAGTTTATATCCTTAGTAAAGTGAAACAAAATAATCAAAGAAAACTAATAATCTTAAAAGTTAAAAAAAGATGGACAATCTCATCTAAAAAACTTGAATTCCTAAAAAGGAGGCCATATATTAATTATTGGTTAAATTATCAAAGAAGTTACATTTGGCCAAATTAGCTGCTGCTTGCCTCACAATAAGCAAGCCAATGGTATCTAAAGCAGTTGAAATTCAGAGGGGTTTTAATGCCAATCTTTTACCTTAATTATCTTTTCTTTTTTTTTGTTGGAGGTGTGTGGACCCACACCTCATAATAATCTCATTCTTATTCCAATTTTTTTTCCAACTTTTTTTTTTCTATTTTTAATTTATTAGTTTTTGCATTCCTCTTATATTTAGTAACTACATCATAAGAATTTCAATTAAAATCACGGGTGATAATGATAATATATACAAGATTTGGTCTTAGTTAAATTTTGGATACCACCTAATCGATTTTTTATGTTTTACGAAGTAACTAAGTAGATTAGAAGACATTCATCTTTGGCATTTTAGTAGATGAATGATTTTCAGTAGATTATTTTTGCATGTCATGGGGAATAAATTTTTATAAAGCAACTATTCTTACAATATTTTGTACTCATATTATCTATTTGTTAGTTTGTATGTACTACTTCTTACTTCTTGTCCTGTTGTACATGCTACTCGTTAGGGATGACAGTGGGTCGGGTTAAATGGGAGACCCGCCCCATCCCCGTCCAAGTGGGGCGGGGATGAAGGGAGGTTTGGCGGGTGATGGGGCGGGGATGGGTATAAAATGTGTACCCGCCATGGGTGATGGGGCGGGTATGGATTTTAGAGTAGACCCGCCCCATATCCGTCCCGCCCCGTACCCACCTTATACTCGCACCATATTTCTTTTAGAAGAGTTGAAAATTTATGAAACTTGATGCCCCCTAAGACCCAATAAGCTTGAATAGTAAAAGTCCCAATTTTCTTAACCTAATTTGATATAATCGTCATTAATGTGATATAATAGAGCATCATGACAAAGGTTTGGGACGATTTTGGGGCGGGTATGAGGTGGATATGAATATTCAAGTGGGTGATGGGGCGGGGATGGATCCTATCTTGTACCCGGTGGGGCGGGTATGGATGTGAATATTGTACCCGTCACGGGTGGTGGGACGGGGATGAGTATAAGATTTTTAGGCGGGTATGGGTATGGAGGTATCATCATCCGCATCCGACCCGCCCCATTGTCATCCCTACTACTCGTAGTAATTACACAAATAATCTAAGATTGCATAAGTCAGACCAATCTTTTTAGTACTCACAATTTTCATATTTTATTAATAACTATGAAAATTTTATGCTTACCAAAACAAAATTTACATAAAAATTAAAGGAAAGGAAAAATTTTGTGAAAAACTACCTATTATAATCCAGAATTTGCGAGAAACTACCTATTAAAAAAAATGTTGTAATTGACTACCTAATTTTCGAAAAATGTTGTAATTTACTACCTTATGCCGGATTATGAAGGACTTTGACCAAAGTTCTCCGGTGTTGACTTGGTCACGTGACCATCACGTGACACTTAATGACCCTTTTCTTTCACCAAGTGTCACGTGACCAAGTCAACGCCGGAGAATTTTGGTCAAACTCCTTCATAATCCGGCGTAAAGGTAGTAAATTACAATATTTTTAAAAAATTAGGTAGTCAATTACAACATTTTTAAAAAATTAGGTAGTCAATTACAACATTTTTTTTAATAGGTAGTTTCTCGCAAATTCTGAATTATAATAGGTAGTTTTTCACAAAATTTCCATAAAAATTAAATGAAAATATGCATCGAGACTAATCCAACAATAAAAATTGCAAGTATTAGGCGTTATAGCTTACCAAGTATGGCCGTTTGGAGTACTACGCTACCAAACAACGATTGCTATATGAGCAGTTAGGGTCTATTTTCATATGATTATTTTCGGTCTAATAAGTTCAGTTCAGTTCAGCTTTTATTTTCCTTCTCTTATAAAATATTCAGTTCAGTTCAATTTAGTTCTAATAAGTTCAGTTCAGCCCATTTTAATCAATGAGAATAGGCGCTTGGATTAGATTTTGGTTGCTGAGAAAGTGATAAGCTTGAGTCAACAGCAACAAAGTTGATACCTGGAAATTCTTTTGATATTCTATTGACTTTCTTTACCTCCAAAAATAAATGCATACACAAACACAAATACACAATTTTACCTTTTTCTCGAAATGCACAAGACCCCTACTCCTAAGTCCTAAGACTCCTAACAAGTAATAATATCCACAAGAATCGAGCCCAAAATCAACCCCATGTATAAAAGATAAGGCACTTGAGAAAAGCCAAGTTGTGCGTTTTTATTTTATTGAAATAATTTAGTCTAGTTAATATAATTAAAGTTTAACAAAAATAATTTCAGTTAAAATAAAAATCAGAAGAAGATCAAGATTCAAGATCTATAGGGCGACCTTAGGTCCCGTTCACTTTACCTTATTTTTGCTCAAGTGAAATTATTTTTAGTGAAATGAAATTATTTTTACCGAACATAAATTATTTTTGCTGAACTTAAATTATTTTTATTGAATTGAAATAATTTTACTAAATTAATTAATTCTACTGAACTGAAATTATTTTTACGGATTTTCAATTATACTTCTTCTTTAAGTTTACTGATTTTTACTGAACTAAAATTATTTTTACAAAACTAAAATTATTTTTGCTGAACTGAAATTAATTTTATTGAATTGAAATTTATTTAATGAATATTATTTTTTTAATGTGAAGTGAACATGGCCTTAGGGCCTGTTCTCATTGACTGAACTGAGCTGAGCTGAACTGAACTGAGCTGAGCTAAACTGAACTGAACTGAACTGAAATGAATATTTTATAAGAGAAGGAAATTAGAAGTTGAGCTGAAGTGAACTGAAAATAAACGTATGAGAACAGGCCCTTAGTGCCTAATAAACCAACCAAATAAAACAAAGTAAGAAAATTTCTATATTTATTCTGAAAGTTTGAGTGAGGGATAACTCAAGTGGTTAGAGCTTCCCTCCCGATTCTAGGAGATCCTGGGATCGATTCTCACCCCCGCGTTTGTGGCTCTTTAAACACCAAAAAAAGAAAGTTTGAGTAATATTTGTTGTATTGCCTGTACATACTTCATATATGTTTTGATACGGAGTACCAAGTAAAATTTACATATTTGTACTCCATAAATTAACTATGGGAAATGATATTTGACACACCAAATTTGATTTTAATACACCTTTATGTTTTGTAAAAAATAATAATAATAATAATAATAATATACCTTTATGTAAGAGCATAATTTGTTATATTCGGGTATGACAAAATTTATAAGTGGTGTGCCAAATCAATTTCCCCAGCTATCATCTAATCGTACGTATACACATGAGATTGATTGACTAGACATTACACTAATAATCTAATCTGACATGCTCTATTGTTAGTTTTCCTAGCTATATAATGGAGGCTCAAGGCCGTCTCCTGCTTCTCAGGGAATAGATCACTATCATTATAATTTTTTTCAAAGCTAAGGTTACTTGGGCTTTTTACTTTTGGATTAAATAATAATAAAAAAAAAATTTAGAGAGTAAGGACTTGTTCTCTTACGTTGAAATTCAGTTCAGTTCAGCTCAATTCAGTTCAGTTCAGTTCAGCTCAGCTCCTAATTTCCTTCTCTTATAAAATATTCATTTCAATTCAGTTCATTTCAATTCAGTTCAGCTCAGTTCAGTCAATGTAACAGACCCTTAATTGAATTAAACTAAACTAGAATAATAAACTGAGTTGAATTACATTAAACAAAATTAAAATGAAATAAACTTAGAAGAACCAAACCTTACTAAATAACAAATTAAAACTAACTCATTAATATGGTCTTGTGGATGATGGTGAGATCGAGCAAATACATCACTGATGAGAAAATCATACAAGTGGTTTAGTGTGTGTGATAGGCAAATTTGAATAAATTCACAACTTTATCGCCTTTTGAAAGTCTAGAGAACCACTTTTGAAATGCTAATTAAATTAGTATATCTCATAATAAATTAATAAATTTAGATAAATAAAAAGGTGGCACAAGGCACAATCGCCTTAGTTATTTTTAATTTGTATGATCCGTTTAACTCTTGTAGTGATGTATTCTTGTTGACCATATACGAGGATTAAGTAAATTGGTGTTTTGTTAAGGGCTCACCTAATACTCCATTTGTTGTCAAATAATCACAATTGTTGCGAGTATTCAGAAATATCTGAAAAAGTTTTCTTCCCTTTACCAAGAAAATATAAATTAGAAGTAAATATAATGACCACTATTGGTTAAAACCAACATGTAATATTTGGGGATATTACATTTAATTATTTTTAGCAACATTTTGACTTATATACTAATTGTATACTCTATGGGGGTGTTTGGTATGGAGTTAATATAGGAAACGGAATGGAAATAAATTAGGAGGGGAAAGGGTAACAAATAGTGTTACCCTTAGTAGTTGTTTGGTACATCAAAGGAAACGGAAACAATTATCACCATTCCGTTTCCTTTTGTTTGGTATAACAAACGGAAACGAAAAATAAGAATGAATAATACAATATTGTCTATGCTCATATTTTACGGGTAAAAAAATAAAAAAATAACCTAGATAAAAAATATTGTCTATGCTACATATTTTACGGTTAAAAAAAACAATATATATATATATATACAAAGCAAAGTTGGCACTCATTAATTATCCAAACATTGACTAATAATATGTCCATCATTATATGAATAATCCCAACACATAACTTGTATTGCTCAAGTTGCAAATGTTCAACAAAAAAACAAAGACATGACAACAATCAAATGCTACTTCTTCTTAAGAAGATCAATTGCATATTGTTTTTTCATGTTAAATGGTGCTTGATAGAAGATACGAAGCTTATGTTCTTCCGCCATGAGAATAGTAGCAACCTCTAAAGCTTCGGATGGAGAAATTCCATCTAACTTCATCACCTCATCCAATACCTTGTTCACCTTTTCATCCATCCTTTGCTCCCTTTCTTCCGCTTTAGACCATGCACTAGCCATAGTCCCGAGATTAACATTGATATTTTCAAATATCTTCCCAAAATTGTTGGAAACATCATGGAGAGAGGCCACAAAATCATCATCATCATTCCTACACAAACTCTTCAAATTTACCTTGTTCTTTCCTTTCACCTTAACCTCCTTTGCCTTTATAGAGCGTTTTGCCATTTTTGAAGGAGTTATATGATCATCCTCTATCTTCACGGGGCGTTTTCCGGATTGACTTGTAGAAGAATAAGTGTCCGAATTAGTAGAATTCACATCATCTTCTTCATCACTCTCGACAATCAATGGTTGCTTATCAATCTCTTGATCAATACCTTCTATGGCATCAACGAATGACTCACTTACATCTCCGGTAGCTTTGTCTTTTGCATATATTTCTGCTAGAGTTTCATAATGAACGAATGGAACTCCATACAACCCCTTAGCTTTCTTATGAGTCTGCCATATAAGAGAATGTAAAATTAAGCACTAATTCTCATATAAAGTACAACCAAAACACTACTCCCTTCACTGCAAGGGATAGGACAAAATTCAGGAATAAATCTAAGAAAACCGGCCAAAACCAATTGACACCAATATTAGCTAAAAAGTCACCTACAAACATACACCAACCAGGAAACCAAAACAAATGCTCCTGAAATCACAGCCTGCAACAAAAGACAGAGCAACCACACTGACAGATACCAGCAGGCAGACTCACAGACAACACAACAGTAACAACATAAGGACAACAGCCACCAACAAGCAACAAGACCGACCACAAAAAACAAAGCATAAGCAACAAACAACAGTCTGAACCAGCAACAGTAACCTGATGGCACCAACAGCTCAGAGTTTGCAAAAGAAACTTGAAAACATGGATACTAATCGTACTAATCATACTAATCATACTATACTTGCTGTCTAAATTTTCTTCTGAATTATAGCTAGTATACCATGTCAAGTGAGTATATAGTTTTCGAAAAACTCAGAACACAGATTTAGATGAATGGTCATCTGCTGGTAATAATACTGATTTGTTTCTCATTATGTCAAGATTTCAAGATACATTCACAAAGTTAGTATGAAACTAAGAAGGTTAGTGTAATAAATAGCAGTTCATACCTTCACCCATTCATCGTACACGGCCTTGTCTACTTGCAACAATTTCTTTTCAGCATCCCATCCAAATCCTGAGGTGGATAGCATTTCTGCAAATGCACTATATTTCTCCGACCAATGCTTGATCCTCGACTCAATGTGGGGAACCGCTCTCAAGCCACAATTAGGAAGTACACCATTGATCATCTCTTCCAATTTATTCATGTAACCATTCTTAAACCCATTCTCACACTTCCACTTTTGATCGCAACTCAACTCATGCAAATATCTTATTAGAACCGCATATTCTTCATACGTCCAATACCTTTTATTTTTACCTCTTCCTCGATTGCTAATCTCCATCCTAAACAAATTGTAGATTAGAAAATTAGGCCAAAGTTAGAAAATGATCCTATAAAATATAATCAATTTTTCAAGTAATAAAATATAATTAATTGTTAGTTACACTAAGGCAGACATAGGCAGCAACAATAGCATACAAAGACAGCAACAGTAGCATATAGAGGCAGCAGGAGACATGTACTTATATATATATTGTTTAGGAAACTGGTAAACAAAGAAGACTGAGAACTTTCCTGCCCTTAGCTTGAAATACAACTGGAATATGAGATGCAAAATCCTCTAAAGACCTTTAGCTTAGTAAATGAAAGACATCATGTATCTGAGTTTTTGTAGGCAACTTCGACTTAAGCTACTTTAACTAATAACTACTTGAACTTGAGAGGGACCAAAATACTCATAAGCTACTTAGCTACTTTTGGTTACTCCTACTCTGTAAATATTACTGCCTGTAAGCAAGTAATTTGAGCCAAACCCAGTCAACAACCTTAAAACTTCTCTTTGACTAAAAGAAAAAAGGTACATAACAAAGAGCAGCATAAAAGAAAAACACTCAAAATCAATTCAAAAAAATAGAACATCCCCTTGACACAGAACAAATCAAGGCACAATTCATGAGCAAACAAATTAAGAGGCAGGATAATAAAACAGGCATAATTCCAATTTCAGAGTACAATATGCTAATGGTAAGCTTATTAAACAAAAATAATCTAAAAGAAAATGCCACAAGCAAATATATGAAGAAACATATATTAAAGAAAAAGCATACATTGTTTGCTATTGACCATGTCTACCTCTCGCCCTCCAATCATTAAACATATCTTGGGCTAATTTATTTCTAAAATTGGTCCAATGATCCGAAGTAGCAACACTTGTAATAAATTCCCTTTCATCATCGGAATCACTTTCGGAATCATCATCGGATTCATTCAATTCATCTTCGTTTATATCATCCGTAGGCATGAATTTTCTAATTAGATTATGCAATAAGCAACAAGCCATCACGATACGCCCATGAGTTATAATAGGAAAAAATGAAGGACTTCTAAGAATACTCCATCTTCCTTTAAGCAGGCCAAAACATCTCTCAATGACATTTCGCGCCCTAGCATGTTTCATGTTATAGAACTCCTCGGCACTTTCGGGTTGTTGATCCGTCCATTCTTTTAAATGGTATCTTTGACCTCTATATGGATCAAGAAAGCCCTCACAATTCGTATATCCCGCATCAACCAAATAATAATTACCTTCAAAGTTATTAAAGAAACGGATTACTACCTACCAAAACTAACAAAACTTATACACTCACAAAAGAATGATGAGCTTCACTTACCTCGAGGTACCCTAAAACCGTTTGGTCTAGAGAGAGCATTGCGAAGTACACGCATATCATGGGCCGAACCTTCCCAACCAGGAAGAACATAAATAAATTGCATATTCGGTGCACAAACACCCAATACATTCATAGCAATTGTTTCTTTTCTTGTTCTATACTTTGGTCGTTCTTGTGAAGGCACATTTACATTAATGTAAGTCCCATCTAATGCCCCTAAACAATTCTACAAAATACGAAAAATATTACTTACAAACAAGCAAAAATAAGAAAATCCTAGCAAAGGGCTTAGAAAAAACCAATACCTTGAAAGATTTCCACCTTTCATCTTCACAATCATCCGATATTGGCGTGGGATTGTAAAGTAGTACTTCATGCAACATGAGAAAAGCCCTTAAACAAAGGTGAAATTGCCGGCTCACGGTTTCTCCACTTCTAAAGAAATATTGTCCAATAGATCTATTCTTCTTATGGTGAGCCAACGTGTATAAAAACATGGCTACGATCTCTTGAAGCGACATGTTTTTTGTTCCACTTAAACCCCCAATGTCTCTAAGCATCTCACAAATAATATTGAAAGTTCTTCTATTAACGCGGAGCTCACTCTTGCATTTCACATCACTCTCTCTATAAAGCCCTCTCAAAACTAACATTCGTAGCAATTTTTTGTTTCTTTTCCTTTCTTTTAATTGAACACCCCTTATTGTAACAACACACATCATATGCCACATCCAATACATCATCAAAATAATAATAACCATTGAAATAACTAGTTGTATTTGTTTTAGCTTTTTCTTCCTTATGGAACGCATAAGTCGGGGCATTGTAGAAACCTTGAAAAACCAGTCCAAAAAATATACAATAGTATCAATATACATAATGCTTAACACAAGCAATAATTGATATCAACCATATAAACAACACTTCGTATGACTGACAGTTTTAGACAAAGTCTTGATGTACACAGATTATGCATAAAATATGTTATGATAATAAAAAAAGACAGCTAACTAGGTTCCCAGAACCACACATTAGCTTTTTCCACATTCAATCTCCAGCACAATTAACGGGCATATAATTACTACCATACCAGTCAATTATGGCAAGCAAACTATATGACCTTTCAAAACTTCAAACAACTATTGCTAAATTTGCTATACTAACCCCACCAGCCACAACAATGAATCTTACAAGATTTCATAATCTGTCAAAAGAACAACCATTCAGTTGTAGCAAAGAATTAAACACGAATTTGAACTGCAACCAATTAACACGAGATAGAATGTAGATTAGCACTAGTTCACCTAAAATTGGTGAACAAAAGAGGTAAAAGAGCAATCATTCAATTTGAACTACTGTAAAATTGTTTTCGCCTTGATATGGTGAATAAATAGCAATATATACAATCTAATTTAGCAGAAAATCGAAATTGATATCAACCACCCTAGAAATTGATATCATATTAACCCTAAAAATTAAACGAGAGAAATGACGGATAATTATAAAATCGAAATTATGGAAATTAAACAGCAATCCATGTATTTTGAGATATAAAATCAAAATACAAACAATCAGAATGAAAATATATACAAATTCAACACATAATCAAAATCTAGGGTTTTTTCAACAAAAAAATGAGAGAAACAAACCTGAGATTGAGGATTCTTGTTGATTTGAAGTAGATAATTGAAAAAAAGTGAGCGAAATTTGGAGAATCGCTGTGATCTTAAGAGAATTATCAGGAAAATTGTTGAAAAAATTTGGGAATTTCTGATGAAAATGTCGAAGTAGATGAGAGATGAGAGAGAAAACCTTGTTTTCTTGTGTTAAAGTCCGGAAACGTTATTTGTTTCCTCAAACTTTACTGTGGAAACAAAATAACGGAAACGGTTAGAGGCAAGAAACGGTTTTTGTTTCTTTTGCCATTAAACAAACACATTGTAAGGGAAACGGTAATTGATTCCGCTTCCAACTCTACCAAAAACCCATACCAAACACCCCCTATGCTTGTTTCATTAACACCAAATATCATGAAAGTCCAATTTCTTATGAAGTAGAAAAGTATGTTATGTATATTTGTTTAATTTGGTTAGCAAAATAATGGGAAGAAACCGTACTTTATAGGAATACAAACTTCTCACAAACTATAGGGAGTTGTTTACTTACATCTCCTTAGATATAAGTATTTCTTAGGGAAAATTCTACTACCCGTAGTAAAGCAACCAATTTTAAATATTCTCTACATAACACTTTTGATCGGTGTGTAGCAAGGTTGTATTTGAGGTCTAAACTCACCCTGCTAAAGAAATAGATGAGAAGTAGATTCAAGACAGTAGACAAAGTCTAAATTTGTGTGTTCGTTAGTTAAATTAAGGCCAATTGACCAGATTGGTAAATAAAAAAGAACTCTAGCAACAATTTGGTAAAAAAACTTACTCCGGCGACAGTTTGGTAAAAAAAACTAACAATATGCGACAATTTGGTAAAAATAATAAACTCCGGCAACATTTAGACCAAAAAATCTATTTTTTTTCCGACAAACTCTTTAAAAATCCTATTTAATTTGTTTTTGTGTTCTTAAATTTATTTTTTCCATTTAAAATTTTGAATTTACAAGTCATCCCTTTTTATTTCCAACCACTTTTTAAAAAAAATTTCGTTAATAAGGGGTATGAAACTTGAGTGAAAATTGATACTTAACGTTTTTTTTTTCAAATTGTTATTTCCGTAAAAAAGGGTTGGTAAAATAACAAGAAAAACGAACTATATTAAGCATTCGTGAGTAATTTATCGGAAATTTTTGTATTTTTTGAGTTAATTGTCGACTGAGATTATTTTATTTACCAAATTGTCGCTTGAGGTTAGTTTTTTTTTACCAAATTGTCGCCGGAGTAAGTTTTTTTTACCAAATTGTCGCTAAGGGCCTTTTTTATTTACCAATCTGGACAATTGGCCGTTAAATTAAAGGCATGTTCTGATTTTACTGAAATGAGCTGAACTAAATTGAACTAAATTGTTTACTCCGTATAAGAGAAGGAAATTAGGAACTGAACTGAACTGAACTGATTGGAGCTGAACATAAGTGAAATTAAGCTGAAAAGAACAGATTTTTTTTTTTAAGTACGGAATACAATACCATATATATAGGACTTAAATACTTGTTTTTTTTTTTTGAAGGGAAAATACTTACTTGCTCTTCACTTCTCACCATGATAAAGTTGCTTATTTGGTATAAATATCAACTTACTTACTATCTCCAAAATTTCAATCCGATTAAAAAAATTCATTGCGATTAAACATTAAATTAAAAGACCAGCCAAGTGTCTTATAAAAAAAAAAAAAAAAAGACCAGCCAAGTGCTTAAGTTAAGACCATTAAATCCCGTATTATTGATATTGGCCAATTAATATAATTAGTATGGGTGCAACTTTGAATCGATCCTTTGTTTTCTTAATCTAATGATCTAGTCACATGATGATTTTCAGTCACATTTTTCTCCTTCATAAATTGAATTGTACTCTGTAACAAAATTTCTGGTATTTGTATATCACCTTATTCCTTTTTAGTCTCTCTTTTCCTCTCTTTGATGAACGTTAACCATATATTTTGGCTTTATTTGGTATTTTTATATTCTTTTATTTGTCTTTAGTATCTCCGTATATCATTTTTTGGGTGTTTGTTACTTTAGGATTAATAAGGCAATACAAAATTACCACCTATAAATCAATATGCTTATATAAATGGCCAAATGGGTATATGTAGTTGTAGTCCTAATGGCTACATATAAGCATTAAATACACTCGTGATAAAACACGCATAAATCAGTATAATCAGTGTTCATATTTTTATGATTTTCAAAATATATTTTTATGTAGCCCTAAAGAGTAAAGACTATTTATAGCATTTTCCTATATATTACAATAAGGGTCTGTTCTCACACATTTATTTTCAGTTCAGTTCAGCTGAGTTCAGTCAATGAGAACAGGCCCAAAGTTCAATTAGTTCTTGACTTCTTGTTTTATTCATCCTATTTTCACTTAGATCCCCTAAATTTATATATATAAAGGTTAATAGATTTGGAGAGTGAGGGATAACTTAATTAGTAGAGCTTCCCTCCGTGTTTTAGTTAAATTTTGTAAATATTGTAAATAGAATAGGACTAGCTAATCAGGTGATTGTAAATTTGTAATGCACCATACATGTAAAAAAAAGTCACTAAATTGAATTTACTAATAGCTTTAAGTCTAAAATATAAATAGTTTAATAGTCGTATTGTTTATTATATACACGAGTACAAACTATTCATTCAACACATCAAAACATACCATTCAAACACTAATCCATTTTTCACATTTAAGTTTCAATTGATAATACTTATGTTATTAGTTGATAAAAATTGTTAATTATTCCCTCCGTTTCACAATGATTTTCTTGTTTAAATGATTACGGACGTGTTCTAATTGACTGAAGTGAGCTGTACTGAACTGAACTAATTAAAACTGAACTGAACTTATTAGAGTTGAACTGAATTGAACTGAACTAATTAAAGCTGAACTGAATTGAACAGAACTTATTAGAGTTGAGCTGAACTGAACTGAATATTTTATAAGAGAAGAAAATTAGAAGCTGAACTGAACTGAACTGAATAGAACTGAACTGAACTGAACTTATTAAAGCTGAACTGAACTGATAATAATCGTACGAGAACAGATCCGTAGTCACATTTAAATGAAAGTATCTTTCTACCAATAATATCTTCACATTTTTTTTTGATAGATATTATAGAAAGTATGAATCTATATTTAATACTTCGTGTTATAACTACATATTCACACAGTTCATGTTTGAATTTTCAAAATTAAAACACATGTATGGCATTTCTAATAGTCTATCACCAATTAATACAAAATTTACTCTATCATACGAGTATTATACTTAGATTATTCGAACTTCTTAATATTGTTCTATAAATATAACGATCTTGCTAACGAGCGTCCCGGGGTGTTAGATAAGGATAAATTACATTGGTTGAAATGGTATTAAGTTGGGAATTCATGACAAAATCACGCGTCGTTCGGTGTAATTAATGTTAATTTTACTCTAATATTTGCACTTTAATTCTCTTATCTAACGCCCCGAGGGCGCTCATTAGCTTTACAATAGGAGTACTTTTTTTTTTTTTTTTGAAGAAAGACATACGATTACTTTTTATTGTTTTGAAGGACATATTACTATATTAGCATAACCTTAATTAAGAATTACATTTAATTAACATTCCATTTGTATTCAACTAACTTGACCAAAAATTGAAAAAAAACCATGCATGTATCATAATTACTCCCTAATTATGAACAAATGACTAGTTATGAAGAAAGAACAAATTATTCTTTTTCACATTTGAGTCAAAAGTAACAAGTATAGTATTGATCGATTTGTCATTCATTCAATTCAATGAACTTCTATTGATTTTGAAAACTCGAAAAGTCTTTCTTCTTTTACTCTTTTGAAGTAAGAGAATCTAATCCTACTCATCACACTTTACTTCTCTCCTTTTACCTCTTTTTTTCACCAAATTACGCAATTTCTACTCCTAGTTTCAAACATTAAAATTACAATTTTATTTATTTTTGTTTAAAATGAAAGGATTATAACTGTCATCTTTGAAGAATTTAATCTTTCCTCTCGAGTCAATCCAAAAGGCTTTCAACTCCCAACTTTTTATTTTTTTTTTAAGAAAAATTATATAAATAAAATAAAAACAAAATTAGTGTTATGTTTGCAAAATGCAATAACTATTCACACCCCCTATTTATTCCTGCAACAACCTCTTCCACTTCATTAGAATAATCCCACCCCTCAATCAATAACCTCTTCCTTCTGCAACCAAAACCAAACTTAGGAGAGAGAAAATTAATATACTTACAAACACAAAAATATAGATCCAAATATATCAACTAAAAAGGTACATATTTTCTTCAATTTTTTCTATTTTTATTTTTTTCAAAAAATGATGGGTTTCCTCTTCTCTTCCTATAACATTTTTTTTAATATATAGTTTGATTAATCTTGTATTTTATTTGCTTAATTATTAATCAATTTACAGGCGGTTCTTTGTCTAATTAATTTGTTGATGTATAATTGAAGGTACATACAAGGAGTACTATATAAAGGGTTGCTAAAAACCTAGCAACTACTTCAAGTGCAACTTCATCAACAACAACTATTTCAAGTTCTTTGTTGCTTTCTTTTATAATTTTCTTACAAAAAAAAAAAAAAAAAATCATCATAAAAAATGGCGTCGTCGAATCGACACTGGCCGAGCATGTTCAAGTCCAAGCCGTGCAATAATCAACCATGGTCACAACAACATGACTCCAATCATCACCAATCGTCTCTTCTCTCCAATTCATGTGGCCGTTCATCTTCGAGTAATTCCCCTTTCTCTTCCGGTATTATATTTTCTCCGTCTGTTTGAAATTAATAGTCACGTTGATAGTTTAATTTAATATGAATACGCGACAATTAAATTTGGACGATAGAAGTATTCATTATAACAAAAAAAAAATATATGTTGATTATATTTATCATTTCTCTAGGGTTTTATATGTGTAATTTTTTTTTTTTAATGAATTTTTATTTATTGATATAGGTTGTGAAGAGAGGAGTCCGGAGCCAAAGCCGAGGTGGAACCCGAAACCGGAACAAATTCGGATCCTAGAGGCGATATTCAACTCGGGTATGGTAAACCCGCCACGAGACGAGATTCGGAGGATCCGAGCACAACTCCAAGAGTATGGTCAAGTTGGTGACGCCAACGTGTTCTATTGGTTCCAAAACCGTAAGTCCCGAAGTAAGCATAAGCAACGCACACTCCAAGCTAAAACCACTGCCGCCACCGCTGCCGCAGCCACCAACAATAACGTCATTACTAGTATCCATCACCACCACAGCCCGCCGCAACCAATGCCAGCGTCCTCCTCCTCCTCCTCATCCGATAAGGCGTCACCTCGTAAGGTGCCGCCTTCTAGGTCAGGAGGAGGCTCATCATCTTATGGTGGTAATAGTAGTAGTAACAATAGCATTAACAACAACAACAATAATAATAGTAACAATACTAATAATGTTGTTGTTGATCAATTTGGAAATTCTCCTACTAGTGTTAACCAATGTAACCCTTATTTCCACCAACTTATTCCTCCTACTACTACTAATATTACTACTCATAAATTTGTCCCTCAAGATCCTTTGTTCTTTCCCTTGCACCAAAGTGGTGGTGGTAATAGTTTCAGTCAAGGGTTATGCTTTGGACCAACTCACCACCACGACGATGCATCGGCTACAATCAATGTCCCGGCTAGCTCCGATCAAGCCGTAGGCGGGTTCTCGTCTCTCTTGCTAGGTGATATGTTTGGTGGTGTTCATTCTAAGAGAGATCATGAAGTTGAGAAGCTTAAGTTTCAACAAGAGTTGAGTTTCTTGGTCACTAATCCTCCTAATACTTCTACTTGTGCTGTTACTTCCTCTTCTCCTGTTGTTCCTACCGCGATTTCGGGTAGTCTTGGTCAATTGCTAGGTAACGCTTAAATTTTTTTTAGATGCATTTTTTTCATGAATGTTGCTTTACTATACTTTGTTTTTTTCACATGATATTTGTTTAATTAGTTGAAGTTAACATAACTTGCACATTATTTGAATGCTTGACCTTAATTATAGTTTGTAACGATTATAGAGTACTAATCACTTAATTAATATGTTTCCTTTATTGTTTTGTATTTGGTCACATGATATGTGTCACTAATAATACTAATGTAGTGTTTTAATTTGTTTTATATTTGAAATTAGGATTGCTATGAAATATTATTAGTTGATTTTGAATATCCATGCAATAACTAATAATTTCTCTTTTTGCATAAAAAGAATCAACATTGCTTTTACTTGTATAAAAAGAACATATAACATCTTAATTCGTGTGTATAATAATTTCAGAAGACGGTTATAAAAGAACGAAGAGAGTAATTAATCTAACTAGAAACTAGGTAGGATAGAGTAATTTACATTGACCATAAAACTATTGACCCTATTATTAGAAAGATTTGACAGGTAAATGAAAAGCTAGGAAATTTATTAGTTAGACTTATCATTTCATAATTATATGTATCCAATAAATTTTGGTAGACAACTACAAGAATATTGAATGTGATACGACATGATTGATGTAATGTAACATAACATAACATATAAGTTGAACTGAAAATTATGTAACACACCTATAAAAACTAAGGACAGATTTGTCATAGTAACTTCAAATAGGGGCTAAATTTGTCTTTTCCCAACAGAAAATCAGCAGACTGAACACCCTCTTCCTAACTCCGGACGTGTGCATGGCCAGTTTTTATGATTGACTGTTTTTTATTGATTTGTTTGCTTAATTTTTTCAATGGAAAATTGTTTGTGTGTTTGTAGGTGTAGGTGAGTCTGCTGGACTTTCAGGGAAATCAACGGTGTTTATTAACGGGATGGAATTCGAGCTTCCGGTCGGACCGTTTAATGTTAAGGAGGAGTTTGGGGAGGATGCTGTGCTGGTTCATTCTGGTTCCGGACACCCGGTTATGACTAATGAATGGGGTGTTACGGTTCATCCACTTCAACATGGTGCGTCTTACTACCTTGTTGGTAGTGTTACCGCCTCTCCGTTGCTTCATAAGCTCGATTCTACCCCGGATCTTCTTGCTCCGGGGTTTCCTTACCAGGTATTAATGAAACCATAATGTTATGTGCTTAAACTTGCATTTTTAGTTATTCTTAACTTTTGTTAATATGAAAAGTGAAGTGACAACTTTTTTTACAGTCTTAAATTCATAAGGAGTAGGTTTACTTATGATCTAAGGGATTATGTAATGATGAAAACTATGGAACACATATCATTCAATTCATTTTTTAACCACATGGACAAAATAAATGTGATTTATGAAACGTCTTAAATTAGTAAGGAGTTTTCTTTTAATGGAAGGGTATATATAATGGAACACATAACGATCACCACATTTTTTTACCATGTGGAAAAATTTAATGCTGTTTATAACACGTCTAAATTTGGTAAGGAGTTTACTTATAATCAAAGAGATACTCTATTGTTTTAAACATTGGAACAAATCGTTCAATTCTTTTTCCCATTTGGGAAGGTTATATGTTGTTTATATTTAGATAGATGATCATAGTTTCTCCAATGTTATCGAATCAAAATAATTCTAATTTTCATGTGTAACTATAATAATCAAAGTTTATTTTTAATAGTAATTGAATTTAAAATACTTTAATTTGCTTGAAACATTAACTATATAGGAACATCTTAAATTCTTAACTAGTTAACTTCTTATGGTATAAAAGACTAACTTTTATTTATTTTTAATAAAGTGAAAAAGAACAATCTTGATTAGCAATAAATTTATTCAATCATTTAGGCAAAAAAAACTTACATCAAAGGTTCAAAATTCTTTGGTACGTTGAATGAATAAACAGTGCATGTAAACTTGAAGTCAAATTTGTCAGGTTTTGATTGCTTTCTATTTTTGTATACATTATGTTATTTCATCCCATAGTTTCCAGCTTGCAATTCAATCATATATTTGGGTATATTAATTAGTTTTGATTAAGTAAAATGCTTATTATTGTTGCCATCTTCATTTGCAGTGGAATACAATGAATTGGACATAGCTAGCTAGCTAAGTACTCCGTAGCTATGATGCGCCATTTATTTGAGAACAATGTTTTTCTTCTCATCTTGTGCAGATCTAGAGGAGCTTTCCGACGCCGGCAACGAATGAGGATCAATACTAGAAAGATGGAAAGAAGTTCACCCCCTTCTGAACTAGTATTATTAGACTATTATAGATTTAATTTAGTTTTACAAGTTTCTTATTATAGCTAGTTTATGTAATTTGAGATAATTATGTATGGTTCAATGAACTTTTTTCCCCTTGTGAGCTAGACAGCTAGTACATATAATCTTGGTTAATAAAGTGATTACTACACTTTCTTGCTCTAAATTGAGATTAACAAGTTGATTACTTATACGTTTTTACTTTGGTTCCTATTTAATTTTACGTTATTAGTTGAAACAACATTACAAATTAACAAGTAGCAAATGTTCATATATTGTTTTGTTTAGATTTAACTGTCACGTTACAAATTGAAATTACACTATCAATACGACAACAGATGTTGGGATCGAGTGTGTTATGTGATGAACTCATGAGTGATGTGTGTGAAACGTCAAACATTCAATTCCAACAGACTTGGGTGATATCACTATCTTGATGCATGCCAGTATTTTAGGGCAACTTAGACGTTTCCTTGCTTTTTTGGTACGTTTTCACTTCTTTTTGTGGGGAGGGTTGTTTTATGTTTGGGCATTTATTTTTATTTTTATTTATATTTATTTTATTTTTTTTTTCTTTTTTTACACTAATTAGCTTAGGTCATCTATATTGTTTTGGACTTGTGGTGTAGAGAAAAGGGTGGACATCCGATCACCGGTCTACTTCCTATCCATCCCATATTTTCACAGAAATCTTACTCTATGGAAGTTAATTAATTATTTAAATAATTTCAATAGAATAAATTATCTAGTTTACCTCATTGCTTAGCAAAAACTTTGTTTAGAATTGGCCAATAAAAGTTTAAACTTGAAAGTTACAATAAGTTTTGTTATTAGAAGATATATTTTGTATTTAATTGTATAATTCTATTTAATTCTATTTAGTTGTAATCAATTGAATGTTGTGCTCGTTTACTTGTACATAATATATATTATTGTGGACGATAGTTGTTGTGTAAAGATCACATTTATCTATCAAGTACCTAGTGTAAAGATGGTATGATGAACTTATAGGAATAGATTCGCACTCTCCATTTTCCAATGTATTGGGGATACCTAATATAGTGATTGCCGATTGACTTTATACATCTCTTATATGGACTAAATTTCCTTCTTTATTCCTTTGGACTTAGAACTTGATTGAAATTTCCTTCTTTTTTTTTTTACTACTTTTTTCTTTTTTTTGTTGCGACAGTTTGACTTTTACATTATTCATGTCTTTCATTTGGCTAGCTTTGATAATTTATAGCTATGAAAAAACCGGTTGGACATATTCATTAGTGAAGGACCAGGCCCATGCCAGCACATGGCACTGATAGAAATCTATCGTCTCGATTTATACTAATTTAATATCAAATGTTAATAATTTTTACATATTGGTAATTAAAGATATTAACGATTGATATCATGCATCGAAAAGCTTGAATAGAGGAGTGTTGCAGCTATAAGGAAACATAGGAAATATAAAAGATAATTTAATATAAACTTAAAAGTTTGGGATGGAGGGGGATGGTGAGTTTGGCCTATCTTCATTTTAATTACCAAATCCGTGATATTTGTTATTGCTGACATAATTAATTTGTAGAAGAATGTAAAATGATGTTGTTCTTGGGATTAAATCTAGCTAACTTATATTGAATTATTAGTAGTAGTTGTTAGTACGACTAAATCCAACTAATAACCATACAAAGGTTATATGTTCAAGTTAAAGTCTATTTTGAAGTCATTTTCACAAAAATATACCTCGAACAGTTATTTGAGAAATGAAATGCCAATAAACTTTTGGAGTATTTCTTGAATGTAAAGTCAATCAAATTACTACTCAGGTTATAAAACAAACTTGTAAGTATTATAGTTCACTATTGAAACACATGGTGTGTCAACTCAGGTTATAGCACTTATAAGTGGTATTGCTTATCTATTGGAGATGCCCTAATAGCTAATTAATCATCATTATTATACTGATAGTTTTTGCTTGACATATTCTAAAGATCTCATAAATTGTATTTTATTTATTTATAGTATAGTACCAACTACGAAGTATAAGGTTAGTTATAGTTGAAGTTTGGAATAAGTGGTTGTGTATATAAATATATTTAGGATTGTATTATTTAATTTGTGTGTTATGTTTAGTATTTGAAATCTTTTTGAAAGAGAAACTAAAAATGACTGTCAAAACATAAAAACAAAAAGGAATGGAAGAATTACGTACGTAGCATATTTTTGCCACAGCTTGGTAAACTTCTTAAATATAGCAAGTAATTAAAACTCAATATTGTTGGGAGCAAATTCTATAAACCTACAAATTAGGAAAAGATTATTAAATGATCAATTATAGAATACAAAATATGACTTCACTTATACATAATAAGAAAATAAGTTGAAAAAGCAAAATATGCATAGTCAAAGATATCAAACGGAATCATAGCTCATCAATCAAGGATTTGATTGGTCCAATCAAGAAATCAACAATTAATTAAAGATCTTATGCAATCAATCAAGAGTATAGAATGAACCAATCAAAGCTAAATAAAAAAACGAATCACGTTGATTGGCGAAATATTATTCGCGCAGTGGTCTTAACTAAGTACGGACAGTACAAACTTAACTGCACCATTCTGAGTAGTCGACCACCTTTTTGAGCCTTTCTAAGAAATGAAGTTAGCTTGCCTTCAAAGCTCAGATCATTTGATGACGTGTAATGAATGCTTGGGCAACAAGCAGAATAACGTCCCATAAATGAAGAAGCGAATTAAGGAAATATCAATCAACTAAGGGTCAGTTCTGATTTGCTAAACTGAGCTGAACTGAACTAAAATGAACTGAGCTGAACTGAATTGTTTAAGAGAGAAGAAAATTAGGAACTGAACTGAACTAAAATTAAGCTAAAGAGAACAGGTAATCAATATTTTCTAACAGATAAAAAGGTCAATTAGTATTGTCAAAAACTCAAAACAACAAAGATTAATTACGCCTTTATAAGATTTTACAGGTTGTTATAAATAGGTTGCTCTTTGTAATAGAATTCATTCATACATGTGTTGTAAAAAAAAAAAAGAATTCATTCATACATGGTCTAATACAATTTACAACACTTTTATGTTAAAATATCTCATATAATTATGCCTTGCTCAAAAATATTCCGGCCTTACTCAAAAATGTCTCTTCTACGTTGGTCTTCATTCTTTGATTTATAATTATTATTATAGTTCTATTATTTATCGCTTTTAACTTGAGATTGTGTTTATTTTCTTTTAACAGATGTGATTACTAAAACCCCGTAAAACCTTTAACAAATTCCTAGCAAACTTTTTCTAAGATTTGTCCCAAAAAAGTATTATAAATGTGGTTAAAGCTTATCCTAAACATCTTAGCTTCATGTACATGATTTGAATATTATCATCTCCATATGAGATATGACCATATTATGCAATTATAAGGGGTGGTTTGGTTGACAAAGTAAAATAGGGGAAATGAAAATTCAAGGAATTTTATAATTTGGAGCGTTGTTTGGTTGACATAAAAAAATAAAAATGGGAAAAATTGAAAAAATATATGGGAATTTCCACTTCCTACAAAATTTAGAAAGTGAATTACCTATTCCTCTTGGTGATTCAAAGTTCACCAGAATTCCAACTTTCCATTTGCACAACCAAACAATTTAAAGAAATTCCTAAGAATTTTATTTGAAAATAATTTCCCATAAAATACAACTTCCTATAGGAATTTATTTCCCGTGTCAACCAAACGAAACCTAAAATTGAATATGCTTATTCTTGGTGGAAAGAATAGTGGTACGAGAGGAGTGTTGATTGAGGGGACGTAGTGGTGGAGGCATGAACATAAATGATGTTTGTGAAACGTGACGGTTCATGCAAAACAGTAACTAAACGTGACAAAGAGTGAAGCAATTTGGTTTTAATATTTTGACTTAACTCTTTGCAGTGCTATCTCATTTCGATAGATCTCCCATCACTCAACACCCTACCCATCTATCTGTCTCCCTAAGCTTAGCTTCTAATATAACTTCCATCAATCATACCTTTATTTTTCTACTTCCCTTTTTTGAACCCGCTATTTTAATAGATGACTATTGTTGACTCACTTGGTTGTGTCGAGCTTGTGTGCCTTGAATTTTACTAGGTTAACTTGGTCATAGCCGAACTCATACTTAGTATGTGTCGTGTCAACCACACGGCATTATGTTGTGTTGCATTGTACTTATGTGCCTAAATTTGATTAACTAATTTTTAATGTACTTTGTTGTGTTGTATAATTCTGGCCGTGAGCTATTAAAATAAGCTCAAGATAAAAATTAAAAAAAAAAAATGTTATGATATACAGTACATATTGTTTTCTCTTGCTGTACAATTTATTTTCGCATTGTGTTATGTTATGCTATGCTATGGGCCGGTATGGCCCAATGTCACCTTTAGCTATTTGTATTCATCCTCGTTAGGCCTTTGGCTCTGTTCTTTTGAGTTGTTCAATCTGCTCTGGTTTGCTGACTCAATTTGCTCCGCTCAACTTGCCCAAAAACTCAAAATAACTGGGCCTTATTCGGATTGAGTTCATATGACTCAAGTATTTCATATTTATGTTTAATAAAAAAAGAAGCGTTAAGTGTCCAAACCAATGATCGGAATTAGATGAAGAGATCCGATAAACACGGGTACATATTCGAGATAGTAGTGCTATTACAATAAATGAAAAGAGTTTGATAGACGTAGGTTTAACTTGGACCGTTTGGTAGCTATAAATGCAATCTAAAAAGACTAGAGACATATACTGTTGTTAGAAGTAAGCACGTAAAACATACATTGCATCACTCAACCACAGATCGAATCTAACATCTAATATCTAACATCTAATCAAAATAGCTGATCGATGGATCTCTAGTCATATCAAAAGGAACAAGAAGCTGACAAAATGGAGGGATATTAGTTGCTTTGGTCGAAATTTTTTTAACCAAACTGGAGTTGAAAATAGCTGCAGATGTTACACTATTTCTCAAAGATTTACCGATTTTGCTCAGTCTCTTGTAAACTTCTCATTCGTGTGTATTATGCATCAAAGCTCATCAGAACTTGGGTACTAGTATACTGTACTAGTACATATACAATGTATTGAGAGACATATCAATATTATTTTAGTATACGAGACGTTAGAGTATTAAAGTTGTTGAGCCCAGGAACAATCAACATGTGAGCATTCTCTTGTCCCACAATAAAACACTAAAAGGGGAGTGTAGTGGTAATGGAATTCCACATTGAAAGAAGAGTTACCACCATAATATAAGGTTAACGGGCTACTCCCCTCATTACCATATGGTTTTGAGGTGGAATCTCCTTGGTTTTGTAAAGTGGTAGACTTGCACTCTCCCGTGACTGGTGCGGCCCAGACCTGTTTTTAACAAAAGTAAATATAAATGTGTAAGTTACCCAATTAGGCAATTACCCATAGCTGCAAAGGTGTCAAATCTTATTACAAATAACGACCAGACACAATTTTTATCCGAAATCGATTTAAAATTTAATTTACAACACTAATAATTTAGCATCAGAATAAACCTAATCTGACTAGATCTGACCCGATCAAATTGACATCTATATATGTTGCATATGCGTAATTTAAAACTAAGAAAAAATTGCTACACCAAGGGCCTGTTCCGATTAACTGAATTGAACTGAACTGAACTGAACTTATTAATTAGTGATTTTTAACCACGGATTAGTGAGTTTTGATTATTTATTGATTATTTATTACTATACATATGTGTATATACAAATGTACATATTATTATTAATATTATTATTAATTATTGATGATTATTATTATTATTATTATTTATTGATTATTATTATTATTATTATTATTATTTATTGATGATTATTATTATTATTTATTGATTATTATTATTAGTATTATTATTTCAATTATTATTGTTATTATTATTATTATTATTATTTATGATTATTATTATTATTATTATTATTATTATTATTATTATTTATTACTTATTGATTATTATTATTATTATTATTATTATTATTATTGTTAATATTATTATTATTATTATTATTATTGTTGTTGTTGTTGTTGTTGTTGTTGTTGTCGTTGTATTAAGAGCTTAAAAGAATGAAATTTGGCTTTATATCATTAGCAATATCATTAGACGTAAATTAAAAGTTGAACTGAACTGAACTGAATTTCAACGGAAGAGAACAGGCCCCAAGTCACACCCTTAAGTGTTACGAAGTACTACCTCCGTTTCTTTTTAGTTGATACATATTCTTTTTTAGGAAGTTTTTTAGTTGATACGTTTTCTTTTAGGGTAGATTTTTTACCTTCCATTTACAAGCTGCTCCACTTGCTTTTTCATTCTCTCTCCTCTTCTTAATATATATGTCTTAATCAAACACGTCAACTAAATAGAAACGGAGGAAGTATAAGGTATCGACGGTAGTATTCAATATCATACCTAGATTAAGTTCTTAAATCACGCCGCTAGTTTCTTACAATTACATATTTTTTTTAAATTTTTTTGCATGTTTTTATTAATTACAGGCCATGCATATTTCTAGTTTAATAATTTATTCGTCTTTCAATAATAGCATCAAGTTTACTTGTTCCTCAAAAGTGTGAAAATACATTATTTTGATGATTAATATATTTACTCTTTATTGTAAGAAAAAAAAACCGCACAACCCCAAAAAGGCTACCCCTCCTCGAAAATGCCACCCTCACCCCAAAAACCCGACCCTGAAAACGCAGTCCCTCCCGAAGATGCCACCCCACCCCGAAAACCTCATCCCTGAAGTAGAGCAAAGTCGCTCATGACGGGGGCGTGTGTCGGACGGAGAGCTGGGAAAGGGGTGGATATTCTGACGATGCGACGCAGGGGTAGGGAAGGGGTTGGCCGGCACTACTATAAAAAACCCCTAATAAGTCAGACTTTTAGAGTCACCTGTACATACGGTGCGACTTATAAACCTAACGAGTCGCCTCATACTTATTAGGTGACTTGTTAAGTTGGGGTTAAAATCAACAAAGCACCTAACGAGTCGCCTAATATCTATGAGGCGACTTGATAGGCTACCAAGTCGCCCCATTTGTGCATGCGACTCTATAACCCGGCTTATTTGGTGGTTTAAATTAAGTGTTTTCCGATGGATTTTCATGTCCGTCGGAACCGTTCCGTCGGAATTAGACCTTTTTCTTGTAGTGACGTAAGGTGCGACTCAAAAACCTGTGGAGTCGCCTTATACATAGTAGGAGACTTAATAGGTGAGTTTTGATAGCTATAACTCTCACCTAATGAGTCGCTTAATATGTATAAGGCGACTTAATAGTTTAATGAGTCACACCTTATATACAGGTGACTTTGAAAATCTATTTTAAGCCACCGAATAAGTCAGATTATAGAGTCATATGCATATATGATGCAACTTGTAAACCTACCAACTCACCTAATGTATATTTGGTGAATCGTTAGGTGTTTTGTTGATTTTAACTCCAACTTAGCAAGTCGCCTAATTAGTATGAGGCGATATATCTACAAGTCGCACCTTATATACTGGCGACTCAAAAAGTTCGACTTGTTAAGTGCTTTATTATATGACCACTACCTAATAAGTTACCTAATATGTAAGACACGACTCGATAGGTTCTTACAATATATTAAAAATAGTTACAATATCGTATCTACATATAATGTAACTTTGGCACAATGGCAAGAACTTCAACCTTCCAAGCAAAGAACCAGAGATTAAGCATGCTAAGTAGAATCGGCACCCAGCTTCACCATTCTCCAAGGCGACCCACCCCTTCCTTTCCCCCTTACCCTATGCCCACGGCCATTGCCGCTGCCCGAGCTCTAGTGCTCCTTGCAAAAGCACCAAGCAGCTTTTAAATATACCATCGCAGCAGCCACGCACAAGCACACTAAGTATCATCATCGCAGCTTAGCAACCCTTACACCAGCATCTGCGGATAACATTGTAGCTCAAGGGATTGGGTCATGGTGGTGAAAGAAGGGGATGGGTTTGAAAGGGTTAGGGTTTCGTTGGGACGTTTGGTGGTCGCGCGGTGGGTAAAGGGGAAGGTCGGGGTAAGGGCAAAATGGAGGGGAAAGGTCAGCTAGGCTCCGGAGACCGCCGGCGTTGCCGATCGTTGGCAGGGGTGGCGGCAGGGAAGGTGGTATGGCTGGTGGGGGGAGGGGTTTTATGTGATAAAATTGGAGGGAAAAGGGGTGTAATTAGAAGAAAAGAGGAGCACGTGCTAGTCACGTGGGAGTCAACGCCTGAATCCGGTGGTCAATGGCCTGAAAGTGGGGGTTGGTCTTCCTTTACAAAAAAAAAATAAAATAAAATTAAGTGGTCTGACTTTGCAAAAAAAAAATTTATAAGGTTGTCCCAAACAAAAATTGCTTTATAAAAGGTTGTCCCTGACAAATTTTCCTAGAAAGAAATATTAATTTTTTATGTGTCGCCTCTTTCAACACAAGCGACACCATAGATTAACCTATTGAGTCGCCTCTTTAACCACAAGTGACACAATAGCTTAACCTATAGAGTTGCCTAACAACTAATAGGCAACTTATATAAAAGCTATCGAGTCTCCTCCGAGGTGACTCCTAAAGTTGGAAGCTATCGTGTCGGTGGTTATAGAGTCGCCTTTGAGGCGACTCGTTAGGTCATTTACAGGTGACTCAATAGGGGTTTTTTTGTAATAGTGCGAGCATGGGGCAAGCTCCAGCATAGGGAAGGGGCCGGTATAAGTTGGGTAAGAGTGAAGAAAAAGGGAAAGTTTTTTTTTTTTAATAATTAATTTATTGATTTTTTGACAATTACATATTATTATTTTTTATTTTTGAATTTTACATGATACTATTTTTTTAAATATCAAAACAATATAATGGAATGAGAAATTGAGTGAGAAATAAAAAAAAAGGAGGAAAAAAGAGTGGGAGGTTAGTTAGTAGGCCCCACATAAATGTAACATTTGAATTGAGAGCCAAGTAGGTGAGAAATTTCGTTGTTTTAAAAAATATAGTAGGTAGTAAAATTCAAAAAAAAAAAAATAAATAAATAAAAAATAAAAAATTATAGGTGATTATTGCTAAATAGCAACAATTGTAGGTAGTAATCATCAAAATTTCTTTAATTTTTGTTTAATTATTTTTGTTTTTTAAATTAGTTTTAAAAAGGACTAATAAAAAAATGTGACGTGTTGCAAGTCGCCTTTTAAAGCCGGTTACCAAGTTAGCAAATTAGTGAAGGACCATTCTAAGCAGATGGGGGGCCAAAGGTTGAAATGTTTCCAAATTACTTAAAAGTGGGATTGTTTTGAACAGTAGAGGCAAATTTGAGATTATTCTTTTTAATGTTCCTTTTTAAAGTAATAGAGTAATATAAATGTGGTGAAAATCTATAAATAAATAAATAAATAATTTTTTTTAATTTTTTTTTTAAAAACAATCTGATGCATCATAAGTAAATAGATTAATGATGCTAAATTTACGCTATTGATCTGATCATGAATCCATGCTAATGCAATTTGAAATAGATTAATAATGCTAATTTTTTTATTTGTTTACACTATTGTGAAGCATTTATTGAGAGGAGGCGAGGAGCTATTAATGGTTATAAGCGATTTAGCGTACCTAACAAATTGACATGATCTCACTTTTTGATAATAAGTGCATCATGAATTCATCAATAAGTAGGTTGTGTTGTGGATTTAAAATTGTTACATACTGTATGTATAGTCTAACACGTACATTATCGTTGGAGTTATCCACTTCTCAAACCACATATGTATTTAACATTATGTACTTTGTATAATTTTACTACTTTACTAGTATCATTTTCTTATCATCAACTAGATAATGTCCGAATTATGCTCGGATTTATAATTAATACATATAATAAATCAAAATTGAGAAATTTACTCAATAAAAATTGATATTTAATTGCTAACTGGCTTAGGTTCTAATACAAAATCTTTTATGAAAAAAATACTCCGTAATAAGGAGAAATGGAATTTAGGAAAAAAAAAATCTACAATGAATTCAATTGTTGATATCTAGTAGATTAATAAATACACAAATAATTAATATTTAATTTCATAGGATATGATGTTGCCATAAATAATTTTGGGAAAGTATTAAGTAGACAAGGTAGCTTAAAAATAATTATAAGAAAAAGGCAAAAGCTAATGAGCGACCCCGGGGCGTTAGATAAGAGAACTAAAGTGCAAATATTAGAGTAAAATTAACATTAATTACACCGAACGACGCGTGATTTTATCATGAATTCCTAAGTTAATACCATTTAAGCCAATATAATTTATCCTTATCTAACGCCCCGGGGCGCTCGTTAGCAAGATCGTAAAAAAAAAGTGGTTGTAATATGCATGTTTTTTTTTTTTTTTTTTTGAATAGAGATGCATGTATGTATTTCGTAGAGTATAGAATGGAGTAGATTTTAGTTTTGATTTGTATCAATTGTGAATTAAGAGTTGGATTTTTTTATTCCAAGTTTTTGTACATTTATATGGGGTGATTTTAATTTTTTTTTTTTTTTTTTTTTTGTATAAATAGATTAATTAATTATGAATTGTGTAGAGAAAGAAAAAAAACTCACAAATTTTAAGGAGTAAAAGTAGGATAATGTTTGATTAAAACAATTGAAAAAAAAAACCCTAAAGCATTTAGGATGTATTATGTAAATTTCATTCAATTATGGGTATAGTTGTGATAGTTTAATACCCACCAGTGACAATTTGAGGGAGAGGATTCCCTTAATTATCTTTCTTCATATATACTTTATGCAAAATAATCCGGACTAGCTAGGTTGACCTATGAGAGGTTTCGGCTTGGTAAGATAGCCTTTCATCTTATCTACTCATACGAAAAAAAACCTTGGACATTGTATTAAATGTTGACAACTAACATGCATGCATGGTATGGTATTCTGAAGTGTGACCCAAAGACAAGCTACAAGTAGGGGTTGTTGTTTTGAAATTGTCTTTGTATGTGTTCTTCTTGGTGTATAGTTTATGTCTATTATTATGGCATACAAAATAAATAAGTTTAGTATGCCATTTAAATTTTTACATGATGTTTTTCCAGTTCGTTGTCACTTTTGTTAGAGATATTGATAGATTGCTTTGCATTTTGCATGTAAATTATCATTGAACCTCTTTGGTTTCCATAGTGAAAGATTGCCAATTAAATCTTCAATTCTCCAACTATTAAAACATTTTCTATGTTTAAATCCATTCATTTTTCTCTTTGATTATTTTGTTGTTCTATATCGGTTGTTTTATTATTTTTTGCAAAATTGTATAGTATATCATCTATTGTTCTCTACATCAAGCTTCAAGCTAGGTTAGTTTTCGAGGATAAACATGTATTCTTATTTTAATAAATCTATCATAATCTCATATTTTCAAACTGTGTTGGTAGCTAAGTATTGTTAATTTTAAGTAAATTTAGTGTTGTAGAATTCTATTTGGATCCTCGCACTTCTATAAATATTAAAGAGATCAAAATTTGAATTTGTATAAACCGGCGACCTAGTTTCAATTGTAATTGTATATACGCTTAATATGCTATAATTGAGAAATTCTCAATGAAGATTATTTTGATACAAACTAACAAAGCAAAAAACACATCTACTTATATAAGAATAATAATTTCTCTATTAATTAATGTCATCACTTAAAGACTAAATTGCTAAGAGCCATGTTTATAAAGTAAAAAAAAAAAAAAAAAAATTAAAAAAAGTGATGAATATTAAGGCATTTAATTTTACTAGCAAAAATAATATTGCTTGTTTACAATGTTCTTGAGACGAACAATAATAAGAGCATTAAAAATAAAAGCAATAATGCTTAGTATCAAAGGAACGTGCATGCTTTGAACCTCCGGCCTACATGCTTCTTCTTCATTTTAGGTGGCCTCAATGCTACCTTTATTGCTGAATCAAACACTGTTTTCACATTCTGAAATATTATTAAAACCCAATTAAACATATTAGGAGTTTATAATCAATCATTTATTTAATTTTTAGGGTATTTAGACAAGATTCTTAAGCAAGAGTAATGATTTCTTAATTAAAATTCTTTCATTACTACCAAATGTTCTCATTTTTGCTAAATCATCAAATGAGAGGCTCTCTTTTAACAACTCACTTTTTTTTTCCTCTCTCTCTCTCTCTAACCTCTAATAGTGCACTTCCATTCGAGACAATATAACCAATTACTTCTCATAATAGTTTTTTGATAGCTACTCTACTGAATAGTACAAAAGTCATAATATTGCATCTATTTAATAATGAAAATATATATACTCCTTTCGTTTCAGATAAGTTGAATCATATTCTTTATAAAGCCATGTTGAATATTAAACTATACTTTCATATGAGAAATAGACTATTTTTTTTATTGAATTATTTTATAATTTTTAAGAAAGATTTATTTATATATTTTCTTAATAATTACTTTTATTTTTTATTTTTTTATAAAAAATCATTAAATTATTTCGCTCATTGTATAAAAGCTGTGACCTAACTTCTAGTAACTTCAGTAAAAAAAATACACTACTCCGGAGTATTACAAAGTACCATTTACTCGATATTTGACTAATTCGAAACAGAGAAAGTACCTTGAAATTGTAATTAATTTTATATTCTCTTTCAAGTTGTTGGTAAAAGTCACTTGATTGACTTAATTTCTAGAGTAGCACATGCTACACAGGCCCACATTTGATCAAGTCCATTTATCAAATCTCAAATTGGGCCTTAGGTTGTATTGATCAAGTCCTTATTTACGAGTATTTTTAGTCCTAAGATCGCCAAACCAAATAATAGAGGCCAAAGGATTACTTTTTTTTTTTTTTTTTTTTTCCAGGTTTTTATAGGTGGTACCCCTGAGTTATTGGATTTTCTACATTGTACCCTTTAAAATTCAAAGTTCTACAAGGTGCCCTTGAGTTTTTGGATTTTTCTACATAGTACCCTTGAGTTGTAAAATAAATAACTCGAACTTAATTTGACTCAAATTGACACCATCTAAATGATCTATTTACCACTTGTGTACTTATATTCGATGGAGGAACCACCGATTTTCATTATTTGCTATTTAATGGAAGTTTTGTGTGATTGTTTGAGATGGAAGATAAGAAATTTTCTTGCTCCTACTTAACTAAAAGAGCTTGTTTTAGAGTTGTTAGTCCTTTTTTTGCAATAAACATGCTAGTTTTGTCTTTGAAGGTGCTAAATAAGTCGTTTGGATGGTGTTGGCTTGAGTCAAATTAATTTAGAGTAATTTATTTTACAACTCAAGGGTACCATATAGAAAAGTCCAAAAACTTAAGGGTACAATGTAAAACAAATTAATAACTCAAGGTTACCTTGTAGAAATTTGAATTTGAGAGGGTACAAGATAGAAAACTCAAAAACTCAAGGGTTCCAGGTAGAAAAACCCTTTTTTTTCTTCTCAATTTCTCATGTCCATACTTTTTCTATTTTGGGTGCCAACCTATACTTCAAGATGTCAAATTTAAAATAAAACCTTGTATTACAAGCTTACATTAATACAGTTAGCACATAAGCTATTTGGATCGACTAAATCAAGCTCTAATCATGATTTAGAAATGAGTATTTCGATTTCAGATCAGTTATAGGTCAATATGATTCATGACAACTTCAAATAAATTTGAAAAATGTCCGAATTTAACATGGTTGGATAATTGGATACTGAGTACATGTTAACTTTGTTACTCATATTATAGTAAGTACCTGTTGAGTCTTGGCACTGCATTCGATGTAAACAACGGCCCCAATCATCTTCTTTAGCTCCTCACCCTGCTGGACCGCGTTAAAACTTGTTAAATACTCCTCTGTTTTTTTATACTTGCCACACACCTTTTATTATGCTTACCGATGAGGTGATTAAACTTGATAAACGAATGAATTAGATTATAAAATTTAAACTGTAGCAACTTATCCCTTTCTTCTTATAGGTGGTAAAATTTTGTAAAATTAATTTATTCGCTTATCCATTCTAATATCTTCCTTAACATGCGTGCTAAAGGAGTGTGTTGCAACTAAATAAAAAGGGAGAAAGTAGAAGTTAAAATAATTAAAGATTATATAGGATAAGTAAGTAATGATAATTGGAACCCCAGGCCCAAAAAGATTTGACCTTCCCCCTTTGCCTAAATAAATAAATATAATACAACTAGTGATAATTGTTTATCAAACATTGGTTTTGTACAAGTAATGATAATTGGAGTAACTTGTACTACAATTAAAAAACCAACTTGCCTGAGCAGTAGTAATAGCTGCTGTCCCTGGATGATCCTTTAAGAATTGCTGGTCCTCTCTCAAATCTATATATCATTATTATTGTATTCAACAACATTATTATAGCTTACTTAAGCTATAAATTAACAAAAGCTTATAATCTAATTTAAAGGTTGTTGTGTTTAACTTACCCAATTTGGCTCCAACTAGCACAATTGGCACATTTGGGGCGTAGTGTTTCAGCTCTGGGATCCACTGTTCATGGTTTGCATGGATGATTAAAGTAATAATTATACAGATTTTCAAATGGAAAATTATACTAATGATTATCACTTAAAAATAAAATTTCTTAGAAAATACAATACAACAAGTTGTTACCTGCCATTATTTATAGCAACACAAAATACCAAAAAATAAAAAGGTAAAGACTGAACTGATTTGACTTGAAATTGATCTTAGATCAAATACTGTTTAAAATATGCGTCCTTGGACTATACAATGTACGTATTAGTTATTAAACATGCATAATGTGAGTTTTATAATCGTATATATGATATTTCATTGATCTTTCCAATATGAATTGAATTATAAGAAGGCTTTGTTTACCTTGGCTCATTTAGAGTCAATATGTCACATTAAATAACATGGAATAAAAATAGTAATAGCATAAATAGTTGTGTAATTGCTTATTAATTTGGTTATTTTATTTACCCGACTTTCACTTATATTAATGCATTCAAATGTATTTTAACTATACACGATTTTTTTTAAAGGTTGTTTAAACTAATGTTAGATGCCAATTAGTTCCTAACTTGTGCATTCATTTTTTTTTTTTAAAAATTCCAAACTTGTGCATTCATGAATCATGATATATAACCCCTTTTCTAAATATTGTTTTTAGTAAATTAATCTTACTCCATATTTAAATCCATCAAATTTTATTTGAGTTTATTTTCATGAATTTAGAGAAAATGAAAGAAAAAAAAATGTAAAAAATGAAGCAGTTAATTAATTTGCTAATTACTCCATCAAAATTACGCGGCTAATACATATGATAGAAAATTGATTGAGATAGAGAATTGCAAAAGCTTGAAATGTACCTTCTTATAGATATTTTCATAACTAGCCTTACTGATCAGTGAAAAAGCCAAGAGAAACACATCAGCTCCTCTGTAACTTAGAGGCCTTAATCTGTTATAATCTTCTTGTCCTATTATTTCATAACCCAATTTTATGATTTTAGCAAATATACTTAATTATTATTCATCATATAAAAAATATGAAGAAATGGACTAACCAGCAGTATCCCAAAGGCCAAGGTTCACAGTGTTACCATCCACCACCACATTTGCGCTAAAGTTGTCAAAAACTGTTGGCACATAATCCTGGAAAAAGAACAAGTATGAAGAATATGAAATCGAAAATCTTTATATGATCGATTTTTAAATGCATGCAACGAAAGCTCATTAGAATGTCTCTAACGAAATAGCTGCTTGTTTGGTTGATCATAAAATTAAAATTACTATTTTTAAAGCAAAAAGTAGTCTTTACAACACCCGATCCTCCCATTAAGTTAGTTATAAAGACTAACTAGGCGTAAAACAGGATATAAATAAATTTCGACAAAAATAACAAACGTACCGTAGGGAAAGTGTTGCTAGTATAGGAAATAAGCATGCATGTTTTTCCCACAGCTCCATCTCCAACAGTAACACACTTGATAAATCTAGCAGTACTCATATTAATTACCTTGTAATTAATTTCTTTGGGTAAATCTATATTGAAAGAACAAATCAATGTAACCTAAGCTACTAAAAAACTAAACTTCCTAAGAGTAAGACCTTGTATATATTCCAACCCATTTCAAAAAAAGAGAATCCTAGGAAAAATGTAACAAAAATTATAAGATATATTTTTATTTAATTAAGAATCATATTATAACTTGATATATAATAACATGTTTATAAAAAGAAGTGTTGGTGGAGTTTGATGGTTCTAACAACTTAAACAACCACCACTATATAGGATTATAGGTAGATTTATTTTTTTAAAAAATTATAATATAAAGTTTTGTTTCTAATTGATGATTATAACACCAATGACTTTGCTTTCCTTTAAATGCAAGGCTTGATAGTTGCTAGTACTATCCAATAAAAACTAAAGTAGGTCTTTTTTTGGTGGTTAAAGTGATTGAAAGGTAGAAAAAATGATGATAAAAAGGAAATGGTGGTTGTTTAGCGAAGCAACATCTTTTGACAATTACTAGAGTTTATATAACTAGATTTAAACGGACTTTATACATTGATAATTCCTCGGAATTGGTTAGTTTTGGAAATTTTTATTGTCTTGATTTTATGACTATATAATGAGGTTCTTGTGAGATCATATGGAGATAATTGGTTTTATGACTATATAAATAAATTTTCCATTCTTATTTCTTATTTGAGGTTTTATAAACCAAAAGTTACTCAAATATGTTACTCCGTATAACTTACTGATAAATTTAGAAACAATATGAAATGGGCCTGGGCAACTCGAACAAGGAGGAGGAGAGTTTGGTCCACAAACAAGGCTTAAGAGATTCTTTTTTGATATTAATATTTGATATTAATCCACCAAGCAATTATCATTTATCATCTATTAGTCCACAAACTAGTCGCACATAAAACGGCAAAACGTGCTATGTGACTAATGTTTGATATTAATCCACCAAGCAATTATCATCTATTGATCTTTATTTCTTTTTTTTTTCTTCTTCTTCTTCTTCTGCTTATACAAATCACAAATGATAGTGATGTATATTGACTTTATGCCTAGGACACCATTGCAAAACTTAAAGATTTAAAGAAGGTGATAGTATCTTGTGAAAAAAAAAGTTGATAGTAAATAGTTGAATTGTTAAGTTTAAGGCACACATCATATGTCATAAATACAACTCAATTGTAGATAATTTAAAACCAAATTAACGAGTTAAATTTGAAATAGATTTCATGAACATACTCATTGTCCACTTTTAAATTTCACGTCTTTTAAAAATTGCTTGTATGACTTTTTCTTTTTCTTTTTCTTTTTTTTTTTTAAATAAATTTAAATTATGCCTACAAAACAATACGCAATATTTATGGGCTTTTTAATAGCAGGTATATTACTATTTACTAATGAATGCCCCCGGGACATTTGATAACAATTAAAAATATTTCCAAAAATGATACTCGCTCGCCTTATTTTTAGTGTCCTATTAGGGGGTGTACGTGGATTTTTCGGCAAAAGAGTAAAATAATACTTCCTCTATCTTTTTATAGTTGCAACATTTCTCTTATCACGCTTGTCGATCCATGATTTTAATCGTTAAAATCTTTAATTACCAATATTTGAATATTATAAACATTTGACATTAAAATAGTAAAAATTGAGACAAATCTAACAAGATCTCACATGATTATTATTTTACTTAAATATAAATTATCAAAGCTAGTCAAAGTACTATATAACTGGGTATAGTTAAGAATAAAATTTTGGAAAATTTGTCAAAAATAACACCACCTTTGGGCGGTCTTCCCATAATAGCACCACCTTTTGATTATTCCAGAATAACAACACCTTTCACATGTATTTGCCAAAAATGAAACAAGAAACCGGTTACTTGTTTTTCAGGTAATTTTGGGACACACGTGTTCTAATTTGATTGGTTAATTTATTATTTTTAATTTTGAAAAAACTTTAAAAAAAAAATTAAACCCCTCTTTCCCACTTTCCATGCCCCTTTACCCACTCCCCTTTCACCGGCATCCACCACCCCCACCAAGACCAATCACCTGAAACCAGAAAAAATTTAAAACCCCCCTTTCACCGAGAACCACAACCTTGATTTCGGGCTCCTCCCTTCCCCGTTCCCGATTTCAGCCCCCACCTCTCCTCCCCGTAGAAGATTCAATCCCCCTCCCTTCATCATCCCCAATTTTATTCCTTTTCCCTTTACACAACCAACATTTTCGATTGGTTATGATTTCGGGGGAAGGAGATAGGTAGTAGGGGCCGGAAATTGGGAAGGGAAAGGGAGGGCGTATCGAAAATGGAGAAGGGATGGGTAGGGGCATCGAAAATGGGGAAGGGAAAAGGGCACCAGACATGGATAAAGGAAGGGGGAATGGGTGAAGGGGTGTTTAGGGCGGGGGAATGGGTGGAGGGGTGTCGTTTAGGGGAGGGGGGAAGGCTGGGGAGGTTGATCGGCGGCGAGGTTGGGGAGGGGGAGGGGCGGCAGCGAGGGTGGGTACGAGGTGGGGGCTGGCAGGGAGAGGATGACAGGGGGGCTAGCCGCCTTGGTGGTGGGTTCTTTTTTTTTTTTTAATTTAAACTTTGTTTTTTAATTACTAAGGTTTTTTAAAAAAATAAAATTGACCAATGTCATTGTGACACGTGCACGAGTAACCTGTTTTACAGGTTACAAACCGGTTTTGTTTCATTTTTGGCAAATATATGTGAAAGGTGGTGTTATTCAGGAATAATCAAAAGGTGGTGCTATTATGGGAAGACCGCCCAAAGGTGGTGTTATTTTTGACAAATTTTTCTAAAATTTTTGGAAAAGTAAGAGAGAAATATAAATAAAGGACCACTAGATATAATGTGAGGGAAAGAAATATTATAACATGATGGTGGGGTCAAAAGAAAGAGGGAGGAATAATATACGTGTATAATGTGAAATTGTGAATGAGACTTCTAAATTTAGTAATGGGGTATTTAAATAAAGGAAAATGTTATGCATAGCCCTTAGGGCTACATATAAGCATTAAATTTTCATTTGAAAATCGTAAAAAGTTAAAAAATCATAAAATTATAAACACTAATTATAGTGATTTACGCGTGTTTTTATCATGAATTCCAAAATTTATATAATTTCCAAGAGTGTATTTTATACTTATATATAGCCCTTAGAACTATATGTATCATTACCTTTAAATAAAAAAAGGTCGTTTTGAAAAGTGGGACACTTAAAAAAGCGAAGGGGACATTAATTTGAGAATGTATTCTCAAATCACACATTGACCGGGATAATTAATGTTTATTTTAATTAATAATTCCATTTTTAGTGATCTTATCCAAGGTCCGTGTGTGGGTGTTTGTTAGCTTTATATTGTTTTTTTTTTTTTTTTTGACAAAAGATACTATTAAAAAAAAGCAGAATTACAACCTAATACTAACTAAAACAAGAACACTTAACAACCTACGCACACTAAGCACCACTACAGGAAGATCTTGCAAAGAGGTCTTGCAACAAACCAATAACTGCGCAGTCGAGATGGACTAAAAGCGCAGATCACTAATATTGAAGAGAACCCGAGCTGGCACTGAAAGCGAAGGGAACTCGAGATGAAAACTGAAGAGAGATGGAAGAACCCGAAGAATGCACCCTGTTGCTGAGGAACGTACCTGTGACACCATTCCACTCCTAGGGAACGAAAAACATAACTACCTCCTAGGAGTCCGGGAACAAAACCTATAGAGTCAGATACCTCAATGACTCTATGAGAAACCGTGCATCCAAATGCAGGTTCCCCTCTTGCAGTTCTACCAACGGAGAATGCAAGAAAATGGAGGACTTTGCTTAACCCAAGCATTAAAGATGGGTAGCCTCCTTCAAGATATTATTTAACAGTGATGAATGACCTTGTCATCACCCAAACTAACCAAGGGATGATAGCAATTGATTGAATGCCCTTATCATCCCACAAGCGAGCAACAAGACCTGCAAACCAAACTCCTCCCTTAAAACCACCCTCCTCCTGCAAATGCCATATGCAGGGAAAACTATCAAACCGCGCAAATAACTTTTCCCCCTGGTGAACTATTTTAACTACCAGGGGAATACCTTTACACCCCTACAAGACTACTATTAGGACCACCCACTTAACGTAAAAGGGTTTACTTAATCTTACAACCCTCATAACCCACCAACAAGGCTCCAAAGACCATGACAACACTTCGATAACTTCCACAACTTGAACTAGTCTATTATACTCTAACTCAAGACTAAGCAGAGAAAGAGAATTATTAAGCAACAACAACCCAAGCAATAAAACATACAACTTATACAAAATCATCATAACTAAACTAAAACAAAGCTAATAACAATTAAAAGAAACAAGCATACAAAAAGGTGAAAGAACAGAGGAGAAGGCCTAGAAAACCTGAAAAACCTCAAAGGCAGCAACCCCACCCTACACCACGACCAAACGTCCACGGCGACACAAGAACCCCTCACTGAACCGAACCTTGGATATGCGAGGAAACCCTAACCTTAACTTTACCTTTACCGTCGGGAATTAATTAACGAAATTCCTTTCGACGGTGGTGTTAAAGCTAGCCTTTGGTTCTTGATCTGTAGAAGCAAGCCGCAAAACACTCGATGGTGAACCACTTACACACAACCACGACCGAAGAGGACCCCCGAATTCACACCAACTGACCCAAAATGAAAGAGACAGCAGGGTAGGGCTCGCCGACAACGGCTAGGCGGACTGGGCCAGTCGCCGGCGAGCAGGGGATGAGAAATAGAAGGGCGGTGGACGATAAGATTGGGGGTTAGAGAGAGGAAGGGTCGAGAGCTTTTTTCAAGAACTAGCTTTATATTGTTAGTTGAACAAAAATTGTTTAGTTTGATAGACATTGCCACATGCCTACATACATCTATATGCTACACCAAAAAAATGGATATATGAGGTAGATTGTAGATAGTAGAACAAGTTAAAAAAATGGCTACTATAGTTGATTAGATACCACAACGACAATTATACTATGCCTATTCATACATGCCGATAAATTTTTTTCTGAAATGATGAATGTTGATGAGAAATTTTCTTATTGATGATTACAGAAATAAAGGGCAGATAAATGTAATAATTGATGAAAAATATGATAGTGTGTGTTAAGGTTATGATGATTGATGGATTTGCAAGAGTATAAGTGTATAACACAAGGGGAAAATGTGTCTTGCAAGGCCCAATTGATTGATACTCCGTATTAATTGTTTTATAAAAAGCCCATTTATGTGAAGGTATCATCAAGCCCATTAAGAGTAAGCTCGTCGTCTATTTTCTATTACTTTTAACTTCAAACAACTCAAGAATGAAATTAGTAATTGGATTCCGGCGATTTACCGTTTTACCAAATATCTTATTTCCTCATTTCTTTTTATTTCACCTATTTCTTTTATCACGCTTATTAATGTAAAATTTTAATAAAAATTATAAAAGTTATATATTATGATAGTATTTATTGAGATATTAAAAATACCCTACATGAATATGACATGTTATTCACAAAAGACCGTCAAAGGAGAGATGATGAATAGTGTAAAAGTAAAAACGGGTCAAGTAAAAAAAAACAGAGAAAGTATTACTTATCAAATAAGAAAAAATATGTTCAAATTAAAAAAAAGAAAAAAAAACCAAAAAAAAACGAAATGTAACACTTATTAAAACACGGTTGTGTTTGGTAAGTGTAACACTTATTAAAACAGGAAGAGGGTATTGCTATACACTCCCTTGTTTATCTTTTAAGTGCTATATTTTGATCGACACGTAATTTTAGGTTATTTAATTAACTTATAATAAAATAAGAGGTACTAGTGGCAGTAGTGGGTAATTGGAGTATTAAAGGGTAACTTTAACTATTTTTTATTATAATTTTAACCCCTTAAAAGATAACTTTTAATTTGTCGTTTGTTTGAATTTTATTTTAACGCGTTATTTCTTATAAATTCATGATTACATACAATAAAAGCTAATATGGTCAATCTAATACAATATAATTACCTTAGTTTCCGGATAAATTTAGCTATTTTTATGGTAATTTTAACCTCTTAAAGGCTAACTTTTAATTTATCGTTGGTTTGAATTTTATTTAAATGCGTTATTTCTTATATATTCATGACTACATATAATAAAGGCTAATATGATCAATCTAATACAATATACTTACCACCGGTTTTTTTATTTGACACGTATTCCTTTTTAGGAAGTTTTTTTTTAGTTGACACTTTCTTTTTTGGTTAAGTTTTATACCTTGCATTTACCAGCTACCCTACTTGCTTTATCATTCTCTCTCACTCTCTCTTCTCTCCTTAATCTGTGTGCCTAAATTGAACGCGTCAACTAAATAAAAATGGACGAAGTAAGTTTTTTTGTAAGATAAAATTTAGGATTTTTTAGAAAATAACACCACAAAAAAGTCATAATTTGGATTATAACACCAAACAAATAAAAAAAAAACATTTATTATAACACCATAAAAAAAAAAACCAAAAAATTATTTTCACCACCATTTTATGGATTCTTGGATGGAATCCGTTAAGTGGGGTCCACGTTGCCACATGTCACTATATTATTGGTTAAAAAAATGAAAATTCTAAAAAAAAAAATCCCAAATTTAACTTTAGACACCCTATCCCCGCCACCGGTCAACCCTTCCCTGTCGAAATTTCATTATTTCTGATTCCGACACACCCCCATCAGAACATAAATTATGGACCCATTTAGGGTCGAATTTGACCACCCACGCACTAAACCTGCCTATTTCAAACGTTACTGGCCGTTTTGATGGTGGTTAGGGTTTTGCGAGTTGCGAAATCTGGAGGTCTAAATGGGGTAGCTGGTGGATCGAATTCGTCGGGGCTGATTGTGGAGGCTGGTGCACGGTTGAATTCGGTGGTTCAAATGGGATGGGTGCAATTTGGTTGTGTGTGTGGAGTGCGGAGGTGGTTGTGTGGGCTGGTTTGGTTGTTTTATTTTGTTGGAGCTGTGAGGCTAGGCGGGACTGAGGTAGTTTCAGGGAGAGGAAATGATGGAGTCGCTGGTTTCGACGAGAGCTCATGTGGTTGGTGGTTCCGGTGGTGGGGATGGGTTGGATTAGGATTTAGGTTTTTTTTTTCTTTTTTTAAAAAAAAAAATTAATTTTGATGATTTTTTTTAAAACAAATTGTTGAGTGACACGTGTCCACAGTGAGCCCCACTAGTGGATTCCTTTTAAGAATCCATTGAAAATAGGATAGTACACCAGGGTGCACCACATGGTGTACCCAAAAGGCAGAAAGAACATACTAATGTTTGATAGAGAACATATCGTATTTGACAAAGAACATACCTATATATATATATATATGTGTGTGTGTGTGTGTGTGTGTATGTGTGTGTGTGTGATAATATGTTCCTTTATTATTATGTTCTTAACATATGTTGATTAAACATGTTTTTTTTGTTTGAATGATACAAAGTATGTTCATTGAATTTGACTCGTATGTTTGAGGTAATGAGTGCGCACATGTCAAATTCTTATTTATTTATTTATTTTTAAAATTATATATCATATATTTTTTAATTATTTATATAATATCTCCCCAAAAAACTATTTTTTGGGAAATATTATCTTTGGTAAAGATTTTTCGTTAATGTGTAATTTTTCATGAAATTTTAATAAATTTTTTATCACGTTCTTTTTGTAATGTCTTCATGTTCCTTAGTAATGTATGCTATTTGTCAAACATAAAACATGTTCTTTTACAAACACCTGAATGTTTTTCTATCTTTTTTTTATTTAACCGAGTGCACCATGCGCATGGTGCACCCTGGTACATAGTTCATGCATTAAGAATCCATTAGATGGTGCCATGGTGGTGAAATCAGATTTTTAGATTTTTTTTGTGGTGTTATAATAAAAGTTTGAGATTTTGTGGTGTTATAGAATCCATTTTTTGTAAAATTTGTGGTGTTATTTTCTAATATTTCCTAAAATTTATTATTAGAAAAATACATTTAAGATAACTTTAATCCGTCTTACAATAAATTAGCTTACACCCGCTTTTTTTTGGAGAATTTATGAATAAATTAAATTAACTTAATAAAAGTAAGTTTAGATTGGAAAAACTTAATTCAGATTAGATCCGATTAAAAAATAATTTCTGTTTAGATTAGATAAGTAAAAATAAGTTTAACAAAATATAGGCTATGTTCATTTAAGTCGGTATGATTTTCTAAGGTGAAGCTAATTAATTGATATGTATAAAAAAAATAATCAGATCAGTCAAGTCTTATTAGTTTAATTTACGTTTATTTATTATTGAATAGTTTTATTTATGTAATTTTAATAATTATGAAATTTCTATATTTGAAAAATAACTAAAGCCATGTTGTTCTCTTCACCTTTTTTTTTTAATAAAGATTGATTCATGCATAAATAAAAAAATCATACATTCTTTCAAATAGAATCAAATAAAAATATCCTATTAGCAAATCGTACATTCTTTATACCCCTCTTTCATATCGATGTGATTAGCCTTCTTCATCGAGGGGGTCTATCGATCTATTGTAGTTGTGAAGAAAATTTTCGTTTGATTCATTTAAGTGTATGTAATAGAAGGATTAACCTCTTTTTCAATCCTGCACAAATTTTTACCCATAAAACAACTTGCTTGTACCATAATAAACTCATAAAACAATAACAAAACTAAAACAAAGCCCATCCACCATAGGGGTGCTTAATACACTCAAACCCATTATAGTGGTACTTAGAACCTTCAAAGAGTGTAGTTTTATTGTATTTAATAACAAAAACATAAAGAAACTGAAGGAAAAGGGTCAGAGAAAATTGACTATTTCTAGCCTATGAAAACCATGTTCTCTTCCCCTTGAAAAATTAATATTCAGTAAAAATAAATTAAGTTCAGTTAAAATAATTCTAGTTCAATAACACTTAATAATTTCAAAGAAAAATTATAACAAGAAACTTTAAAAATAGTTTCAATCTAATAGATTAGTTTTAGTTCACTAAAAATAATTGAAGTCCAACAAAAATAATTTTAGTTATGTAAATATAATTTTAGTTCAGCTAAAATAAGGTAAAAAAAATAAAATAAAAAATACATGGCCTAATATGATTCTGATGATATCTTATTTGATAATTTTTTTTTATCTTATGATGTAGTGTACAAATTAGATTAGAGATTGGTCAAATATAAAAGGAAAAATTGAAAAGAATAATCCCACCTTTCGCCCATCTGCTCAAAATATTTCCACCTTTTTGAATTCCAGAAATAATCCCACTTTGTAACCCCATCTTCTCAAAATAAAAATAAATAAATAAATAAATAAAATAAAAAGAGAGAGGGTGAAAGATATACCAAGCGCACACGAGAACCTCCCCCCAAGCTAAATTAGACAATGTCCTCATTGTCTTAAAGGGAAGCTAGTAGTCAAGGTGACTACTCCCCATCATCACCACATCAATGTCACCAAAGCCTCAAGGATTGCAACACATCTCTTTGGAACAAAATTGGGCAAGAAAGAAACAAAGTGTTAGTGGGAAAAAGTTCAAATTTGAGTCATGTGTACTCTTTTGTTCATAAATTTTGATATATAAATGATAATTTAGTGATTCTAATTGCATTAGAAATTAGACTTAAAGATCTTTCCAACGATAGGTCACACGTAAGATTTTGTTAAGAAATGCAAAAGTTATGGCCTATCAAAGTTGACAAATTTTGCTGACGCTAAGCGCGCCCGATCGGGCAAGCTCTGCCCGATCGAATACGAATGCAGTTCCAGGGTGAATGAAGTCTTCTCTAGCTAAAAATATGCACACAAACAAACTCCCACAAGCATTAGTCACACTCTCCTTAACTCTATAAAAGAAAAAAATAAAATAAAATAAAACACACACACAAAAATAAGAAAAAAAAACTAAACTAAAAAGCAAAAAAGGTAAGGGTTGCCTCCCGCAAAGCGCTAGTTTATCAAGGTCCCGCTCGACCATACTCCTTCTTTCAATCGGAAGAATTCAACGCCTTGAGTAACTTATCAAACGCTCCTGCAAACATTTAATTAAACACTATATAGGGCTTAATTGCAAGCACATTAATCCCTACAAAGAAAAGGTTAGGAGCACATAAAGAGAACTCAAGGTAGAAGGAAAAATCAAAAGAGAGAGATGAAAATACATCACAACCTTCTATTTCCTCCGTTAAAAATTTAGAATTAATAGAACGAACATGGAGGTAGTCATTGTCTTTATCATCCAATAATGATTTAAAAATTTTACCCTTACGAATAACCTCATCATCAACAAAGGTATTTTCAACCACCGTTTCTACAACTAATGATTTTTCAATCACCGATTCGTCAACCAATGATTTTTCAACCACAAATAATTCTATAACCGATGGTTCTTCATCCTCAATAACATTCGTATTATTATAGTGTCCATAGACTTTTTCATCAAGAGACTTCCAATAACTTTCATTAGCAACTAATCGTTTCCGAATATGATCATATGTATATGGAAAGACTCTAAAATCATCAGGAGCACGCACGAAAAACTCACTATAAGTGCATTCAGGATTTTCATGACAAAGACGATATTGACAAAGACAGTATTCAGGTGCTGCATAAAAATCATATAATTCTTGTAGTGGCGTAAGCATGGAGATTTTCAACTCATAAATATTAAAAAAAACAATAATAAAAAAAATAATCTAGACTTTAATAATAATTAGAAATAAAAATAAAACCGTTCCCCGGCAACGATGCCAAATTTTGACAGGCTAAAGTCGTATCACCTAATCAAAAGTAATTCCTAAATCCTTTAACTAATGCAGATAAGGAAGTAGGGTCGAATCCACAGGGAAACAAGTCTTTTTATTCCTAATTAATTCAAGCAATCTAAATTATCAAGTAGCAAATTGTTGTGATTAAAAGACTATACTACGAAGAATATGAGTAGAGAGAATAAAATAGGAGAAATCAAATATTAAAAGGCCTATGGCATAGGTTCACCAATAAATAACATTCCAGGGTAAAACATAATAATCAAACATCAATGCATCAATTAATCAGATTATAAAGGGCTTTCACTACGTATTGCAATCACATAATTAATCTACCGGTATTAAATCTCATCTCTCGAATCTCGACTTAACCATTTATAAATTAACATGCCTATTGAAACTAGACCTAAACATCAATTCTCATCTCTCGAATCTCGAATCAATACTGTCAAACTTATGCATAAAAGATCAGGCCTAATCTAGTCACAGAGCATTAAACCAATCAATAGGAAATTAATCTAGCATTGATAATTAACAACATAAATTACCCCTTCATATTATCTATGGATCCCCATAAACCCTAGAAAGAAAACTACTCACACACAATTAAATCTAAACTAATCAAAGCAATAAAATAAGACATGATCAAATAAAAAAAAAAACCAGAGATTAAGATAAAAGGAATCGTTACCAAAGTAATCTGGAATTAAGAGTAGAGTTAAGAACAAAGTATTAGAGAGAGAAAATAATCTAAAAGCTAAGTAGAGAGAGAAAATCTAAGAGAAGAATTAAGAAAGAGTAAAAGAAGATACTAAACTCGCTTAACGGAAAAGTATTTATATTAAGCAAGAATCCTAAACTAAAACAAACTTAAACGGCGATTAAACCGCCTAATAATAACACGCGCCCGATCGGGCGCGCCTGTTTCCTCTCAGGTATGTCTCTTGCGCCTGGCCGGGCGTGAGTTCGGGCGCCAGCTTTGCTTCCCCCCCCGACTGCCCGGCCGGGCGCGCCTTCGGGCGGGAGCTCTTTTGGCCAGGCGACACTCTGGGGCCACTCTTTGGACTTCGATTGGGCTCCAATTCTTCGGGCCAATCCTGATTTCCTCTTCGGATCTTGAATACTCGGTCCAAATGCCCCAGTATCACATATACCGAGCCCTTAATCACCGGTTCGATGGCTCTAACCGGCCCTGGGCTATGAAGGATGGTCGCGCATCTCCAATGCTCGTAGATACTCCATAAAATCCCGGGAAAATGCTCCAAAAGTGCAAATCCCTAGAAAAGTCAACCAAATCTACGAAAACACTGAAAAACACCAATTAGTAATAAAAGTGGCTCTAAAGAGCCAAAAACAATACTAATTATGACCAAGGGACGGGGGTAAAATACTATATAGAATGAACATATTAGCGGTTTGACGGTGGTACCCTTCTCAATTTTGTTAAAAAAAAACTATCATCTAGAAAAAACTACCATCTGAAAAGAAAAAAAAAAAAATCTTCCATCTGAAAAAAAAAAGAGAAATGAACGTGATATATTTACACACGAATTTTTGTGTGTCGCTTAGCTTGTCATTATAAAGTACAAACCTTTTATTATTATTATATTATTATTATTATTATTATTTAGAGAAAAAAACTGTTCCATTTGTCATTAACGAGCTTAGGTTCTTTATAAAGTGGGATCCTCCATTTATTATATGCACCACAAATATGAACATCTCCGACCTCATATATAATTCTTGTTCAAATAGTAAAAGTCATCTAGTCAAGACACGTGCGAATACTATTACTCATAATACATTATTATTCAAGTTGTTCAAATTCAGTCGTTTCCACGATCATAAGAGCTCTTAAACGGACCCCATTAACTGAATTGAAAGACTTGTATAAAGTTGTTTCAAAATTATAAAAATAAAAAGTTTATAATTGAAATTGTGAATATATGCTATATCATCAAGACATTCAAGATCGAAGAATCATGGTCATAGACGCCTTTCATTTACCTTTTAATTCTTGCTTTACTATTTTTATAATAATGTATTTCACAAAAAAAAAAAAAAAAAAAAAAGCTATGACGAAAGTCCACTTCAATATATTGTCATAAACAGTCTTCAATTTCAATTAATTGAATGAGAATGATATGTCATTGGCAGCTAATGAAGTACTTTTCCATTCTTTATTAATCACCGTTCTTAATATATTGCCCTAGTTGACTTTTCACGGTCTTCAAAACGTATTTTAAAACGGTTTTATCTCCATTTTTATAAGTGCAAATATTATAAAAACTAAATAGCAATAAAATATACTTCCTCCATTCTTTTTTATTGCACCATGAGGGATTTCACGCTTGCCAATGCCTTTTTTTTTGAGTAGTGCCAATGCATTACTTTAGCTGTTAATATCTTTAATTATACTTTTGTAAAAATTAAAAAAATTTGATATTTGAAAAGAAGATTTCAAGACGAATCTAACTAGATACACATGACTATATTTTTCCTAATGGATAAATCACAAATGATGGTCAAAGAAGATTAAGTGAATAGTGTAAAAGTCTTAATGGTGCAATAAAATAAAAATGGAGGAAGTACAATGAAACAAATCGAACAAGATTTCACATGATTTTATTATTATTATTTTTAATAGATTCAAAGTATTTTGTGGTCAAATATTTTATAATTTGACCCATATTTTTACAATGGGAGAAATATTTAGAGATACATGAAATACTTGTCAATGCTTAATTTGTACTGCAAATATATTTAATTACTAAAGTAAATTGAGTATATAAGATAGACATGATATTTATCACTAAGGCCCTGTTCTCTTCACCTTAATTTTGCTTAACTGAAATTATTTTTACTGAAATGAAATTATTTTTGCTGAACTTAAATTATTTTTATTGAACTTAAATTAAGTTTACTGAACTGAAATTATTTTTGCTGAACTGAAATTATTTTTACTGATTTTTTATTATAATTCTTCTTTAAGAAAACTAAATTTTACTGAACTGAACTTATTTTTACTGAACTGAAATTACTTTTACTTAATATTATTTTTTTAAAGCTGAATAGAACATGGCCTAAGGCAAGAAAGCTTAGCTTATATACAATGCGTGGTTGCTACACCCAAGTGTACCATGCACATGGTACACCTAAATTTTGAATTTCAAATTTTAAATTTTACAATTTTAGTTTCATTTTTTAAATTTTACAATTTTAATTTCATTTTCAAAATGTTATTATCCAAAATACTATATTTAGTTCCCTTTATTTTAAAAAATAAATAAATATTTTTTTAATATTTTTTCACCAATTTTTTTAAAAAATTTAATTATAATATTTATTTTAATGATTGTTCTGTGTACTTTTTATGAGGCTCTTTATATGACTATATAATGTTCTTTATAAAAAAAAAATTATTCTTTAAAATTATTTCACCGAAAAATAACTTAAGATTTCGTTTTTAAATTTCAAAATTTAAATTTTAAAATTTCGTTTTCAAAATTTTAGTTTTCAATTTTTTTTTTATTTCGTTCATATTTTTCACCTTTAATATATATAGTTACAATATTCATTTTAGGGTTGGTATGTATAAATTTTTTGTGATATTCTATATGTGATTTAATAATGTTCTCTATTAGAAACATGATGTACTTTATAGTTGTTTGTAATGTACAATTATTTTGTAAAAGTATATCTTTTTCCTTATGTCCACAATTATATCATAAAATGATTTTTATTAGATTTTTTGATAGTTTATTTTAATTGTCCATGTTTTTTATTGTAATTGCAATGTACTTTTATCGTCACATAATGTTCATTGCTTATTGTGAAATGTTATTTGAATTTTGTTTTTGGATCGTTGTAAGTATATATATATATAAGTTATGTTCATTACATACTATTATCATGTTCTTTAATAATATTACGGATGTTCTTTAGATCTGAAAAACAATCATCAATAGAGGAGATCTCAAAAGAATATTGTCATCAACCTTCACGATCCCAATTTTTAAAAACTATATACATAGTTAGTGATTATTAATATTAAAAAAATATATACAAAATTAATAAATGATATATTATTTAAAAATACAGAATAAATCAAAGAACATCGAACCAAAGAACATAAAGGATAAAAATAAAGAACATTCATATAATTGTTCAATAACTATAATGACGAACATAAGTACAATTTATAAAGAACTTCATCTTCAACATTTGACAAAATATAAAGAACATCATCTTCAACCTTTGACAAAATAAAAGAACAGCATCTTCAACCTTTGTCATATGGATCTCAAATTCATAAATATCAAAATTGAAAAAAAAAACGACGATATTTAACAATAATCGTGTAAAATAATCACGAAATATAATCAACCTAATAAGCAATAACCTGAAATTAAAATCATAACAAATAAAATCAAATTACCTTCTCCGATCCATCGATTACAATGTTGTCATAATTTGCTATGTATTTTTTTCTCTACAAAACTCTTTATAAACTTTATTCTCTCTTAATTCAAAATTGAAATATGGTGAAATTTAATTTTAAAAGTTATGTAAAAATGGAGAATATCACGTTGAATCCCATGAATTGTGGAAGAGATTGATTTTTTTTTTTTTTTTTTAAAATAACAAACTGACAACTTGCAAATGATATGTTAAAAACGCATCAATTAACACTAGGTGTACCATGAGCATGGTACACCCTGGTGTACTATACAATTTTCACTTATATATGACTTTTTTTTTCCCAAACAAAAGCTTTGTAATTAAATGTCATTTAGATTTTTGCGAAGTTATGAATTTGTTTGGTTCTAAAACCAAGTGAATTTTAAGGATAGATAAAGTCACAATCTTGGAGATTAATCACCATTCACCACCATATATTCCTCACCCAAAAATCAATTTTAATTCGGTAGACTTTATTTGTTGGACCTTTGGAGTGTGGGAATAGTAAGGGAAATCCATTCAAAAATAATTTATTATTACTAATAGGATTTAAAAATATAATGTCCAAATCATAAGGCGAGCATCCTAATACTTACACAATCACACCAAAATACAACTAACTATACATACCTTTAGCAATATTACGATTTAAGAATTTGTTTTCATCTATATTTCCGAACTCATTATTTTTTTATTAATCATATTTGTTAGAATTTATATTATTGGGCTTCAATTCAACCATCAATTTAAACTTTTGGTTGATAAAGTCCTTTAACATGGTATCAAGAACCAACGTGACACAAAGGTCATAGGTTCGAATCTCATCCACCCCCACCTTCAAGTGAAATTTTAAGCGTAGGGTATGAGAAGGGCCCATGTTGCATCAATCTGACCATAATATTAAAATCAAGGCAAATTGAAAATTTTAATTTTTTCACTTATCAATAGTATTATAACGGATACAAGAAAGAACAAATATTAAATGTTAAATTAACAAGAAAAATAGACACAGATTTACGTGGTTCACCAACAATGTGTTGGCTACGTCTATGGGCAAGTGAGAGTAATACTTTTATTGATATTGGAGAAAACAAATTACAGATTCAAAATAGATTTGATCACAGAAAATAGATTGATTGTCTCTCAAATTTCTAATGTTATCTCTTTTAGAACTTACAGATGAGAAATACATAAAAGTCTTTTAGATTTTTGAATAATCACTCAAATTATGATTAATGCATGTACATGGCTAGGAAATAACCTAGGGATATTTATAATAACCCATAGACTAGAACAATTTAAGGGAACAAAGTCCACGAACAAAGTATCCAAATCGGCCAATGTTGAGGCATGGAAAGCATGAATGTGCCTCACTTCCAAAAAACAGCAGAACTCAAAATCCGTTGAGGCACGGACATGCTTTGTCGGAACATCGTCTAGGCACGGACGTGCCTGGACGAATACATGTGAAGCTCGATGAGACACTGATGTGCCTGGTCAGTTTTCAATACTTTTTTGTCGAGTCATATCCTTGCATCCCCAAGGCATGAACATGTCTTGCCCCACTTCTTCCTAGTTCCTGACTCCTCGCTCCCGACTCAAGGATATCGATTCAAGGCATATTCCTTACAAATACAATAAGTATATCTTTAACTATGTATAACAATAATTACAATATTATTTTTTGGATTAAACACTTAAAAGTGTTTTTCATATACTACCTCCATTTCATATTATTTGCAACGATTTGATATAAAGTAGAGAGAAAATAATATGAAACAGAGGTAGTATTTAAAAAGAATTACAAGATTATATTTTTCATATACATAGATCTAAACCATGCACATGAAACCAAATTTAAACTTATTAAAATCACACCAATTCAAGACACTTTAATACTTTATAGTAAGTGAAAAGATTAAGTTCTACTTAAATTACATGAAATGATTTGAATTATCCCGTTATTCAATTCAATGATAACTTTCTACACATGTACTTCCACTAATTAACATGCATAAAGATAAGCCATGATCTTCTACCCCGCCATCTTAATAGTGATGGAAGAAAAGTCCAATGTAAGACTAAATTAAATTATATGATGTCCACTTTAATTACTAGTCAAATCAAATGCTTTAGATTTTTATAATGCACTATTATCAATTCTATTTATATATATATCTAAGAAAATAACATCCTAAAAATTTCTCTACTTTCTAATTTCCAAACACCATATCTTAGTTACCATTCAATTTCACTAATTAAAAACTCCAAAATCTCAAAATTATAACACCCAAAATTCATCATCCAAAACTATAACCAACATAAAAAAATGCCACAAACAGAGCTACCCTTGAATGAAAATGATTCCCAAGACATGGTTTTATACCAAGTTCTTAATGAAGCCAATAATACCATGAACAACTTGTACCAACAACAATATCATCCTCAAAACATTGCGAAACGAAATATGACATCTTCTACTCCTACAACTACAATTAGTGGTGGTATAGCCAAGAGGCACTATAGAGGTGTAAGGCGACGGCCTTGGGGCAAATACGCGGCTGAAATCCGTGACTCGACAAGAAATGGTGCTCGGCTTTGGCTTGGGACGTTTGTTACAGCCGAGGAGGCGGCGTTGGCCTATGATCGAGCTGCGTTTAAGATGAGGGGTGCTAAGGCCTTGCTTAATTTTCCTGCTCATATAGGAAAATCAGTTTCAGGGGATTTTGTTGGGTTGATTAACAGCTATCACCCTAGTAATTTTGTTGCTAGTACCTCTAATAGTTCTTCACAACAAGTTTGAAATAATTGACATTGAATTTATATTATCCTTTTTTGTTGGACATGTATACACATGTATTGTATGTCTACAAACATGTTGCAATTAAAGATTTTAATTTTGTAGAAAAGACTTCTTATTTCATTAGCTATATAGAAATTTATTTTGATCCATGTTTAATTACTAATTGATTGTTCTAGTGTTCTACATAGCTACTTCTACCTTAGCATGTATGGTGATTAATTATAATGTTGTAGCTATGTTGATCTCATATGCTTATTTTTAAAGACAAGGGCACTCTCTTCTTCTTAAAAATGGTTTCATGACTAATTATTTGAGCAAGGTTGATCAAGTCCAATCATACATGTAAATATAAGGTGAAATTGGAGTCGCTTCACTCCACTAAGTCAAGTTCAAATAAGTTCATTGAAAAGAGCTGGTTATTACTATCTATCTTAGTTAGAAAATAGTTCTAACAAAATTTAGTTGATCAAAATTTTCAAGGTAATAGTTTCGTGATTAATTTACTCATAGAATTATGTACTCCTATATAGTAAAGTATGTAGAGTGTGTTGCTCCTTTTTGTAATTTGCAATGTTTTATGAACCACTTAGAATAGTAAAAGCATGCATTTAATGTCGTTGACTCATCAGAAATAAGTGTGAATATTTTTTTTTAGGGTGCTTACAAGGGTTATTATTGTGAATATTGTTTGAAGGCAATGAGGGCCTATCGAGTATAAAATTCCATAATTTGATAATTGTTAAAAAGGGATAAGAGCATATGGTTTAACAAAGTTGCATGTGCATGGAAAAGGGTGGTGTATAAGAAGACATGAAGAAAGAATAAAAAAATTTAATGGAAAAAAAATAATGAAATTTTTTAACATAGCTCTGATACCATGATGAATTGTGTTAATACACCTCGCTCTAACATCGTGGATTCATGCAAGAAATATACTCCCTCCAGTTTCAATTATCTGCAACAAAGACAACTTTTACGGACTCCTAGGCAAAACTTTTAGGAAAGTTTAATGACAAGTTAAGGTGTTTAATTAAGTTGGAAAAAATGAGGGAAATAGGAGAGAGAAAGTGGTGCATGTGACTTAATTTTGCATGTGGGTACATTTGAGTGGGAAAAAGGAGAGAAAAGGTGGTCCCCTTTGTGTATAATTAAGATAAGTTAAACAAATTTAAAACAAAAAAGTAAGGGTAATGATGACTTATTACACTATAAATTTTACTAAACATAGAAATAAAAACATTTGTTGCAGATAATATGTAGCACCCAATTATGACAAATGTTGCAGATAATTGAATGCGGAGGGAGTATATTGGACTTCAGCGGTGTAACAAAAGGCAAAGACGCACTTTAAACTAGTCTACAAGATGTTTCTCATGATTTATTATATACTTCCCTTTTTTTAGTTGCAACACTTCTATTTTCATGCTTGCTGATGCATGTTTTCAATCGTTAATATCTTTAATTACAAACATGTACTTGTAAAAAATATAAAAATTTGATATTAAAATTGTACAAATCGAGACAAGTCTAACAAGATTCCACGTGACTATATTTTTACTTAAGTAAAACCGTCAATGTTAATCAAAGTGAAATACATGAATAATGTAAAACTGTTGCAACTAAAAAAAAAAAAAAAAAAAAACAACAACAGAGGAATGATAATATTATGAGCCATGAATTGAAACTTTGACCTTATACATGGACCATTCCTTGAAGACGATTCAATGCTAAATTCTACCCATCAATTGGGTGTTGATGGATCAAAATGGAGAGATCCTTCTTGCTCCACGGTTAGTCCATTGAAGTGTGACTCAAAATGAGTGGACTTATTATAAAATTACTAATGACAATCAATAATTTACCAACATATTACACACATAACAATTTCATATATTACATGATGAGGTATAAAAACATATTACATTATTGATAAGCGTATATAACAATAATAGGCAAACGTTACATAAAATGGATTGAGACACACAAAACATATGAAAACAATACATAAATCTCATATATGTACAATATATAGACAAATAAACACACAATCATAATGTTGAAGAAAGTAAATATTCCAATATATCATTCCCAAGATCTTCCAACTCAAGTACATCATGTTGAGAATCAAGTAAATTATCCATGCTAAATCTTGATCTTTTAAAAGATGGCTGTTGAATCATCAACTCATCAACATAATCACTTTGTCGAAGCTCCCAATCTCTTGCTTCTCTTTTCCAAGGATTATTACAATGACTATTATTCTTGTCATATTGACTTCCAACCACGGCTTTAGTGACCGCCTCAAGGGGGAAGTTAAGAGAAGCCTTACCCGCCCCTCTTATTCTTAAGGCCGCCTTATCATAAGCCAAAGCTGCTTCTTCCGCGGTATTAAATGTTCCTAGCCAAACTCGACCTCCTTTCTTCGTTGAGTCTCTTATCTCAGCCGCGTACTTTCCCCAAGGCCTTCTTCTTACTCCTCTATAATGTCTAACTGGTATGGTTTTATTAGTCTTCTCCATGTTTTCCTTTGAATTGTTACTCGTCTCACTTTTCTTGTCCTCCACGTAACAAGTTTCCCTAGGGTTTTTTGTACTAGAACCGACGATTTTATCAAGTAATTCTTCCCATGTCTCGGAACCCATTGACACCCATCTTCCTAGGCTTGGTAGCCTTTTAAGCGCGTTTGAAGGTCCATCATTTTCCTCTTCTAAAGAAGGTATTCCGATCCAATCTTGAAAAATTCTCGGTGTATTATTCCATGCTTCTTGTGAATTTGTTACACCGATGTAGTTGGCCCAAATGCTCTCTAGGATAGCTGCCTCGGGTGGTTTGTGCTCTTCTTTCTTAATATTCATTTGTCAATGGCTAAACAAATAAATTGATCATTATCATGTTATGTTATGCAAAAGTTTTATATCAAAAGAGACGTGTAATAGTTTTGGTATGTTATACTTGTAATTTAAAAAGCACAGCTCATCTATTGCTTAATCCTAGTATTTTTCTTATATGAATTTGAACAAATACGATGCTTCTGTTGTAATAATTTCCTTTACCTGAATTTAAGGATGATTTTTAGTGTTTGAAGTGTTTTTTAATACACTTGTTTTGGTAGCAATTTCATGTAGTATGTACTTCTAATTATTTTTTCATAAAGTAATCAACTAATCATGCGTTGATTACATTAATTAATAGTTGAGACAAAAATTCTAAGACAAATAAGTTAGAAATTAACGGCTATTGCGTAACTAGTTACCAAGATCAAGCCTAATGATTGCAAAATTTCACACCATTTATTTCAGCTTATATTCTATCTATGAATAGTTGTGTGCAAAATTTCACACCATATAAATGTAGCATATCATTTATATTTGCAGAAATTACCACATCTATCTAATGGAAATTTCAGGCATTGTATATTGTCAACTTGATATGGATAGATCACCCAATTAAATAGAGAGACATCACACGTCATACCATGATTATATTTATAACTTTCGAAAGTTTGGCCTATATTTTAAATAGAAATCATGATAATAACCTAATAAGACGTGATTATATATTGAAATTTTTTATTCATTTTTTTTAATTATGGTTATGATTACGGATTTACGGATATATACTTTATGGTCAATTTTACTATGTTTTTTCTTAGCAATACTGGTTTATATATGCAACATTAAACAATAAAAGTAAAATAAGAAATTGTTTTTTATTTCATGGTAGCAATGTTTTGGTACAAAATATATATACAAAACTAAGCAATATAAATAATCATGGTTGTTTATATATTGAAAAAAGAAATCATTATTAATAATGGCATAGAAATCTCTTAAGATGTATTCAATGAAATATATTTATATTGGAAAAGATAAACACAAATACAATTGTCAAATCCCCTTAACCTGTTCTTTAAGTTACCCATTTGTCAAAGGATATCAAATGCGTGCTTCTGAAAAAGACGAAGGGGTGAACGACTGAAAGGTTTTGTTGAGTATACCGATTGTTAAAACTTTATTTTTTAAATTTTATTTTTTTAAAAAAATGATTAATTAATTAATTAAATCAAATTTAAGACATTTTCAACGAACTAAACAACTAATGTCATCTCTGATTAATAATAATATGATGAGTAAATTAGAAGATTTATTTGGGTAGTCATCACACGTTAGAAGTTTCTCAAAGAACATAGACAAAGATTACCATAATAATTATGTCTTGCATTGAAAAACTCGATGTCTATAATTCAACTGTTTCCATTAATTTTTCTTGATAGTATGTTGTGACAAATTGATGAATAAGGAAGGATTTGTGGTTATATCCACATGTGTTAGGATCATAGGATAGTTCACATTTGTAAGGTTAATAGTTTCGACCAACAATTTTTTTTTTTTCTTTTTTTTTTGAAGAAAAAAAAACCCTTCTTTTAATGGCAAATATATATACACACCACATTATTACACATATATAAGTAATTTTGATTTGTCAATTTGATTCTTTATTTATCTTTCGAATTTGCTAGATAGCTCGTGTGCTCTATGACTCTATCAATACATAAAGATATACGTTCAATTCAAATATGATACCTTATTATCTATGATACAAAAATATAATGTCGAATCTTTATAAAATAATTTTTAATTATACATATAATATATTTTTTCTATACAAAAAAACCCCTTTCTTGTAACAAAAGTTCATTTGTGCAAGGTGATATCTATTTAAAAGTAATTTAATTTATTTTTTGGGTGGCAGCAATTTTAGCCGCCAATTTTCAGGATGTTCTCAAGTAAATTAATCAGAGTCTAAAAACCTCCTTAAAAATGGGAGAAAGAAGAGATAAACAATCCCAAGTTGAAAAGTATGGTGTGCCTTAAAGAGACATTATTTAATCCCCTAAAAATTAGCGAGAAAATCATACACTATATATCAATGCTATGATTAAGTGTGAACGTTGTATGCTTAGTAAGAGAGAAACATTATGTGTAACAGCTGCATTGATTAGCATATACATTGTATACCCACTAGTACTGATATACAAGAAACTGTGTGTTTGTACATTGTACGAGTATTGTATTTTTAATTAGGTGATCAAGTACAAATTTACTCGAGTTGTCAAAAAAAAAAAAAAAAAAAAGAGTACTAATTTACTCTTGTCACCTGTCAACCCTTATCAAGTTCAATTGTCAATACCGCTTTTTTTTTTTTTTTTTTTTTTTTTTATAAATTATTTATTTATTTATATATATTTTTAATAAAAATTCAGTTAATGAGGCATCAATGTGTTACATAAGAAGATTATTAATAACGAGTTAAGCATACTATTGGGACCTAAAGTTTCACAATTTTTATTGTTTGGGACCTCTTTTTTAATTTTACATGGTTTGGGACCTCTATCCAAACTTCTGTTACTTTAACCAAAGGTAAACTCAAGGTATAATTAACTATTCATAAAAGGAGAATTAATTCAACATCCTTGAAAAAAAGTTTTTTACATTAAACAAAAACAATACTGCCACAAATCCACAATACTAGGCAATAATATACTCCCGTTTTTTCCTGCTTTAATATGCAAAAACAGTACAACACCTACAACAATTGAAGCAATTTTTTACAAAAATTGGGAATACTTTGACAGGATTAATATAGTGGAATGCTAAAATTCACTTGAATTGTACTCTATATACATTATTTTTCATCTTTAAATCAATTTATTTAGATTAATTCATCAATTACGTAAATATATCAAGGCCTTACCATTGAACCGTATTACATTATCAAAAATTTGTAGATTACAAACATTAACATTGATATTTACCAAGCAAAAATAATTTATATCTTACCTCCCTAATTTCGTTTTCTGTAATTCAATATCAAAACTCTTAAATTAATCCCTTTAAGTCAAAAACCACTAAAAAGGAAATCAGTTCATATGCTTTTTGAAATAAAAACACAAAGAGAAGTAGTATACCTGTAGAATTGCTTATTGCTAGTAAGAGATAAATATTTTTAACGGTAGATGAAAGATGAATAATGAAAAACTTTAGAAGAGAAGTTTAATAGATGTTCAAATCCCACGAAAGAATTGCACATACAAAGTATTATTTTTGGCCATTTGGGGTTTTAACTCATGTGGACCCATTATTTTTAACTCATGTGGGTTATTTTAACCTAATTTGGACGGAAGTTTGGATAGAGGTCCCAAACCATGTAAAATTAAAAAAGAGGTCCCAAACGATAAAAATTGTGAAACTTTAGGTCCTAATAGTATGCTTAACTCTATTAATAACCATTAGATGAGACTACTGAGTGCATCTTTAATCTCATCACAAATCATCTGTACGTTTCAAATTAACGAAACTTTTTATAATTTCTAAAATATTTTACAATTTTTAAAGGTTGTTTTGCATAGTTATAACCAGCAATTGACAATCAATTTTATCAAACATCCCTATAAACAATTAATAGTCAAACAACCAACGCATACATCCAATTAAACAAACTTCCTAAATTCGTCACTATCAGGTACAACAAATAATATATGGCGACGAGGATTATGGAGTGGAGGGACGGTTTGTTCCTCCCTTCCATCTCCCTCATGATTGACCTAGTCTCGTTCCTCACCCCACTATTCCTATGATAGGAGAGGCACCCTTCCTATCTTACCGTGTAAAAAAAGGGTAAATTAATAATAATATATGGGCATATGGCGATTATGTTCTATTTGGAGTTTATCTGCACACTTTAATTTTTTACATTGGTAATGATTTTTGCTTGCGATAGTTATTATACGGTAAAATCTTTACTTCTGTGCTTTTGACCAGGAAACTATGAAGTGTCAAGTGTGATAATTATACTCTTTACCAAGCCATTTTTGAACTAGGGCAAGCGAGGCACACCCGCCCTAAGTTCACAGATAGAGGCCCAATCTTTCTTTTATGGTTTATATGTCAAAAATGTACTGAAACCAATATATAGGCCCAATATAGGTTCATGGGTCGCGTTAAGATATACTCTCCTTCAGTCCTTCTCAAAGGGGTTTGCTGACTTGTAGATTCAAATAATTTCTCTAAACTTATAATTAATTCACATATTCTATCATGTCTCTTCATATGAGAGTTATTTGAGCTTGAATATAGATGTAGCATAAGCCTCTTTACAACCTAGCGCGAAATATTAGAAAACCAACTCAATCAAAAGTTTAATCTGATGAATGAAGCCTATGATCGATTTTAAGAACTCAACTATAATGATATGAATGAATTAAGAACTCAACTCTGGACAATATGGATATGAATCTCATACTTTAATTTGCTATATCTGTTTGATTTGAAATTGGAATGAATTTATACTTAGTCAAGGTTTGTATCTAGGCCTTCTAGGGTCCGTGAAAATATAATCTTTACCATGGCACATTGGTACCGTCATTTCCAGTAGTAACAGTTTCTTTGGAAACCATAATTTAAAGAAAGTATTACTCCGTACCTATATTATTCTATTTAGCTAAACACCATGTATGCTAAAATGTCTTAAAAAAAAAAAAAAAAAAATTCTCCGTTCGCTTGCAACATTTGGAAATTTACATTTTTACGTTAATTCATTTTTCCACCCTTGCTGATTTATATGCTTAAAAAAAAACCGTAGTTATCATAATGTATGATCTTGTTACATTTGTCTTAATTTATATTTTCACAATGCAATTTTTTATATTCATTTATTTATTTCGATCTTGCTAAGGAGCGCCCCGCGACGTTAGATAAGGATAAATTATATTGGTTGAAATGGTATTAAGTTAGGAATTCATGACAAAATCACGCGTCATTCGGTGTAATTAATGTTAATTTTACTCTAATATTTGCACTTTAATTCTCTTATCTAACGCCCCGGGGGCGCTCATTAGCTTTTACCTATTTATTTATAATTAATTAGATACATCAAAATTGAAATCATACATTATATTGACAAATGTAAAAGTTAGAACTAACCTTGTAACTAAAAGAAAACGCAAGATTTAAGTTAATACACTTATATATTACTAGATTGATAATATGTTTAATTGTTTAGCGTTAAGGATCGGAGTTGAACTTGTAATTGAGCTCCCCCGGTTTAACCCCTTATTGTGAAGGCTCTGATTATGTCAATTGACCTTTTTTTTTATTTTTATTTTTCATTTTATGTTTGTTAACAACAGCAACTCAAAGAAGTCAATTGACTTTGGAGGACAAGAAGACCATGTCTCTCTTAGTTCTATACATTTTCTTGATCAAGTTGACAATTTTTTTTTTTTTTTTTTTTTTTTTTTTTTTAAAGCCAGTTGACAACTGACAATAAAATTAAGAATTTTAAAATTAGCTAAATATTCATTAATATATAATTAATTGCAAAGTGTTCATCACGATGTACAATCTGATGTTGAAGGCATGAATCAAAAACTTAAAAAGAGTATAAAACTTAAAAAGAGTATAATTTTTCCTAAATTGGTTTGACACTATCATTTATAGATTATATACAATGTGTATAATATTTATTCATAATTCATAGTTCATCTGAATAATGATAACAATAATATTAAATTTTGCAACAAAATTATGTTCTTCATTCCAAACTCTTTTTTCATTTTTTCCATAGAATGGCTACCTCTTTCAACCTTAGCTTCCCACAATTTTTTCGAGTTAATTCGATTTGTTTCCCTCTAATCGTTGCCCTTCTATTGCTTTCTAATCTTCGGATTATTACCTCTCCTTCATTCAACTATTCTCGATTTGATTCAAACTCAAACTTACATTTCCAGGGTAATGCTGAAAATTCCCTAGGTAAAATAGAGTTCAACTATGTTTCTCACAAAGAACGTGTTGGTATCGTTACATATGGTGAGAATGTACGTCTTTGGGATAAAAGTCTAGGCAAAATCGCCGAGTTTTCAACACATTTTACCTTCGTTGTTGACACTTTTAAGGCACCTAGATACGGGCATGGGTTCACATTTTTCATTGCTCCGGTGGGTTTTAAAATCCCACCTGGCTCCGACGGTCCATACCTAGGCCTATTTAATCAAACAACATATGTAACGTCGAGTACACCAATAATAGTAGTCGAGTTTGACTCATTTCCAAATGTTTTTGATCCTAGTGAAAAAGAGCATGTTGGCATAAACATCAATTCTCTCAATTCTTCGGCTCATAGACCATGGAACGCGAGTAAGCATAGTAAACAACCTGCTGATGTTTGGATCAATTATAACGCGACTGCTAAGGTATTAAACGTGTTTTGGTCTTACAAAAATGATCCAAATATTAATAAAGATTCAAACATGTCTATACAAATCGATATTACGAAAGTCCTTCCTGAATTGGTTAACATCGGATTTTCAGCTGGAACTGGGGTAGCTAAGGAGCGACACACTCTCGAATCATGGGAATTCTATTCTACTTTGAAGTCTGTTGACACTACTAGTGATGATCCTAAGGAAAAAATCGAGTTTACGAATAATAACAATAGTGATGATCATCCCAAGGATAACAAATCTAAGGAGCGGATTATTATTATTGTCGTTGTTGTATCATCATTCGCGTTTGTTGCTATTTCGGGAGGGATGCTAGTGTTGTTTGTGCATCGAAAGAGGAAGGAGGCGAATATGAAACAAGACGAGGAAACCTCGTTCAATGATGAACTTGAGAGAGGAGTCGGGCCAAGAAGGTTTTCTTATTCCGAGCTTGAATCAGCCACCAACAGTTTCTCAAGTGAACATAAGTTGGGGAAGGGAGGGTTTGGAGCCGTTTACAAGGGCTATCTTAACGACATGGATCTGCCAATCGCGGTGAAAAAAATATCCAGGGGATCGAAACAGGGGAAAAAAGAGTACATAGCCGAGGTTAAGATTATTAGTAGGCTAAGACATCGAAACATTGTACAACTTTTGGGTTGGTGCCATGATAAAACTAAGTTGTTACTTGTTTACGAGTTTATGCCAAATGGTAGCTTGGATTGTCACTTATTTGGTAAGAAGACACCCTTATCTTGGCCTTTGAGATACAAAATAGCTCAAGGGTTAGCTTCAGGGTTGCTTTATTTGCACGAAGAATGGGAGCAATGTGTGGTGCATCGTGACATAAAATCGAGCAATATAATGCTAGATTCTAATTTTAATGTCAAGTTAGGGGATTTTGGTCTAGCAACGTTGATGGAACATGGACGTGTTGCTCAGACAATAACTCTGGCTGGGACTATAGGGTACATAGCACCGGAATACATAAGTACACGAAAGGCTAGTAAAGAATCGGATGTATACAGTTTTGGTGTGGTTGCATTAGAGATTGCTACCGGAAGGAGGCAAATGGATCCAATTGATGAAGGGACTAATATGAAGGGATTGATACAATGGGTGTGGGATCTCTATGGCAATGGGAGGCTACTTTCGGCGTCTGATCAAAGGCTTCGTAGGGAATTCGATGTTAAACAAGTCGAGTGTTTGATTTTAGTTGGTTTGTGGTGTGTTCATCCTGATTACAATTATAGGCCATCTATAAAACAAGCTATTCAAGTGCTTAATTTTGAGGCTGCTTTGCCTAGTCTTCCTCCGGCGATGCCTATTCCAACCTATCATGTTCCGGTGCTGCAGTCATCAGACGGCTCTAGTTGTCCTTCAATGCTTAGTACAAGCCTTAAAATTGGTCGTTAGATTCATATATCCTTACCATATTTTTATTCATCATTGTTGATTTGTTCATAGAGTTATATGAACATAACATACGAATATTATTTAGTAATTTTTTTGTTTTCTGAATTTGGTTGTTGTATACATAAGGCGTTACATTGTGCGGATTAAGTTTTTTGAGCGCTTTCCCTAAACAAGGTTAGGAATTCGCGTAATTCCCTAAATGCAGCCACTCTTTTATATATTCCCACTTTACCGTCCACGTCACCGGTTCAGTTGGAATTTTTTTTGACCAGTTTTTTTACAAAACCGCTACTTCAAGTAGCGATGTATTGAAGAAAACCGCTACTTGAAGTAGCGGTATACTCAATAAAAACCGCTACTTCAAGTGGCGGTTTATTAAGTGAAAACAATTCACAACAAAAACCGCTACTTGAAGTAGCGGTTTTGTTTTTAGAAACCGCTACTTGAAGTAGCGGTTTTCCCTGGACCGGAAAAAAAAAACCCGGTTTTTTTACCCAATGCTTACGTGGACGGTAGATTGGGAAAATGTAAAGAAGTGGCTGTAATTTGGGAATTGAGGTTTTTCTTGACATTATTTTGGGAAAGAGCTCAAGTTTTTTGTTGCATACTTTTCTGTGGTTGAACTGGTAATTGAATTAACATGAAATTGTCCTACTCATTTTTGATGTTGATGCACGCGCGTTAACATAGTATAACTTATTTTGTCTTGATCTTAAGCTTAACATAGAATAGATTTTGGAGGTTAATTAAATATCTAGATAATCTAAGCTATGGCGGACTTTTGTTAGTCTTTTTTTAAAAGACGATCAATCCTGGAGTAACTTTAACAATTTTATGGCAGCTTTGATAAACCATTAAAGTAGGGTAACCTTTGGCTTTGTTTTTTTTTTTTTGAAAAGAGGGTAACCTTTGGCTTGTAATGACTTTGATTGTATTTTAATGTTAATGTGTATTTTTTAATAGATACACGTTAGAAAGGCTAGTATATATAGTTAATAGTTAATAGTTAATCTAATACATTATGACTTTATGAGTGTTTAAAAGTTGATTAATATTACTTCCTCAATACTATTAATATTGTAACAATAAACTTTGCACTATTCATCACTCTAATTTGACCATATAATATGATTTATATGTTAAGCAAAATATAGTTATGTGGAATCTTTTTGGATTCGTCTCATAAAATACTTTCACAATATCAACTTTTTATAATTTGACTCTTACACAATTATAGATATTTAGCATATAAAATGAGTTTTGGGATGCGTAATTTCATCCTTGTTGCAATATTATTAATAGAACAGAGGAAATAATATATGTATAGGGTAACTTTAATATGTCTTACATAAGTTAATGAAAGTTCGCTTTATTCAACAATTTGTGACATTTTAATTGAGCGAGCCCCAGTTGCTCATCCCCAGTTTCTCATCGTGAGAAACAAGGTTGTTCCTCACAATGGTAGTTTTGAAAATATTTTGATGTTTTTCACTTACTGAGATGCTGAGTCGGATTTCGTGGGGACAACTTATGTGTCAAATTGGTTGAATAATGGCGTAACAAGAAAACGGAATAACATAATTAGCTCAACTCCTCTCACCACTTTCAGAATTAGCTCACAGCTCTCCTCAACTCTATCAGAGCTCCTAACCTCTCCTAACCTACCCAGATGACTTAATTGGTCTTCAAGTTGTCGGAAATCCGTCGAAGATAACAGGTTGGTGAAGTTTTCTATTCTTTCTTCTTCGTCCCTTCATGTTAATTTTTGTTCTGATCTGTTGTTCTGGTTCTAGGGTTTTGGTCAAATTGAATTCACAATTGAGACCGAAATCAGAATAATTGAAAGTAATGGGGTTATGCGTTGACATTCCTATGTTGAAATGGTACAAATTGGCTAAAAATGGGTGATTGATTTTGTTTTAAAGAGTGTAAAATGGAAAATATGAGAATGTGTTGTTGTCTTGTTACTGCAAAAACGTGTTGGTGTTGTCTTGGTCGATTTTTCATACTTTTTTAAATTGGTTGTAGTTACACAGAATATGGTTGTTTTAATTTGTACAATAATGATATGTAATGCGATCTGTTATAATGGGGTTTGAAGTTCTGATAATTGTTGATTGATTTTGGATAAACATTCAATTCATACTTTCTAAAACTGTTTTATAGTCTTGTGTGATGCCAAAACGTGTTGGTTGAATTGTCGTACTTTGTTCGCAGAGTTATGATTGTTTCAATTTGTATCATAATTCTGTTGGTGTTCTGCTTTTGAAGGGTGGAAGTGAATTGTTTTTGATGTTATAAGAGTGGAGTTAAGTTTAGGAGTATATTCATATGGAGGGTATAGAAGACATAGTTCTTGCAGATAGTGTTAGTGAAGATGTTATAAGGGGCAGTAATGTTGGTGTTGGTGATAGGGGCAGTGGAGTTAAGGTCAGGAGGAGTAACATTGATATGTTGGAGGGTATTGATATGTTGGAGGGTATTGATATGGAGGGTATTGATATGGAGGTTTTAGAAGACACAGTTGTTGCAGATAGTGTTAGTGAAGATGTTAACATGAATGTTGGGTATTTATCCCCCTTGAATACAATTCAGACAACTCATACTGTGGTTGGTAGCAACGATATGGCAGTTGGTAGCAATGACATGACACTAATTGTTGAAGAGCCTAAGGAAGGGATGGTCTTCTCGTCTTCGGAAGATGTTGAAGCCTACTATAAGGAGTATGCTGAGCAGATGGGGTTTGGAGTGTCTAGGGTTCAAGGCGACAACAAGAAAAAAAGAATAGCTAACACGTGGAAGTGTGAGTGTTGGGGAAAACCAGACATGAGGGCTAGGAGGGAAGCCAAGAAGAGGGCAAAGGCAATGGGTGTTGGAGGTTCAGGTGGTTTAGTTGATGGGGTGGTATGTGAGGATCAGTTACGTCGTATGAAGAGGACTTCGAAAAAGTGTGAATGTGAGGCCCGTGTTTATGCTAGAATGAATGAAGATGGCTTGTGGGTGTTGAAGACAGTGCACCTAGAGCATAATCACCAGATTCATCCAGCAAATTCTAAGCTTGTGAAGGAGTACCGCATGAAGCACCTGACCCCATCATTGAGGAGGACGTTGATGGATTACTATGAGCTAGGTGTACCAGTTTCTCAAATACACGGTTGCATGGCATCCAAAAGAAAAGGAGTGGACAAAATGCGTCTCACCGTCAAAGACTTACAACATGAGGTGTACAAGGCAAAGCGGTTGAAGATGGTTGGAGGGGACTCAGTGGCAATGATGGAGTTTTTTGGAAAAATACAATCCGACAACCAAAATTTTTTCCATTCCCAACGGTTGGATGAAGAAGGGAGGCTTAAGGATGTGATGTGGGTGGATGCAAGAAGTAGGGTTGCTTATGAGGACTTTGGGGATGTGGTATGCTTCGACGCAACATACCTAACAAATGAGTACGAGTTCCCATTATTTGCGAACTTTGTTGGTGTGAACCACCACGAGCAATCGTTGTTGTTGGGATGTGCTCTTGTTTCTCATGAAGACTGCGATACTTTTCGGTGGATATTTCAGCAGTGGCTAGCTTGTATGAACAACAAAGCTCCTAGTGCCATTTTGACTGACCAAGCGGCAGCTATGCGGAGGCCCCTAGCTGAAGTCATGCCAAACACGATTCATCGTTGGTGCATATGGCATATAATGAGCAAGATCCCTGAAAAACTTAGCAAGTGCGCACGGTAAGTGGCTTATGAAATTATTAGTTCATATTAGGTGTTGTCTGACTTCAATGAGTACAGTAATCTGCTGTATGAGTTCAATATAGGATAATTAAAAAATTTTTGTTTTATTTTTTTTGTGAAGAGGAGTCTGATCTATTAGGCCTTAACAAGCTTCAGAATAAGAGTTAGATAATTATTGATCAATATAAGTTTAATGATATATGAACTGTTGTGAGTACAATATAAGTTTAATGATATATGATCTGTTGTGACTGATGCTGGCTAATATTTGGCCTTCAAATCTGATGTAATAGTTTAATGATATGCCAAGTTGGGTGCAGGATAAAAAATATATGAACTATCAGAGCCAGAGTTTATTTTTTCTGTTATTTTTTTTTTGTGAAGAGGAGTCTGATCTATTAGGCCTTAAGAGCAGATATATACAGTAGCAAAATGATCAGGAGGCTTTATGGTATACAAAAGATTGTTGCTAAACACACTAGACAGAGTTAGAGTCTTCAAGTTGCTGTGCTGTTTTGTTAAATATAATTTGCTTGCATTTGTGTTTTTTTCAAGATGTTATAGTTTTAGACCATAGTTTTTTTAGACATTGTATATATTGTGATGGTAAATTAATTTTTGTCTAGGTACCAAGAGTTTGTCAACCCCCTGAAAGAGGTGGTGTATGAGAGTTTTGATCCCGAGGAGTTCAATACCCGATGGGCTGAGTTCATAGCGGAGTATAACTTGGAGGACAATGAATGGCTGCATAGCCTCCACAAGGAGAGTCATATGTGGGTGTGTAGACACCCATTTGTGTCTCCCCAAAACCAAACCCAGTGATGAGTATCTTTCACGTCGAATCATAATCGAATGAAGCGAAAGTGTGGAAAGTTTAGTGTTGCGGATATTTTTAATTTCTTTTCTCTTCTCTCTGTTTTTGAAAACTTATTTTAAGAAAACAGCCAATCCAGTTTGGTTGGTCCATGATATGGGTCCAATAATAGTGTAGTTGGATGGGTCTTGTAAAGACCTTTCCAACGATATATTATAAGCCCAATTCCGATGAATATTGAGGAAGTTATGGCCAATTTACTAAAGTGGGCCCGGTTTGAGCTTTATATGCGGCCCAATGATCTAGGGGAGGGCCTAATATGATTTAACATTCCTAATGCAATTAGGAATGGTTTTAGTCTTCTAGATTATTCGAAAACGCGTTGAAAACAGGTCTGGCGCCTGACTCCAGGCATTGGCGCCTGGAACCAGGCCTGGCGCCTGGCGCTAGCCATTGGCGCCTGGTGGTAGCCATTGGCGCCTAGCGCCAATTAGCTGGTGCTGGCGCCAGCTCTGTTTTGCGTGCGCCAAATGCTCTATTTTGATATTTTATCTTTTTGGCTGATTTCTCTATAAATAACGTATTAAAAACTCTGTTTTGATTCACCTACAATCAGTTTTCATTCGCAATCATTAATTCTCTAATTCTCTTCTAATTCATTCATCCATCTTTCTCCTTCATTCATATCTCTTTGTTTCTTTCTTTCTTTTTCTAAACTTTGTTTACATACAAAATTCCGCATTCACAAGATCTAGAAACATCTAGCCATATTCGAAGTTACCTTCGCCCTAGACGTGAAAGGTTTTAATTTCTGAGGGTTTGGTCCCAAATCTTTATTTCAATTATTTAATTTAATTGTTTGTTTATTATTTTCCTTGAAGTTACTAACGTGTGTATTTTGTTATTAGAAAGAGGTACAAGGCATCATAGTAAGTGCTTTAACGGTTTTCATTGACGTTATGATGTTATGATCATGTTTAAATTGTTATTATGATATTCCTAGTATCATGTCTAGGGTAATTTTAATATTAAATATGCTTATTATGATTCTTGCGATGCTTCCTATGTTCTTCCTAATATTTATGATTGTTAGTATCATGTTAGGGCTAAAGATTTGATTTTTATTGCTTAGTGACATGATAGGGTTTGTTATTAATCTTGTTAGTATCATGCCTAGGATCTTGCTATTATTATGCTTTAATATTAACATGAACATGATTATGATTATAATGATTATAATTTATGATGAGTATGAATATTATTATTATAATTTTATGATGATGATTTTATGATGATTATTTTATTTATGATGATTATTATTATGATGATTATTATTATGATTATTATTATTATGATTATTATTCTTTATGATGATTATTATTATGATTATAATTTTATTGTCATGATCATTATTTTTATTATTATGTTGCTTGATTATTTTATTTTTATTGCTTGATCACGCCTTTATTGCATGTTTAAAGGGAATTTGGTATTTGTAATCACGCTTAATAAGATAATTAAAAATCTTGTTAGGGTTAATATGATTATAATTTCAAGTGATCGCCAATAATAGATTTATTTGTGCATTAATATTCAACCAACATAGATAAACAGGTTTAGGGTTAATTCTATTGATTGCATGTTAATTAAAAAGCGCACATGAATACGATCAGAATAAAGTAGAGGCCTATTATTAGGGCAGGTTCAATCTCTTTTAGGTTGGATTTCTACCTTCATCCCCGAACCCTTATTTGGTTCTAGACCTTATGGATTTGACGATATCTTGGATTGTTAAGGGGTGTAACCTTCACCCTGTGAACGGTTTACAAGTTCCTAAAACTTGTTGGCGACTCTTTTGCTCTATCTTCTTCCCTTTCGGACGCCACCGTACTTTAGTGTATGATCACAGTGGGGTTCAAGCAAAGGGGTCAACGCTTGAATTATTCCCTACAGTTTTTGGCGACTCCGCTAGGGAGGATTTCTATTTTAATTCCTGAATTTGTTTCGGCAATGATTTAGAATGACTGGATGAGACTCGAAACGTTCTAAGTATTTCATGTGCGTAATTTTGATTAACATTATTGTCATATGCATAAAAAAGATCTCATTGGAAAGACCATCCGTAATGAGTTAAAAACATAGGATTTTACACGTATGAAATTTGAGAAATATCTTTCACAACTAGGACCGAAATAACCGCGCGAAACTGGAAAATTTTATCGAGCACAGAAAGCTGCTGAGGCATGTGGGAAGTAGCGTCAGGGGCCAGAGCATTGGCGCCAGCATTTTAGTCGTAGCACTAGACGCCAGTATTGGCGCCAGGCGCTACAATTAAAACCTGGCGCCAGTCTCTGATTGCTGGCGCCAACCTTCCCCAATACCGAGCCAGAAATATGCGTTCTAATTTCGACCGGTTTTTCGTATTGTTTGCTCGATCCTACTTCCTGATTGAATTTTTTCTCACTTTTCTGAAACCCATATGTGTTCTACATATGGACATAATCCTCTGGGAATTCATGCTCCATCTACCCGATTGAACGCTCCGTGCAACAAAGGGTACATCCGAGATGTTGAATTCACCAAACCATGGAAGCGATTTCCCATCCACTCGCGCCAACCCTTCACGGTTAGGCTTCCGCGCGGTGCATCCGGACAATTAACCATGGACCCTCTATTGACTAAACCATATCCCGAACTTTAGAGAACTAGAGTCATGGTTAGGTTGAAAACTCATTGCATCATATTGTGCCTACTTGACTAATTGTGCATTATTTTGTTGTGCATATATTTTATGTTTCTCTTAACCGTTTGTTTGACTTGTGTTGAGATTAAATAAATTAATGACTTAAAGAACTTTGCCTAATTAATTAATTAATTAATTTGAGTCAATAAAGTCTAATATTTTAATCGGAATTGACCTAGTACGACTTTAGGCATACCCTAGTTGATTAATAACACCGAAAACAGTCCCAGATTGAAGCTCCAATATTGGCGCCAAAATTTGGACTGTAGCGCCACCCTGTGGATTGTGGCGCCTGGCGGCAACTCTGTCGTCTGGCGCCAAACTCCACAGTGCGACGCCAGTCCTGTCGTTTGGCCGACAGTTCGAATTATTGGTCGAGTATCTAATTAACTAGTTTACTAATTAATACGGTTAATTTTCGTTGTCAATAACACCTTGTCGAGTCATTAATCGAGTTTTAGTCACATAGTCTAGCCACATGGTCATGACATGAGTCTCAACATGTCACCTACACTCACTAGTCCTAGCACACACTTTGAGTACACATGTCACCATGGCCATGTCTTAGGTTCATGCATAAGTCAGTGTTTCCGTCATTTTAAGTTGGGAGGTATATTCTATTCCTAATTCTTCGTATCCCTCCACCTCCACCTCCATCATTCGTCTTTCACATTCTATACTATCTTTCTTCACTTCCTCCATCCATTGCATGTTGAATAAAGTTTGAGTCAAATAATTAACAATGAATACCCCAAATTCCTTTTCCACAGTACTTGGTCGAGGAGAGAAGGGCGATTAATCAAGGACAACCTCTTTGTTCAAGTCTCACTTTTTGATAAACCGATTTGTTAAAAGAGGAAGGCTAAGAAGATAATGGCAACTCAAGAGGAAGTTAATGAACTTAGGAGTCAATTGACTAACGTGACTGAGACACTGAAGCTACTCACACTCAAGATCGATGATCCCGTGAAGCAACAACAAATGAGTCTCATGCAAGAGAGTCTAAGCAAGCTATCTATTGACTATAAATTTCAGGGCATGAGTTCACAAGGGATCTCACTGGACAAGGAACTTCTTCCGCATAAGTTCAATGCCACTGATATCCCTAAATTCAAGGTAACAGATAACCCTTACTTCCATCTAAGAGCTTTCGAAAATATAATGAACATTAAGGGTATCGATAAGAAGGTTTCCCCCTCTCTGTTCCCACTATCTCTTGAAACCGTTTGTCAACAATGGTTCTTCTCCCTTGATAAGGAGAAAACCTATACCTGGGAATCGATAGTAAACGCTTTCGTTGATAGATACAAGTGCAATATTCAAGTTTAAACCGATCATAGACAACTTGAGATGCTAAGACAAAAAGAGAATGAAGGCTTTACCTCTTTCTTTAATAAATGGAGGGAAACTTCCGCCAAGATGATTGAGGTCCCCACCGAAAAGGAGTCTGTGAGGATGTTTATCAAGAATCTCCAAGAAAAGTATTCAAAGCACTTAAAATATCAACACAACTTGAATACTTTCAAGGCCGTTTATGACATCGGAATTGAAATCAAAGATGACCTCGCAAAGCAAAAAGCTACTAACAATAGTAACCACGATGGCCGGAAAGGAAAGAAGAACGACAATCCTTCTTCTTCCGAAAACGCCCACTCTAGTAATAATGTTAGTACCTTTGACCATAATGATGTCTTAGCCATGGACAATCAAGGATCTAAAAGGAAACCCAGGCGAGAGTTCACACCCATTGGAATGACCTACGATGCTGCTTTCGATCGTCTCTATGATCGAGGATTAATCAAACCTATTGACCCTACCGAGGATCCAACACCAGAAAATCGATCTTCGAGATGGAATCCAAACTCCTATTGCAAGTACCATCGAGGAAACGGTCATACTACTGATGAATTCTACATGTTTCAAAATCTCACAGAGGCAAATAAGATCCCATTTCCTCTAGCTAGCAAGAAGACTGGGTGATGATGAAGCGAATGACACAAGACAAGAGGCGAGCTTCAACGACAAGATTTCGTGACCTCTTTTTTTTCTATTTCTTTTTTTATTTTACCCTTTCCTCAATAATTCTAGCATAGGCACCTTTTCTTTTCCTTTATATTAATTTTGTAGTCTTTTTTCCTTTTTTTTTTAAATAAAATGAGCATTTATTTTCTTGCATATGATCATTGCATTACATTGCATCGTAAAAAAAAAAAAAATCCATGTCAAATTAAGCATAAGGTATACCAATGATTTGAGGCACCCCTTGTAGCCACATCATATCTCCTTTCACCATTCAAATATACAATCCTTTCTTCATAAGCCACTTTGAGCCTCGTCTAACGATAGACCTTTCTTTTTTCAACCTACATCTACCTAACCTTGGGATGGGATGGTGTGTAAATTATGCAATTCTAAAAAAGAGCTTGAGTAATTCAAAAGATTAAAATAGCAAAAATAGCAAAAAAGAAATAAAAGTGTACAAAAGGACAAAAAGAAATAAAAGTGTACAAAAAGAAATAAAAGTGTACAAAAGGACCGTGCCTGAGAAACATGAATGCCAAGTGAGTGATAGACCGCATGATCGGGATTGACCACACTTGAAAAAATAAAATAAATGCTAAAGCAAAAAAGAGTTAAAAAAGAATAGAAATTCAAGCATAAAAATACAAAGATTCAAAAGCGAAGTTGCACACCTTGGGGGCTTATCTAGGGTCTTGAGCCTTTATCCCCTTCTTCTTTAAACCTTTATCCTAACCACGTTACAACCCTTAAAAAGACCTTTTTGAGGTATAGACACACTTATGCGAGGTTCGGCTAGAGCTACGTTCGGCCTGGTTCCTAACGGATACGTAGGCAACCTCACATCGAGGTGCGGCCGTAATAAACATGCATTCATATTTACATTCATAATTGATCATATCAAGGGATATCCTATGCTCATCCCTATTCATTTAGAGCTAGACTTGGGGGCTTGATCCCTACATCATTAGCTTACCTAGTCTAAGAGTCACCACCATTTGACTCTTTTAACAAATAATATCTCTCCACACACTTAGCTCTTGTGGCTTAACTTTAAGTGTCACTATCACACACATCACACATACATGACCAATTGTATTTCCTTAGGAACCCTTTGTCATGAAATCTTAACGTTGAAGCATGCCTTATCATATCAAAATCGCTCATCAATCATAATTGTCATTGCATCACGAAGTATGAAGTGCTTAGCCTCCGTGCCTAAGTTACCCAAATGCTTTCATCATTGAGTCAACCATTGAGATAGCCTAGGATGGGTAATCCTTGAACCTTAAGAGATAGTATCAAACAACATTTGACTAAGCTCATTCAACATGCATTTGAAAACTTCGATTCTTTTTCGCGCCTTTCTTTTTCGGGAGAAAGTCGGTACCCTCCACAAAAATGACGGAATTTTTTTGTTTTTTTGCATTTTCGAGTCGCACGATCACATTACAATGCACACATGGGTCACGAGTCACACGTGTCATTTCACTTTGAGTCGAGTCAACCTCGAGTCAATCACAGCGAGTCAAGATTATGCCTTAAGTCGTGTCAAGTCAATGAGTCAAGCAATGCTAAACCTTAGGTCAACCCTAAGATAATTAAAGAGATTGGCAAAGTTCTATAGTCAAAAATAAATACAGGTGCAGCAGAACAGGGAAGACCCTACTCCAATTCCTGGCGCCAGAGATATTTCAGCAGCGACAGAGCTCGAATCCTCTCAGAAAGGTGATTTTGACCTGATACAGCAATTTTGGGTTCCTTGGTACGCCAGTTAGCCCCTATAAGCAATTTGACATGATTAAGTAGTCGGTTTGATTACAGTCTAAGTGATTAACCTAGCAAAAGATTGTCTCACTTAAGCGCCTAAAACACTGGCTCATTACAATCGGTTCAAAAGCAAGCACTTAAACGACAATATTTCCAAATATGGATTGTCGCACATTCTTAAATGACAATATTTCCAAATACGGATTTTCGCGCTTTCTTATTAAACGACAATATTTCCAAATATGGATTGTCGCTCATTCTTATTAAACGACATTTTTTCCAAAATTGGATTGTCATCTGCAACTGACAATATTTCCAAATATGGATTGTCGTGCATCTTCTTCAACGACAATTTTTCCAAGATTGGATTGTCATCTCTAGCAAAGTTTCCAAGTGTGGATTGTCGTGCTCCTTCTCTATTTGGCAATTTTTTCCAAGTTCGGATTGTCATCGCTGGCAAGTTTTCCGAGATTGGATTGTCATACACCCAGTTCCATATGGCAAAATTCCCCAAAGGATTGTTGTAGGTCTCTATTCATCATAAATTTCGGCAAAGGTTCCTCAACATGGATTGTCATTCATTTCAGCAAGTGGAAAATTTTCCCGAAATGGATTGTCGGTCGACTCTTTTTTGCAAATGTTCCAAGACGCGGATTGTCAATAGTGGCAATATTTTCCTAAAAGGATTGTCGTATAGAGTTGACAAATTTCCAAGGTGGATTGCTTTTAAGAGTTATATTCCAAGATGTGGATTGTCAATCGTAGCAAAATTCTTATGACAGATTGTTACGAAGCATCGACAACTTTTCCCAAAATGGGATTTTGGCAAATTTTCCGAGATACGGATTTTCGCTTCATCGTGGCAACATTTCTAAGGATGGATTGTTACGTGGCTTTGACAACTTTCCCAAAATCGGATTGTCATACATCATACAAGAGTTGTGTTGGCAACTATTCCTAAATAAAAGAGGATTGTCGACATACTGGTTCACAAGCAGCAAAGCGCCGACGTACTGGCATAGCGACATTAAGGATTAAAAAGCAGTGATCTTTTCGAAGACTATCACAGAGGAAATTGAACGCATCAAAACGAAGCTCTTTGTTCAGAGACGCGTGAACATATCCAAAAGAAGCTCTTTGTTCAGAGACGAGTGAACATCGAAACAGCAAGGTGGCGTTCCCTAGATTGTGGAGAGTTGTCACAGAGAACTGAGGATTGTTTCAAGAGAAGTAATCTTCGATAGTATTCACTTGGATGTGGAATACTATCATAGGGGAGGAGGATCGTTTCAGGCGAAGCAATCTTCTAATTTGGAAGCAGTTATGGGCGTAGCGGTTTTCAAGTGGGATGGCATTCTCTAGCTTGTAGGAGGTCATCAAAACAATCGGTTACTTTCAGAGACGTGTGCTCGACGGTGCAAGATACGCGTTTCTTAAATCTTTTATCTGTTTAACTAATGCTAGTTTTGTAGGTATCGACATTACAAGAGTGATGTAGGATCGCAGAACGTTCTGAATCATTCTCCGTCCCTATCGATACTTTGACTTTTGTTTTTCGAAACTTGCGTTTCTCCAAACTCAGTCAAAGTGGGGGCTTCTGTAGACACCCATTTGTGTCTCCCCAAAACCAAACCCATTGATGAGTACCTTTCACGTCGAATCATAATCGAATGAAGCGAAAGTGTGGAAAGTTTAGTGTTGCGGATATTTTTAATTTCTTTTCTCTTCTCTCTGTTTTTGAAAAATTATTTTAAGAAAACAGCCAATCCAGTTTGGTTGGTCCATGATATGGGTCCAATAATAGTGTAGTTGGATGGGTCTTGTAAAGACCTTTCCAACGATATATTATAAGCCCAATTCCGATGAATATTGAGGAAGTTATGGCCAATTTACTAAAGTGGGCCCGGTTTGAGCTTTTTATGCGGCCCAATGATCTAGGGGAGGGCCTAATATGATTTAACATTCCTAATGCAATTAGGAATGGTTTTAGTCTTCTAGATTCTTCTAGAAGGTTCTTTTCATTCCTAATTCAATTAGCATTGATAAATTGACTTTTGTTGACTTTTCAGAGTTTTAATTAAAATCAAAAAGCATTTTTGAGGAAAAGATACGATTTTATCCTCCAGTACGGCAAACTTATCTGATTTTCGAAAATGCGTTGAAAACAGGCCTGGCGCCTGACTCCAGGCATTGGCGCCTGGAACCAGGCCTGGCGCCTGGCGCTAGCCATTGGTGCCTGGTGGTAGCCATTGGCGCCTAGCGCCAATTAGCTGGTGCTGGCGCCAGCTCTGTTTTGCGTGCGCCAAATGCTCTATTTTGATATTTTATCTTTTTGGCTGATTTCTCTATAAATAACGTATTAAAAACTCTGTTTTGATTCACCTACAATCAGTTTTCATTCGCAATCATTAATTCTCTAATTCTCTTCTAATTCATTTATCCATCTTTCTCCTTCATTCATATCTCTTTGTTTCTTTCTTTCTTTTTCTAAACTTTGTTTACATACAAAATTCCGCATTCACAAGATCTAGAAACATCTAGCCATATTCGAAGTTGCCTTCGCCCTAGACGTGAAAGGTTTTAATTTCTGAGGGTTTGGTCCCAAATCTCTATTTCAATTATTTAATTTAATTGTTTGTTTATTATTTTCCTTGAAGTTACTAACGTGTGTATTTTGTTATTAGAAAGAGGTACAAGGCATCAAAGTAAGTGCTTTAATGGTTTTCATTGACGTTATGATGTTATGATCATGTTTAAATTGTTATTATGATATTCCTAGTATCATGTCTAGGGTAATTTTAATATTAAATATGCTTATTATGATTCCTGCGATGCTTCCTATGTTCTTCCTAATATTTATGATTGTTAGTATCATGTTAGGGCTAAAGATTTGATTTTTATTGCTTAGTGACATGCTAGGGTTTGTTATTAATCTTGTTAGTATCATGCCTAGGATCTTGCTATTATTATGCTTTAATATTAACATGAACATGATTATGATTATAATGATTATAATTTATGATGAGTATGAATATTATTATTATAATTTTATGATGATGATTTTATGATGATTATTTTATTTATGATGATTATTATTATGATTATTATTATTATGATTATTATTCTTTATGATGATTATTATTATGATTATAATTTTATTGTCATGATCATTATTTTTATTATTATGTTGCTTGATTATTTTATTTTTATTGCTTGATCACGCCTTTATTGCATGTTCAAAGGGAATTTGGTATTTGTAATCACGCTTAATAAGATAATTAAAAATCTTGTTAGGGTTAATATGATTATAATTTCAAGTGATCGCCAATAATAGATTTATTTGTGCATTAATATTCAACCAACATAGATAAACAGGTTTAGGGTTAATCCTATTGATTGCATGTTAATTAAAAAGCGCACATGAATACGATCAGAATAAAGTAGAGGCCTATTATTAGGGCAGGTTCAATCTCTTTTAGGTTGGATTTCTACCTTCATCCCCGAACCCTTATTTGGTTCTAGACCTTATGGATTTGACGATATCTTGGATTGTTAAGGGGTGTAACCTTCACCCTGTGAACGGTTTACAAGTTCCTAAAACTTGTTGGCGACTCTTTTGCTCTATCTTCTTCCCTTTCGGACGCCACCGTACTTTAGTGTATGATCATAGTGGGGTTCAAGCAAAGGGGTTAACGCTTGAATTATTCCCTACAGGGTGCCTGCGTACATGAAGGAGTATTTCTGGGCTGGTATGAAGACCACACAAAGTGATTAGGGGATTTTGCTCCCACCAATCGGAATGCGCCAAGTGGACCAATCAGGTCCTTCCAAGTGTCTCCTAGTTGGAACTGTCAGGACTTACCACGTGGCACGCGCTTATTCGTCCACCTTGGACCTGTTATGTCACGACATGTGGCATACTCCATGCCTAATGGAGAACCCGGCCACCCAGGCCCAACTTCCGAGGGAAGCCCAATCAGCCCTAGGTTTACCTAAACCAAGGATGGACACGTTTCCCAAGGTTATAAATACCTCCCTTAATCCTCATTAAGGGGACACGCGAAAAACATTACGGAACACATTAATAACCGGCTGATCTCGCTAACAAAGCAGATTACCTACATTAAACACTCTCACCTAGAGAGACCTTATTACTTTAATTTCCGCATTAATTACTCCTTAATCAGGTACTAACTTGACCGTTGGAGGCGGAGCTCACAGGAGTCTCCGTTATTTTGCAGGTACAGGCGTCCGGTTCCAGTCTCGGAATTGTAACTCTCCCGCAGGACATCAGAAAACCCCGAAACATTTGGCGCCGTCTGTGGGGAGAGTACTTCAGAGATGGCATCCAAGTCTGTACCGACTCCTGAAGAGAGGCGTCCCCTAGACGACCCTCAAGTTCAGTCGGACCATGATACCGAAAGTGAATTTGAAGTTGAAGCTCATACAGCTTAAGACGGGACCCTAAGGGCCCGACGTACCCGTCATACCGAAAGGAGGGAACGGGAGCATCTTCAAACTGGAAGTGAGCCAGCAGGCGCACCGCCTGTTCGACAACAGCCGACTGATGGGTCTGCTCCCATCACAAGGAACTAACTCATGACCTTCATGAGGGACTTCAAGGGAGAGATTCAAGAGTTGATCAACAAGAAGTCGACTGCTCCAGTCAAGGAGCAGTCGGCTAAGAAACCCTCCACTTCACTGAAAAGGAAGCCAGTGCAAGGGCGAGAGGCGACTCCTCATCCTAAATCTAGGAAGCGGGAGCCACCTGCCCTTGATTTCACAAAATTCCGTTATCCTACAGGAAATAGGAAACCTGTTCGTCATATTCAGGCGGACGGGTCGAAGCAAACATTCACAGATGCTCGGCTACTGCTAGAGCAGAAGAAGAGTGACCGATTGTCAGAGTCGGCCTCTACTTCAAACTTTCAAGACAGTTTGCGAAATGCCTCGATGAGGCATACTCAGTCGTACCATGAGAGTCAGTCAGGCGGCACCTCCCGTCAGTCCGGCTTTCATAGTGCTCAGGCGGTACCAAACTTACCATTTGTGCCGCAACAACATTATTTTTTGCAGCCACCTCCATTTGGTGGACCTACAGCAAAAAACGTCCAACCTATGGACTGGCAGCTGCGGTTGCTTAGACTTGGTGAACAGCCGTCGGCCTTCTCCAAGGAAATTAATGAAGCCGCTCAGCCGACCAAAGTGAAAAATGTACTAGTAGGCGCCTATGACGGCACTACTAACCCAGAAGACCATCTGATGGCATTCACCAACCTGATGTACCTTCAAGGGTTGGATGATCCCACTTGGTGCAAGTGTTTCCCAGCGACTCTCAAAGGAATTGCACAGCAATGGTTCGGCAACCTGCCGACTGGTTGTGTAAATAGCTTCAGGACGCTTGCTTACTTATTTGCCTCCAACTTTGCCATGAACATCCCTGCGAAGAAAACGACCCTTGATTTGGGAACAATTCAGCAGGGCGAGAAGGAGGGACTTCGTTCTTACATCAGGCGGTTTAACCTGATGAGAATACAGATTCAAGGGTTACCGGATGAGGTAGCTTATACTGACTTTTTCAGAGGTCTCAAAGACGGGTCTACCTTCAAATTTGATTTGGTTCGAAAAAGGGTGGCGACTCTTCAAGAGGCCTTGATTGAAGCAGAAGCCTATATACAGGCGACTGATCTTTGTACGATAAAACAGTCTGACGCGAAAAGGTTCGACAAAAGAGAAGGACGACAGAAACAGTCGTCTAACAAAGATGAGAAAAGAAAAGAGGTCTGGGCGGCTGATTCCTCTAAACAGCCGGCCCAGAAAAAGAAAAAAGAATTCAAACCATACTCCCCAAAGTATGCGTTTAACAAGGATAACCAGTTTATCCTAAAAGAAATCAAGGGACGGATCTCAATAGAGAAGCCGGTCCCCATGAAGGGTTCTGCAAACAACCGGAACCAAGATAAAATTTGTTCTTATCATGATGACGTTGGTCATCACACCAATGACTGCATCAGTCTTATGCGGTACCTAGACCGCCTGGCTGAGCAAGGTGATCTTGACACTTATGTCAAGAAATCTACGGGGAACACTTCCTCAAAAAAGCTGTCGGCCAAAAAGAATCAACAGGCCGACAGCTCCGATACAGATGATGCAGTCGTCTACACCATTGCAGGCGGCTTCTCAGGAGGCGGCCCCACTATTAGGGGCAACAAAGATAATATAAGGCGGTTAGATGTAAATTCCGTTCACCAAGAACGGCCGTCCAAATATACATTTCCTGATATTGTCATCACTAAAGAGGATCTAGGAGGGGTAAGGGGCCGCATGACGACCCTCTCGTTATTGAATGTAAAGTGGCCAACCAGAGAGTTGGCCGAATCCTCATAGATACCGGGAGCTCCTTAGATCTCATAGCAGCAAATGTCTGTCGAAACTGAAATATCAGACTGACTGCATACATCCGGCCTCCCACCCTTTAGTAGGGTTTGGAGGAGGAGTCGTCCACCCACTGGGACGAGTAGATTTACCCATTCGCCTGGGCGAAAAAGGGGAAGGACGACACATGGTAGTCCGGTTCCTAGTAGTAGAGGAACTCTCGGCCTACAACATGATTCTGGGTCGACCAACCCTGAATAATTCCAAGGCTGTTATAATCCCGTCTCTTATGTTGCTCAAGTTTGAGAGGGATAATGGAACAGTCGGCTCCCTAAGGGGAGATCAGAGGATGGCCCGAGAGTGCTATCTCTCGGATGTCAAGCCCACTGTTGTGGCCACTGGGTCAAGCGGTGAAAAAACAGACCTTGACAATGTCAAGGAGAGTGCGCCTGTTCAAGAAGCAGGCGGCAAGAAGAGAAAGGCGTCCCAGACAGAGTCCGCAAGAAAAGCAAGAAAATAGCAATCATTGGCAGAGGAGCGGCCGGATGAGTTCCGCCCTCAGCCGGCTGGTGAGCATGCGGACCTTATCTTAGACGACTCACGTCCTGACCGAACAGTCAAAGTTGGGACAACTGCTCTGAGAAACCTTGGTGACGACTTTCACAACCTATTGAAAGAATACAAGGACATCTTTGCATTTGAAGTCCATGAAATGCCAAGCATTAGTCCTGATCTGGCGGTACATAAACTCGCCGTGGATCCGAAAAAGAAGCCGGTACGGCAAAAGAAGCGGAACCATGGCGAAGAAAGAATTCAGGCGGCAGCCGCCGAAGTTAAAAAATTACTTGATGCAGGGTTCATTCGGCAATGTTACTTCCCAGACTGGGTTGCAAATGTGGTGCTTGTTAAAAAGCCGAATGGCACCTGGCGAATGTGTGTAGACTACACAGACTTAAACAAGGCGTGCCCCAAAGACAGTTACCCTCTGCCTAAAATTGATAACCTGGTCGACTCAACAGCCGGCCATGCCTTGATGAGTTTCATGGACGCCTATTCTGGTTTCCATCAAATTCCCTTATGTAAGAAAGATCAGGAGAAGACGGCCTTCGTCACTGATCAGGGGTTATACTGTTACACGGTCATGCCGTTTGGTCTTAAGAATGCCCCGGCTACCTTCCAACGAATGATAAACACTGTGTTCTTTGATCAGATTGGGAGAAACGTCGAGGCATATATTGATGATATGATTGTCAAGACTAAACTTCAGAAAGATCATCTGTCGGACCTCCGAGAAACTTTCGCCACACTCAGGCGGCACCATGTCATGCTCAATCCCAAGAAATGTGTATTTGGAGTTGAGTCTGGGAAATTTCTCGGATTCCTTATCAATCAGAGAGGAATAGAGGCGAAACCTGAGAAGGTGCAGGCGGTCATTGACATGCAGTCGCCTCGTACCATCCGAGAGGTTCAGAAGTTAACAGGTTGTCTGGCGGCCTTGGGAAGATTTCTAAGCCGATCAGGCGACAAATGCCTATACTTTTTCCAGGAAATTAAGAAAAAGGCAAGGTTTGAATGGGGGCCGGATGCTGAGGCCGCCTTCCAGAAATTAAAAGTTCACTTGCATTCCTTGCCGAGGCTGGTCAGCCCTTTGCCCAAAGAGGTTCTCTACATGTACCTAGCCGTCTCTGATCATGCGTTAAGCGCTGTTCTCCTTGCTGAAAGGGACGGCTGTCAGCTCCCGGTCTACTTTGTCAGTCACGTACTGAAAAATGCCGAGTTGAGGTATCCCCTAGTGGAGAAATTTGGTCTTGCACTCTTCATGGCTGTTAAAAAATTGAAGCCCTACTTTTTGGCACATACAGTCGTCGTGTATACAGACCAACCTATCAAGCGGCCGCTGACCATCATGGAGTCGTCAGGCCGAATGATCAAATGGGCCATAGAAATACAGAGCCTCGAAGTTACTTTCGAGCCTAGAAAAGCAGTGAAGGGGCAAGCCTTTGCTGACTTTATTGTAGAGATGACTCGTCCTCCTGACTCTCAAGTTCCAGACCAAGTATGGAAGGTATATGTGGACGGAAGCTCTACTTCAAATGGTTGTGGAGCAGGCGTCATATGTCAGTCGCCAGAGGGCGACAGGTTCGAGTATGCTCTACGCTTCAGTTTTCAGGCTTCAAACAATGAGGCAGAATATGAAGCTTTACTAGCCGGGATCCGCATGTGCAAGGCGGCAGGGGCAAGAAAAATAGACGCCTGTTCCGATTCACAATTGATAGTGAGTCAGTACAATGGCGAATACGAAGCAACCCATCCGGCCATGATCAAGTATTTACAGGCGGTCCGACAAGCAGTCGGCTCCCTTGAGGATTTCCATCTGATCCAAGTGCCGAGATCAGAAAACAACCAGGCGGATGCACTGTCAAAATTAGCATCATCCGCCTCCTCTGATACTCCTCGAACTGTTTTTTGGGAAGTAATGGAGAAGAGAAGCATCGAGGAAAACCCTATTGGAATCCTAGACAGAAGCTCAACCTGGATGGATTCAATCAGGGCATATCTGACAAACGGTACACTGCCGGATGATCGTCAACAGGCGGCAGCACTGAAAAAACGAGCCACCTGTTTTGAAATGATAAAGGGAGAACTTCACAAAAAAGGATACCTTCAACCCTTCTTAAAGTGTGTTACTCCAGAAAAGGGACGAGAGATACTAGACGATCTTCACTCTGGTTACTGTGCTTCTCATATAGGTGGTAGGATGCTTGCTCAAAGGGCAAGGCGGCAGGGCTACTTTTTGCCTACTTTGGAAGCAGATGCAATGGAGATGGTGAAAAAATGTGACAAGTGCCAAAGGTTTGGCAAACTAATTCACCGTCCGGCTACTGACCTCACTATCATTCACAGCCCACTACCGTTTGCTAAGTGGGGCATGGACATTCTGGGTCCATATACGCCTGCTACAGGCGGAAGGAGGTACATACTTGTAGCCGTCGACTACTTCACTAAATGGGTAGAGGCGGAGGCTGTAAAGGGAATCAAGACGAAAGATGTAATTTCATTCCTTTGGAAAAACGTCATCACTCGGTTCGGGGTTCCCATGTCTATGGTTTTTGATAATGGTCCCCAATTTGAGACGCCTGTTCTCAAAAGCTGGTTGGGTGATCAAGGAATTGCAAACTACTTTGCATCTGTCGGCCGTCCACAAGCAAACAGCCAGGTAGAAGCCTTTAATAAAATCATCTCAGACGGTCTCAAGAAAAAGATTGAACGAGCAGGCGGCCTATGGGCGGATGAACTACCACATGTTCTCTGGGCCATTAGGACGACTGAAAAAGGGGCGACTGGAGAAACTCCATTCCTCCTAACTTACGGTGCGGAAGCTGTTCTTCCAATAGAACACTACGAGCCGACTCTTCGAGTGATGCTATATGACGAAGAGGCAAACTGGGAAGCCATGCGCCTGGCATTAGACTCACTTCCTGAAAAGAGGGGCAATGCTGTCTTGCGCCATGAAATCTATCGCCTAAGAATGACTAGATCATACAATAAAAAAGTACACAGGCGTCCACTCAAAGTAGGGGACTTTGTAGTTAGAAAAATGGAAGCAGTTGGTAGGGCTAATGAGTCTGGCAAACTAACTCCCAACTGGGAAGGACCCTACCGAATCTATGAGGAAGTCAGGAACGGTACCTACCGTCTGGAGACACCAGACGGACAACCGTTGCCTCGAACTTGGAATATAGATAATCTTAAGAAATATTTCTTTTGAATGATGTAAATAGTCAAGAGCTACTTAATAAAAGTGCACTTGCTATTCAATTTGTACTAAGAGGGGCACGCTTACTAACAAACAGTCGGCTACTCTCCATTGAGTTTTTTCACTCTATCTTCAGAGGGGCATGCCTTCTGTACCTTTACAGTCGGCTACTCTCCATTGAGTATTTTACTCACAATACTTGGCTAAAAAGATTAGGGCCTGGCCGACCCTGTGCCCAACAGGCGGCTACCCTCCTTTTACTTAGCACCTACGTTCACCAAGATCTTACCAAGGCCACAGGCCGAATGATCAGACCAGGCGCCAAGCCAACTGATCAAATCTACAAAACTAATACGACCTGTCCCAACATCATAGCAGGCGTCCGACGGCATCCATTCGGATGAAATTCGTCGCAGAGAGCAGCTCCCTTTTGGGTGGAACATTGTTCTATAAACTAATTACACGGCACCTATACGACTGTCCCCAAGGGCAACCACGTAGCCGTTTTGAGACAAGGATAACTCTATCACTAACCAAACCAGTGGTAGCAGTTAACATCTGAGTCAGATGACCGCCTGTATTACTTGGGATAAATACAGGGGGTACCTATTGAGTTAATAGCCAACAAACATTGGCGAATCAAGGGTTCTAGCCGGCCTTCGCCACCTGCTACCTCTACTTCTCAAACAAAAGTGACGGCGACTGAGTAACTCCAACGTTATCTCATAAGTCACTCCCTCAAATTTGGTATGGAACCTGAAAGGTTTGAGTCGTCCGCCTGTTTTTAACAAACAGGGGCACTCAAACCCCTATTCCTACTAGGTAACCTATTGAGTTAATAGCCAACAAACATTGGCAAATCAAGGGGATCAGCCGTCCTCCGCCGCCTGGTACCTCTACTACTCAATCTAGATTGTGACGAAGACTAAGTAACTCCTATGTTAACTTAATAGTCACTCAAACTTAGTATGGAGCCTAAAAGGTATGAGTCGTCCGCCTGTTTTAACAAGCAGAGGCCCTCAATCACTACTCTTGCTAGGTTAAAAAATTATGAGTTAAAAGCCAACAACATTGGCAATAAAGGGAAACAACCGGTGCCCGCCGCTTGTTTTCTCTACTACTCAATTCCTTGACGACTAGGTAATACTTTATTTACTTGGTCAGACCACTTTCCTACTTGGTTAAAATTACAAAAAGACAGGCCCGCCTGCCTAAAAAGGATCCAGACAAAATAGTTCGAATACCGATTGGATAAATGGCCGACTGATCGTCTATCTTGGAAACAGACAACCAGTCGTCCAGGGGCATAGGCGGCGTACTAACTATCTGTACCTGTCTGCAACGTTCGGCCATGTAAAACAGTCGGTCTAGTAAACAATTGGATATTAGATATGGTATACTTAGACAAATTTGAAGCAAAACAAAAATTCATTAAAAATAAGTCGGTCATTGAAGACCAGCAAAATATTCAAAGCCCCGGCCCCCTGGCCGGGTAAATACAAAAGCAAACGGCACGCAGGCCGTGGAAAGAATACATAAAGCTTAAGAAGGGGGCAGTTCAGTATTAGCAGCTGCCGCCTGGTCAGCACTCTTCTTGCTGGACTCGGCTTCATCTGCATCCTTTTTTGATGCCTTACCCCCAAGCGGCACAAGCGCCACTACCGGCTCCTCCTCCTCCGACTCCTCCCCCAACGCCTCTTCTTCAGCAGCCGCCAGGATCTGTTGATTATATGCATCCGAGCACTGGCGGTACGTTCTTTCCCAAGAGGCAAAGTCGGCACTGGGGAAGAGGCGGCCCCAGGTCATGCGCTGGATTTGAGCGGAGTCTTCCATCATCTCCCGGACCAGCTCTTTCTTCTCTTGCTCGGCCTTTTCCGAGAGCTCTTGGGTAAGACTCTTCTCCTGGGTCACCAGGCGTTCCTTTACGCTCGCCAAGGATTTCTCCATGGCTTCGTAAGAGTACATTTTCAGGCGAAGAGGTTTCAGCTCGGCCTGGAGATTTGTGATGGTCGCCTCCAGCTCGTCATTCTTCTTCTGGGCCGCCTCTAACTGAGCCCGAACAGCGGCGGTAGCCTGCGCCTGATAATAAAGAATATCAATGGTCTGTACTTCATTTTGGGCAATTTGAAACATTGCCTTATCACAGTCAGAGGCGGCCATAGCTTTTGCAGCCTTTACCTCTTTGTTTTTCCGATCAAGCGGCTTGCGAAGGCCGTTAACTCGGAGCAGGGCCTAAGTACAAAAAAAACAGGCGTCAGTTTCCAAACAAAAAAGAAAACAGGCGTCCAGAAATTCAAATACTAAAAAATATGCTAAGTATACCTCAGCAAGGACCCCTGCAATCCCGTCAAGGTCAAGGGTGCCGACACCCCTGACCGCCTCCCTTTCAGCCGGAGGAACTGCCCTGATCATAGACTTGGCCATCTCTACCAAGTCAGGCCCCTGGGGGCCGGCTGCATCAAGCATAAACAAACGGATTAGACTTAGTAAAAAAGGAGCAAGTCTAAAATTTACAAGGACAACTTCATACCTCTAGGCGGCCCAGTTGGAGCTTTAGAAGAAGTGGCCGGCTGTTTCTCAGCCGCCACCTGTTTCCTGGCAGAACCAGGAGAGCTCCCAACAGTCGTCTTCCGGGCCTTGGGGTCCGGCTGTTGGGAAGATGAAGCTCTTGGAGCACCCGTCTAAAAAAGAAGAAAAAAAAAAAAAAAAGTCAGTATATGCATAAACACTCCAAAAAGAGGGTGAAAGGTTCGGAGCTCACCAAGGGTGCCCCCTTCTTGGGGGAGTCGGTTGAAGCTTGTTGCATAATAGAGGCCCGCAACATGGCCGCCGCAGTCTTGGAGGCGGTGATTTTGCTCATGGCGTCAGCTGCAAAAACAAACGGCAAAGTTAATAAAAGATAAACAACAAATGTATGAAACAACAGAGTATTCGACAGGCCGACTACCTCTTGAGCACCGACTGCTGAGGCCACAGGCGGCCAAAAAGTACTCGTCATAGAGCCACTTGAAGCTCGGGACGCAGTGCAGGGGTACTTGCTCTCGTACCCCTGAAGTAGAGTCGACCTTCGACTCTACTTTAAAGAGTCCTTTGTCAAGGATCTCTTTCTTATCCTTGGGGGGAACAGGCAGCATGCTACGGCCGCCTGCAAGAAGAGGCGGATTCCTGTTCCACCTATTGAAGCGCTTGTTCTGCTCAATGTCAGAACTCTCAATGATGAGGAAGGTGCTCCGCCAGTCCTTCCACTTGTTTGCTTTACCTCTTGTCATGAGGTAGCCCCTGTGGCTTGTCAATTGATACCAGCCGGTACCGCTTGTCTTAGGGGTCCGGCTGAGATAGTTCATATGGGCGAAAGCCTCGAAGCTCGGCTCCACCCCGTGCAGTTCGCACCCGGCCACATAGCCGAGTACGTTGACCCAAGAGTTTGGGGCTAACTGCCATAACCCCAACTCATACCCATCCAAAATCCGCTGAACAGCCGGATGTAATGGGAAGCGAAGGCCTGCCTTGATGGCCGCCTCATAGCAGCCAAAGCAGGAGCTTTCATAACTGGAACCAGCCGGCCAGACGACTGTGTCTTCTGGATCCGGCACAAACACTAGAAAATCGGGGCCCATGGTGTGGTTTGCAATAAAGCTCTCCACTTTTTCTTGCATGGCTGTGATTCGGCCCCGAGGTACCCTGCAGTAGTAGGGGGTATTTAGCTCTCGGTAAGAGGCGGATGGTTCCGCCCAATTGTCCCCCTTCTCAACTGCGTGAGAAAGTCTCGCCTCTTGCAGGCGGCTGTTTTTCTCTTCTGTACCCAAAGAAGCATGGCCAGAAGAGCTTGACGAGGAATCGTCCTCGGACGAGTCTGAAGAGGACGACTCATCCCCTCTCCCGGAGGGGCCCGCCTCCTCTCTTTGAAAAGGAGCAGATTTGTTAACTGTTAAATTGGAAGGGGTCACTATGACTCCCCCCACAGAATTGCCGGCATCCAGGCCGCCTTGTCTCACTTCCACATCTGGCGCCTGGTCAGATGTTTCACTAATCGGCACCCTGTGGGAGGAGCCGTCTGAATTTGAGATCCTAGCTGTCTTTTTCGTTCTGGCCATCCTGCTCTGCATAGACACAGATACAGTCGGACTTTGTATAAAGGGCAAAGATGGGTCCGGAAAAGGGCAGGCGGCACTCCTAGTCCTAGATTCAACCGTCCCCGGTGACCGGCTGATCACTAACCTAGGTCGTGTCGTGTGCTTCCGTGGTGCCATTTCAGAAAATAAAAAGAAAATTAAGAGTAAGAGAACTGAGTTACCTGAACGAGTGACGGTTGATGAAGTTCTGAAAATCCTGTGCAGTCGGCTTGTCAGAACAGGCGGTAGGCAGAAAAAGTCCAAAATGTCAGAGCAAGTTCAGGGGTCCGAATGTTCTCAAATAGTTCTCAAAGTGTGAAAATGACTCAAGGCAACTCTCCCTTATATAGGCGAAGTGAGAAGGCGAAGGGTCACTTCCAGAATTCAAAATTTGGGCGGGAAAATCTCTCGTCCTTTCGCCGACTGACACCTGTAGCAGGCCGTCGCCCGTTACTGTGCGACACCTGTCACAGGTAACACGTGACCAGTCACGTGCCACCTGTGAGGGGCAAATGATTAGGGGATTTTGCTCCCACCAATCGGAATGCGCCAAGTGGACCAATCAGGTCCTGCCAAGTGTCTCCTAGTTCGAACTGTCAGGACTTGCCACGTGGCACGCGCTTATTCGTCCACCTTGGACCTGTTATGTCACGGCATGTGGCATACTCCATGCCTAATGGAGAACCCGGCCACCCAGGCCCAACTTCCGAGGGAAGCCCAATCAGCCCTAGGTTTACCTAAACCAAGGATGGACACGTTTCCCAAGGTTATAAATACCTCCCTTAATCCTCATTAAGGGGACACGCGAAAAACATTATGGAACACATTAATAACCGGCTGATCTCGCTAACAAAGCAGATTACCTACATTAAACACTCTCACCTAGAGAGACCTTATTACTTTAATTTCCGCATTAATTACTCCTTAATCAGGTACTAACTTGACCGTTGGAGGCGGAGCTCACAGGAGTCTCCGTTATTTTGTAGGTACAGGCGTCCGGTTCCAGTCTCGGAATTGTAACTCTCCCGCAGGACATCAGAAAACCCCGAAACACAAAGGGTGGAGAGCATCAATCGGTTTTTTGATGGCTATGTAAACCGCAAAACTAAACTCCACGATTTTCCTCAGAAATATGACATGGCCTTAACTCATCGCGTGTCAGATGAAGTGAGTGCAGATGAGCGTTGCTTGAAGTACCTAAGGAGGTTGGTTAGTGGCTTCAAAGTTGAAATTCTTTTCCAAAAGTTATACACAGACAACAAGTTTCAAGAAGTTCAAACGGAGTGTTCGAGATTGATGTATTGCAGCCTCCGAGGAAAGGAGGTTTTGTCTTTAAACCTTATTCAGTATTTGCTGATCGATCGTGTATGGATAGTACCTCCAGGTGCTAGTGAGGAGGTCATTACAGATAGGCAAAGTCCAAGTTACTTACTATCCTATGACTAAGGAGGTTCAATGTGTTTGCATGATGTTTGAGACAAGTGGCATACTTTGCAAACACTGTATTAGAATTCTCGACGAAAACGAGGTTGAAGATCTGCCACAAAAGTACATTTTAGACCGTTGGTGGAAGGATGTACCCTGTAAGCACACTAGGGTCAAGGTGTCCTACCATGATCCGGGCGACACATATAATGTGCAGAGATTCAACAGATTCATGGAAAAGTTCGAGCCCATCTGTGACACTGCTGCCATGCTCAATGATCAAACAGTCCAAATTGTAATTGAAGCATTATCAAAGCTTCAAAAAGTTGTTAATGATTGTATGGACAAGAAGAGTCAGGAACATGTTCCTGTAGTTAGCACACTTTCATCACTCGCTGAAGAAGACAGAACGTTTTCATCAGTGTCAGTTCATGCTGATCCTGTAGACCCATGTCCATCTGCCATGGTGCCTGTTATAAAGGACCCTATAATTAAGAAAAGGAAAAGGGGCTGGCCTAAGGGTTCAAGGCACAAATCGTTAGCTGAAACTAGCTACAAGAAACCCAACAAGAACAAGAAGCCTAGCCCAGTAAGATTTATGCTTTTATTGTCATTACTTTTTATTTATGGAATAAGCTGACTTGGATATCATATAGGATGCAGGGAATGGTGTTGAGGAGATAGAAGAGGATGCAGGAAATGGTGCTGAGGAGGGTGAAGAGGATGCGAATGAGAAGGATGAACATGCACCGACTGCAGGAACAGTTAAGGTAAAGGCAAAGGGAAAGGGAAAGGGAAAGGCAGAACAAGGTAAGGGCAAGGGAAAGGGCAAACCAATCAAGGGAAAGGAATAACAAGGTAAAGGCAAGGGAAAGGGAAAACCAATCAAGGGCAAGGCAGGAACAGTTAAGGGAAAGGGGAAGGGCAATGCTGAACCAGATAAGGGAAATGGAAAGGGAAAGGGCAAGGGCAAGGGCAATGCTGAACCTGTAAGTTTATACAGTCATTTATGTGATTCCAATTAAATTATTTTTTATATCATATTTAACACATCACTCACAGGTGGTGAAGCATAAGATGGTGAAACAGAAAAGGCTTGTGAAACTAATGGCCAACGGGGCGTGACTTGTAAGTTTGGATACTACATCAACCGGAAGGCATACGTATTCCCGGGAGGCGAACAAGTTTGCTGATGTGGATTCGTGCGTTTATTGTACTAAGCTAATGGTGAAGCATTGTTAGTTAAAAAAAAATTTAAATTAGTAACAAAAACCTAATGTTTGATCTATTATGAGTTAAGTCTTATGTGTTGAATCTAATGTATGAACATGATTTGAATATAGGATTTATAATATCACACTTGAGGCTCAAAACAGATGCATACTTGCTAATTAGGCTATTAACATTACGAAAGATTGAAAATATAAGCAACTCCTTCTTGTACAAAAGTATATGTACAAGATAAAATATTGGAGTAGTGTAAAAAGCAAAAAAAAAAAAAAAAAAAAAAAAAATGGGGGATGGGAAATGCGGTTGCTGGGATTCGAACCTAGAACCAAATATAGTGTATATAGAATGTAAACCAATTGAGACAGTCATCGACCGTAATATAATTAGAAAATAAATATTATATATAGTATGGAACTATTGCTTTGCACTCTCATTCTCATTTGCATAATTTAATTAATATTTTAATTGAAAAAAAAGGTGTATTCCTACGCAAGGGGGGTTATATAAGACTTCACAAATAACTTTACTTTTGTAGATTTAATTATAGAACAAACTTTTCAATAAACATGCCACCAAAATCTACTACATGAACAAGCAACCTTTCATGTCTAATCATATTCTGCCACCCCTTTCAACCAATAAACCCAAAAGTCCAAAACAAATATTGGAGTAGTGTAAAAAGCAAAAAATAAAAAAATTTGGGGGATGGGAAATGCGGCTGCTGGGATTCGAACCTAGAACCAAATATAGTGTGTAGGAATAATGTAAACCAATTGAGACAGTCATCGATCGTGGTATAATTAGGAAACAAATATTATATATAGTATGGAACTATTGCTTTGCACTCTCATTCTCATTTGCATAATTTAATTAATATATTAATATATTAATTGAAAAAAATAAGGTGTATTCCCACGCAAGGGCCAAGGGAGGTTATATAAGACTTCACAAATAACTTTACTTTTGTAGATTTAATTATAGAACAAACTTTTCAATAAACATGCCACCAAAATCTACTACATGAACAAGCAACCTTTCATGTCTAATCATATTCTGCCACCCCTTTCAACCAATAAACCCAAAAGTCCAAAACAAATATTGGAGTAGTGTAAAAAGCAAAAAATAAAAAAATTTGGGGGATGGGAAATGCGGCTGCTTGGATTCGAACCTAGAACCATATGTAGTGTGTAGGTGGGAATGTAAACCAATTGAGACAGTCATCGACCGTGATATAATTAGGAAACAAATATTATATATAGTATGAAACTATTGCTTTGCACTCTCATTTTTTGGCGCAAAAAAAGAGGGAATGAAAGAGGGAGTTGAAAGGGTATGTATGACATCATCCCACTCCCACTCTCTATAAATCTAACTTCAATTATTTGTTTCAATTTCCCCTTAAATTTGCTCTCCATTTTTACATAACTTCTCTCTATTATTCCCAATTTCTTACTTTCTTTCTCTATTAATCCAAAAATTGTTAATCAAAACAAGAGCAAACAACCAATGGTTCTGTCAGAGCACGATCAACCCAAATACTCTGAATTACAATTCCTTGAGTTGAGGAAGAAAATGATAAGAGATCAATTGACTGACTACTAGTTAATGTGCAAATCCCTGCAGTCTGAAATGGATGATGTTGATACGGCCATATCTAAAATTCACAAAGATAAGGCAGAGGCCAATGAAGCACTGACAGATAAGGAACAGGGCACAAGGGGTAGGAAGAGATTCACGATGGGGGCAAAGTCGGAGGCAATGAAGAGGGTTTCTGGTGGGGCTGGTGATGGGCAAGCAACAGTGGGTGATGCTACTGGACAGGGACCCGCTGTTGCAGGAGGAGTGCAACCGGTTGGGAACAGGCGGAGGCCGAGGCAGTGGACAGTGAGGCAGAGGAGATCCACAAGCCTGACGGAGGTAGTTCCCCACGCTCCATATCATGTCCGTGATCACTGGTCTCCGGAGGTTTCTGGCGATGCATCTGGTGCTTACGGTCACTCTGCTTCTACCATCGAAAAGTTTGACTAGTTTGAACAATTATGCTCAATGTTTAATGTTTAGTGTTTTATGTTTATTTGATGTTTTATGTGTGTAGTTTGAACAATGAAGTAGTAATTAGTAGATATCTTATAGTTGCATGTCTATTTTATGTTTTATGTGTTGAACAATTAAGTAGTAACAAGTAGATATTGTGAGTAATAAGTACATATTTTATTGTTTTATGTTTGTTTAAAGTTTTATGGGTGTAGTTTGAACAATTAATTAGTAATTAGTAGATATGTTATTGTTGCATGTCTAATTTATGTTTTATGTGTTGAACAATTAAGTAGTAATAAGTAGATATCGTGAGTAATAAGTACATATTTTATTGTTTTATGGTTGTGAGTAACAATTACGAGTTCTAGCTCATTTTATTTTTCTTGAAATGTGTTGCTTATTTATGTTGTATGTGTCGGTGATTTTTTTTAATAATTTGCTTAATTTTCTTACTTATAATTTGCAAGTTAGGAATTAGGAATACATAAAGATTTTAAGATTTTAAAGTTTAATAATTTGTTATTTTAATTTGGGTTTTGCTATACATAAATATAAAAAACAACAATTTCATAAAATTAATGCACTTTTTCATATTCCAATGGAATCTAATATTATAATTGAATTAAAAAACTGATTTACTTAATGTAGTGTTATTAATAGGATAGATTTTCATAACACTACATTTAATAACACTTCCTAAACTACTTTTTTTAGGACAATAAAACATTCTACTCCGTAGCTAATATCCTACCATCGTGTACAAAAAAAGAAAACAAAAAAAGTCGTCAAATAAATTAGGCCAAATTTCATGTTCTCGTATGGATGTTTTTCAATTAGGCTATATTCGTCCAATTTCAATTGCATGCATTTTTATTGAGTCATATTCTATACTTTCTAGAAATTGTAAGAGAATAAACTATGTAATTAATCCTTATATATAGCCCTATAGCATTGGATCTTTTACCAAAATGGCTATTTTGACAAAAGTATTTACCAAAACGGCTAATTATAAAATTTAATTCCTAAACTAGCTAATGTTATTGATTTGAAAGGATATTATTTATTTTTTATATTCCTTTGAACCCGTTCGGTTCACTTTATTTTTTATTTGGTTTTAATTAAAGAGAATTAGTTTTTTTTAATGTTGGTTTTATTAAAACTCTAATGCCATAGTTTAAAATATCCCATTAATTTGAACAATTAACAATCAACATAATATATATGCATAAATAACCACTCAAAAAAAAAAAAAAAAATTTGATCCAAAATTAACAAAAGAAAAAAAATAAACAACTGAAACTGCATTCAATCATAATAAAGCCAACAGTACAGAAACTAAAACTGCATTCTAATCATCATTCTACTTTAATTACGTCCTAAAAGCTGAAACAGTTGATCATCTTTAGTGGCTCACACTAAGACAAGTTCTACAACAAACACTGCAGGATGTCCGTGTTGAAACTTAATCAATGCACCTTCTTCTACCTGAACATTGTACCGATCAGTAAATTCCCTAACACCACTTAGTTCACACTTGGTAATGAGACCATCCTTCTTCACAACTTTCAGCTTCGCAGCGATTTGCTCATCAGAGTTTTGAAGCAGCACATTAGTTGAATCACCACAGTTGCTTAACCAATTGTTAGCAAAGTCAACAGGAACATTCTGCAATAATTGAACCAGAATAAGTACAGATATTTTATCAGGTCAAAAATGTGTAATAGTTATTAGCAGCATATACATTTACTCCTTTCTTAAGGTAAGCTGCAGTGAAAATGAACTTGAAATGTGGCTCAAAACAGGAATGTGCAAGGTCATCAATCCATTCATTTGTTTCGATTATATTTGCTAAGCTACCATGGTAAGCAGGTCTGCGTCCTGGCCTCTTACTCGAGCTTGAGCCACGTCCTGGCCTCTTACTCGAGCTCGAGCCACCAGTGCTCTTTGCAGTTTCAGATCTTTGTGATTTCTTGCTTCTTGATCGCCTTAAAATCTTTACCAAGAAACAGCTATTCCCTCTATATGTAAACTTTAGACCATCGCCAACCATTATCTCATTTTCTTCAACAAAATCAACCCAACCACCTGCTAAGATAGTCATCCAACCATCTCTGTCCTCTTCATGTGACATAGTAGCTTCCCACATTCTGCCATACTCTTCTAGTTTCAAGTCAACCCCTTTATCACCATCATTCAAGATATCCTTAAATTCATCAGGATACGCTGTAAATTAATATACATTAGCAAAATACCAACTCAATATATAAGCAACAACCAAACATACACATGTCAGAAAGTAATCTCGCCAAAACACATAACTACAACAATAATAAAGCAATAATTATATGTTTCATACCAGCTTATCTTTGTGATGATCTTCATAACAAATGGTAAATGTCATCGCAGTATTTTCCATTCAATATTCTGAACAATTTACTAAGATTTTTATTTATACTTAGCCTTTTCGCACAACTCAGTAGCTAATTTGCATGATAGCAAACACTGCTATATATATATACATATATAACAAAGCTATTGTCAAAATTATGTAGTATATTAATTGCAATTAAATATTACTTTGACAAGAAAAGACTTGAACAATCTGATTTTTCGGTAACTGAAAGAATCTTTAATTTCAATATTCCTTCCCAATGGTCATACCAACCATAATTACAAGTCAAGAAAATTCAAAGATGGCATAATGATCAACCCAAATAACATAATAAGTACCTATGTTATCATTCATCATTTAGTAAGCTAACCACAATACATCAGTTACATACCTAATGATACTCCTATAAGACTAGAGCTGTCAAAAGCTGACCCGACCCGAAATACCGACCCTAACCCGACCCTAACCATAACCCGTATGAACCCGAAAAAAATGGTAACCCGAACCCGACCTAACCCGACCTGAAACCAACCCTAAACCCGAGTTGACCCGAGTATTTGAGACCCGAACCCGACCATAACCCGACCTAGAGAGGACCCGACCCGAATATGACCCATAAATTATTGACCTGAACCGAACCCGACTCGAACCCGAGAATGACCCAAACCCGATTTAACCCGTCAAAATCCGAATTCAACCCGACATGTTACTAACCCGACCCGAGGTCAACCCGACCCGTTCCAAACCCGACTCGAATTTAAACCCAACCTGTTACAAACCCGACCCGAAATCAACCCGACTTGTTATTGGTCCGACCCAAATTCAACCCGACTTGTTATTGCCCCGACCCGAATTTAAACTCGACGTATTACTAACCTGAATTTAAACTCGACCTATTACTAACCCGAATTTAAACGTATTGGAGGCTATATGAGGTGAGTGAGGTGAATCGATGATAGTGATTTTGTCTAATTAAATCAGCCAAATGTTTTTTTTTTCTAAATTTATCTTCAAAATAAACTTCCATATTACTACTTATAATCCTTTTATTGATCCGTTTTTTCAAATTTTAGTATTCACTTGTTTATTTTAATATTTTTTAAAATGTTTTAAATTATGCAATTTGATTTGGAGCTTTAAAAAAAATCAAAAAAAAAATTTTATTGACTTGAACCGAAATCGACTCGAACCCGAGAATGACCCGACTAGGAAATGACCCGACGTAATTATAACCCGCAAATAATTGACTTGAACCGAACCCGATAATAACTCGCAAAAAATTGACTTGAACCGAACCCGACTCGAACCCGAACAGGACCCTAACTCGTTTAAACCCGTAAAAACCCGAATGTTACCCGCCTTTTTTTCACCCGACCCGAATGTAACCCGACCTTTTATTGACCTGACCTAAACCCGACCTAAACACGATAAGATGTATGACCCGACGTGACCCGACTCAAGAATGAACCAACCCGAACCCGACCCGCATAGGTCCCGACATTAACCCGTACTGACCCGACCCGAGATGACCTGACCCACACTAACCCGACTCAAACCCAGACCCATTTACCCGAATTGACAGCTCTATATAAGACTATAAACAAAAATGAGAATTTCTAAAGGTACATATAAATTTTTTAAGGCCAATGTATCACGGTCGAGGTACCGTCCCAATGGTCACTCACTCTCAACTCTTAGCACGCTACTGAGCATAAGGTCAGCGGTTCGATTCCTACCAACACCCCACCCCCAAACAATTTTTTTTTTCATTTAAAGTTTTCGTTGATCGATAAATTTTTTTAAAATTTATTATATTTTCTTTTTCCTTTCCAAGATTAAAAACAAAAATTAAAAAAAAAAAAAAAAAAAAACCAAAAAAAAAAAATAGCTAATATTGCTTGAAAAATGATACTCCTATAAGACTATAAACAAAAATGAGAATTTCTAAAGGTACATATACATTTTTTAAGGCTAATGTATCACGGTCGAGGTACCGTCCCAATGGTCACTCACTCTCAACTCTTAGCACGCTACTGAGCATCAGGTCAGCGGTTCGATTCCTACCCACACCCCTACCATACAAGGGTTTAGTCGACGACAAGACCAAAATCCGCCAGTCAGCAGAGGGATTGAGGTGCCCCTTCTTCCTGGGGAAGAAAATTAAGCACTACACACGTCTCTCGTACAACATGCCCATGGGGTGGCACATCTTCCTGGGGAAGAAAATTAAGCACTACAGTTTCACGTCTCTCGTACAACATGCCCAGCACTACAGTTTCACGTCTCTCGTACAACATGCCCATGGGGTGGCACATGGCTCTGAGCGGCGCCGTGTTAAACAGAAGGCAGAGAACCTCTTGCCTTAGACAAGTTTCTGAAAGAAAATGAAAACAAGTACAATCGGCCAATCCCTGTGTAGTTATTTTTTTAGTTTTTATGATTTCCATGTTTGCAGGTGTTGCTATGTTTTTTTTTTTTAAATTATGATGTACCAATAAGTTTGTTTTGAAATACAACCAAATAAGTTTGTTTTTCAATACTATTAAAGCGTAAATAATCCCCAAATGCTTGCAATTGAATTTCAGATCTAGAATCAAATGAATTGAACTCAAATTTTGCATATTGGTTAATCTCAATATGAAGATTTTAAAATCTCTATATTATAAAATCAGCAGTGACTATAGATTCACGAATTTAAGCAATTACAATTCCAAATTACAATTTCCAAAAATTATCAAGATTATTCACAGAAATATGTACAAGCCAAACAATTCAAAAAAAAGAAAGCAAATTTGTGAAAGCAAAATTCAATTCAAATCAAACTTACCTACAATTGACGTCATCACTCGAGTTGTTCTTGTAACTGAGATTGAATTATAAAATTTTAGGTTATATCCCAATATTTAGAAACTGAAATTGGTTTACGACAAAAAGAAAGTAACATCTTACCTCAGAAGCTAACACAAGGGAAAACATTGACTGCGCATCAAAGGAAATAGAGGGAGAAGGATGAGTGGATGACACTTGATTGACTGACTCTAAGGAGTAAACACTATACGACTTCAATTTAGGTTCATAGATTTTTTGGATTTTATTTGTACTTTATTTTTATTTGTACTTTATTGTTAATTTGTACTTTATTTTCTATTTGTACTTTATTTTTGTTTGTACTTTTTCTGATTTGTGCTTTATTTTTGTTTGTACTTTTTTCTTATTTGTGCTTTATTTTTATTTGTACATTTTCTTACTTGAAGAAATTTTTATTTGAATTGTTTTAATTTGAAGACACAAATTAACTTATCTAAGATGGCAAGACTCTTAATTAACTTAAGACATGTTGGTCTTGAGTTCAAGTTTTGTTATAAGCATTTTTAAAATGCAAACTTAATACATGTCAAACTTAATACTTGTGAAAGTCACATACTCACATATCACGTTTATGACATGTTGAACTTGATATAGGTGACACGTGAACAAGTTTTGTTTTAGAAATATTTTTTAATACTACGTATATAAGTATAGCTTTAACCAACCATTTAACCGTATAATAAATTGTTTATTTCTTATTTTCTCATCTTTACAATTTCAATAATACGCTGTTTGAATTTCGTTTTAACTTTCGTCAATCAATGTTTCTCCTTTAATAATCTAATGTTTACAAAAAAAAAAAATATGATAAAGAAAGGATTTCTAGAATTAATCCGCGCGGTTGGACTTAGATCATGTGCTGTTTGTGTTGCAGTGAAACAATTTAGATCATGTACCTTATTTCTTTGTGATATGGTAATTCTCTAACTTTGAAGTATAATCTATTTTACTTAGTCTTATTTATATTTTTTGTTATTCTACTACTTTTATTTGAAACTAGTCAATCCAAGTATAATTTTGAAGTATTATTAGGGGTGAGCAAAAAGTCTGTGTAACTGTCAATTGGAACTGGGACCGGGTAGGAACCGGCAAATCCGGAGGCGGAATTAGACCCAGTGGTTCCAATTAAAAGCATGATTACGTAAAAATTAAGTGAATGATAACAATTACCTGAACTTAATTTGAACAAAAACATGATTACGTAAACAAATTAATGAAAATGCTTAATTACCATGAGTAAAATTAAACCATCATCTATATTAGCAAATTACATACCAAATTTAAATTACCATTCCCTGGTCAAACATATCTATTCAAAAATCGTTCATGGGACTCTAATACTCTAATCTACTTTAATTTCAACCATTATATGGCACATAAATTACCTAAAATTAAATTAACTTAAATTAAATAGCAGGCAATTAAATTAAATCAAATAGCAGGCAATTAAATTAACATAAATTATCTAAAATTAGATTATAATTTGGCTACTAATTAAAAGGGTACCTGCAGGAAAATAACATCATCGGTGTAGCTCCCAAAATCCGTGATGAAGCCAGCCAATCCAAGGGAGTAAACAGGGCCACTCGTGGGTATAATTGGCTTCGGATCCATCTTGTCTACCAACAATTTTGGAATTATTTTTGTAGTACCCTCATACTCCACAACATCATCCTTTTCCAGCTCACGAATGGCAGCTTGCACCTCCGGCTTACCAACAATGTCAGCAATGTTGGGTAAGTGCGCCGGAAAAATCTCACCAGCCTCATTGACCATCATCAATTTGTCCATACGGTGTTGCTCTTCTTTAGGGTTGGCAACAATTTTCTTCGGAATATCATACTCCACCTCATGCAAGGTCAAGTTTCCATTTTGACTATGAAAATAGACAAAATCATTGAAGTTCATTTCTTGTTCAGTGTTCGTGTTGTACTTGAAACAGTGTTTGACGTTATTAGTGGCCGTAGCCGGGAAGAACCCAGGAGGGTAAGGCACTTCTTGGTTGGGTTCCATGGTGGGAAATGAAAATATTACTTAGGGAAGAGAGGAGGAAAGTATTGGGGTGTGTTTCTTTTCTGTCTGATAACTTTAACTTCTGATAATGAAGTAGCTAACTCTAGTTTTTTTTTTTTTTTTTTTTTTTTTTTTTTTTTTTTGAAAAGCAACTGTAGTTAACTTAAGTCCACTCATAGTACACCCTATCTTACGTAAGGTAAGTTATCTCTTCTCAAAGAAAAACAAAAAGAAAAAAAATAAAGTAAAGTAAACTGGCACGTGTCTAGTTGAGAGTTTTAGTTAAAATACAACTGCTACGGTTATGGGTTGACAGAGATTTGCTGCTTGTTTCCCATGAAGTTTGCCATTGTATAGTTTTAAGATTCGCGTCATACATTGCATGTTATAAACAATCAACGTAATCGTGAACAAAATTTCACATGATTAAGATAAACAATCCTCATTTGTAACATCATAAACAAGGTCAATCCGATCCGATCCGAAACATCCGAATTCTCAAAAATTTTCAATCCAATCCGATGCGATTTAAATTTATCCGATCCGAATAAATACTTCGGTTTAGATTGGAATTTTTTGGTTTTATCCGAATAATGGACACCCCAAGTTGTCCTATAAACGATCAAATTGAAAATCAAACCCTCCAAACCCTAAACCATTCACACCCTAGACCCTTCAAACCCTAAACCCTTTAAACCCTAAACAAACCATAAACCCTTCAAACCCTGAAATCATTAAATATATATTATCCATACTCATTAGGACTAAATTATTATGCAAATCTATCATTTTTTTTAACTAAAATCTAAATCTGCATTAAAATCTAAATGGAATTGCATGTTATAAACAATCAACGTAATCATAAAAAAAAATCACATGATTAAGATGAACAACCCTCATTTGTAACATCATGGCTTCATATTTCGGTGAAATTGATTTATTTGATCCAAACAAGGTCAATCCGATCCGATCCGAAAATCCGATTTCTCAAAATATTTCAATCCAATCTGATCCGAATTAATAATTCGGTTTAGATTGGACTATTTCGTTTTTTATTCGAATAATGGACACCCCAAGTTCAAATTGGAAATCAAACCCTCCAAACCCTAAAGCCTTTCCAAACCCTAAACCCTCCAAACCCTAAGCACTTATATTTGATCATGATAATTAACTTCTTATGTACTTATAGTGATATAAAACTTTTTTATACTTATACTCCCCAAATTGAGTAATTAATATGTATAATTCCTCAATGAAGTCGATCATTGAAGTTCAATTGTGTTCCGTCGATCTATTAAACGTTGTTAAATATATAAATCATATGGTTCCTTTTATTGATCTTGTTGTTCCTCCTAGTTGCTCGGAAGTAACGTTTGTTCCACCTACTCTAGTCGATCGTAAGAATTTGAGATAAACTTTTAAAATAAAATAAATCTATATTTAAACAAGCTAATTTAACGTTAATTGGTTTTCGGATTGGATTCGGTCCAGTTAGGGTCAATAAATCCATCCAACACCCTAATCTGAACTTTCAAAAAGTCTCAATCTGACCAGATCCGATTCGATCCGTTTAAGAGTTCCGATCTGAATTGATTGGATTGGATTTCAATTTTACTTCAACTTATTTACACCCCTAGTTTAGTCGATAACATTGACATGCTTTGAAATTTCGGTCATTACATAATCCGTACGTATTCATATCATAAATATTTATATGAGAATAACTATGTGAATGAATATGATTTAGTTGCCTTCTATGTTTGTAGATTTAATTGCCTTATAGCTTTAGTTGCCTCTAGCTTTGTAGATTTACTATGATTTTGTTAATTGTTACGGTTTTAAGTGAAAACATAACCACAAATAATATACTCCCCAAAATTTTAGAATTCCACAAACTAATACAGCCGTTGATTTATCAATATGTGAGAGTTGCATTAGTAGGACTACAGATACGATTTTCAAATGGGTGTATGAGATATTGGTAAAAGGACATTGGTAAAAGGACACGGTTTCACCGTGATAATTAGTAGGGTAACTATGATTCGGGCTAGTATGGGTAGGTATGATTTTGGAACGTTGGAAAGGATGTGGGTGGATATGTTTTGGATTCTTGTTTCCATTTTTACAATAATACTCCGTACTTGCTTTTGTGAAGGTCTGCAACTTTGCACAGTTTTCACAAGCAACCTCCTTTTGTCCTTTCGCGAAATAAAGTAGCTAAAACACTCCTGAACAAGGTCTGAAGTTCATCCGTTTTTTGGGCGCCAAACCAATACAACCCTAAACAAATTCATTAACCTTTGTTATTTTAAAAAATTGTTAATACCCGATAATTTGTATTTAATTTTTTTAACAACATTTACAATCATAAATTAAATTGCAACAATTTATATACACTAATTAGTTTTAAGATTCACGTCATACATTGCATGTTATAAACAATCAACGTAATCATGAACAAAATTTCACATGATTAAGATAAACAATACTCATTTATAACATCATAAACAAGGTCAATCCGATCCGATCCGAAACTTCCGAATTCTCAAAAATTTTCAATCCAATCCGATGCGATTTAAATTTATCCGATCCGAATAAATACTTCGGTTTAGATTGGACTTTTTTGGTTTTTATCCGAATAATGGACACCCCAAGTTGTCCTATAAACGATCAAATTGGAAATCAAACCCTCCAAACCCTAATCCATTCACACCCTAGACCCTTCAAATCCTAAACCTTTCAAACCCTAAACAAACCATAAACCCTTCAAACCCTGAAATCATTAAATATATATGATCCATACTCATTTGGACTAAATTATTATGCAAATCTATCATTTTTTTTTAACTAAAATCTAAATCTGCATTAAAATCTAAATGGAATTGCATTTTATAAACAATCAACGTAATCATAAAAATAATTTCACATGATTAGGATGAAAAACCCTCATTTGTAACATCATGGCTTCATATTTCGGTGAAATTTATTTATTGGATGCAAACAAGGTCAAAATCCGATCCGATCTGAAAATCCGATTTCTAAAAAAATTTCAATCCAATCCGATCCGATTTATAGTTATCCGATCCGAATTAATAATTCGGTTTAGATTGGCCTATTTCGGTGTATATCCAAATAATATACACCTCAATTTGTAAACGATCAAATTGGAAATCAAACCCTCCAAATCCTAAACCCTTCCAAACCCTAAACCCTCCGAACCCTTCAAACCCTAAACCCTCCAAACCATAAACCCTCCAAACCCTAAACCCTTCAAACCCTAAACCCTCCAAATCCTAAGCCCTTCAAACCCTAAACCCTCCAAACCCTAAACCCTTCAAACCCTAGACCCTTCAAACCCTAAACCCTACAAACCATAAACCCTCTTCTAACCCCAAACACTTATATATGATCGATCGTCATACTAATTAAATATGTATATATATATATACATATATATACATATACATATATATATACATATATATATATATATATACATATATATATATATACATATATATATATATATATACATATATATATATATATCAACAACAAAATTTAGTGTTCACAAACAAATTACAGTCGTCAGCCGTTGAATAGTCGATCTAAATTTAAAGCCGCTGATTTATCAATATGTGACAGTCCAGTAAAAAAAAAAAAAATCAATATGTGACAGTTGCATTAGTAGGACTACAGATACGATTTTCAAATGTTTGTGTGAGATTTTTGAAAGTATGAGTTTGGCAAAAAGGACATTGTTTAGTTTGGTAAAAGGACATTGTTTCACCATGGTAAGTCAGGAGTAGGGTAGCTATGATTAGGGCTAGGTAGGTTGTAGGTATGATTTATAAAAGTTGGAAAGGGTGTGGGTGAATATTTATTGGATTCTTGTTTCCATTTCTATGACAATAGATTAAAAAATAAAAATTATTTTATATTTTAAAGTACTAGTAATTAAAAAAATTATTTATTGTCAATTTAAATTCTAACTGTCTAAGTAGTCTATCAACTTTTTATTCAAATTTAAATCTGCATTATAATCTCTCAATTGTACATGCATTTTATAAATGATAGTATTTCTAAAAATATTTAATTTTGCTTGGACATCGAATTCTTCTATGTAGTAAATCGTAGTTTGCTTGGTGTTCAATTATTCTTTGTAGTTGATCGAAGTAATGATGTTCATCGAACCTCAATTGTTCTTTGGTTTGTGAGATTTATTGTACCAGTTTTGATCGAAATGAGCTTTGATATCAAAACTAAAACAATCAGAATTGGAAGTCAAACCCTCCAAACCCTAAACCCTCCAAATCCTAAACCCTAAACCACTAAACCCTAAACCCTCTTAAATCCTTAAATAAGATCCATACTTAATTCTTTTTGTATCGTCTTTTTTTGTTTTAAAAATTAAACTCTCCGCCTTAATTACAAAATAGAATTGTACATTTTAAAATTGACAGTAAAATCTAATTATAATAGTTTGTTTGGTGATCGAATTCTTCTCTGTAGTCAATCGTAGTAATGATGTTCATATATTGTTCCTCTATATAGCTGATCATCGAAGCTTAATTTTTCTTTGGTTTGTGAGATTTATTGAGTTTGATCGAAATGAACTCTAATTATGTCAATAAACGTAACAAATTTGATAATTTTATTTCATGTATTTTCTATACAAAAACCCTAAAACCTAGAAACCCTAAACCCTAGAAACCCTAAACCCTAAACCCTAGAAACCATAAACCCTTCAAACCCTAAACACAAACCCCACACCCTTAGATATGATGTTATTTAACCCTTCAACCTTTTAAATCGTAATTATGACTCAATCACTTGTATTAAATTGTAACTCAACTCTAGTAATCTCTAACAATTTTTTGTAATAAAAATCCGCATTATATTAAATAAAAGAATTGTACATCTAATAATTGCCAGTAACCAATTTTATTATTAAAGCATATTTTTTTTAAATCCATGTTAGAGCATACTTTTAGGTGTAAGGTTATGCGATATTTCCATAAACTTACAATAAATACTATGAAATCGAATTGAAGTAGATTAATCAAGTAATTTCTTTGTTTATAGGCGTTGATGTTTTAAATTGTACGTTGATTGATTTACCACAATGTGAAAATTGCATTAGCAGCAGTACATAATTTGGCGTGTAAGATATTTGGAAGTATGACTGGAGAGGTAAAAAGAAATGGATTCACCGTGGTAAAATGGTAAAATGTGAAGTGTTATGATAATATTTGGCCTAAGATAAAGCTAGGATAGCTACTTACGAGTATGATTTTGGGACGTTAGAAAGGATTATAGCTGAAGTGCTGAACATTCATAGGAAGATACATGTTTCCCTTTTTCTGTTAAACAATTTTGACAGGCCTCAATGTGATTTTGTAAGCGTAGACAATGTCCTTTAGTTAATACCTTGCAGATAAAGGACAACTCCTTTTAGTACAAAATTATATGTTATTATTATTATTATTATTATTATTATTATTATTATCATCATCATTTTTAATTAGTGTAGACATGATTTGTAATTATCTTTAATACAACTGTTTATACTAATACATACAAAGTAACTTTTTAAAAAGAGATACAATTAGTGTAATTGCATGTATAACAAGATAAAATTGGACTACCTTTTTATAAACCCAAAAGTCCAAAACAAATATTGGAGTAGTGTAAAAAGCAACAAATAAAAAAAATTTGGGGATGGGAAATGCGGCTGCTGGGATTCGAACCTAGAACCAAATATAGAGTGTAGGTAGAATGTAAACCAATTGAGACAGTCATCGACCGTGGTATAATTAGGAAACAAATATTATATATAATATGGAACTATTGCTTTGCACTCTCATTCTCATTTGCATAATTTAATTAATATTTTAATTGAAAAAAAAGGTATATTCCTACGCAAGGGGGGTTATATAAGACTTCACAAAATAACTTATTCACCAACATCATCCACACATAGATATTCATCCGAAATGAGTTCCTCCACCCCTTCAAATCTTAACCCTTATGGTATCCCTTCCATACTCGGTCCACCACGTAGGAAAAGGAAGACTTCTAGCGGGCGTCACAACCTCTTGGAGCAGTTAGCGTGTGGCATGACGGTCGGAGGAAGAAAAGGCCGCGCTAGACTGCAGTCTCATCGTTCTGTTCCTGACCTCATTGAAGATCCTGTACATGACCTTACGAAACCAAAAGGAACTGTTGCCGAAGAGAAGGTTGCTGATGCTGAAGACAACAAGAACGTCGTTGCTGCTGCTGAAGAGAACAAGGACGTCGTTGCTGCTGCTGAAGAGAATAAGGACGTCATTGGTGCTGCTGAAGAGATGGAGGACGTCGTTGCTAATGCTGAAGAGAACAAGGACGTCATTGCTGCCGTAGAAAACAAGGAGGATGTTGCTGATCAGGAGAAGAAGGACGTCGATGGTGCTGAACAAAAGAAGCCCGTTGCTTCTAAGGATGTTATTGTTGAGATAGAAGATGATGAACTTGATGTTGTGGTTGTCATGGCCCCTCCTACTGCTAAGCCAGAGCCTGTTGCTAAGATAGGGCCAAGGTTTAGGAAGGAAAGGCCTGGAGTATTAGCTCCAAAGATCTCTTTCAGGATTCGCAGCCTAAACGACGACGATCCAGGGCTCGAGTATGAGCTTAGGATTAATGAAACATTCCTGAAAATTTACTATGACTATGCTAGGAGGGTGGACTGTCATTCGGATGATATTACTATAAGGAATGCTCGTGGGATCATTTATTGTACTCACAATCCAATAGTGGCTGGGATTGTGAATGGAGCTGTCCTGTGGGTTCGTGGCCACCGGGTAACTTAATAATTTTATTTTGCTATTGTTCTCAGCAAGTTAAAATTTTAAGTCATTTTAGGTGTTAATTTCATTAAAATTTAATTTTTAAACTCGTTGACTTTTACCTGCTAAACACGCAAATGAATTTAATTTTTAAACCTGTTAAAATCTAATTTTTAAAGTCGTTAATTTCATTCAAATTTTATTGTTAATAGTCGTTAAATTATTTATGGTGTTAATTTAGCTAAATTTTAGCTATTAATCCTGATAAACTTTGTAGATCTTACTGTCTTTAAATTTCGGCAACTATTATTCAGTTATTAATTATTGAAGTACTTTATGGATTTTAACTTAATGTGAACGACTCAAGTGGATTAAATCCATTGTAAAACTGAATTAAATATATAAAACACGTTTTTGGATTTTAGTTGTTAATTTCGGTAATTTGTAGTTCTTAATGTCGTTTAGTTGAGTTAAAACAAAGTTGTTAAGATAGCATTGAATGAAAGTGGTTAAAAAAAATATTAGTTGAGTTAAAACAGAGTTGTTGAGTTAAGATAGCAATGAATGAAAGTGGTTAAAAAAAATATAGTTTATGTCATTAAATTTAGTTAAAATGTAGTTGTTAATTTCTGCTTTGATTTGATTTGTAGAACCATGCTGATGGCAACATGGATGTTCGTAAGAAGCTAGTCATTCTTCGAGAGCCGCGAACACGGTCAGTGAAGAAGAAGATGTTGGTTAAGCTGGACGACTCTCTAGACGGGCTGTTTCGAGCTTGGAGTGAGGAGGTCAATGTAAGGCCCAACAAAATCCTGATGATTCATGAGAACAAAAAGGTTACTCCAATTCACCTAGTTCGGGGTGCGGCCATGAGGAATGGGGATGAAATATTTTGCTTCACAGACAAGTAGGTCATGTGTGAACAAAATCATGTATTAAGGGTCTAGGGTAGATAGTGAATGCAATCGCCTTTTGTAGGAAGCCCAAAGGACCTATGTATTAGAAAGTCCCCTTAGTATGGGCATTATGATGATGATGTATTGCTTTTGAACTTGAAGCTTTTAAATTGCTTATGAACTTGATGTTAAGTTGTTTTAATTAGCACAATATGCAATTGTTTGAATTAACAATTATCCCTGCAATTATCACACTAAAATTATACACTTGAGCACACTTATGAAATCTATAACATACAATTATAAATTATACAATGCCATAAAATTATGACAAAGTCCATTTGACATAAAATAAGGCCAAAAATAAAATTGACCAATACATTGGGCCAAAGGAGCCCACAAACCCACAAACCAAATATCAGGGGCCTTATTTCTGGGCTTTACCCTTACACATTCCAAATTGGAAACTGAGTATTCAACATAACCAGATATCAGGCCTTTTTTACTGGGCTTTACCCTTACACAAATTGGAAACTGAGTTTTCAACTTAACTGAAAATTGAATATTCTTTTGTCAAAAAAAAAAGAAAATTGAATATTTAATTAAGTTAAAATAGGAATAAGAATATCCAAATCCAACAACTATCATCATTATTCTAGAACATTACACATTCTAAAAACTGAGCAAAATAAGCCCAAAAAAAACCAGATATCAGGCATATTTTCTGGGCTTTTCCCTTGCACATTCCAAATTGGAAATTGAGTATTCAACTAAACTGAAAATTATATGTCACAAAAACAAACTACAAATTATATGTCAAAAAAACAAAACTGAAAATTATGTGTCAAGAATTAACCAATAAGTAAATATAAGAATATCCAAATCCAGCAAATATAAGAACCCTTAATACATTACACATTCTAAACTTAGAATTGTGTTCAACACATGCTACATATTACACACTATACATATTGTTACCTCCCTTGCAGTTTAGAATCACCTCAGGCATTCGGCCCCTTCTTTGCTTAGCCTTGAAGTTAACCCCAGGCACTGGTAAATCATGCATCTGCATCCACACAACATAGATTCAGATTCAACGTACACAGGTGAAACAACTACTATAAGATCAAACCTCACATTATTCACTCCAGCTTGGGGTCCAACGCTATCCCGTGCATCCCTTGGGTGTTGTTCACCATAGGCAATATCCAATAGCTTGATCCACCACAAGGAAAGACCGCACAAATGAAATTCAAATGAAAATTGGTTACTCCTCTCTACACCATATTTGTTTGAAGGACTGTGCAATAAAACACATACAAAAGTGCTTACCCTAAGTTTCCCGTAGTCGCCAGACAACAATTTGTCCGACTTTGCTGCCATCCCAATCTGCTGCATAGTCCACACTTTAATTCTAGGAAAAACACCCCACTGAATAGGATCCCTATCCAACCGATCCAAGTACAATATCTGCCAATATGTTGAAAACAAGCAATTACTAAGAAAGGAACCACAAAGAAAAAACAAAACAAGCAATAATACACTGAAACACACATACTACAGCAAACATTGCACACCCGCCGCATCCACTGGCAAACCCATTAGCATATAAACGTCGAGCAAAACTTTGTACGCTCTTCAGCAACTTCGACAACACTAAAGAGCACCAGTCATACTCAACTGCCTCCATAGCACAGCTTATTGCAGGTAGTAGGTCAGACGCAAGCCGGGGTGACTGAGTGGGACACAACACCATCTCTAAAGCAATTATAAAGAACAACGTCTTGAATTCCTCTTCCTCTCCAGCATCGAAGTACCCCTCCAAGCGACTCATCATATCTGAACTTAATGGTATGCCTACAGACGTGTAGACCTGACCAGACTGTCCCCCAGACTTGGACTCCCACAATTTACCATACTTCAAAATTATATTCTGAACCTTTACACGTTCATGATGGTTCATGGTTTTTGTACAAGGAACTGTCCTAGAACCCATTGGTATCCCTAGTACCCACCTAACCTGATTCTTTGAAAACTTAAACTCTATACCGTTTGGACTTCTAAACATTTCACCAATTGGATCCATCCGTGTCATGACCCAGTATGCCAATTGTCTTGGTAAATGCATATCTAAAGCAAAATGTAAAAGACTACCAAATCCCATCTCACAAACCCAACGTCTTCTCCTATCATCAAATTTCTGACATATGCGCCCAAATGACTTGATGCGGCAACCCATGTTAGGAGGCTGCCAATGAAATCACATTAATAAAGTTAATGTTCCTCTCCTAGACCCACTGACCACTTAATCAGGAAGCAAACTTACCCGACTTGATGCCTTGGTATGTTCAGCCATCACCTCCGCTCTACCTTTGACAGTCCCTCCATAACTTAATCTGTCATCCTAATCACACAAAAAAACAGTATACTTAATTCATTCGTAAACATTAATCATGCAAAAACACAGTGAGAACAATCTTAGATTGAGTATTGTAGTACCTTAAACAATTTTGGATACAAATGCATGGTCTTCTGCTCACATACCTTACGCTTCTTACTTAGCCCATACCCCTCTTCAACATCTTCAACCACAACCCCAACCTTCATCCCAAAACCCCTCACCATTGTACGTTTATTCTTACCATTCCCCGCTGACATTTTGATAATCATGTCCGAAGAACGATTATATCAAATTTGCTGCCACAAAACTCAATCTACCCACAAACAATTAATGACTGCATAATTCACCTCATTTAATTAACACAATATCACATAGATATAATGAGTAATGAGCACCAGTGAACTGGCTTCTTGTTTTTTCTCAACCCTACATCATTCGAAGAAACAAGAACCAAGCGCCCAGTACGAATTGAGAAAAAACAAGAAGCCAGTTCGAATTGAAATCAAAAAATTGAAATATAAATCAGTGAGAACCTGGATACAATGTTTTAGACAAAACATCCAAAATTGGTCTTCTTGTTGTCATTTGACTTTTAGACAACAAGAAGACCAATTTTCTCTTAGCTCCACAAGATTTCTTGATCGGTCGACGGAATCCTCTTGTCGTACTCCATATTTTATAATTTTATTTTGATAGCTAGTAGCCAATTGACAAGAAATTTAAGGATACTAAATTAGCCAAGTAAAATTTAGGATAAAATACTCTTGTAATGTTCATCACGAATTCACGATGTACATCATGATGTTGAAGGCATGAGTTATTTTTGTTAAATTATTGATTTGAAACCATCATATACGTATACTATAAGTCTATACTATTGTTAAATTTTGTTTGCAGAGTTGAGCATCCTTAAACTATATTCCTATGTCAAAATCGATCTCATTATTTTTGTTCTTGACAGCTTCGTTATCTTTATATATTACGGAGTACATAGTAGCAACATCCTTAAGACAATTCTTAATAAATAATATAGAACATTACATTGTAAAGACATTCTGTTGTTCATACTTCTAATTCTTTCTCAATTGCTTTATTTAATTTTGCTTTCTAAATTCTAACTTCTAAAAATGGCTACCCCTTTCCTTTACTTTTCACCATCATTTCGAGTAATTCCTATGTGTTTTCTTCTAATCTTTGCCCTTCTATCCCTCTCTTTTATTCGGAATGTTAATTCGATTTCGTTCACCTATCCTCGTTTTTATCCAGACTCAACAAACATAAATTTCCAAGGGGATGCTAAATATTCCCTTGGGAACATAGAGATGAACATACATACAGAACTGTACCGTGTTGGTCTAATTACTTATGGTGACAAGGTACAACTTTGGGATAAAAGTTTACAAAAAATGTCCGATTTTAATACTCATTTCACCTTCATAGTTGACACTTTAGGCCAAAAAAATGTTACCAAACATGGCCATGGATTCACATTTTTTATTGCTCCGGTTGGTTTCGAAATCCCCCCAAACTCTGCCGCTGCCTATCTAGGCCTCTTTAACACAACAACACGCGATTTATCAACTAATCAATTGATTGTAGTCGAGTTTGACTCGTATGGAAATGGTGGATTTGAGCCTTATTATCAGCATGTTGGTATCAATGTCAACTCTGTTAGTTCCTCTGTTAATAAACCTTGGAATGGTAGTGAGCATAGTGGAGACTCTGCTGATGTTTGGGTAATTTATAACGCGACTACTGAGATACTGAGCGTGTTTTGGTCTTATAAGGATGATCCGAATTTTGGTAGAAATGTAAGTATGTCTTTACCAATTAATGTTATGAAGATCATCCCTGAATGGGTTAACATTGGTTTTTCTGCCGCGACTGGGGTAAGTAAGGAGAGACACATTCTCAAATCATGAGAGTTTTATTCTAGTTTGAAGTCAAATGATAATAGACATGTTTTGTTTAAGGAAATAAAGTTCAAGGAGGTTATGATAATTGTATCGATAGGTGTTTTGTTTGTGATTTTGGGAGGAATTTTAGTGTTCTTTCTATATCGAAGGAAGAAACAAGTCAAATTGCAAAAAGATGAGTAATGAGATTAGCATCATAATTATCTAATAATTTTCCTCTTCTGTCATACTGCCAAGTCAGAGCATCAAGGAATATTTTTCTGTTTTGCTAATTTGTTGTTTTCTTATAACGGCTTCTAGGTTCATTGCATGTATGTTGAGCTGTCATAAAGCTGTTAGAATATTCTCTCCATAAGAGCATGTACTGGAATGACTGAGGCAAGAAATCTAATACAACTTTTGATCCTTCTAAAATTCTCTCTGAATCCTCTGCATTGAAATGATTGCATAATCAATCTAATTCATTCATCAATGAGGAAAGCTCATTCAATGATGAACTCGAGAGAGGGACCGGACCAAGAAGGTTTTCTTATTTCGAGCTTAAATCAGCCACCCATAATTTCTCTAGTAAACGAAAGCTGGGAGAAGGAGGGTTCGGATGTGTTTATAAGGGCTATCTTGTTGATTTTGATATGCCAATCGCGGTTAAAAAAATATCTAGGGGATCAAGGCAGGGGAAAAAAGAGTATGTTGCCGAGGTTAAGATTATTAGTAAGCTAAGGCATCGAACCGGAAGGCAGTTAAAGGATCCAATTGGTGAAGGAACAAATATGGTGGGTCTAATACAATGGGTGTGGGATCTATATGGCAATGGGGGGCTACTTTCGGCCACTGATCAAAGGCTAAAAATGGAATTCGATGCTAAACAATTCGAGTGTTTGATGCTAGTTGGTTTGTGGTGTGTTCATCCTGATTACAATTATAGGCCATCTATAAAACAAGCTATTCAAGTGCTTAATTTTGAGGCTGCTTTTCCTAGTCTTCCATCTACAATGCCTGTTCCGATCTATCATGTACCGGTAATGACGCCAATCCCGCCATCAGATGGCTCTATTGGCCCTTCAATGATTAGTACAAGCCTTGAAATTGGTCGTTAGATGTTTGTAATTTGTTCCATATTCGCATATGTTCATTTCTTGGTGTTACATTCATGAATTTTTTTTTTTTTTTTGAAGCATTACATTCATGAAGTTGAACACACGGTGTATTGTTTTGTAAAATTCAAATTATTTTGCTTTGTAGTTTGTATATCATGAAATTGCATTTGTTGTTTCATACATAAGAGAAAATTGACTTTTTTGTGTGAAAATTGATTTTTTGAAGTGATTGGAATAATTTGATGTGCTCGTGTTACTTAACGTTGTTGATGTTGGTTACATGGTTAGGACGTAATTGATTTTTGTTTTCGGACAAAAAGTACCTTTATTTGATTAATGTAATTCATCTTAAGAACCTAACATAGAGTAGATTAATTTATATTTGGGGGTTAAATCTCCTAGAGTGTTTTAACTTGGGTACATCTTACCATCAAGTTAAAAAATACTTCTAATCTGTAATTATATTTGCTTTAAATTAATAGTGCTTAATATCCTTCAAATTAAAGAACTTGTGTGAGGGTGACGTATCTAAACCTAAACTTAGTATATGAAATAAATCAATAATGAGTACTTATCTTTTTTTTTCGTATTATGTTACGGTGAAATGACATCAAATTTTTTTTTTTTTCATTAATGGCGTTAACTGTTTGTTGTTTCACTAATAAAATACTTAAATGAATTGGGTTTGTGGGGAAAGGATGAGATGATTGTAAGCAACATGAGTATACAATTGTTTGTACTGTTGATTAGTTGTTAGCAAACATCATCAATCTGGTTTTATTATTAATGTATACAATTGTTTGTTAATTAAGGAGAAAGAGCCACTATTCAAGATGAATTAAAATTGTCATGATCTATCAAACTCAGTCTAATGCATGATGTAAACCTTATCTCAACATGTTAATACTTAATAGTAACTAAACTTGGTAATTGGATAGGGCAATCCAATGATAATTGGGTCAAGGTCAAGCTTAAAGAATCTTTAGTAGATATGACCCTTATAGGTCAGGGTAGGGTCTATATAGCCAAAGTATTTGTCAAATTTAATAGAATCTTTTTTTTTTTTTTTTTTTGACTTGGTTGTCTTCTTCCTCAGCACTTCATGTCTATCTCATTATGTCATTCATGTCTATCTCATTCTAAAAAGAAGGGTATGGAGCAAGTTCAGTCGAACAATTGTAAAGAACACAAAATATCTTAATGAGACATAGAGGGTACAAAACTTTAAGACAATGTTTCATTTTGTCACTTCACTTTTCTTCAATTTCATTATGCACACTGTGATAATACATATAGCATCAAAACAGAGATTCTCTCTCTAAACCCAAAAGGTCTGTTTTCTCTTCTCAACCCCTTAAAACCCTACCCCTGCTAACCCTAGGAAATCGTCGGAGTTCCAACGTCGCGGCCGAACTCCGGCGAGCCTCCTCCTCTTTTTCTCTTCTTCTTGTCCTTTCTTCTCCCTTTCCTCGTCCTCCTTCGAGCGTCTTCATTAGTTAAACACCTTATCGCTCCCGCCATCCATCTCGGCCTGCTACTGTTGCCGGAGTTCGGCCACAGCTCCGGGACTTCGGTTAGCCTCCTCCTCTTTTTCTCTTCTCATTGTCCTTACTTCTCCCTTTCCCCCTCCTCTATTGAGCGTCTTTAATTTCTCACACTATAAGAGCCGACGCCATCACCTTCTCAAGTTTAATTCTTCTAGTTGAAGGTGTTTGTGTGAGCTATCCCTGTTAAAGAAGTTTTGAGATGAGTAATTCCGAACGTTGGACTCCGTCACCTTCCCCACCTTAGCGTGTGTAGAAGTATATCGTTAAAAGGGTCTCTCTGCCGGTGAAACAAGGCCTAATTAAGGACTAGGCCTAACGCCGCCGTCATAGGTCATTGGTAATTGACTGTTACGGAAACGGTAAGTTAGGGTTAGGGTTTTGTGGGTCCTTGTGCTGGAGGGCTAGGCCTAACGCTGCTGTCAAGAGAAGTTAGTGACGGAAACGGTGAAGTTAGGGCTAGGGTTTTGAGGTTCCTCGTGTTCTTGGGTTTGTGTTCTTGTGTTCATGGTTTCGGGTTTTCGGTTTGGAAGGTGCTCTCCTCTGGTTTGTTCTCTTTCCTAAGTATGTTTTTTGTTGGTTGTCTTAGTTTGTTTTATGGTATTTTTTAGCCCCCTTTGGTTTTTTTGCGAGCTATTGAGTTGTTTTTGCCATAGAATTTCAAATGGTTGTGTGCAGAGGGAGTTAGGATCCTTTGTTAAGGATTGTGGTGTGGTTAAAGTGGTAAGAGAGTTTATAGATGTGGTTGTTGGGGTTTGAACAAGAAGTTGGCCTTGTCTAAGATGAAGTGTGTATTTTATTGGAGTGGTATTGGTTTGGTTTCTTTTCCCTCGGTTGTACGTAATGATTCTTGGAATCATTACTCTTGAAATTTATTATATGAAGCATGCACCCAAACTTTGTTTTGGGGTTTCTCGAGCCTCAACTTTATCAAAGCTTTCTTGCCAACAAAGAAAGTTATTGATTGGGAGGTCACTAGTTCAAGTGACCCGTTTGATGACCTTACTTGGTGATGTATTGATCCCGCCAGGTAAGGATTCTCTCTGTTGCTCTCTTTATGGTGTGTAGTAAGTTTTTGCTCCTTAGTTTGTAAGGAGTCCCTAATATGCGAATTATCCGGCCAATTCAAGTTTAATTTTGTTTTTAATGTCAAAAATTATTGTAAAGCCTTAAGTGTTAAAAGCCATGCTTTAAGTTTTAGTTCTTGTTCTATATTTTGTAAAACCTGATTTTATAAATACATTTCTATTGTCCCCCCCCCCCCCAAAAAAAAAAAAAGACAATACATTGCTTAACAAATTTGCACTCAGGCCCAATTGACGCCTTTGATTGCCTAATCCATCGGGCATGAGCCCTCGTCTCAACCATGTCTTTTTTTAGTTGCTTCGAATTTTGTTCTCATGCATGACACAACTAATTCGCCCGGCCATGCAATAAGAAAATACCACGCCCTAATCGATTATTTAATTTCTCTTGATTGGAAAGGCATGACCTTGTTAGCAAAACAATGTTTCTCTTTTAATTTAGGAGAACATGGTGTTCACTCTAGTTACAAGCTAAGCCTTTATATATATATATATATATATATATATATATATATATATATATTCAGGCCTAGCTTGTTCTTTTTGGCTAATGTGGTCTTCTCTACTCTGCTTTGTTTTGCTAAAATATGCTCTGCTAATATCTGCTCTGTTATGCCAACATCTGCTTTGCTATGTTGAAATCTAAAAAACATGGCGTCGACAACATGGTGAGCCAACCAAGAACATGCTCTTACCTTATTTTGTTTCTCTTCATATGTAAGAGACATGCCTTAGCTTGAATTTGTTACAGGTTTCAATGTAGTGAGCGATAAGCAATCGATCATTAGGAAGCTCATAGGCAAGTTGGGGTTCGTTCTGATAAATTTAGCGCTATAGCTCCAGGTGAGTGAACGTTACCTCACAACGAGTGAAGGTTCGGCTTGGTCGAGAGAGAGCTTGCTCGACAGCAGCTGATGAGAGGTCTGTCAGTGCAACTCTAAAAGTCGTGCTTGTTTTGCTTCTTTAATACATTCATGATATTCCGAAGCACTATACATAATCTTCTAGGGCTTTATGTAGTACAATTTGAAATCCGTGAGACAATCACTCTGTTCGTTGATCATTCTGTTTCTATTCATTTTATTTAATCTATTGCCTGGCCTAAATCTGTTTTGAATCTATAATATGTTTTTCCTCTAGGTCACTCGCTTAATTGGCCATCGCATTGTTAGTGAACCGCGTTAAATATGTGTTTTTTTTTACTTGTTAATTATTTTACATTCATTATCTGTTCTTTTCACATCCGTTATAATTGACCTCTTTTCGACTATTTAGAGAATAAAACAAATCAAACCCTAAACATAATAATTTCATAAAAAAGATGTGAGTAGTTCTTAAAGTAATTTGAGTCTTCCAGTGATTTAGATATGAAGTTGGAAGGTATTTGTATGTGTAAGCGTGTAACTTAGTCCAAGGCACAATCATCATCACTAAGAACCTCGTATTGATGGCGATGATATAAGTTCTAGGGGCAGGTGTAAAATGTGTCACAACTCACAACTTATATACGATTACAAATGAGTATTGTCTTCTTCTCTAAATTTGTTTTCATGGTAACAACAATTTTATTTCTAAAATATCAAATCAAAGTAGACCATATCAAACTCGCGAAAAATATGACCAAACTAGAAAAATTCATAATCAACCTAGGCCAATCTAGAAAAATTATGATTATAGACAATAAAAGTTTAAAACCGAAAACATTGCATTAACTCACCATTTTAGTAGAGGTGGTTTTGGGCAGATGTAGGGTGGTCGACGGAATCAAACAGGCCCCCCAAATATTAGATATATACTTGTATATACTGTCAGATAATATAAACTCCTCGATTAGAGTGATTTTCATTGATCAATATTTATAGAGTTACAATGAGAAACCTAATCATATTAGGTAACTATAAGATATGTACAGATATCAAAGATAATCTTATACAAAATATATCCTAAACCTAGGATGAGAATATTCTATGGATATTCTCTATCACACCCCCGCAGTCAGAGCGGGAGAAAATTGGATGCTCAGACTGGATCTTAATCACGCAGCGAACGGTAAGGATAGTATAATAACCCATGATCAAAAGAGAAGTAGTAGACGTGTGCTGGTGATGACGATGAGAAGCAACAACCACGACCTACGTATAGTAGAGATATGCGCTTTTAATTAGGCCGAAGGAGAAGAGTCACGCATATACTTGGGCCAAGTTGCAGATCCAGAGAAGAATAAGTTAAGGGATCAAACCATCATCGGGGAGAAGACACTACACTACTACGTGAAATCACAGTTGAAGAAAAACAAATAAAATTGCGCAAGAAAAGATTAAATTCCACCGCTTGAAATTTATCAATTCTCAAAAGAGAAACCAGGTAGCAAGAATTAATACTCCACAAAGATTCCAAGTGCTGCAACAATAAAAGGAGCTAACTTGATAGCAAAAGAGATGTGGAAAAATTTGACCTTATTGTAATATACCACCACCAAAACAAAATCTATGTGATTATGTGTAGAAAAAACCAATGAGGCAATGTAATAATCATTGTTGGTCATGGGGAGGTGGAAATAGAGTGAGGCACATGGAGTAGGTTGGCATATGTGGTTACTGCCAGTAGTGGGAGGCGGTAGTGTATGCGATTGCCACCCATGATGGAGGACGCTTTCACGGTTGCTACTGTTGGTGGGAGGCGCAAGGTTACGTAAAGATTCTAAAAAAAACTTTGAGAAAAGAATGCGTGTTTGCGGAAGCATAAAAAACTTTGTATATCCCGCCGGTGGATTTAATTTTCTAACCCACCGGCAGGGTAAGAATTTTTTTATATGATCCCAAGATCTAACCTAAGTTGTGATACCATGTCAGAGGACCATCTCAACCAAAAGCTTAAGCTGACACAGTTGAAGCCCGGGAATATGTTTTATACTCTGTCACGTCCCCTCACACGAGATATGATTAGGTTTCTCATATTAGGTAACTACAAGATATGTACAGATATCAAAGATAATCTTATACAAAATATATCCTAAACCTAAGATGAGAATATTCTATGGATATTCTCTATCATATACATGTTTGTTCCTCATAGTCAATGATATGTTTAGTTGGAGCAATGGTGTAGAGTACATGAGCATGGCACAAACATTATATGTCCCTTATGGTCAATGATATGAACAATACTTTTTTTTTAAAAAAAAAAACACGATTTTATCTTAATTTTTTATTTATTACCAATTAATCTACAAAAATCCTTCAACTCCCTAATTAATTATTATCACTTCCTATTTTTCGTTTGATAAAATCTACATTTCTAAATTATATTTGTTTTGCAAGTATTGCGACAATAGTGATTGAAAAACTCTCACGAAATAGAGGGCATTAGGGCCTGTTCACATTTACTTAATTTCAGTTCGGTTCAGTTCAGTTCAGCTCTAAACAGTTCAGTTCAGCTCCAATCAGTTCAGTTTAGCTCCAATCAGTTCAGTTCAGTTCAGTTCATCTCCTAATTTCCCTCTTTCATAAAATATTCAGTTCAATTTAGCTCCAATCAGTTCAATTCAGTTCAGCTCCAATCAGTTTAGTTCAGTTCAATTCAATTCAGCTTAGTCCAATAAATGTGAACAAACCCTTATTTTGATAAATTGCACTACAGGGCCTCAAACACATTGCGTTATTGTAACCTGGACACTACATTTTAAGCATATTCAATTCCTCAATATTAGCACTTACAAGAATATGTATACCCATTAATTTTTCTCCAATTTAAATATAATTAGTGCTCGTGTACTATATGTAAATTGAAATTTTCTGATGAAACTTCAACCATTTTATTTACTTATTGTAGACTTGGATAGTTGGATTATAATACTTTTTTCTTTTTTCATCTTTTGAACCATAAATAAGGGAGCTTTTAATATTTTGTATGATGATCGCCATAATATTGCATCAATTAGGCAGGGCCCCTTAGTTGATTTGTTAGGTCTTGCAAGGTCCACTTCATATCTTCCTCTATATATGACAACCCTTAGAAGTTGTTTTGATAGTGATAGAGATTTAATATTAAACATTTATACTACAATTATATATTAGTGGCCCAACAATTATGGAGAATTAATATCTTACCCCTCCCCATCAACTACCCAAAATAAGGAGACAAAACTAAAGATTAAAATCAGACCACGTCTTTTCATTTAGCCAAATGAAAGGCATCATTATTGATCGTAAAGGGGTATTTAGTATTCTATCATGCTTAGCATCTACAATAAAACTTATACATCGACAAATGGATCAGTTTATAATGCATAATTGCATATACTTTGTATGTAATGTCAACATTTAAACTTGTACATATCCACTAATATGTCGTTAAAAACATTGAGAGTAAATATTAAACTTAAAGAGGCATGCTACATGTGGGCCTAACTTAATCAAGAAATTCATAATACAAAGGCCCCAAAGTAGTTGTATGTTGCAACTAATTTTTATACACACACACAATTCAAACTGCCTCATCATGCCATTGTCATCTTGTCAATAACGTATATAACCGACCAAGTATGTTTAAGATACGTTACAAGAGATGAAAAACGAATCATCTGGATATGATTTGTTCTTGGTCAGATTATGTATTGAGTCATTCACTTCATTATCTTTATTGGTAAAGTCTTAGGCTTTGTCTCCCCTAACTAAATAAGGTGTTTTGCATTGATTTTAAAATACAATCTTGCTTGTTTAAATTAATCTGTAGATACAGTCTGATAATACAACAACTTTTGTGTATGGCTGGCTACATCGTGTGGCCAGGTGACACATACCAAGTAACCCCTAACCCACAAGTAATAATCCCTAACTAATCGAATAACCCCTGACCGATCGACCAAGTAGCTCCAGGCCAACTTAGTACCCGTTGATCGAGTGAGTAATCCCTGACCGACCGAGTAACTCTTGACCGAGTGAAGTACCCCTATAGCACTAACAAATTAACCCCTATAATGATTGGCCACACGATGTGGCCAATCACATATAAAAGTTTGTATTGATCATAATATTTGATTTGTCTGTACTTTAATTAACTTTGTTAATTTACTTATTAGTATACTTTCTCTATTGTTTTAATATATTCTAACATGGAGAGAGTGTACAAAATTTTAAACAGTGAAAAAGTGGAAGTGAGAAAGAGATTGGCAAAGTAACAAACCTTATCATGTGGTTGCAAGCATTAAGTTAAGCAACAAGTTTTGAAGAGTATATATATATATATATATATATATATATATATATATATATATATATATATATATATATATATATATATATATATATATATATATATATATATATATATATATATATTTGTTTTTTTTGACAACAGCAAAGAGTATATATGTATATATTGGGTTTTTGCAATGAGAAATGGGATACTTGTTCTATTCTATTTAATTTACTCGCAACAACTTAATTGATACTCTATTATATTTAACCATCTTTAGTAAATATGCATTGCAAAATATAGTCAACATAAATCTAAATTGATTCATCTCAACACGTATAATTATAATTTCATATAGCAATTTTTTAATCCTTTTATGTTCCATGATTAATAACCAATACAATCAAATTAGATACACATTTTAATGTGCAATATGAGTTTGAATATATGTAATTAAATATTGATAAAAAAATATATATATTAGTAAATTTCACAATAATATCAGTCTACAAGAATTTTACTTGATACTATTTTTTTTTTTTACGTACATTACTAAAAATTGTAGTTGAAGTTAGTGTAAAATATTCATCAAGTTAGAAGATCCAGTTTGTCCAAGTATGAACTCTTCTGATATAGTCTGATCTGATGTGATTAAAAGTAATAAAAATATATAATAAGTTCCAAAATTTAAGACCTATCATTATCAATTTCTGTAATACATAAAAGATAAAAATTAAATCAAAAAAAAATTGTGATCCAAGTTAAATCGAGCTGTCTAATTTTAAGCTCATTGCAAGCAGAATATATTATAATTTAATACGGACATTTTTGTCCCATCTAACTGTAAATGTAAATGTAACTGATAAATGCTTAATATACAACACTCTAGAAAGTTTATAAATTAAGACCTACAGACTATATATATAAGTGCTCAACACACATATTTACATTTACATAAAATAAAATAAAATTTCTTTTCATGCTATCTTTGACTAAATACGAAGTATGTCTTTGTGTAAGCAATATTATTGTCCAATTTTGAGTTTCTTACTTTGTTTTCTGATATTGGCCAGTGCTTTAAAAGTTGGAAATGGCCATAATCTAGAAAAACAAAAGCCAACAAATAAATCATCTATTACAGCAGTTTATATATTTGGTGATTCGACCGTTGATCCAGGCAATAATAACTACATAAAAACAATTTTTAGAAGTAACTTTCCTCCTTATGGTGTTGATTTGCCGGAGGAAGCTCCCACCGGAAGATTCACTAATGGAAGGCTCCCCACGGACTTAATAGGTATGTTTTTCACGACATTTTTCGTTCATGGTATATTAGTTTATAACAAGTTGGTGAATAAAAGATTTTATCAGCTAAGCTAGCTAATAACATTATTATAATGTATGTTTGTTATGTAATCAAATAATATGAATTATGAAAGTGTTACGTACTAACCTAAGGATTAAAATATGTGACCATATCTCCTTAAGTTAATTCATGTGTGTCGTTGCATGCAGCTTCATATGTTGGTATAAAATCATTAATTCCAGCTTATTTGGACCCAAATCTTAGCTTGAAGGATCTTATTACGGGTGTAAGCTTTGCTTCGGCGGGTACGGGTTATGACCCACTTACAGCAGAGAGAAATGTAAGTAGAATCATTTCTTGCCTCACATAAAAAAAATAAAAAAAAAAATCAAAAATTGTTACTACGCTGTGTCCCTAATATCTTCTTTACTATCCCAATTTAAGGGGAAATTGATATTTTATTAACTAATTTTGACACACCTCCTTATGAGAAAAACATTGCGATCTCACGTTGCATGCATGACTGTATGTGTCAAAATCAATTTTCTTAATTTAATCTATTATGTATTATTTTCTTTTATTTGAATAAAGACAGGGAATTAAAGAAGTTTTTTTTTTCTCCATTATCCATTTTGAGAAAATTAGGCGAAAGTAAAATGGGTACCCTTTTCTCTTTCACACGTACCCTACTCTCCTTTCTTCCTTCCCTATTCTCTTCATAAATGTTAACCAATTATATTGTCATTGTAATAGAGATATAAGATTCGGAAAATATACCAGATATATATATTTTTGATATCATATCTCTAACACGTTGTCGTACATAATATACATGTGAAATGATCATTTTTACTCTCAAGTGGATCAAGTCTCAAGGCTTATCACTTTTTCTTAGCTTGTACTTGTAACTTGTAAGGATCGAACGAAACATGACTTCATATATGGAGTACTTTGTTTATCTGGTCTCATTCAGATCGTCCCGTTTAATAAATTTGGATGTCCCAATGAGTTTATTTGATATTTATTATTTTATTATATTTTCACAACTTGTAAGTAAAGAGTACGAGAAAATCTTAGTGAGACAAAGAAAGAAGAAAAGATAGTTACTCATGTGACAATTTAATTAGCCACTTAATTTACTTGATTCGCTTATAAAATAAATCATAAAGAAACATTACTTTCACACTCATCAAGATACCTCTTTTGTTCACCTTATTTCCACTCATACTCATTGCTTGTGAGAAGAGTAAGTTTGGATAGAAGTTAATAAGTTCTGAAACACAAGTTCGGATAAGTTTTCATCAAGTTTATTAAAGACTTCCTAGATTCAATTTACAAAATCGATACCCTTTATTTCCTAGCTTGCTTAGTTCAACCATACAATAGATTCACAAACTAAAGGAAGAAGGAAGTAGCTAGCTTAAAATAAGAGAGTAGACACTAGCATGTGTAAAATAAAGGTGATACTTTATGGGTAAGAAGAGATAGTGATCGCAATAAGATATTAGGGCCCTGTTTGGTTTGATGTAAAAGGTTTTCATTTTCCATTTTTTTCCCATTTTCCTTTGTTTGGTTTGTTAAGGAGTGGAAAACAATTTTTCAAGGGTGGAAAATTCCATCCTTAATGATGGAAAACATTTTCCTTCCAAAAACAAGGGAAGCCACATTTTCCTCTCTCCTCCTTACCTCTTTTTTTACTTCCCTCTCATTCATCCTTACATTTTCACTCTTATTTTTTTTATTTTTCTTGGACTTTTCTTGTATGCAACCAAACAAAGGAAAACTAATTTGCAATTGTGTTTTTCCTTAAAAATATATTTTCCATGAAAACTAATTTTCCATTAAAAATGTTTTACATTAAACCAAACGCGGCCTAAGTGAACAAGTGCTTGCCAAGAGTAGAATAAAGTATTAAGTATAGGTGGGTATTATTGGTGCTTCTTATTTCCCGACCTAAAACCATACGAAGTAATACAAAAATTGTACAAAAGAAAAATTTCTATATTGATTATTGTAATTAATGTCAATTTAAATTAATATTTGTTTGACCTTTTTTGGCTTTTTATAGAGCCCTAAATTAACTAAATTTCTAACGGCCATATATTATCATAAAATAAATACTTGGCCTTATAACAAAAAAAGAAATTTTTTTTTTTTTGAAGTCGGGGCCTAGCTTTAATTAAAATGGCCTAACATTAATTATTTACAAGATGGTTCAATATTTCTTGGTCATCACATATTGGTTTTACCTAATTTCAAACATACAATATAATCTGCATGTCGAAAGTCCTCTTACGTAATTACGTAAATCATTGATTGGTAGAGCTCTCGTCAATTAGGATATTTAGGTTGATTTGAGTCAGATCGTGTTAGACAGATCTTGGATCATACTGATAAAGTCTCCTTTTTATGAAGTTTAGTTTGAGTTACGATTGGTTGTTTACCATGTTGCCATGTTGGGTATAGGTCTGGTTTGGCTTGAGTCAACAATGAGTCGAGTTAAATTTCAAGTTCATGATGCGTCGAGTTGGGTTTAGAGTGGGTTTATATACATGTAAATTCAAATTTGAATCATGTTTGAATTGGCTAACTATTGGATCAAATCAACTTCAAATCAAATAATCAATAGTAGTCTTGGGTCAAGTTCAAGTCAAATCAGTGCCAATATAGGCACATATCATGGGCGGATCTAGAGGGGGTTCAAAGGGGTTCATTGAACCCCCAGATTTTTTGAAAACAAATTATAAGTTTTGATTTTTTTAAAAAAAAAAGAAAAAAAATAAGGTTAAAACAAAATTTTGTGAAGTAAATAAATAAATATGTAAATTTGGCACATTGGTAAGGGAGTGACTAATAGAGTAGTGAGGCTCCTCCTGATCATGGGTTCAAGACCAGCCACCCTAATTTTTTTGCTTTGTTTTGTTTTTTTTTTTTTTTTTTTTTTCCCTTTTCGATTTCTTCCGTTGTTCTTCATGAGTTAGTCCATAGTTGGTTCAATAATTTTAGGAGTAGTATGTTGGTCATTTTGTTAAGTTAGAGAGTCAAATGAATTTAGAAGTTAATGAGTTTATTTAGTGGGTTTAATCATGGCATTATACTTTCAGTTTTTTAGCTTATTATTTGTTGTTTGTTAGCCTACATATGTGGCTCTTGTATTTAGTGAATTAAGCATGAAGAAATATTATGAGTTCTTTATTTTACTTGCTTCATACTTATCTAATATTATTATTGTTTTTATCCTTTAATACGTATTAGTTTCAACAGTCTCCTTATTCCTCTACTCCTCTTAATTATTAAATCTTTATTTTTTTTGTAAATTAGTGATAATTAGATTAATTATTGATTTGTTTAATTAGTTTTGATATATTGTTGACGTACAAATTGAATTTAGAAACTTAGAATTTAAAATTTTTACTTGGTCTTTTAATTGATAGTTTAATTAGAAAAAAATTTCATTGTCAAATTTGTGTTTATTGGGGACTTGGGATTTTTGTTTTTTCGTGTAATATTCATTTTTTGCAATATAATTATAGATTTATCATTTATAGAAGTAGTAATGTTTTAGCACGCTTTCAAAGTATAAAACTCGAAGAATGCTTTTGTATGGTTTTTTTATTTATTTATTTATTATTTTGTAACTGTTTAATCCATCCATTTGTAATAAAAAATTTGAACTTATATATTGAATATTTAATTAATATATAAGCATCGTTTGTTTTTTAAGATTCCGAACCCACAATTCGAAATTCTTGGCTATGCCAGTGGTACATATATATAACATTATAGATAGTTTAGCTATTAGAAAACTTGTCTAACATATGATTCAGTGCCTATTGCCTATATAACCATGCATATTGGTCACATATGTACCTCAATTGTGGCCGAATTGATTAGTAATTTGGAGTAGACGGAGTAAGTCGGTCTCATTGTTGTTGTAAATTTCATGATGTAATTTATAGTACTCGGTACTTTATTAAAACTAATTAACTCTAGAGATCTATGATTGCAGAAAGTAATTGATATGGCGACCCAATTACAATACTTTGATGAATACAAGAAAAAACTTCAACGTATGGTTGGGAAGAAAAGGATGGAGTACATCATTGAAAACTCAGCAGTTGTAATTAGTTGCGGCACAAACGACATCGTTTACACATATGTACCAAACTATTTGCCTCAGCAGCCTGACAAAGTTGCAGCTTACCTACACTTCATGCTAGACCAAAATCATGGCTTCTTACAGGTGATAATCCATTAACCAATCCTAACGAGTTGTACGTAAAAAGTGAGACAGAGGATTAATATCATGAATAAATATGATGGAAAGATATGAATTTACATGCATATCAACTTCGATTTTTTCCCCTATAGTTTGTTTGAAGATTTATGTAGAAGCTAAGAATGTCCACTTGTACATTTAACGAGCAAAGGAAGTTTTTTTTTTTTTTTAGTTATATACTACCTTCGATCCAATTTACTCGTAACAAATGACAGAATAATACCCCTTTGTTGCGAGTAAATTGAACCGGAGGTAGTATATAGGAAAATAAATCCTTTTTATCATGTTAAAAGCTTTTAGCATAAGTACCCTTAGTAATAAACTACACAAAAAAGTTTATTGTAGAGTCTTACAAAATCTAGTTTAATTGGGAAATTTTCAACTTATAAGAAAAAAAAATTTAAAAAAAATTACCCCATATGGTGCACTATAGAGTATTTCTCGACCTCTACATATATTATTCATATATGTTTTAGTAAGCATACAAAGCTCATTTTAAAGTATATCTACTTTGTAAGACGAATTCACTTAAATTTAAATTTAAATCAATATGCAGGCGTTAATTGATCGTGGCGTGAGAAAGATAGGGGTAGTGGGGCTACCACCAGTGGGTTGCCTACCCGTAGTGATGACTCTGCATAATTCTCTATATCAACCACGTAGTTGTATTGAATCTTTTTCATCAATTGCAAAAGATTTCAACCAAATGCTCAAACGTCAATTGACAACCATGCAAGCTTCCCAACAAATTGCAACTATTGCGTACGGTGATATATTTGAACCTTTACAAGACCAATTTTACAACCCAAATAAATATGGTAAGTTGTTATTTAAACCTTTCTTGTCTTTGTCTTTGTCTTTGTCTTTGTCTTTTACACCATTTTATAGCTTTTTTGCATTTATATCTAGCTCATCTTTCCCCCACATTTCATAAATAGATAAATAAACGTGTGACTAGATTTTAAAGATAAAAATAGGAAGTTGTTAAATATCGCCCTCAAATATCTAACTAATGCCCGCAAAATAAAATAAAATTACGTATTTATCCTTATAATAATGATTATAAAAAATAATTAATTTTACCTCAATTTCACACTTTTAGCGTACACAATTTTTTTTTCCGTTCTCTTAGTGGTCAACGGCCACCAACGCTCATCGATGGTATTATTTGCAAAATCAATTTCGTTAGATCTTATGGACAACGACGAAATACAAGAAACACAACCTTATACGCTTGTAGAAGGCTCGTCAAACCGTATGAAATCGGTACGTCGCGATAAATTTTAAAAAACAATTCAAAACCCAGGAAACACCTAGTTGGGAAACGCCTAGTTTTTTAGAATACCCTAGGCTGAAACGCCTAGTTTTTTAGAATACCCTAGGCTGAAACGCCTAGTTTTTTCGAAACATCCTAGGCTATTCGAAAAAACTAGGCGTTTCAGGCTAGGGTATTCTAAAAAACTAGGCGTTTCACCTCAAACGCCTAGATTTTTCATACAACCACACGGTTGTTCACAAGAACTAGGCGTTTGAGCCTAGGACGTGCGAAAAATCTAGGCGTTTGCCGCAAATTCAAAAAAAATAAAAAATAAAAACATTTTCTCCGTCGGCGACCGACTTTCCTTTATCCTTACTTGTCATTACCGCGGCTGTGTAGATCGTGAAACCGAAGGTAAGGAGTTGGTGGTTAAAAGAGGAGGAGGTGGTGGTGGTGGTGGGTATAGTAGTATGAAGAGGGGGTAAATTGAGGGGGTAATTTTTTTGATAAAAAAGGGTAAATTTGTAATTTTAGTTTATTTTACGGGCGTTAATTAGCGATTCGAGGGCGACGTTTAGCTTTCCACTAAAAATATTATTTTGGTGAGGAGTCATGAAAGTAGATGAATAATTCACAAATGATTTAAAGATGTAGTATTTAATGGATCCTCTTCAAGAACCCCAAGTGTACACAAATTTATTGCTCATTTATTTATTTCTTCTACCACCATAACAAGTAAATGATGTCAAAAAAAAGAAAATAAAAATCATTGAAGATAGTTTTTTTTTTCTTGATATTGCTTCAAAAAAAAAGTACACTTGTATTATTGGATGAGTCACATCGTATTTTTATTTGTTACATTATGAGTCTTACCTTCGTCAATAAGTATGCCTCTCTGATAACAGTTGTATTTAATTTTGATAAAATGATATTTTGAAAATACAATCAAAGTTAAATCTAACATGCACGATTTCACTAATTATGATTTTAATGTTTGTAATATTATACTCCCTCCGTCCTTTTATTAGATTTCTATTTCTAACATTTATTCATCGCATAAAAGAGAGAAGTAAGAATCTAATTAAGGAACGGAGGAAGTATAGCTAGTTTTTATAATAAAAGTTTATGAAATTCAAGAGGTAACAAATAATAAGGTTTAAAGAGTCGACTATATAAAGAAATCTTTGATTATAAAAACTAGCTATATAATATTATTGTACAAAAAGAGGTAACCTTACTCTTAGATTATTATACAAGAACCATGCTTTTAATTAATATTATTATTTTGTCAAAAAATAAATTAATATGAGTTATTGATTTGTAATGTAGGATTTGAGGTTGTTGACAAAGGGTGTTGCGGTACTGGATTAATTGAAGGATCATTAACATGTAACTCTTTGTTGCCAATATGTGAAGACCGATCTAAATACCTATTTTGGGATGCAATTCATCCAACTGAACGATCGTATTACTTGCTTTTCGAAGCTCTTCGTCCTGTTGTTGATTTTATACTATCCAATTAGAAAATCAGGAAACATTATTAAGTAGTATTGAGTATAAAAAGTGAAATTTTGGAGTAATCCTCAATTACCCTTGTATTACATGAAAATTCATGTTTGTAATTATGTTATATGAACAAATTTTCATTGAAATTCAATTTATGTGTTTACACTTAAATCTTTCGTCCTCAATTATTATTACTATCCGGTGAAGGTATTGGAGAAGTTCATATATACCATTATCCACGAATTAATTACCAATGAAAGAAAAAGTTCTCTAATCAAGCTTTAAATGTAAAATCCCACATGAAAATAGGAAGAGTCGCAATCTTTATAAGTGTCCACCTATCTTTATTAGTACGTAGTCTACGTACGAGGTCTTTTAGCAAAGAGTCTAAAAACTAATTTGGGCGGGCTAGGCCCGTAGCAGAAATTATAATAAATTTAATATTGTGTGATTAGAGTCAAGGTGAGAGTGCAACCCAACAAGTCTGGATGCACCATGCACGGGTTCTATTATCCTAACAAGTGGTATCAGAAGTTGTGGGCTACATTTATGTTATGTGTAGAGCCCTCAATGCGACCTCACAATCTATCCTGATCATTGTATCAACGTAGCTAGTTTGAGAGTTTTTGTTTTCAAATTTGGTTAATTATAAAATCTTTCATATGTACTATAGTTGTGTAATGTGAAATTGTGGATATGAAATCTTTGGGCAATTTCAAATTATTTTTTTCTAAAATAGAGGTGGTTTTGACTATAACACATTGACTTAGTTAGGATTGGTTTCCTTTATTCATATCTCCAAGGAAGTAGGGCAAAAATGGACACTAGACCCACCATAAATTATTTTGGCCTAACTAATTATTAATCTTTAACGACTATTCACAACTACTACTATTATTGTAACTTTAACATATATGGGAATTATAATGAGTCATTTTTTGGTTTAGAAAAGTTGGCAAATGGTAGTTGAGAACATGAACAAAGTTATGTCTAATTTTCCATAACAAAGCGACCTGCCTATAATGCATCAAATCATCGTACAAAGACTATGTAACACACTTTAAACTATAAAATGAAAAACATATTATAAATACAAAGTTTTCAATTAACAAATTATTAACCCACATTAGTCACCTAGAATTCTGCCATGTTTCTTGGCATGAAAACCTCCATGAACACAAATTTAACCTCAATCCATCATAACTTATTATTACTAATTGTTCTCTATAGTTTCATATTTATATTGCGTGCTACAGCCCAATCTACTCTCGAGCCTAAGGCTCCAAAGAATTCGGTCCGAGCAATATTTGTGTTTGGTGATTCTACGGCGGACCCTGGAAACAATAACTACATAAGGACAGCATTTAAGAGTGATTTTTCACCTTATGGAAGGGATTTACCTAGCCATGTTGCTACCGGAAGGTTTAGTAACGGAAGATTGAGTACTGATTTTATTGGTACGTAAAAACCTTGAAAATAATTACTACTTCTGTTTCTTATTAATTGTAACAAAAAAATATTTTATGTCTCACAAATAATTCTTTTTAGTTGCACATAATAAAAAAATAAAATAAAATAAAATAAAAAAAATAAAAAACAAAGGTAGTATTATGTTACATCAATTGATAATCGTGAATTTATATATTTTGTACACTAGAATTTTATTCTTTTAATTTTTTTAATTTAAATTTAATTTTTGCATGCAGCAAGCTACGTTGGAATAAAAGAGCTAGTTCCACCATATTTGAACTCATCGCTTAGTATAGAAGAGTTGATGAGTGGAGTTAGTTTTGCTTCTGCTGGATCTGGATATGATCCTCTAACACCAACACTAAGTGTAATCTTCCTCTCCCCCTTTCGTCGATACGATTAATTTAATAAGAACGTTATTTATTTAGCATGTTCTTATGAGAAAATACAAGTTTATCAATATAAATTGTAAATAAATTTATAGTGCCTTTACAATGAACTTATATGAAGTCAAAGTTGCTCAACTTTTTTTTTTTTTTTTTTTTTTTTTTTTTTTGAGGCCAGTCAAAGTTGCTCAACTGATGATATCTTTTGTATGACTTTTTTTTTTGAAAGTGTATATTTTGTTCACAATATAATAGTTCTTTCCATAATTGTTTTTGATGGAAATTCGTTGTGCTTTATGCCAAATATATACATGCAACATGCACATACAATCTCTCTACTTTGTCTTCGCTAATTCTTGTGCAAATAGTAAATGTTAAGAACATTATAAAACGGGTACTTTATACACCAAAAGGAAAATCTATCTTGTTTTTGTATGTTTTTACTTCCTATACGTTATGTGCTGTTAATGACTTTGATTTGTAACATACAGGGAGTAATTCCAATGTCAAAACAACTAGAATATTTCATGCAATATAAATCAAGAATTGCGGCAAGCATTGGTCAGGAAAAGACCAATGAACTCATCAACAAATCGGTATTCATTGTTAGTGCTGGAACTAATGATTTTGTGGTCAACTACTTCACACTACCAATTCGGAAAAGGATGTATACTATCCCTCAGTATCAGCATTTCTTGGTCCAAAACGTTCACCAATTTATCAAGGTTAGTCCCTACTGCCTTTCCAAATAAATTAAAGCACCGTTTTAATTGGCACGTTTTCCTATAAAGAACTTTAATAAATAATACTCGTAAATTCAGTTAATTACCGATAAGCTATGTTACTCGGACACTTTCATTTACATCATGTGTCCGTGTCGACACGACACGTGTCAGACACAGACATCGTACCGACACTTGGACACTTCATTTTTAACTAAAAACACAACTTGTTTCAAGAAAATGGGCGATTCCGATGCTTGGACACCCGTGTCTAATTTGACACTTCATCCGAGTCCAAGTAACATAGCCAATAAGCATAAACGATAAAAAGTTGATATTAAGATATTATAAATTGAAACAACGCTAACAAGTATTTACATGACTATGTTAATCTTTTATATTCTGTATAAGTTCCAAATACGGAGTATTTATCAAGGTGGTGTATGTTTCTGAAAAGTGTAAAAATCATAGGGATATTTATTTAGTACGGAGCATTATTTTTGATATGTTTGATTGAATAAGTATTAATGTCATTATCAGAGCATTAGGAATGTCGTGTGAGAATAGATGATTCTTGTAAAACATAATTATTAGTCCGTATGTTATGTTAAAGTTGATGTATACCAGAATTTGAAAGAGTTTATGGTGACAACAAGCTTTAATTACTTGAATGGGACTTGATATAAAACAAACTAAACTTTATTATTTATAATATTTATTACTCATCTAATAAATCATTATAGGTCGGAATTTAGAAATCACCTCAAAAAGTCCTCCATAACTAGGAAAAGGGTACAACTTGAACTACACGAGACATGACATTTAGCAGTAGTGAAATCTTGACTTATAAATCATGTCATTTGTCATCACTATTAGGTGACTTAGGTATGAAGAATTAGCCAACTTCAGTCAAAAAATAAAACCTCATTTCAATCATTAGATTGTATGTTAATCTTTAATTAAAACACACAAGAGTAATATATCACTTTCGCATTATTTTATTCATTTGTAAATCAAGATAAGGCTAGAATTATCCGAAGTATGTACTAATTTGTAAAACACCTTAAATTTAGAGTTTCCAAGTAATTGAACATGTGTAACTAAGTATTCGTGTTCACTTGATAGATTTCGAAAAATTGATACTTTATTTTCAAATAAACTTTACATTTATCGATATTTAGTTACTACATTTCCATATCAATAAATAAGATAATTTTTTAAACTGTAGGCCGATAATTATTAATTTAGTACTCTCTTGTTTTCTTTTTTATTTGTTATATTTTGACTTTTACAGTCTTCAATACACATCTTTGATCACAAATTTGTTCATTCGTCATATGTGTAAAATCAATAAAGAATTAATATTTTATAAACTCATTTCAATTCGAATTTTCACAATATATATATATGTGTGTGAATTTAATCTTTTTTATAATATATTTGTATAATAGTCAAATTTATAATAAAAATTGTCCACAACCATCAGAATTCGAAGGTACTTAAAAATAAATACTAGTAAAATAAAATAAACAAGTAATTTAAAATGACATTTTATTAGTTTACATTTTAATGATTTTTATGTTCCAAAAAATAGAGTTTGTGGGACCAAGGAGCAAGGAAAATAGCAGTGGTTGGAATACCACCAATGGGTTGCTTGCCAATTGTGATCACCATGGCATCAAACAACTCCATCACACGACGTGGCTGCGTTGAATCTCAATCGTCCGTTGCTAAAGATTATAATCAACTTCTTCAAACTCAGCTTAATTCCACGCAGCTTAGCTTACAAGATCAACGCACTAGAATTGCTTACATTGATGTTTATTCCCCATTGTTTGACATGGTTCAACCTTCTTCAAATTCTAATTATAGTAAGTTTCTATGCTTAACTAGATTAGAAAATTGTCGAATATAAGGATTAGAACTGGCAATCTCCCTAAATTGAATTTTTCATGTCGTCCTAAGATTATGTAAAGAATCCTAAACACAAACTATTGTGGCTCGTCTATTAAAAATTATTCTAATATTAAACTCACCCTATATACTTTTAAATTTTCTATAGAAAAAAATTGCCTAAAATTGACCTTACAACTAAACTTTGTTCCAACCCATTGAGGACCTGTTCACATTTACTAAATTGAGCTGAACTGAACTGATTGGAGTTGAACTGAACTGAACTGAGCTGAAATGAATATTTTATGAGAGAGGGAAATTAAGAGCTGAACTGAACTGAACTGAACTGATTGGAGCTGAATTGAACTGAACTGAAATTAAGTAAATGTGAATATGCCCTGACTTGAATTGCCACCCTTTCATATCTATTTAGTGTATACTATAATTTATTCCAATAATTAATTTTCATACACTAATTAAAATTTTGGGTTATATAATGTGTGTAGGTTTTGAATATGTGAGCAATGGATGTTGCGGTACAGGTTATCTAGAAGCAGCATTTATGTGTAATCCGGCGTCGTATGTGTGTACTGATGCATCCAAATATGTATTTTGGGATTCAATTCATCCCACTGAAATCACTTACTATCTCATCTTCAAGGCCCTTCGTTCAGTCATTGACTATATTATTAAAGATTGAATTAGTCACCCCTTTTTTGTGAAAATTTGTGTTTATCAATTACATTCATTTATTGAGATTTTCTTGTGCTAAGCTCATTCTTTAATTTTTTAGGGTTTTTAGTAAAGTAAATCATTACATGTATGTCAAGGATCGGATCTACTTACTTCTCGAACTAATCAATAGGGTTATTTCAGACAATAATTTTAAATATTTTGTATATAATTCATCAAATTAGTTATACTCTTTAAACATGCGAAAATTAAATGTTTAAAAAATAATCAGTTAGTCTATAAAAATTACAAAATTAAAGTAAAACATACATGAATCTATTTTTTACCAAGCTGCATGCACTTTCTAATGCTATGTAGACATGTTCTTATAATGTGATCCGATCTGATCCCTTAAATTTTGTCTCATTTATCTATTTAATTGATTTGTCTTTCTAAATTTATTCCATAGTTGAATGAAAATAAAGATTCACCATTATACGAGTATATACTCATACTTTAAGATCATTCACTACACTTGATTTCATTAATTTTTATCTTCCATCAACTCCATACATCCATTAATAATTAATTAATTAAAGAAGTACTCGTAACAATTATAGAATATATGACAAACAAAAGGAGACGAAGGAGAAAGTAGTATACACAATGAACATCATGAATGAAGATAGATAATATTTGGAAAAACGAATATTTAGTAGACAGAACTATACTGTAGAAGAGAGTTGCCCCCTTAGAATTGAAAACCCTTCTTATATTTAAAACACAGAGCAATGCATGCTCAAAACCTTACATAGGTGTCTTTGAAATTTCACTAGTTAATTGCATGCATTTACATCAGCAAAAGAAAGTGGATGGGATAGACTTCATGGTCACTTGAGCAAGGATTTTGTACAGCATTTGAGAAGGATGAACAGCATCCCAAAATACATATTTATCTGGATTTTTGCATGTTTCTGAGCCTTTGCATGCATCACCTACTTCAAATGTTCCTGTTCCACAACATCCTTTTGTTGTCTCACTAAAACCTGTCAAAATAATATATATGTATGATTTAGCATTAATAACCTTTTTCATGCATTAAATTTTATTTTTTTTAAAATTTAAGTACTACGTACATATAATTAAATTAAAACTCATGAAACAGTTATTGTTTGAATGTAATTAAATTAAACTCATAAAACAGTTAGTTATTGTTTGAATCATCACATATATTGAAACGAATATACATGCAATTCTGCGCTGGTTTTTTTTCCTTCATGTGAATCAACATGCACAAATTTCAATGATTAATACCCAAGGTTAATGTTTCTAGCTTCAACTATAGTATTCCTCCTAATTAGCATGTATATACAATTTAGAGACGAAGAAAATAATTTTTTGAGAAAATAGCACAAATCATCAAATTAAAAAGGAAAATCGTACAACACAAGCTTCTAAACAGAAGTTGGACTTACCATATTTCTTTGGGTTGTTAATTGCGGAACTTACGACTTTGTAAGCATCAATAAAGAGCGTTTTCATGTTCAATTGAGTCTGAATAGCCTTCATTTCTTTCTCTATTTTTAAGTTAAGAGATAAGACTGCTTTGTTAATTTTATCAACACAATGTACTCCATCACCTACAAATGTTTTCACCGCGGGCATGCAACCCAATGGTGGTACACCAACTACGGCTATTCTTTTTGCTCCAACCTTGTGCATCCCCTACAATTCAAGATGAAAAAATTGATTAGGTTAATGGCAATGCGCATTATATATCATCTTTCCTTTTTTAAGGTTGGAATCATATAATTATATACTACGTATTTGATATTATCTTATTTTGATATATGAAAATATGATTAAATAACTAAGCTAGGGCCTATTCACATTTACTGAATTGAGCTGATCTGAACTGAAGTAAACTGATTGGAGCTGAAATGAATATTTCATGAGAGAGGGAAATTAGGAGCTGAACTGAACTGATTAGAGCTGAACTGAACTGAAATTAAGTAAATGTGAACAGACCCTAAGGCTATATTCTATGGACAATTATTGAATGTCAATGTTAATTGTTATGAAAACGAAGATGACCATTATTTTGAAACAGAATGAGTATGTATAAGTGTACTTACCACAATGGCATGGCGCATGCGAGAGACCAAGTGTTGATAAGTATTAGGTGACTCGTACTTCGTAGCTTTGTCCGCCCGATCGGGCGGACATTGCCCGGTCTGACCGGGCGGTGGGGGTTGGATACGTTGAAGCATTCGTATGGAGTTTTCTTCTCGCGCCCGATCGGGCAGACCTTGCCCGGTCTGACCGGGCGGAGAAGGAAAAATGCGGAGACGCGGATTTTACGATTTAAAGTTATCTTTTATGTTATCTTTTTGCCCAAGTATCTTTTAATTTAGGGATTAATATAAAACCTCCCTAATATTAGTATAAGGGTTAAGAGAGAGGGTGAGAGCCGTTCTTGAGAAATACAAGAATCATCTTTGTAATCTTTGCAGTTTATAGTGAAATCATTCGATCTCGGTGCCCGTGGACGTAGCTATCACATCGATAGTGAACCACGTAAATTCTTGGTGTTGTTCTTATTGTTTGCATTGAATTTCTTTATTGTTTTCTTGTTTGTTTTCGACCTTTGCTTCCGCTGTCGCACAACAATTGGTATCAAGAGCTCAGGTTCAATCCTTGGAGAGTTTCTTGAAGATAACAATGGCAGGAGATTCAACAATAAGAATTGAGAAGTTTACCGGGAAAAATAGTTTCGGGCTATGGCAAATTAAGATGAAGGCTCTGTTAAAACAACAGCAGATATGGCGTCCGTTGGCTCCAAAGAGTACTACTTCGGAGTCAGAAGATGGACCGACTGACCCGCAGTTAGAAGTTATGGAAGAGAAGGCACACTCTACCATATTACTTAGTCTTGATGATCAAATCATCACGGAGGTGGCTGATCAGGAAACGGCGGCTGGATTGTGGCTGAAGCTGGAGTCATTGTATATGACTAAGTCGTTGACCAACAAATTATTACTGAAACAGCGGTTGTTTAGCCTCCGGATGCAGTCAGGTACTTCCTTACGGGAACATCTAGAAAAACTTAACTCTATTTTGCTTGATTTACGTAATTTAGATGTTAAAATTGATGATGAGGATGCTGCGTTGATTTTACTTGTATCTCTACCGTCTAGCTTTGAGAATTTTGTAGAGTCTTTTGTTGTTGGTAAGGATTCTATAACCTTAGAAGAAGTGAAGGCAGCACTTCATACTAGGGAACTCAGAATGAAAGCTACGAGTGATAATGGGGATAATGGTAGTGGGTTGTTTGTTAAGTCCGGAAAGTCTAAAAAGAATAAGGGGTTTAACAAGGGGAACAATGCTGGGTCGGGTGCTGGAAACGGCAAGGATGGATCTAGTAAAACTACTACTAAAACATGTTATTACTGTAAAGAACCGGGTCACTTTAGGAATAATTGTCCGGTGAGGAAAAACAAGTCCCAGGCTGCTGTAGTTGAAGAGAAACCGAATGAGAGCTATAATTCAGAGGAAGATTTAGCATTAGTCAGTTCTGCTAGGTCTGATGATTTATCTGATAACTGGGTTCTAGATTCGGGGTGTTCGTTCCATATGTGTCCACGTCGAGATTGGTTTGATACATATGAACCTCGCAATGGGGGTATGGTTATAGTCGGTAACAATGCTCCATGTAAGGTCACAGGTATTGGTTCCATGAGGTTGAGGACTGTTGATGGGCGGAGGTTAACTTTGACTAATGTACGGCATGTTCCTGCTTTAGGAAAAAATCTGATTTCATTGGGTACCCTGGATGACTTGGGGTACAATGGTGTGTTTTCAGATGGGGAGTTGTGTATTTTCAGAGGTTCTGAGTTGGTACTTAAGGGTATCAAAAGGAACACCCTCTATGTTTTTGAGGGTGTTACACTGCCTAGTTCTGCGGTTTGCGCATCTGTATCTCACCAGGAGATGACTAAGATTTGGCACATGAGGCTTGGTCATATGGGGGAGAAGGGGATGCAGCTATTGTCCAAGAGGGGTCTTCTATCCGGGGTCAAGGTTGCCAACCTTGAATTTTGTGAGCATTGTGTGTTTGGTAAGAAACACAGGTCAAAGTTCAGCAAGGGTGCTCACATTACTGATGCAGTGCTCGATTACATCCATTCAGATTGCTGGGGTCCATCTAGAGTTGAAGGTATGGGAGGTTACCACTATTTTGTGTCATTTGTTGATGACAAGTCCCGATACACATGGCTTAGGTTGCTTAAGTCAAAGGATGAGGCCTTCAAAGTTTTCAAGCAATGGAAAGCTTTGGTGGAAAATCGACAAGGAAGGAAGATCAAGAAGCTACGAACGGACAATGGGCTAGAGTTTTGCAAAGACGAGTTTAATCAGTTCTGTGCAGATGAGGGTATAGGTCGGCATCATACTGTCAGGAAGACACCACAGCAGAACGGTGTAGCAGAACGGGTTAATCAGACACTGCTAGAGAGAGTTCGATGCATGCTCTCTAATGCAGGGCTTGGGAGGAGGTACTGGAGTGAAGCTGTGTTAACAGCTTGTTATGTCATTAATAGGGGTCCTCATTCTGGAATTGATTCCAAAATTCCGTTTGAGATCTGGAGTGGTAAGTTGCCTAATTTTTCGAATTTGAAGATTTTTGGTTGTGTTGCTTATTATCATGTTATTGAGGGTAAGCTGGATCCACGAGCCAAGAAGGGGTGTTTTGTTGGGTACGGGGATGGTGTGAAGGGGTTTAGAATTTTTTCACCTTCGGAGGGTCGGGTCATTCTTAGTAGGGATGTTACTTTCGATGAAAACACCATGTATTCAATTAAAAATGCAGAGATTTCAGATTTGAGAAGGGAAGGAGACAATTTATTACAGACAGATGGGGTACTTGAGGTACATCAGTCTACCATTGCTGATTTACCTCGGGTACAATATATTGATGATGATGCTGATGTTCCAGTGCCGGGTACTCCTGAACCTGAGATTACTCCTACTCATTCTAACTCTGGGGATGAGGTGGAGCAATCTAATCAGGGGTCATCTAGTCAACCTGACACCATTCTTGAGATGCCTAAACGAGTTATCAAGAAGCCTGTTAGATTGATTGAAGAGATGGAGGGAAGAAATTGCTGTGTTGATGCGATGACAGGTTATGCATTGAGTGTAGCTGATGATGTAGAGTCATTTGAACCTGCCACATATAAACAAGCAATTAGTTGTAGTGAGTCTGCGCAATGGCTTGCCGCAATGGGTGAAGAGATGCAGTCTCTTTACAAGAACAGAGTGTGGGAACTGGTAAAGGTACCGGAAGGGAGGAAGCTTGTGGGTTGTAAATGGATTTACAAGAAGAAAGAAGGGTTGTCGGAAACTGAGCAAATACGTTTTAAGGCTAGGCTAGTTGCTAAGGGGTTCAGTCAGGTAGAAGGGGTTGATTTTGTTGAGATATTCTCACCTGTGGTTCGACATACTTCTATCCGTGTGTTATTGTCAATTGTAGCACATTTTGATCTTGAGCTGGAGCAGTTGGATGTTAAAACGGCTTTCCTTCATGGCGATTTGGAGGAGGAGATTCTGATGAAGCAGCCCGAAGGATTCGAAGTTCCTGGAAAGGAACACTATGCCTGCAGATTGCTAAAGTCATTGTATGGACTTAAGCAATCCCCCCGACAGTGGTACAAAAGGTTTGATTCTTTTATGGTTTCACAAGGTTTTGACAGGAATTCATATGATTGCTGTGTGTATCATAGTAAGCTGGATAATGGTTCCATGATTTATCTTTTGTTATATGTTGATGACATGTTGGTTGCCACAAAGAATAAATCTGATATTGCTAGATTAAAGGAGATGCTTAACTCGGAGTTTGACATGAAAGACTTGGGTGCAGCTAGGAAGATTTTGGGTATGGAGATCTACAGGGATCGGGCTAGAGGTAAGCTTTTCTTGACTCAGAAAAGCTACATTGAAAAGATTTTGTCTCGTTTTGGGATGGAAAAATCGAAGCCTATAAGTACGCCAACTACTGTTAGTTGTAAGTTGTCTTTGTCTATGTCACCTCAATCAGAGGAGGAGTTGTCTTATATGTCTAGAGTTCCATATGCAAACGCGGTTGGTTGTTTGATGTATGCTATGGTCTGTACTAGGCCGGATATTGCGCATGCTGTTAGTGTTGTAAGCAGGTTTATGGCTCGACCTGGGAGGGAACACTGGCAAGGGGTGAAAAGGATTTTTCGCTACCTGAGAGGGACAACTGATATTGGTCTTGTGTACGGGAATGGTAGGGAATGCTTGGTCACTGGGTACAGTGATTCTGATTATGCAGCTGATGTGGATACCAGGAGGTCTGTGACTGGTTATGTGTTCACTTTGGGTGGTTCTGTGGTTAGTTGGAAGTCTACATTGCAGTCATCAGTTACGTTGTCAACTACTGAAGCTGAGTATATGGCTTTAACTTCTGCAGCTAAGGAGTCTATTTGGCTCAAAGGCCTAGTAGGTGAACTGGGTATTGCACAGGATTTTGCTACAGTGTATTGTGATAGTCTAAGTGCGATTTGCTTAGCTAAAGATCAAGTACACCATGATCGGACGAAGCACATTGATGTCAGGTATCATTTCTTGCGTACTGACAAGAGGATTAAGGTGAAGAAGATTGGGACTGCTGACAACCCGGCTGATTTCTTCACTAAGCCTGTTCCGTTTAGCAAGTTTAAACATTGCTTAGACTTGCTAAATATTGATTACTACGTGATGTAGTAGGCCCTGAGGGGCGAAGTTGGGGAGCTCCTGGTGTAGGTGTGTTGGCCTTAAGGTGGAGCTTGCCCGGGGCTTGTGATGCAGGTGGAGCATTATGAGTTGTTATACTTGGAGACGAGTATGTGATGGGTCTTGGTTGAAGACTTATCGGGATGTATGGCTTATGCATGAGTCTTGCATCGGGTTTGGCTTGAGATGTTTTTCCACTATGTCTTGATGGGGTCGTTTGCTGACTACGAGTTCTCGTCAAGGTGGAGATTGTTGATAAGTATTAGGTGACTCGTACTTCGTAGCTTTGTCCGCCCGATCGGGCGGACATTGCCCGGTCTGACCGGGCGGTGGGGGTTGGATACGTTGAAGCATTCGTATGGAGTTTTCTTCTCGCGCCCGATCGGGCAGACCTTGCCCGGTCTGACCGGGCGGAGAAGGAAAAATGCGGAGACGCGGATTTTACGATTTAAAGTTATCTTTTATGTTATCTTTTTGCCCAAGTATCTTTTAATTTAGGGATTAATATAAAACCTCCCTAATATTAGTATAAGGGTTAAGAGAGAGGGTGAGAGCCGTTCTTGAGAAATACAAGAATCATCTTTGTAATCTTTGCAGTTTATAGTGAAATCATTCGATCTCGGTGCCCGTGGACGTAGCTATCACATCGATAGTGAACCACGTAAATTCTTGGTGTTGTTCTTATTGTTTGCATTGAATTTCTTTATTGTTTTCTTGTTTGTTTTCGACCTTTGCTTCCGCTGTCGCACAACACCAAGTAATCTTGGTACTTATCTAAGGTGAATTGCTTTGGACGAGTAGGCTCCAAGAAGTAATTTTGTAGGTAATCGTTGGTGCCCATGCTCATTAGTATAGCAGCCTTACTTATAATTACGTCGGCCTTTTTGTATCCTACAAATTGTCCCAGGTGTATCTTGTAATGCTTGAAGTATTCTATTTGTCTAGTCAATGATATGGTATTCTGTCCATGAAACAGAAAAACAGTTTAATGTCATACACATATATATTTTATAACGGCAAAAATGAATAAAATGTCTTTTTTTTTAAAGTAAAGATGAATGTTTCAATTGACCTTGTTGTCCTCAACTCTTCCCACAATCCCACGTGTCTCACATATTAGCGAATTAGGGCCCTTAGCTTGGAACTAATTGAAGGGGGTGGGGAGGGATTTCCCTACCCCAGCCCTAACTGTTGTACCTAGTTGAGGTTATTGGAGACACAAATTCTAATTAATGGACCAATTTGATGTATGGAGTAATAGTTAATTTGCTTGAATATTAAAATTGTTTGGATACGTTTTTGAATGGATCTGTTAACCGCATCATGATCAATAATTAAAAACAATGTGCATTTATCAATTTACATAAAGATATTAATCCAATTTTTAGTACGTCTCTCAATCACACGTACACGTATGCACACATATATGTATCACGGTGAAAAGATACAAAGAATTCATAACTTCATTTGATAAAAAAAAAATTCATCTTTATTGTTGTTGTTAATTTATGTGCAACTTAAGGCTTAGTAAGAGAGCTTACAGTGAGATTGGCAGTGAGGTCATCATAACCGGAGCCAGCAGAAGCAAAACTAACAGCATGTAGCAAATCCTCCTTTGTTATATTTGGGTCTAAAAACGCTGGTACTGTTTTTGCATAACCTAATGCTTCAGCTGTTAAAGTTAAACACCTAAATTAACTAGTAGCATTCGAGTTATTAGCAATAAATTACTAATGATACGTAAAAAATAAATAAATAAATAAATAAAAGAAGAATAATAAAGTGTTAAATTGAGAAATATGAATCATATATATTTCAATTAATATTTAATAGGAGGTCATTATTATTGTTTAATCATTATAGACGCGTTCATAATTAAGCTAGCTAAATCTCCATCATCACGATTTATTATTGATCGGAATCATGGATATAAAAGCAATACTATATGATTACTTCGTACTCCATTTTTATTTACACACTATACCCCTCTTCACCACAAAAATTGTGCTTGTATAAATCTATTATATAACCTTCTAAAAATCAAATTGTTATTATTTTTTTATATTTTAGTAAGAAAAAACTAAGGGACCATTGTGAATGCACGACAAAATGGACGGACCATTTTATGTTAAATACTAAAATGCAACCCGCGTCCTATCATCTCAAACATATAGTGTGGCTTCTCTTGCTAATATAACACAAGTAGACAATAGATGGAACAGGCCATTCCTACTTCTTTTTTTTTTTTTTAATCAGAAACTAATAAAACTTAGTTACAAGGTAAGTTACCCGACCAAACGGGTTATTAAGGATGTTACTATAATATTGATACCTTTTATTCTTATAAGTGTTTTAACCATGAAATAAAGAAATTCCACTTATGACATTTTTCTTGTATATATACGAACTAAATGAAATACCAGTAATTACATGCTCTTTCTCTTTGTAGAAAGCTGCCATTTACTTTCAACTTTGCACTGTACCAGATTTCTCTTGTACAGTGTATGCTTGTTAACCATAGTAGGAGTACAAAAAAATACAGTAAATTAATACGGAGTATTTCAAAAGATTTATAAATAAACACTTTATGTATGTATAAATATTTAATAAAAGTACTACTATGCATTTTATTATTTAATTTGCATGATAGAAGTTTCTTTTTAAAAAAATGCATGATAAAAAAAGTATCATATCCAATTTCAGCTACCGTGCTCTACGTTTTCTTTTACGTGCACACTGCACATACAATCACTGAGGTACACGTATGAAAATAATAACAATTTTCGTTATGTATTACCATATTAAAAATTTATTTATGAAATGCTCATTAATTATAAAAATCATTAAAACAAATTTATTAACAAGATCTTATATAATAATATTTTATATATATACTCCGTAATATGATAGAGTTGATTAATTTGAGTCCAAAAGAAGCATATATGTATGTACTCCTTACTCGTAAGAGTCTTAACAAACATGCAAAATGCAATGAAGGGAATAATAATATAATATTTACCTACAAAGTCACTTGCAAGTTTCCCATTACTAAACCTTCCGGTAGGGTGACCGCCCATGAAGTCCTTCCCATAAGGTAAAAAGTTGCTCTTCGACGAGGTTGTGATGCGATTGTTGTTGCCGGGATCAACACTTGAATCTCCAAACACCAACAAACTCGACAACCGGTGTTTAGCTCTCAACTCTCGAATCTCCGACACCGTAAGAGCATTCAAAAGTGTAGGCATAAACAACATGAAAAATAAAATTGATCCTAAACAAAAAGTTCTTAAACCCATGTTAAGATCTCTTTGTGTGAATAACTAAGTGAGAAATGTACGTAGCAAAGTAATACACACATATATAATAAGTACTAGTAGCAATAAAAGCTAATTAAAATATTGTTTCAATAACAAAAATAAATAAATTTTTTATACAAAAAAGGACAAGCAGTCATAGTTAAGTGAATTTATTTGACAGAGCGTAATTTAGATGGTATTGGTGAAACATTTATGATTAAAAGTTAGGTTTATCTACTGAATTTATACTGTACACTGGTACAGTTAGTTCTTTATACAGATTGAATGCAATAATTATTAGCCGGCAATATTATTGGATATATTTGGAGATTTGGTTAGTACTTGATGAGTAATGTTCTCATGTGAAATGCCAGATGAATATATTATCGGTGTCGATAAAAATACATTTTTATACACAAAGTTTTATATATATGACTGGTCACAACGTCAGGATTACTTCGCCAGTGTTATAAGGTTACTCGTTTAGGGTTACCTATTCAGTGTTACTTGGTCACTATTATAGGGGTTACCTAGTCAGTGTTATAGGAGTTGTTTTGAGAATTCTTTTATAAGTGGTCACACAATATGACCACCCACACACAACACGCACTGATTTTTATATCTTAGTTATATTTCCAAGATTAATTATGCACACGTCTTTACATTAAAACGCATCAATGATAAACTGCCAATTGTTTATAGTGGATAATATTTAGTTTTTTTTTAATGATTTAGATAGGTCACTAGAGAATGTAGTTGTGCATTAGCTTCCCCCCCCCCCCCCCCAAAAAAAAAAAAAAAAAAAAAAGAAAAATTAGCTGGGATGGAGTTAGGGTGGTTACATTTTTTGGCCTTTTTTTCTGAGTAAATATAATAATTTGAGTTTTGGATCATACTTGTTCCAATAATTTTGGACTTCATCTTAATAACAATAATAATTCATGAAGTTCAATTCAGTTCAACACAGTTTAGCTCAAAAAAATTAATGCCTTACTTCTCAGGTTGTTATGTTGTTTTGATTAAAAAAATTTAAGACAAATGAAAACTAATTGAAATATTTTGGAGTTAGTTTCTGATCGAGTTATAATATGAAATAGATATGTGTAGGGGCGGATATAGCATGTATCAAGGGTATGCCTTTGCATACCCTGCAACTACATTAAAATAAAATTTGGTGCAACTTTTTAGCAATAAGTAAGTGTAGTCAACCGGTTATCCAAGTGTTTTTTAGTCTTTTTTGAATTTTAACTCTAGTCAAAGTTCAAATCCCATTGCAACACATTTTTTCCAACCATTATTTTGCTGACTACAACATGATTTTCTATAAGTATATAATTGTGCACACCCTTTATGTGAATCCTGGATACGCCACTGGATATATGTAGAGTAATTAATAAAAGAGGTGTACAAAAATTATGAAGTATGTCAATAAAGATCACTATAGTCTATGGAAAGTAATTTGTAAATCATTAAGCATAATTTATTGAAAAATTTATTCATAGTTCAATGTAGGAAGTCATTTATTAATGTACTATTTAAAATTAATTGTTTCAATTTCCTACGATAAATTGACAGGTTTTAGTTGTAATAGGTAGAAACTTCTAATATTTCATTTTCAAAAATGTTAAATATATAGCACCACAAAAAAATAAAAAATTTAAAGATGACATTATCATTGCATTTAGACAGGAAATTTTTTATTAAGAGAGCGACATGTGGGTAGTGGTGACGTCAGCATTTTCTGTTTTTAGTAATATTTAATAGGTTGTGGTCATTTCATAACATGAAAAAATGAACCAATCATATTGTGTATCATCAAAATAATATAGTCATTTTTCAAACGACCGATGTTCTACTTAATATAGAAAAAAATATATATATTATTTTCATACAATTAAAAAAAGTGCTCCAAATATGCTTGAATAAGATCAATTTAATTATCATAAGCATGGTTCTTGTGCTGATGTGGAATAAAATATCAAACATAAAACATAAAACATATACGATTATACAAAGTACTACTTAACTAAACACGATATTAAATATATTCTATTTTGGGGGCAAACAAATAATGGGATGACAAATGGTGTATACGAGATTTGATCCCGGCCATATACTATGTAACATCAATCCACAGTTGGCAATCTTGACATCCAATATGTTTTTTTTTTTTTTTTTTTTTTTTTTTTTTTTGATATAGTATGAAATGTAGAAATGCATAGTTCAAGAGGTAGGTCTATGTTTTATGGGCTTTTAATCTTAGTAGGTGTCATTATTATTGCCCATAAGGCCACAACCTAGCATCCAGCTACTTGTGGTTTAAAGCACTGGATCAGATCAATGCTATTATTTCTAAATTTGTATTAGTGGCAATTATTACTTTTATTACAACTATTATTAGCCCTTATACTCTTAATTGCTTCGAAATATTTCCTCACCTATAAACCAATGTAATTATGAGTATGATTTTATGAAAGCCAATTAGGCGTGCATACTTATATGATTGGAAGCGTAATCAGTTGTGAAATTTAGATTGATAATTGTATTTTGCAAAAAAAAAAAAAAAAATTACATAAAAAAATTATTAAAATAACATTATTTATATGTTATTTTGTACTCGTACTATTTATTTATTTATTTATACTATATAATTAGTTCCAAAAAGCTTGTTATATGAGTGACAGTACAAAAGTGTGAAAAATTATCATTGTCAATTGCTAAACGTACACTTCAATTTCGCCATAAAGGTATAAACCGAACTCTCAATGCTCAAATTGATAATGTAATTTTTTTTAAAAAAAAAATATTCTTGTATTCATGGTAAAGTGTGGGGTTGTAGAAAAAATTATGTCTCCTAAGCTTCTAATCATCATGGCAAAATGTGGGGGTGGAGAAGAAATAGTTGTGCCTTCAACTCTAAAGTGTTGTAATTGCTACGATGAATCAATTTTGAGATAAACTATTCTAACGTTGGGCATCTTTCTTTTTTAAAAAATGCTACATTGAATGAAGTGTAACCAAAGTTAAATATATGTGTGAAGATGTTGCATTAATTATATTACCTTGGGTTGTTAGGCATTCCATGTTTCATTTCTTGATCAAGTTACTAACACTTTTACAAAAACGGCCTTATAGAGTTGTGCAACTTTCACTCATGTAGATCGATGAATTTTAATTTTCCTTTCATTTTAGTACACTCATGGCTACATGTCCTCCATTATTCAACGTGTTGGTAAATTAATAAAATTAGATTGACATATTTAAGAGAATGACGATACAATTCTATATATCTCTATTTGTTTCAAAATAAACACATTTCTATATCTTTGATCAAGGTTATACATAGAAGAAAGTAATGTTCGTTATTAGTATTAGTGTAGAGAAAAGATCCTTTAAAGTGGAGTCATAATTAAGGAGTTGCTTATGCATCTGAAGGAAATAATTGAAGCTAAATAAGTTTGATCAAACTCAAAGCTAAAAACAAGAGAGCATTCGCCTGAATTTCATCTTGGTTTGCATGAACTCGCTCGAAATTGATGCTTTGTTTTATTTAGCGGCCTTCAATTTCTTCCTTTTCGATGTGAATGCTTCTTCATCGTTGGATTTTTATAAATTCCATCCCTACATTGTACATTTTGCCTTAAACTTTGAACATCTAACTTGAGAGATTTTATGAGAAGCAGTTGACTTTCATACAATTCATGCTTGTATATTTGACTCATTCGTTATCAATACTATTCCCTCCGTCCCTTTATTAGATTCCTATTTCTAACATTTATTCCTCACATAATAGAGAGAAGTAGGAATCTAATTAAGGGACGGAGGGAGTACTCCATAGTGCAAAGGTTGGTTTTTCTCCTAACTCTCGAGTTTCCCACAATAATAAACTTGTCTTTGCTTTTGTCATGTTTTTTTTTTTCGATCATGGCTGGTTGCTTGCCGCTCTTGTTTTGTTAATTGTTAGTGTGAGTGGCAATTGCAAAACTAGTTTCATATCTAAATCACAAGTAAAAGGAGCATGAGGTAGAAGCTTACTCTTATTTTGTTGAAGGTAAGGTTGGTGAGGACAATTGGTTGATTTTTCTTGCCTGGGGCACGTGGGGGATTACTTTTTAACCTATGGCCATCTATCTAGGTGGCTAGGGTTAGGCTTTTTTTTTTTTTTTTTTTTTTTTTTTTTTTTTTTTTGAGGAAAGTTAGTAACCCGTATTATTAAATTATATCTAATTTAATTCTGCGAAAGTTGTAAGGCTTTGGGGGAAGGAACCCAAAATAACGTTCTCCATATTATATCCGGTATCCCATCTCGCAGCAAGATGAGCGATCGTATTACAATTACGCTTAACATGGGAAAAATTACAGGCATCAAAGACTAGACTATCTTTCCTAATATCATCAAAGATAATGTTAATAGGGGCTCTGCTATCATCCACCATACTCATAGCTTGAACAACATTTGTGGCATCTGATTCCACCCGGCCCACACACGATTATAGCCCAATATTTGCACTAGTTGGAGAGCATATCGGACGCCCAACACTTCAGTACATTCAGCAAGAAGAGGCGTGAGCATCTGTGTTTGCTTTCACCCAAGGGTTGGGCATGGATTGAGCCATGTATGCTTATGTGTTGTGCCAATGAGCGTGTAGGCCTATGTGTTATGCAAACAAGCGTGTAGGCCTATGTGTTATACCAACGAGCCTCATGCATGCTCAAGCAAATCATGCTTAAAACAAGCTAAAAAACTAATATTATTAGGCTCGTGTCATTTAGAACCCTTTCAAATAGTTCTTATAAAATTGGCAGGTCGTTTAAGAATATGCGGGTTGACACGCAACGTTCATGCACAATCGGCCCATCAACTTTCCCTTGCTGTAGGGCGAGCTTGTGACAAGCTCATTTTGGGTCGGATCTTTTCGGTTCCAACCCGGCCCTTGTCCAGCTCTACATAAAACCCATTACTTTGAAAGCAAAAAATAAATAAATAAATAAAAAGCTTGATCTTTAACCTTTATTCCTTTAACAATCCACCAACCAAAAATCCCATGGCAATGACATTATTATCATCTCACTCTCCCCATTACCTCTCTTCATCCCTCTTAAATCCTCTTCTTCTTGTAAAAAATTACTCCTACAATAACAAACAACTCCAAATTCAACGAAAAACCAGAAATTCCTTCTTTATTACCAGAGCAATGAGAGCTGTTGTTCAACGCGTCACCTCTGCTAGCGTTGAGGTTTGTCCACTCACTCTCTCTCCTCATTCTGTTTTTCTGCTGATTTTTCATTTTTTTTTGACGCTTTTAATCTTCATATTTTTGTGGGTTTTGTGCAGGTTGATGGCAGCATTGTGTCCCAGATTGGCCCTGGCCTTCTTGTCCTCATCGGCGTTCACGACTCTGATTCCGATTCCGACTCCAATTACATGTAAATGTTTCTATTACATATTTTAATTTTTGCAGAAATTTAAATTTGTTTTATTCCATTATACACCCGGGTTTACCTAAAGTTTTGTTATGTACACCCAAGGCTATTTTAATTTAAATCGAGATAGACTTGGGTGTACAAAACTCGGGTGTATAATGGACACTAACTCAATTTGATTGTATTTGATGGAGAATTAATAAGTCAATGTGGATTTGTCATGATTTTATAGTGAATGAATTAATGAGTTGTTGGGTATTTGTATGAGTTTATGATAATGTTTTTGGGAGATGAATCTAAGAAATGAAGTTTTAACAGATGCAGGAAGGTGTTAAATATGAGATTATTCCCAAATGAAAATACAGGTAAAGCTTGGGATCAAAGTGTAAGACCCACTATCCTCTACATATATATGTATGTATCAAGTTTTGTTTTGTTTTTAGTTTTTGAAAAATCATTTTACTTTTGATGTTTTTTTGGAAAGTATATATAATTTGTTGATTGTTTTGATGTGATATTTCAGGTTATGCAGAAAAATTATGAGGTTTTATTAGGTAAGATAAAAGTTTTTTGTTTTGAATTTTGAGATTTTGTTTTTTGTTGGAAAACTGAAGTTGTTTTTGTGAATTTTTCAGTGAGTCAATTTACACTCTATGGAACATTGAAGGGTAACAAGCCGGATTTTCATGTGGCTATGCCTCCACAAAGAGCAAAACCATTCTACGAAACTGTGGTGGAGAATTTTCGCAAGAGTTACAACCCTGACTCGATCAAAGGTAGCTTCTTTTTATCCTCTGAGAAATGTGAAACACTTGCTCTTAATGTGATTACCTTATCTGCACTCCAAAAGTACAACTTGGTAAAGAACACAAATAATCTCTACTAAATTTCACCTGTTTGAGTGTTGGCCATATTGAAATTTGAATTATGCTGTTATTTATCATTGTTGTCAACTATTCGATAACTGTTATGATATGTTATTTATCATTGCTGTCAACTATTCGATAACTGTTATGATATGTTAACTGAAGGTATTCTACTCTAAGTGACCCAAATTCTTTTCTTAAATATAAGTGTTCTTAGATAATAGCGGCTCACATAACAAGCCTGATTTTCATGTGGCACATTTGCTAGAAAAGAAGTATCTTAATTTTTTACTTGAAGGGATATCAAGTTACCGCTTTTTTTTTTAGTTTCAGACGAGGAATTCTGTTTGACTGTTTAAGATTCTTTCTGCCTCATTGCTTAAGTGATTTCCACAAAGAAAGTTTCATGCAAAGTTTGAATTGCTTCTAGACTTCTAGTGGAGCACTGGAGCTCGGGAAATCAGGAAAGAATTAGTCCAAAAAGAAAGTTACATGCAAAATTTGAATTGCTTCTAGTGGAGCACTGGAGCTCAGGAAATTAGGGGCTTGCCATTTTTGTTTCTCACTGAGAAACTTGTATTTACTCGAAAATTAGATAAGAATTAGTCCCCAAAGAAAGTTTCATGCAAAGTTTGAATTGCTTCTAGTGGAGCACTGGAGCTCAGGAAATTAGGAAAGAAATAGTGGTTTAACTCAACATAATTTGTGTTCTTATATATGAAGTATACATTTGAAGTATGGTTGCTCTTTATCTCTGAGTCTATGACACATTGTATGTACCAATTTGTCACCTTGGGCTATATGTTTGCTTTCTAGAAAAAAGTGTTCTTAGATAATAGCGGCTCATACGTTAACAGCCTCCGTAACTATAATCTAATATCTATAACATAAAGTAACTAGTTTGCCTGTGTTAACAAGGACTGATGGATCACCGCCAAGAAAAGCTGTACTTGAACTTGCAGTGGAAAAGGTGAAATTACATGTACCCTATAATAACTATGATCTTGAACCAAATATGATAAGATCATTGTTATCATTTTACATGTAGATTTTTTTCTTTGTAAAGATGAGCAGTGGCCTGCTGGCCTTATGTACTCAGCATCACATAATCTCCATAATAATTGTGCTGGCCTTAATAATTGTGGTAATGGGAATGAATTATAGTGTAAATTAGTATGTAAAACAACCCATAATCTCGATAGGAACACAATCTCAACCCCTCAAGCAATGTGTTTTCTTCATGTTTTTCCATTACCATCCATTACCACTTGCAAGATGGTACTAGATGGGAGTAGAAATTTATGCAGAAAAGAGACAATTTGGGATGGTCTTTAAGGTCATGGGAATGAACATTGATTTTATTTCCAAATTTACATACAGATTCTTTCACATACCATTGTTTATGACCGGTTACCAAACGAGTCATTGGTGCCGAGGTAAATTTTTTGGGTTTGTTCAGTAATGACATGCGTTTAAGTATAGGGGGAAAATTTTCTAGGCTCGTTAAAAAAATTTAAATTTTGATAGTATCTCTAATTTATCTCTTCCTTTGCAAGACTAAAATTATATCAATTCTCCACAAGTTGCCCTTTACATATAGCTTTGAAATATACATACCAAATTTTCTTAAGGTCTCATTTAATGAGCTTTAATCCCTTGAATATTTTGAGATACGCTTGGTATGGTAAATCTGAACCTAATCTGGATGGCTAATGGCTATAGACCTAGAATGAATTTTGATCATGTAAAAGAAAAGCATTAGACTGATCTTGATCATAAGATTGGATTTGTTTGCTAGGGTTTGACGCTCGTTCAATGGTTGATAGTATGGTAATATGTAATATCTCACTTGCTCTGTTTCATTTACATAACTGCAGATGGCATCTTTGGAGCAATGATGAAGGTAATACTTCTTACTTTGTATTAAGTATTTAGTTTGTTCAATATCTGTGTTTTTGTTGCATACTTCTTCGAAAATTTATGCTTTTTACTGCTTTGATGTTTAGGTCAATCTGGTTAATGATGGACCAGTAACATTACAACTGGAATCACCACAGACATCTAAGTTAGGCACATCTAAGTAAGGCTTTCTAGTTACTCCAAGTTTATTTATACTATACTTTATCAGAATCTAGGGCTACTATTACATTATTTTGTTATGCTGACAAGCTAGCAATGTCATGTTAGGAGTAACAATGACGCGGAAGAACCATAAGTCCGTTGACCATGGTTATTGGATCAGAAGCTGAACTTGTGTTACCAGAAAGTTGTTGGAATATATTTTGGTGGAAGACCGAAGACTTGTGTTCTTGAAGCTAATGCGGAAATTGCAAGGCTTGCACTTAAACAGTTTTCAGGGTAGTTTGTGTTACTCGGTACCAGAGAATGATATTGTTGCAACTTAGGAAAATTTAGAGGGAGTAGAGATTGTTACTTATACTAAATATTTCCGATTATTGCTTGTCTACTCATTGTGCATTCAGGCACAAGCCATAGGTTGAACGAAAGAAGACCTTATTGCAAATTGCAATAGAAAAGGATACACAAGTTCAAGTTCTATGACTTTTTTACTAGCTTTGATTGCCAGATATTTTGTATGGCCACAATTTTATTTTTTTTTTCTGAAACCTGCAATGGTTATTGACAACTCTTCCCTGATTTATATAAATTGTTAAGAGAACAAAATTATGCAAATTATATTTTTTCTGATACGAGCTAAGATGCTACTAGAGTTTTGGTGTGCACCATAGAGATTGTATAGAGATTGCAGTAACAAGTTATACACTTCGTGCAGTCTTTCTTTCTGCTCAAAATCTCATGTATAGGAAAAAAATGATTAGCCTAAACTTTCTAACATTTAAAGTTTCTGAACTTTTTTCGTACTCTTAATTCACTGAACTTACTTTTGCTGTTATAAAACACCAGAGCCGAAGCAATTCTATACAATATGCTAATTGGTAGAAGCCAGAAGGAAAAAAATAGCTGACAATTAGATATCTTACTAAAGAGCAAAGGAAACCAATGATTAGTCAAATTCATTATATACAGTAGCATCATCTAGTACTATAATGTCGCAGCATATTAAGTGCTACCTAGCTGCAGTCCAGAAATGAAAATTCTTTACAAGCACCTTCCTAAGCTAGCTAACTCCCTACAGGATAGCTAAATGCTGTAACTTCCAAAATCTGGTTGACAAAATCGACAAAAGAAATGGGCAAACACGCATTCCTTGCATGGCCAGGAAAAAGCATGTTCTACTCGGAACAAAAGAAATGGGCAAACAAGCAAGTTATGAACAGGCAACACAAGCGTGAGCAAGTTAAATTTTAAAGAGCAACTGGCCTGCAGATACCTTCAAGATTTGTAAAAGAAGGTGAACTCTGGAAGGATTTGAGAGCTCCTATGACTTGGTAGAAAGTACACTAGCAGCTGTAAATAGCGCTTCCTTACCAATAGGTAATATTTGCAAGTGCCTGCACATAAATTGTAAAGTATTTCCATGTTAGTTCAAGGTTAGTAACATCATGACAGCTTGCTGAGCAACCATCTACAACTAGCTCTTCAATGGGTGCATACTTCCAAAATCAATTTCTCAAATGAAAAAACCAGAAATACTTGGAAGTTGAAAAAGACATCCGGAACTCTTGACCAGACTATAAGGTCTAGGCTATGATAGAGCTAAAATTGTAAAGGCGAAATATTGACCACCATTCTATCTTTGTTTGTTTTATTATATCATCTATATTGATTAATGAACACATAGTCAATCAATTAACTTACTCTATGCTAAGTATACTATCATATTATAGTTAGTTTTAATACTTTAAAATCATTGATTGATCAAATACACTACTTTATATCTAGTGCCATATCATTTGTCTATTGGCATTAAAAGACTCAACAAGACAGTAGTGAGTATTCATGTCAAAAAAAGTGCAACAATATCATTCCATGCTTCAATCTTAAGATCACATGTAGTTTATAATTAAGCAAACCCAATGGTATATTAAAATAGAGAAACATGTACGTGGAGAATGTAGACTTCAGAAACTTACTCATCTGTTTCCCTGAGCTTGGTGAAGGCTGAAATGATATCGTTGCAAATGCTTACCAGTGGACTACGTCTAGCATCATTTTTTGAATCAGATGCTAATTCATGAAGTTGCTCCTTGGGTATTGACATGCAAGCCTACAGAAAAACATGTTCAAAGAAAGTAATGTCATGTTATATTATGCTTTCAAGCAAACAAAATTATATGCAAAATTTATTTGACAGATTTCTCGTCCTTGTTGGGGAAACTACCACCTCATCCCATATAATCCTATTCCTCAGTTAATCTTTGGCCAAATATTAATCTAAAAGGACCTTCTTCAATAACTAAAAACAAAACAGATTTGCAAACAGTTCAACAAAGATAATATGCCTCCATAATGGATTGGTGGAAGACAGTATAATGACTATAATCACCTGCAGAGCATGAGCTAACATCACTTGAACTGCCTCAGCACCAACTTTCTTAACAATGGCTTTTGTACTGGTGCTATTCAAGAAGCAGTTAAAGAATCCAATAACTGCCGTATCATCTTGTGAGTCATCTAACTTCCTCTTGCGAGTAGATGGCTGCAAACCACAATAAAAACCAATATGTAACAAAGTAAAGAGGATAAAACACTAAATGATTTTAGAATCTTTACAACTAACAACATTTGTTAATGCCAATTACAGCCATGCGTAACCAAATGAAAGGTGAAAAGAATTAAATTCATTGAGCAATAAAGAAAATATTGGTTCAAAGTTGGATACAATGTCTTCACCACCACATGGAAGAAGGTGAAAAAGGATTAGATTCATTGAGCGTTAAGGAGCATTTTGGTCCAACATTGAATGGAATGCTTACACCACCACATGGAAGATCCTTGATAATGTTAATGCTGCTAATTATAACACAGGAAACAAGGAAAAAATGGCTCAGGTAATTCAGAAAAGACATTAAGTCAAGTATGAAGAGACAATGACGTGTGGAAGCAAGAAGAAATACTCCATGACAGGGACTACTTATACCAATCAGGGGCGTGATCAAACTTACAAAGAGTCCCAGGCATACAAGGTTAAAAATAAAAAATAAAAAAAAAATAACTGTTAACTGGAAGTCTTTACGAAGATACATTACTATGCATTTTAAATGCTACCAACATTTTAATTCAGAAATGAGTACTTAGATAAACATATATAATCAAGTATACTGTAGTCAAACTAATAGAAAACTGAGATTGTTTTTGCAGTTTGATGCACTAGTCAGATATAGAGCTTACTTTGACATTGTACTTATGAATGTATTGTGAAACTATTTCCAGCTTCAATATAGGATCATCAAAGGCCTGCGGAAGTTTGCAGAACATACAACGATGTCAGACATTACAAACATGAAAAGGTCATCTCCATTATATTCATGATGATTTCCTAAACAAAATGGCATGAATAAATCAACTGCACTTCTAAACATGAAACGAAAAAAACAAAAAAAAAAATGTCATAAAACATTAAAACACCATTTCAAAATAATTCTAAGAGCAAAAACCTAAAATCAAAATATGAGCAATCAGCAGGAGCAGCACCACTGAGTCAATTGGGAGTAAGAATTTGTACTTCTAGAAACTATACCTGAAGAAATGGAGAAAGCAGGTCTTTGTCATAAAAGAGTTCATCCATTATCAATTCAACCATAGGAGTTCTGCAATCATGCCAGAACATAACTAAGGTTTTAACTTTATAAAAAATAATACCAGACAGACACCAGAGAATGCAGAGCAAAGGCATGTTAGAAGAAACCAGTCGTGCACAAACTACATTCATAGGTTATTCGGTATTGTTTTAATAATGGAAACAGAAAGAAGGGAACAAAAAGAAGGGAAAAGATAGTAAAAATAAATTATAAGGAAGGAACATGAACAGTTTAGAATCTTCTTTTTTTCAATCACTTCCTTTCTTTTCCTATAAATCTCATATGAATTTAAGAGACAAATATATAGTATTGTTGATGAATTGGGATGTGCCTTACTACAGCAATATGACTTGATACTGGGAACAAATAATGAGCAATACGCCAACATTTCATAATAGGATAGGGGATACCTTACACCATCTGCTCTTGTAGTGAGGCTTTGCGCATCTGCTTTCTTCTTTGACAAATCAAGATTTATCATCTGGAAGCAACAACCATCACAGTTTATAAGGGTTGAAATAAAGTTGTCGTGTAACCTCTCTCTCATATAATGATGTTACGGTGTATAAGCATACCAGTTTAAGAAGTTTCTCTACAGCTTTAAGAGTACACTTCTCTACCTCCGGTAAAGAAAGAGCTAAAGCTGAATCATTATTGTTATGCATATCATCTGAAGAGCTTTTGGTAGTTCCAGAATTACTGTTTGTTGGAGTCCGAGCAAGGAACAAATTACATAGAACAAAGAAGGTATCCTTTGCCACGTCTTTGTAATTAATTCGCCTTGACCCCTGTCACAAAATCCACTATGAATGTCCCTTGTGCAAAAATGGTTGTTTAAACTACAGAGTAATTCAGTGGACGGAAAACGGATTCTTAGCTAACAAAAACAAAAAAAAAAAAAAAATCATAGTCTTTAAATCAAAAAAACATACCAGAAACTTGTTAAGCAAGGAGTCTTTAAGAGAAATCCAATTTGAGTTCTCTGAGACAAAAAAAATTAAAGCTAGTCAATACACCAAGAAAAGAAAAAAAAAAAACCTACACACTTTGAAAAGCAAGTAACATAGACAGTTTCTGAATTACCTAGAAAGTCACGGTTACGAGGTAAAAAGTCTGCCTCAAAAATATAGATTAGGTATTGCAACATATACATCTTCGCCAGGAGCTCTAACTGTAACATAAAATTTATTCATAATATTTATTCATAATACAATGATATTAATAAAGATAAATTAATTCAATAGCTGCAAATGATATCACTTGGGTCTTGAAATCCAAAATAATTATAATAGCTAAATTTACATAACTTTCTATCCTTGGAGTGAGATAGCAACAGTATACCTTTGTTTCTGATGATTCTATTCCTTCAGCCTCTTCATTGAGACTTTCTAACAGAAGCTTAAATCCCTGAAATACCAATCAAAAATGAGATTATAATCCTTATGCTAAATTATTTTGAGGGGCTTATGACTGAGAAGTGAGGAGAACAACTTGGTTGTTGGTGAGGATGTGAAAAACCTAAGCTACGTTGTGAAAAGCAAACAATATATAAAGAAAATAGATAATTTCTCATATGTTAACAAAACCCAAAATTACATGATAAAGCAATTATGAAAGCTTAATCTTCTTCCTCCCTTCCCTCCATTCCCCTCAAATCGTCAATAAACAACAGTTACAACTTACAAATCAAATTACCTTATAGGCATTCAAGGCATGGAACAATGTAGAAACTATGACACATATTGTATTCCTTAAAAAAGTATGCGACATCTAAGAAAATACTCCCTACACGAAAACAGTTGCCACATCAGACCAACACCATGTGGATTATAATATCATGGTTTCAAAACTATGACCATGACCATTAAGCTAATAATAGATAAACCATTCACGCACTCTCCCCTTTGCTCAATTTACATGAGGACATTTTGGCAAGTCCGATTTTAAAGCATTGCGCTTTAATGGAGGTGACAACTATTCCAAACATTCCAAAAACTAATATCCATGACTATGAGACCATGACCATTAGTTTAAAACAACAGAAAAGTTATCGAGGCAAAGGATAAGAAAATTACAGCCATTTGCAATTACCATAAATAAACACACAAAAAATAGGATAATGTAACTCACAGAAGGACTAATAGGTTCTTTAAACCCTTTACTCACTACACTCCTGTCACTCGAAGCCATGTCAGAGCCAACAGCAAACGGCAACCAAGCCTATAAACACAATATAAAAGTACAAACCACATTTCAAAACCAAAGCACCGAGTACCAAATTTACTCAAAATTGGAAATCAACAACCCCATAATACCTCTTCAAATACAATTAGCTTAGCAGATTTGCTAGAAGGCGCTTCCTTAACATCCTCATTCGATAAATAAACCCGAGGAAAGTGCTACACATTACATAATCAAACATAAGAATTCCCATGATTGTATAACTATACACTCACTTAAATAGTTAAATCAATCAAATTTAGCAAGTTATACCTTCTCTAATTCACAAAGAAGCTGATAACTAGCAACTACAAGTTCCAAAGACTTCGCTTCCCTCATAATCTCAAAAATCGCCTCCATCATTTTACTAGAATATTTACCAATAATTAAAATTTGGACAACAAAATACAAAAATCATCAAATATACATAAATTAACACCAAATTTAATCAGAAAATTACTTGGTAGGAGGAGTTCCATTTTCAGGAACAATCGAAGCAAAACGAACCGCCTCCAGAAACGCCAAACCTAGGGTTTCAAATCACCAATTTTCGAAATTCAAACAAAATCCAAAAAAAAAATCAAAAAAATTTAAGAAAAAGGAAACTTACGATCATCATGAACATGAGAAGAATCATGCGCGCAAAAAGATTCAAGAATAGCCATGGCATTCTCTTCCATTCCTCTGTTAGTAATAGTTGCTCTTCTTCTGAATTTCTCCATTTTTAGAGCTTTGATTTTCTCTCTCCTCTTTCGATGAAATTGGGGATGGAAAATTGGAAACCCTAATTTTGTGGAAATTGGAAAATGTAAGCTTCGTTGGGAAGATTGAGTAGTGGGAGTGTTGTCGTTTGGTTGATGTTCCCGCCAATTTTATAGTTAGGAAAGAAAAAAAAAAGAAGGAAAGAAAAAAGGATTTTCCGTTGCCGGGACTTGAACCCGGGTCTCTCGGGTGAGAGCCGAGTATCCTGACCAACTAGACTACAACGGATTTGTTGATTATAATGGATGTGGAAAGAATTGTATACCTTTTTTAACTTTATTTGTGAGATACTCATATACTTCCTTCGTTTTTTTATTATTGCACCATAGGGGTTGGGTACAAATATTTTGATAGTGGAAAAAAGTAAGAGAGAGAAAGATAAAAATACAAAATTGCCCATGTGATATATTGATAAACTAAAAAGTAAGTATGAAAAAGCAAGGGTATGTTGGGTATTTGTAGTGTGAACACAAATAATTTTTTTTCCTAAAGAGGAAATGGTGCAATATTTGTGAAACTTCCTAAAAAGACAAGTGGTGCAATAATAAAATAACGGATGAAGTATAATAATTTAAACTTGCAACTGAATAATTAGCCCATTTCTAGTGAAGGTATTCTAATGTCGGACTTCTGATTTGATAATGAGTAGTGTTAAATTTCGAAACAATATGAAATGGGTCTGGGCAACCCAAACAAGGAGGAGGAGAGTTAGTCCACAAACAAAGATTAGGAGCTTCCATAACCAATTGGCAATAATAGGAGTAACTCCTCTACCTTATAAAGTGGAACCACCTCTCCTCTTTCTCCAATGTGGGACACTCACAAGTGGACTACAATGAGTTTCATTAAGTAGCTAATTATTTTGGTAATTAGCTTGTCTATTATTAAATTCACTATGTTAATGGTTGGGTCCAATTTCGTTTAACTATTTTAAATACAATATTGGACATATCCAATAACTAGAGAGAAAATCGAGCATCAAAAACAAATTAAAAATAAAAAAATTAATGGGTATATGTATAAAATCTCATTACATGTGCCCGTCAAAAAAAAAATCCCATTATTACATGTGCGAACTACAATCTTTCCTCATTTCCCCATGTTTTCTTCCTCTTTTCAAATGAATGTTTCCCATTTTTTCCATAGCTTGAGCAAATGCTTTGAAAAACTTCTGTTTATCCTTGGATAGACTTTGTACAATAGGCTTAGTTCTTGGATCTAAGTATAAGGCTTGGTCCGTTATCAAAATTCCCATATTTTTCTCTAGATTTCCATAATATGCATGATCAAATGTATAAGGTGTGGTAACATCAAATGGAACCACAATATCTTCATTTCCACCATGATGTGGGCAATACATTCTCAAAGCTTGCAACAACTTCGGATCAATGTTTGGTTGTGGTTGTTTAGTACCTTTGTAATTATATATTCGATTGATAATGTACTTGCAATGTGAATACCCTATTGTATGTGCACCTGACACATAGACAAATATAAATTTAAATTTTAAAATTGAGGTATCAAAGTAAAGCAATATGAAAATTAAAAGCGGAAAATGGAGATAGATTAATTACACCTTGTATAATATATAGAATATATGATCCGCCACTAACCTGAAAGAACAACGAGATCCTCCATATTTAGCCCTTTTGAGTTGAATAGCTTCAAGAGCTCATCAACGGTGGCATTAGTGTGAGGAATGTTAGAAGGCACACGCGATGCTTTTGATATCTTTCCATCCCATTTTCCCTTCTTCACTTCATAATAAGGACCTCCTGCCTGTAATCATTCATACGATAATTCAATAACAATTATTTATTGGCGGAAAAACGGGTCATACAATTATTCAATTCCTTACCACCTTCAAAACAATTGTCACATGTAGGTATAATCCATCTAAAAACTTATAGTTGATAATGTAAAGCATGTCAATATATATATACACACACGTATGTGATTAACATATGAGTATAAATATTCATAATATACCCTTAGAATTTTTTTCTTCTTATACTTAGAATATAATCTGAAGATGGTAAAAATTAGGATTTTTTAAAAAAAAATTTAATCATCCAAAATCTAGATTAATTTTGTCAAAAATTTCATTAGTTATTGTCTTTGTAAATTGTTCAAATAATATTAATTGACCACTACATATTGTCCATATATTAATTCCCACTATTGGGCTATTGGGTAGTTTAACATCTTGTTTTTTACAAGTCTCCAACTGCAGTGTTCTGTACATAGCTCAAAGCACCACAATTTGACCTTGCAGTTTGTGCAGCTTTTGACTCCCAACTAATGAAGTATTATGATTTGCCCCATAATAATTTGAGGAAACATACATATTATATGGTCTCATCATGCACTAATTATTACAATATAATTTGTCCTACTTGCTAAGAAATCTAGAAAGATTTTTCATTGTCACGGGTTAATTTTGGTTTTTTCTTCGAAATAAGAAAAAGGTTGATCTGATTTTGTCGTTTGATTTCAGTTTAAGAGCCTCTTCTCCAAGATAATACAATAAACCAAATTAGAGTATTTGTTTAATCTTAACTTGAATTTGTTTTCTTGTGCAAAAGTTGGCATGGATATGTTTTGTAATTGTCTTAGTTTGGCTTTGAGTTGCACTATTTTCTTGTCCTTCTCAAGTTATAACAAATTAAAAATGACGAGTCGTCCTATCATTAACAACTTAAATGAGGTATACGTGAAGATGAATAGGTGATCTGAAGTCAAATCGCGTATAATCAACAATTGACCTAGCCTAATCAGATCATATGTATTCAATTAAATTATTGGAGTGAATTTAAAGATAAAATAGTTAAAAAAAAAAAACATTTCGATTCTTATAGTTATCTTTTCCAAGGTTCAAATCCATTTTCGGTTAGAAAAGGCTACCCATACAAAGACAAAGTCCGAAATTCGGCTTGAGTGTAATTACTATTATAATTCTCAGCTTTTAAGGATGAATAATTTTGTCAATACACGTTTATATAGTCTTGCTCCTAGAAATTTTTATGTACAAAAATTTGACACATTAGTTTTCAAGTAGGTAAAAGAAATAAGATTAGGACAACTTACCAAATGAACATAATCCCTAGTTGAGATTGTAAGAATGTCTGTACAAGATACAACTCCGAGACATTTGCCCTCTACTAGAGCTTTGGCTTTGTTGATACCTTCGAATGCTTCAATAGGTAAATTCTTGTTTTGTGATGCATCTCTTTCGGCTAATTCTTTGCTTCCTAGCTTAGACGATATCAATATTGATGCATCACATCCCTAGACCAAAAAAAAAAAAAAAGAGGGTATGTCACCATAATTAATCACGAAAAAGGACATAACCTATTTTGATAATTCCTAAGTATGTATTAGAATTAAACAAGGAAAGAACATAACATGTTATAATAATTCTCAACTGTTATATATAACAAAACTCTAGTGATCGATTGTTCAACTTATGTTTATTACTTTTAGATCAAATTATTATATTGTGGTTTGAATTCGCCGATAATAAGATTTAACAGTAACACATTTTTGAGGGGGGGGGGGGTAAGAAGGGTGGGGGGTTTATTTAGATGATCAAAGGGGTGAGTAAGATTGTCGATTTGTCATGGACCTTTTGGTCTTTCTAAAAGCCTAAATAATATTCTTACTTTCTACCTTTTAAGGACACCATTGTTTTTTTTATGTTCGTGTAATTATACACGCTAGAGTTGCATCACATTACACTTTACTGTGTGCAACAACTAGTCAATTTTCCATTAACAAGAACGCATAAATTTCCATCCTTTTCAATAATTATTATTTTCCCTTTTGGTGCAATACACTATACTCATTAGTGTACCATCATAAATTCTTAACATGCATTGGTCCTTCCCTCAAACTAACAGAACTAACCCGAAATCATTGGACCATCATCATCATATCATGTATTTACTACCTACGCTACAAAATACCCTAGACACTTACTCCAATTTGCACAAGAACTAATTAAATTAAGACACTAACAAAGAGAGTGTAAAGGTGAAACAACAAGTGGAAAAATGAGCGACTGTTAATTATTTATGGAGTAACAATATTAGGTCCTATTCTTTTGAGCTTTTGAGTAAGCTAAAAGGAGCTGAACAGAGTATACCACAACAGTTCAAAAGGACAGAAGGTCAAATCTTAACAGAACAGAGCATATCACATCAGTTCAAAAGGATAGAAGGTCAAATCTTATACGGTACAAAAATATTACAAGAGAATGAATTGTGGTGGGTGAGTGAGGGTTATATGGTAAAATTTTCTTGCAATAAATGGAACAAAATAAAAATATAAAAACATTAAAGAATTGTAACAAAATATTAAATAAATAAAAAACATTTAAGAAAGAACTATTAGCAATGGATGAAGTATAATATATCTTATATCAAATTCAAGAAATCCATTTTATATCAAATTCAAATTCATTTTATACATACCGAAATGGTTAATTAAGTAATGAACATATTCAAAAAAATCATATATCCATTTTTGTTTTTTGAGAGCACGTAAACAAATAGCAAATTGTTATAGATATGAATTACATATGTGCTTTAAAATAGTGAAAGTGTAAAAACGAATTTGTAATTAAGACTCTAATCAAGGAGCCTAGTGTACTAGTAATTTTTGGGATTAAAATTATAATTAAAGAAGAATAGTTTGGAAAGTATATGATACATTAAAAGTATATTACACTACATTAATTGTTACTATTCATATAACAATTGTATCATAATCATTAAGTAGCCCTCAACCTACGTATATGTGTTTATAACATAAAGTTACAATAATTAGATAGATAATGTAATGTTATGCATGAATATAATGTACCTCAACAAAGCAATCATGGAAGAAAAGCCGAATAGTAGCGGAAGCAATAGCGGGAGCAGCTTTAAATTGCTCCGACGTGACGGAAGCCACAAGCTTCTCCACCTCAGGGCACGTCTTGGCGTAGTAATCTATCGATAGCTTCCGATGGTGGCCGTGAGTGGCGTTTTTAGCGGCTTTGATCACCGGTGGTGGCGGACCGCTTACGATAGAATGTGAGGTGGTTATGGTGGTCAAGAGAATAATAAGGATGGTACATAGTGTAGGGGTAACGTAGGAGGTAAAAGAAGAAGAAGAAGAAGAAGAAGAAGAAGAAGAAGAAGAAGAAGAAGAAGAAGAAGAAGAAGAAGAAGAAGAAGAAGGAGAAGAAGAAGAAAAAAGAGAGGACATGTTTTGTTTAGGAATTAGGATATGGGTAGCTTAAGGACAAAGTGAAAAGTGTATGTCCAGGAGTCATTTTGTGTGCACTGTGCAGAAAGAATATATGGAAAAATATTTTAAGGACCACTTATGAACGAAAATTTTAACTTATGGTGTAGGATAGTCGACTTATTGTATGGATTATTATATTACAAAGGAATCCGTATAATATAATTGTCCCGTTAAAAAAAAAAGTATAGTATAATAGTATTTGTAAAATAATACTGTATATAGAATGTTAATGTTGAATTTTGTTATAAGAAGTAAGATAAATATCAATTTATTAATTAAATATGGTTATAATTATGTAACTTTAGTATTAACATTAACATTACCCCAACATTTTGCAGAAACTCGATCTGTTAATCTAAGAAAGGATAAGTGGATTAAATAAATGGAGACTATTTTCAAGTGTATGGCCTTAAATTGCAATGATTATCTATATCACTTTGATAGTTTGATGGTAAATATCAATATTTGTATAAAGGAGCACCTTTTTGTAATCAATTAAACGATTTTCTACCTCCGTTTCTTCCTAGAAGTTGAAGTTATAGAACTAAAGTTTAATTTACTTCCAACAAATTAAAGTAATCACTTTTTGTTTGAAAGTATGTAATTCAAAACTAGATAATGTGGATTTTATAAATTCATGGAATAGGTTAATAGGATTTGTTCTCTTCAGCTTAATTTCAGTTCAGTTCAGCTCCAAACGGTTCAGTTCAGTTCAGCTCAACTCCTAATTTCCTTCACTCATATACAATTTATCAGATCAGCTCAATTAATTTAGTTCAGTTCAGTTCATTTTATCTCAATTCAGTAAATCATAACAGGTCCTTCTTAATAGAAGTGTTTAATTTTATAAATAATAATGTAGTAAGTTGAAGAAAAATGTACAATAAAAAAACAGGTATAAATTTGGTGTACTTGATGGTATAGCGCATTTGCGCAACAGAAAGCAATGTAGTGGGATTAGCACTGTCAAAACGGTTTGACAGTTCGGGTTCGGTTCGGATTGAAATCGGTTCGGTATTAAATCTGGTCGGTTTGAAATCGGTTTAAATGTATCACGGGTCGGTTTCAGCTCGGTTTAAATAGTTATCGGTTCGATTCGATTTCGGTTTATTCTTGAGCGGTTTTAATTCGGTTCGGTTGTAAACTGTTCGGGAAGTAAACGGTTCGGTACGGCCGGGTTGCGGTTTGTTAACGATTCGGTGTTAACGGTTTTTATACCGGTTCAAACAGTTTCGGGTTGAAAACGGTTTCGAGTTAGAAACGGTTCAGTTCTTTTTCGGTTCAGTTTTATTTTGGTTCGGTTTGTTAACGGGTTTGCTTTTTATTCGATTTAACGTTATTTGGATCAGTTCCATTTCACGTTTACTAAATTATGGTTCAGAATGGTTTTTTATTTCAAAAAGTCGGTTTTTAATCGGGTCGTTTGGATTCGGGTAGTTAAACAATGGTTTGAAATTTCATAGTACTTGCTAACTAACCTTTTGTTGGTTAACAAGTTTTATATCAAGCCGAGACTTCATCACTTCATATTTAGGCATTAGGCCCATTATATTATATACAAATTCTCATCGATTTTAAAAATACATATCATGTTATTTTCAAGTTTAGTCATATTGATGTTACTAGTTTATTACGAAGTAACTTAGATTATAAAAGTTTAGTGTATTAATGAATTATTATTGTTTTACTATCACATTATTAGCTGCTTCTTATTCATTCATCTAATTGATGTGTCATAATCATGATTTGATGAGTTATTGTGAGATCGAAATTACAGTTTCATTTATAGACAGTTCGGTTTATAAACGGTTCGGTGCAAACGGGTTGCAGTTTGTTAACGGTTCGGTGTAAACGGTTTTTACCTCGGTTCAAACGGTTTTGGGTTGGAAACGGTTTCGGGTTAGAAACGGTTCGGCTCTTTTTCGGTTCGGTTTGATTTCAGTTCGGTTTAAAACTGGTTCGGTTTGTTAACGGGTTCGGTTCTTATACGGTTTGACATTATTCGAATCAGTTCGGTTTCGGTTTTACTTAAATACGGTTCGGGTCGGTTTTTGGTTTTACAAAATCGATTTTTTATCGGTTCGGTTCTTATTTAGGTCGGTTGGTTTCGAATAGTTAAACGGTTTCGGCTTGAAATTTGACAGCACTAAATGGGATCCATAGGGGAATCAACTTCAAGCTTCAACACCTACCCGTGAATGCCACAAAAGTAACTAGGTACTCCGTACTATTTTAAAAGATCAAGCTTCAACACCTACCCGTGAATGCCACAAAAGTAACTAGGTACTCCGTACTATTTTAAAAGATCCTATCAAGTACGTTACTTAAATTCTTGCAGTTACTTTTTTCAAGATGTTATGTTATTATTTAGTTTGTTCGTTAAAGCTTAACCTAACAAAATTTATAATACCGCTATTTCATATTATTTGGAAAAATGTCTAATCATTGTAAATAATATAAAACGAATATAGTAAATAATTAGAGGTTATGTATGTACTAAACAATTCATTACTTATTGATATAACTCTTTTTTTTTTTTTTTTTTTTTTGGTTTGATTCTATAAATGTTCTATAATTGAAGGTCACCGCAAATTGTATTATAGTCTGACCGGGCAAATAACAAATTAACAATACAATGAGCTATGTTGAAAGTTTTGTACAAGATATGTATTACATGCTTATATAAATACTCACATCGTGGTATGTTTTTTCATCTAATATATTCAATTACTTTGTATTTAAACTCATTTATATTTAAGTGAACTTATTTGAGCATACTAAACCTTATTACTCAGTATAATTTTTAGTCAACTTAAATAGCTCTAATTAATATTTATCATGATTCACCTACCTTATCTAATTGACTAATTAGTATATATACTTCTTTTCTTCTTCTTGAGATGATCAAATGAAGTTCATAGAGCTTTAAACTTTTTCACGGGTATTTGTAGAGTTATTGATAGTCAATGATTCTCATCAAGAAACATAATAATTAGATTGTCGCTTATTAGATGAGCTAAATTTTATAACTTTTCCATCTTCTATTATTGTCCTTTAATTTTTGTCTTCATTCTCCCACATCCTCTTGTGAATCAATACTAATGCTCACATAACCCAACTAATTACAAGTATTATTAACTAGTACTCCCTCCGTTTTTAAATAATTGCTCCAATTCTATTTTTTGTACTATTTATTTGTCATACTTTGACTAATGTTTGTGATTTCTACATAAGAAAAAATATAATCTTGTGGGTACTTGTCAGAATCATCTCAATGAATAGATTATTAATTTTCAATTGTTAGAATTTATACTTATTGATAATTAAATATATTAGTGATCAAATATTAGCATCGGCATACGTACTGCCCAAGAGAAATAGAGCAAGTATTTAAAAACGAAGGGAGTACTCCGATAGTTGTTTATTTAATTTGCTATTATGCTAAACATTGAAGCATAGACAGAGAATTTTAGGTGAAATAAACATTAAACAACTACTACTCGTACTAGTTATTTTAGGCTAAGCATAGATATTGAACCATAGACAAAGAATTTTAGGTCTAAAGAAGAATAAGAATTTTATTTTGTGACAGAATTTTAGGTCAAAAGAAAGAAAAGAATTTTATTTTGAGACAGAAAATTTTAGGTCAAAAGAAGGATAAGAATTTTATTTTGAGATAGAGAAAGTACTACCCAAGCTACTTAATTGAAGCATAATACAATATGAATTTCAAACATAAACATATTTGTTTTTTTTTTTTGGAAAACATATTTGTTTTTTAAAGTAAGCTTCTTCGACACCTTAAATAGCATACTTTCTCAATTTCATAATAATCGCAACACGTTGACTTTTGCACTATTCATATGCTTACTTTTTTATTTCTTAATAATATATAACTACAAATATTAATGGTCAAAGTTATGCATTGACATGTGTGTCAGTCAAAATACTGCGAACTTGCAATTATTATAAAACGGATAGAGTAAGTAACTATTTATCATGAAGGTAAGAGAGGAAGTACTTTAAATTTACACCAATTATTTAAGTACTTTAATCCCTCACTAATTCACTATTCATTTCATTTCTTCTTAGTTTGTCACTCTTTGAGTCTTTTCCCCCCTTGAAAACGAAAACTCGACCATAATTAGAGAAATATACTAGTATGAATATATGGCTGCGTTATTTACTGAGAATTTATGATGTGCAATTGTGCATAAATTCTACGAGTAAGGTGTAACCGTGTAAGGTCCCAGTTCAAATTGCATATGGTCTCAACTATTGCTTTACTTCGTATTTTACGTAACAAGTGGCCAGCTTTTTGCTCACCATTTCTTCCAATTTTTTTCTCTACTTTTTTCTTTTATCAACTTTTAGTCATTTGACCTTTTATAATGAAAATAAACAAAAACAAAAAAAAAATTAGAAGAAGAAATTTTAGTTGAGAAAGTTGAGTTTACTTCCCAAACAATATAGTGGAATCCTACTCGTATTCATAATCCTAAAAACAACACTTCATTCGACTTACAAAGCAATTTCACTTGAAAAATACTTTAATTTGTAACATTTTGTATTTCTAAGTTTAATCAAACAAGTGTATAATGATTATTGACGTCGAAACATTCGTTATTATTTCTTATGTTTCCAGTTAGAAAACAATTGTAATAAAAGTATGATAGATTACCTCCTCATCAAAAAGAATGATTAAAGTTGAGGAAAAAAACATAGAATTAAGTTACATTGATACAAACTAGGACTTTAATATCATGTTTTCAAGGTAATTGCAAAATTTGATAAATAATTGTGAAAATTATGTTGAATTGAATGCATCCATGCAAGAAGAGATGTGGGGATAGGAGAGCATGCCTTAATGAATGAGATAATTTAAAGGCGTAGGACCATCATTCACTTCATATAGCAATATTGTTTTAATAAACCTGTTCAAATAGTAAAAGTAGCCTGAACATACACTATGACTCGAATCTTCTTCCTTAACAAAATAACAAGTTGTGGTTGCCCTCATTCTCTCTGACCATTGAGGGTAGTCACCCCTGTCATCCCTTTCCTAGTTTTTATTTATTACTTCCAAACTTTCAATCTTATTAGTTGGTCAACTCAACCAGAAAATTAAGGGTCTATTGTCATACAATTATTTTCAGTTCAGTTCAGTTTAGCTCTAATAAGTTCAGTTCAGCTTTAATAAGTTCAGTTCAGCTCAAATCCTAATTTCCTTCTCTTATAAAATATTCATTTCAGTTCAGTTCGGCTCTAATAAGTTATGTTTAGTTCAGTTCAGCTCAGTTCAGTCAATGAGAACAAACCCTAAATTGATGTTTGAGGTTCAAAAATATGTTTTATACTCTATCACTCTCCCTTACTCGAGAGGCTCTTTGAGCTTAAAATGTGGATGCAACACAGGCCCATCCATATATACCTGGCGCAAATTAATTCCACTTTTGGTGAGCTGTCCAATTACATTTTGCAACTTGCATTTAGGAAATTACACATGTACCCCTCAACTAGTACATGAAAAGACGTATGTACCCCTCCACCGGTACTTGAAAAGACGATTATACCCCCATGTTTACCTGGGGAATTAACTGGGCACAACTCGAATTTATTTACTACAATAATTGTGATTTGTCCCACAATAATTGGCACAATCAAACTTGACATGTATGCCACTGCAATTGTTTGGCTTTAAATTTATATATATAATTAAATATTAGTATTAAAAATATAAAAGAAATTGACGGTATAAAACAACTTCGTATATATTAATACCTATATAACAACTTATTTCATAATATTTTTAATACGTTAATAAAGAGTATGTTCAAGATTAATAAAGTTTGTAGTAATGATTAAATATTGTCAAATATGTCAATTATTTGGAGATACAATGAGTGGACATTACATTGAAACAAATTTAGATTAAATTTTTTTATATAAGTTCATAAAATAAAGGAAAATTTGACTTTTACCACCAAAAAAAATCAAAAAATTATTTTTTACCACCAAATAAAAAATAAAAAATTATTTTTTACCACTTGTCGTCAAAAATCTAACGGAATTTTTAAAATTCTTCGATTTTCGTGTCAAACACATGTTCTCTAGAGGTTTTGTGGGGCATTTTGGCCCTACGAGTTCAATTTGAAGTCAGAATTGATATAAAATGATCGAAAATGTCTCATTTTGCGTTTTAAAAAATATCTCAATTTGCGTAAACACGTAAAACGAGATATTTCCGATCATTTTTTGTCAATTCTGACCTCAAATTGGATTCATAGGGCCAAAATAGCCCACTAAACCTATAAAAAGCATGTTTTGCGCACAAAATTCGAAGAAATTTTTTTAAAACCGTTAGATTTAACGGTTTTCTTGACGTTAGGTGGTAAAAAATAATTTTTAGAACTTTTTTGGTGGTAAAATAAAAGTTTAAGAAATTTTGGTGGTAAAAAAACAATTTTTTGAATTTTTTTGTGGTAAAAATCAAATTTCCTAAAATAAATTCAAACAACACAAGTGGAGGGGGTTATTTCAATCCCATTTTTGTGACATGACCTCACTTTGTTCACTACTTAAAATAGAAAAGTATGACCCAACCCAAACTATCTAACCAAGTCCAATGCAATGCAACCCAAAATCCCGAACAAAATTATTCTTTTAACTTTGCCCAACAAAACTCCCGTAGACTGTAGCTCGTAAATTTGCCCACCACCTGTTCGATGAAATGCTTGATCGAACTCTTCAATAAAAAAATCCCCCTCTTAACCTGGATTTAAACTTAACCTTCTCAAATTAGTCATTTGATTATTTAGAGTTGATTATACCACTACTACAATGCAACGATTTTGCAAACTTGCATCATCTTCAATTCATGGTATTGTCAACAAAACCTCGTCTTCTTCACTACAAGAAGCTGCGACTGCTACCCCAGGAAACTTCCTGAAATGGGGTTCACTGGGTTTTGTTCGTACATCAAAATTTGCATCTGGGTTTTCTCCATTTGAAGTGAAACCATTGAATTCAATCATGGATGTTGAGCGAGCTAAGTATAAGACTCCTGAGGATCTTGCTACAATTTGGGATGATGTAAATGCATTCTGACTTGACTTTACCTTGTTAGTTTTTAAATTTCTCAATTATTTCTTGTTGAATTTGAATATATTTGTTGTTTGGTTTTCTTTACAATGTTGAAGCCTTAATCCCAATTGAACGGATTAGTAAATGGGTGTGACTAAGTTTTATGCCGGTTGCTACATACCGCGATCATCCGCCATTACCCGGGCTTGGGATTGGCAGTCAGTGGGAAAGAGCAATGCTGGAATTGTGTTTATTGAATTGAAATGTTTAGGTAATTTGTGGGTATAAATTGTTTGATTTTATGTATGTAGAGAAATATTAGTGCTTTGCTGTCAAGCATGCCTTCACATTGCTACTTTTAAGAACCAGAATGATATTACAGTTGACAATTAGCTTAGTCTACTGCAATGAGTGTGTTGATTGTGCATTCACAAAGTTTCGTTGCTATAGATGGGGAACTGATTTTGTGAGTTGTATTGTATATGCCCGAAGATGTATTAGCATCTCACTTAGCTTTGCTCGTGTCATTTGCAGTCTCAGGATATGTTCATAACTATAAATGGGATATAATCCGATTTTTGTCAAGCTTTGGACAAATTGGGCTTTTGAAATAACTTATATGCTCGCAATTAATCATAAAAGAGTGTATTTATTACTTTCATGTCTTTGGGAGTTGGTATGTTTTGTTTCTTTTCTTGCATTACATGCCTTTGTAATATGCACTTAATGTGGCTTTCGTTCATTTTCAGTTTCACTTAGGAAGAGGTCATATTGGTGCTACAATGAAAGCAAATATGTACAAGTTATTCGAGCAAAGGGCAATTGATTGGTATTCTCTTGTAGTATTGCTCATCATATAAATTGCTTCTTGTTAGTCTATGAAAATTTCTTATGATGCCTTTTTGTTGTTCTTGCAGTCAATATTATGTCATTCCCTTGTGGAGAGGAAATGGATACACAACCATGTTTTCTCAAGGTGAGATTCCTTACAGAATAGATAATGAAAAGCTGCACATTTTAAAGCTAATTTACAACGGGACTTTAGAGTTTTAGAATGGCTCACTGTGTGAAATAAAAAAATGTATAAATTTCTTGGTCATTACTATATTGAATGTAGATACAAGATAATATGATCAATCTATAACACTATCGAAATAGTCCTAAAATCCCTATAAAAGAATCAGTATAACCTCTACCCCCACCTTCTAGGCTCTAGCATCTGCTTGGGTATTACAGCACAAACTTACAAAGCAACTGTCTATACTTCTACATGCCAGTGTGCCACTCTAAAAGAATGTCTGCAATAAGTTCGAATATTGCAGTTTTTGGCAAAAAATCGTGCTGAGCTCTTCTTACTGCTCTGAATTGCAATACTCTGTAACTCAGGAGGTTCTTAGCGAATTAAGATATAATGCTTGGTATGGTGAAATACTGTAGGTTTCTGCCTCTGATATAATAATACCTGTCCATCGATATGACTTGCTGTCTTGCTGTTTTGTTTTTTTATATGTTCCAAAGCCCAAAGCAGCTTAGTGAGTAAAGCTCTATTCTAGATTACTCATTACTATGTATTCGGTGTTCCATCCTAAAGAACAAATTATTTCATAAGAATTAATTTTAGCACTTTTTAGAAGAAAGAAACAGACTTTGAAAATTTTGTTTTATTTTTACAGCATGCAAATTTTTTAGATGTTGAATTGGTACGAAGAATGGAAGGGTGGGACCATGGAGGGGTTAAATTAGGGAGAGGGAGACCGAAAATGACTTGGTTGGAAGGAGTTAGAAAGGATATGAAGTGTATGAATTTCATGAGGATGAGACATTGGATTGAAAGGGATGGAGGAGGAAGATTTTTGTCGAGGATTACACGGAATGATCACTTTTGGTTCATGTAGCTGACCCCACTTATGAGATTAAGGCTTTGATTGATTGATAATTTGGTTCTAGTTCGTTCTTCAGTTTTTAGTGATAGGTATGCTGTTGACCTAAACGAAAATAGTGTCAATAATTCGGCTGAAAAGAATTGATTATGCTGTCAACTTAGACTTCTTTGGACTTTTATGATGAGCTTATTTGTCCCTAGGTAACGTCTTTGTTTTTGTTGGATTTTTCTTGTATTGTTGTATCACTTGTATGTATATCAGCATAGGAATTTAGGCACACTAGTATTAAGATTTACATTTTTCAACAGTTGGAGGTGCCAACATGACAGCTTTACAGATAGCCTACAAATGCTACTGTATTCTGTATGCATGCTATATAGTGCATTGTGTCATGAACAGCATAAATTTATAGTGATTTTCCTCTTCTCCCCCCAACTTTGTACTTACTTCAAGCCATCCTGTAAAAGGCGTAAATTTATGAGGGGGGTTACGCTCGAGCCTTTGTAATGGCTCTAAGTCATGAAAAAGAGAGATGTAGAGGTAGAGAGAATGAAGAGGAAGATGGGAAGGTTTGAGGTGAAACTGGAATAGGGCATATAAGGAAGAATGCGAGAAGTTCTATTTGAGGGTTGCTGCGACTACTAACCTAGGCCCCTATGATATAATACTGATTGGAATTGATCATCAATTGGAACCTGAGTACTTGTGTAGGTGCTTTAAGTAGTGCTTTAGAATTCTGATTTCTGATAGTTAATTTTGTGAGAAGTGTCCCGTTAAAAATAAAATAAAAATGTTGTGACAAGTAAGGCCTAGCAAATTACCAGAATTGCCTACTTAGATGATGTAGTCATTTTTTAGTAGGAACGTTGGCTGCTAGCCCATGCCTCGTAGTGTACTTTTAGATAAAAAATTTGCTTGGATAGAATTGTGAGTCTTCTACTTGTATGGTTGTACCTTATCTACAGTTGTTTTATCTATTCTGCTGCTTCTATGTTGCTTATTATTCTTGAGCTGGAGCATTGGGGTATTTTGAACTTTCTTCGTTTCTTATTGTTCTTCCTATTTGAAATCTTTTTGTGGGACAAAATTGGCCAAAGTAGGAAGATCAATATGAAATGAAGGGAGTATTATTTAAGCTCATGTTCATCAGCTCATATTTTTTTTCGCCATGTTCAATGTAATTTAAAAATATGTCTTTCCTCCAAGCAAAGTTATTTGCAGCAATGTTACTTGGACTTATCTCCGTTTGTTGATCCATAAAGAAGTTTAATATATCCATATTCATGCTAATTATGGTGAATTGAAGAGTTTGAGTAACGCTGATTAGCAGTATTGACTTTAACTTTGACATGTGATGTAATCAATTTTGTGGTAGCCTCCATGTATCTTCTTAGCGATTACAGTAGCACCAGATGCCCTGGTAATAGTATACATAATTGTGGGCTGCAAATAATTCCAAAATAGTTTTAACCACAGGAACCCTCTTCAAGCAGATGAAGAGATAAGGGAGAGTCTTAGGCTGTCCAGATGATTCACTTATGTTCTTCAGCAGTGGTGTGGCTGAACACTTCATATTGCCCATTAAAACTGTTACCTTCCTACCAACAAGACACATATATCTGAGAATTTCTGTTTGTCTTAGTTGCATACTTGCTACCATTTTTATTCCCCTTCATACAGTGTTTGAGCTCCCTAAAGCCAAACTATCTTTTCCTATATAACTTTAGTGTTTAGTGTCCAGGATTCAACATCTGTCAGTGAAATGATTTATTTGACGGTCAGTGCTAATGACATGCTTTTCTCAACTTTGGTATGCATGGCTCATGACATCTTCAAGTTCTTTTCTATTCTTGGCTTCTAGGTGTAACTTAGAGACCCAACTGCCCAAACTAGATTGTGGCTGACTATACCATCTGGTTCATACACACTACACAGTCAATCCAAGTCATGTCCTGAATCTAGCATTATTGAGTTAAGCAGTCAGGTCAGCATCTTGCGGTCGGCTTGTGAGTTATCAAACTTAATAGATCAAATGTATGCTTGTACACTCTCTCTGTTGATTGTCCTCCCCAAATGAAATGTTGGAACCTTGCTGTAAAGATGTGCGTGCCATTGTTCAAAGTAGCATGAACTAAGTAGCAACTAGCAATCAGTCTTTTTTCTTCTGTATGACAATGACAACTTTTGATATTTCCATGTATCAGCTGCAGATTAGTTGACTAATGATGAGATTCTTTAAATTATGGGCATCTATTGTTCTATCCACTCAAACGTTTCCTGTAAAATCATTTGCAGTGAAGATCCCACACATTATTTTCACTGGACTGGAAGATTATAAAGCTCGAGGAACTCAAGCATCTCCTTATATTACAGTTACACACTACACTGAATTTGCAGATACCAAAGACTTGGTACTTGTTCGCGGAGACGTAGTATTTACCAGCAAGCTCACTGATGAGGAAGCAAAAGTGCTTTTGGAGACCACTCAATCCTTTTATCTTAATGATGTAAGGTACAAATTAGTGGAACGGTTCAACAAACAGACCCAAGACTTCGAGTTCAAGGATGTGTTGCAGGCCTTGAATATGCCTTCAATGTAATTTTTGTACTTCTCAAAATGATGATAGCTTTATTATATCTGTGGAATTTGGGAAACAATGTAGAATAAAGCTCGAGATGCAGATGAGTTTCTTGCTTCCCGCTCCTATTAAAGTTTTCTGTTGCCTTAATGTTCAATGCTTGTATTGTAATGCTCCGTGTGTAACTGTAGTCTGATACTGATATTGATCACCCAATTGGACCACAACAATAATAACATTGTAACTTTTCCCACCCCAACCTCAACCCCATGTTGGTTGCCTGCTAGCAGAGTACACTTGAACATTATTGATGACTTCTCTTCGCCGGAATCAAGCTTGCTTTACTTGGGTCTTGAGGTTTAAAACGAAAATGAACAAGTTGAAGATACAAGAGTTGTAGCTCAAGAATTTTTTATTTTAGTTTTTCAAATGATAGTACAGAGTAATATAGCATATGTAGCGCGCTATAGACATGTTCTTCAATAATTGATGCAACTATCTTAAATCATCTGTCTACTTCATACAACAAAGAGTTGTTTGAACGGTTGAACCTCACGAGTAAATAACTCCTAGTAATGTATACTATATGGTTTAAAATATCATTACTAGGCTTAACTAATCTAAAATTGGTTTCACTTTCTGAAAAAGATCTAAATAAGGAAATATAGGTTTTAATTAAGCGATTACAAATTTACAATATGGTGTTTATTGATGGAGACCGATTTCCGCATGGGGAGGGAAGTTGACGAAATCTATAAAAAGAACCACATAGAAGTAGACGAGATTTGATTTCAAATTTCGAATACCATCCGTAAGAATTAACCAAATAAACTAGTTGACATCCACTATAAAATCTTATAATTTACCCCAAAAGCTACAAAATTTTTAACAACTTTTATATGTGGCCAGCCATCATGTGGTTTTTTCGTTAGTGTTATAGCCTTATAGGGATACTTTGTCAGTATTATAAAAGTTACTCGGTCAGTGTTTCAAAAGTTACTCGGTCCAGTGCTATATGGGTTACTGTGTTATATTTTACAATCAACCACATTGTGTGGCCAACCGCATGTAAAATACGTTGAATCTTAAAGCCCGACCAAATAAAACTAGGGCAACATTGAGACATACAATTACTCGCCTCCGCACACCATAAATGTGGAAAACAAAACCATAACCTCCGACTAGGCTACTAGCATTCTACTTGCAACTGTGAATACTACTATTAAGGGCCTGTTCTAATTTACTGAATTGAGCTAAAACTGAACTGAAAATTTTATGAGAGAAGGAAATTAAGAATTGAAATAACTGAACTTATTAAAGATGAACTAAACTAAATTGAAAATAAGCGCTAGTAAATAGGCCATAATTCAACTTCAAATACACCTCCATATCCTTTACTCCCAAAATTCCCAATTGTACCGTTTTTCCCACAAAACCCTCCTTCCTCCAAACTCCACCCCCATCTTCTTCTACACTCTTCCACTCTCTCAATAAACACACACCTTCAAATTTTCGCTCCTCTGCAGTTTTCTCTGTAAGTCTCCAAAACCCACACTATATATTTTTATAAACTCAATTTATTTCATGTTCCATTTTCATCTTCCTCATTTTCTCTCTCCTCTACTTTCCAGGCTTTTCTCTCTCCTCTCCTTCATCAATGGCTGACTCCGCCACCACCACCACCACCTCCGCCACCACTCTCGCCGCCTCCGACGACGCCAAAGACATTGAGAACCTCTACGAGTATGGCGAGCGTCTCAATGAAGCTAAGGACAAGTCTCAGGTTTCCTCTCCTTTTTCTCTCTCCTCTTTTTTCAATTTCTAGGGTTTCTTCTTTTTTTAGGTTTGCTTTGGTGTTTAATTTGATTGTTTTGGTGCTGAATTTGTTTGTTTTTGTGCCTGAATTGTAGAATGTGAAGGATTATGAGGGGATAATTAAGGCTGCGAAAGGTAGTTCGAAGGCGAAACAATTGGCTGCTCAGCTTATTCCGAGGTTTTTTAAACACTTCCCGGAACTTTCGAGTAGTGCCGTCGATGCTCATCTTGATTTGTGCGAAGAAGAGGACCTCGGGGTTGGTGTTTTCTACTAGTTTCAGTGACTGCTTGTGATTGTTTATTCGTTCCGAGTTGAATTGATAGTCGCGTTGATAGTTTAATTTGAACTAATGATGTGATGACTAAGTTTGGACGGAAGTGTTTTGTTCGAATTTCGTTTTTAGTTGTAGTTTAGTATATTTTGGTAATCTTAAGGTTTAATGGAAGTGAAACTAGTAGTTAGAGATAAGATTCTCGTTGTAAAGGTTGGTTATTGACATATGTGAAGTTGCTGCTTAATGTCTCCCTCATCTTTGGGGTCTTTGTTTGCATCAAGTGATGGTTGAAGTTGCTGCTTTAATGAAATGGTTGCTTTAGGTATAAATGCAACTCTTATGGCTTTTGGGATTGGGTGATATTGTGCACATAGCTCGGAAATTGTATATGAAACGAATAATGTATGTTTGCCTTCTTGACAAATGGAGATGACATCATGACCTTTATATCTTCAAAATGTGTTTCTTCTAGCTTCTTGCAAATATTGAGCTTTGAATAAAAGAATAATTGGGAGGAAAGGCTGATCACTTGGAGTAGCAAGTCTGCTGATGGATAATGGGTTGTTACATTATTTAAAGAGTGTGCCTTGTTGAAGGTTATGCTGTTTTGGTTATGTGAGTAGGTGACTCTTTGAGTAGATGAAGTGTTTAGTTTGGAGGCAGTGATTTGAGTGTTGTTGTGAACATGTACAATAAGCACAACCTAATTTGAGGTGGTTGATATATCAATGATGGTATAGCTTGATATATCAATGATGGTGTAGCTTATGTGCTCTTTTGATCTTTCTCATGAGACAAAAATTGATGTTACCATATTTCTACATATCGTAGTCAATCCCACTAGGCTCCACGATGTAATGGTCGTATGGAAGAAATCAAGAAGGATACTTTTTTACCTTGTGAGAATTTTACTGGAGGGTATAGTTAACTTAGAGTGTTGCAAGTATTCTTGTTCTTATAGTAGACCTTTTAAGATTTTTATTCTTCACCAAGCAAAAGTATTCTTTACAAGATTATTTTTAGAGGGCAGGAGTTTCTTGTGTAAGCAAGTGTTATGAAGAACGAGTTGTAAGATCTTTAGTTACCTCTTACATGTCATGTCATGCCTTAGAGAGTTACAGCTGTTGTCCATTTTTTTCCTGGTTTTTTTTTTCCTAATTTTATCCTATCTTTTCAAATGTGAAGTTTTGGATGAGATGCTTTACAACAAGAGTGTCCTCTAGTATCCTTACACCTTTTGTTTATCCACTCAAGCATACCTTTCCGACTTAAATTATTTTGACATGATACTGTGTTTATTTTTGGCGTATTTATGCTTTTTGCAATGTATCCTTGTGCATATATGTGTACTTGCTTATGTGTGTCTGTAGCTTTGAGATTTTTACCTGCTTCATCAGCTGTGGTTTTCTTTAGGCTCCTTGACTTGGCGGTAATTAATTTTTGTGTCTTATGATTGTGCCTTGAAATCAGTTAAGTTAGGGTGACAATGATAGTGGAGTAAAAGGCATTCTTAGTTTATTGTATTAAAAAAGTGTTGTTTAAGCTGCTTCTATTGTCAGTAGAGCTCTGGAGATTTCATCTGCTAGTAGATTTTCACCCCACAGTTTGTTTTATATGTATTACAAGATTGATGAGACAAATCACATCTTCCTTTTGTATTACAAAGGTTTTGATAGCCATCATATGTTTTGATTTTATGGCTGTTCTATCTTTGGGCCTTTGTATGACTGAAACACTAACTTCTTAGTCTCTTTGCAGGTTCGTGTTCAAGCTATAAGGGGTCTTCCCCTTTTCTGCAAGGATACACCAGAATATGTCTCTAAGATCGTGGACATTCTTGCTCAACTGCTCATGGCTGGTAAGATATGTTTGTTTTGCTTTACTTGGTAAAACCTTTGCTTACTTTCCAGATTGTAATGTATTATTCCATGACAGAGGAGAACGTGGAAAGGGATGCAGTTCAGAAAGCCCTGATGTCTCTTCTGAGGCAAGATGTGAAAGGTGCGTTACATTAGAATGCACATCATCTATTCCATCAATTAATTTTCAAATGGCCAGCTGCAACTCCTATGTCTCTTACCTCTCTTTGATTTTAATTGCACTAAATTTTCTGAGTGATTTACTCTTGGATGGTTTAAGATATATCCTGGACACTCTAGATTTGTTCATTTGTTTCATTAGATAATAATAAAAATAATTAAGCTGTGTCTAGTTTGGTTTATGAGGCTGTGTTTGTCTAGGATCTGTTTACCTTCATTCTATAATCTATATTATCTTCCCTCATGATTAGCTTTTCTTATTCCATGCTTTCTATTTGAAATTTAATGCAATGTATTTCTCTGTTGACAAACCACTATATTATTATTTGTAACTTGTCAGTGTGGGATACTTAGCAATAATTATCAACTTGTACTCTTTGAAAGACACTTATTTGGAATGAGTGATGTACATTTTTCTAAAGGCACTCATTGTTTCTGAAGGACTGATTCATATGCCAGTGTTTTTGCCTCCAGTTTACATAGATTCTTTAGTACTTACCTACCTCCTTTTTTTTAGTTGACACATATTCCTTTTTAGGAAGTTTTTTTTAGTTGACATGTTTCCTTTTTGGGTAAGTTTTTTTACTTTGCATTTACTAGTTACTCCACTTTATCATTCTCTCACTCTCTCTCCTCTCCTTAATATGTATGCCTAAATTTAACGCGTCTACTAAATAGAAACGGAGGAAATATAGAATAGTTGTAGAGCTAAGGGAGTAAGGCAACATTTCCAATTAGACATGCCAGTATTAGTCGGTCTTTAATACTAGGAACACCTTAAAGTATCTTGCGGGGGTTTGTATATTTATTATTATTATTTTTTTTAATGAGTTAGCTTTTGCCTTTTTTTTTTTTGAGTATGAAATTTTAGTCTTCTTAGCCTCTTATGTGCCGCATGTTGTCCTGACTTAAAAGTTTCCAAGTGGGGCTGTACTTTTATTTGGCGCCTTTTTTTTCTTTTTTTTTTTCATGTGTTAGAGCTCTTTTTGTAGAGCTTAGGATTCAATATGATTAAGTTCCAGCAAAACCAGAATTGTTTTAGGTAAAAACTATTCAACTAATAGGGGCTGAAATGTGTTGGACTGGATAAATTGGAGAAGCTGATCGTACAAAATGAATTGCATGCTTCTTCCTTTTGGACATTTTTTTGCCAATAATACATGCTTGATAGGAGATATAGATCTGGTATCCCGTGAAGGATATCTGAAAAGGCTTTATTATAGATTCAGTTGGGTTCTCAACAGGATTTGTTTAAGATCTTGCTGTTTAGCTTCTATGAGAATGTGCTGACATTGGAAATATGAAAGGTGTGAGACTGTCAATAGTTGCATGATCTACCCTTGAAGTTGAAATATAAGACTAGTCTACATAATAAATTGGATGCGAGTCAATTAATTTTAAAGATAGACAGGTGCGAGGTCATTTTATGGTCATAATATATGATTGGGCATTTTTCCTTATGGGATTACTTTACCAAAATATTTGCCTGTAGTCTCTAAATGCTAGGTTTCCATTCTCCATGGAGGGAATTTCTGTTTAAATTTTTTTTGTTTAGGTTTAGGTTTAAGAAAGCACATTTTGTTGAAGACAAGAGGCATTGAAGTAATGTGGCTAGTAATAATCTTGTACGTCAATTGAGAGTTCAAGCCTCTATGCTGTACAATAAGTATACTTCTGTGATGCGTTAGTGCATGACTTTTGTTGCATATGCTTCCTTGGGTCCAAACCATGTTTTTGATGGTTGGATAGAAATATAATTTTTTTGCAGTTTAAGCTGTGATACTTGATGGGGACTAGTGAATTTCGTTGTAATGAATGATATCAGATTGCGTTTGAACCCTGTGTTTTTGAGATGGAGGTAAGTTTGGTAAATTTCGCTCACAGCTCAGAACCAGTTTTACTGGCTTACTAGTGTCTACAGAGCTTGAGGGAGCAGTAGTGTGGAGGTGGATAATAAGGGGTTGACATAGTCGCTTAAGAAGACAGGTGTTATACCTTCTTCCTGCCCCATTTCATGGCTAATGGGGTTCTTTCTCTAGTCCTCTAACTTCATTGATAGAAGTGTATATGCTAAGGTGTTTGAATTTGGCATCACTGATGCTACTTTAATTCATTGTTGATGTACTTCTTAGTATTTGATGAATTTTCTGTTGCAGCATCATTATCTGCGTTGTTTAAGCATATTGAGAGCATAGAAGAGAGTACTGATGAAAATATTCGGGAGAAGGTCTTGGCCTTTATAAGAGACAAGGTACAGTTTCCTATTTACCTGTTACTCAATTCTGATCTGCAATATCTAGACAGATCCATGGTTGTGTAGAGTAACAATAGTAGGTTGTCTTCTCTGTTTTAGAACTGATCAAGCTGTATGTGCAGGTTTTTCCTCTCAAAGCTGAACTTCTGAAGCCACAAGAGCAAATGGAAAGACATATAACTGATTTAGTTAAAAAGGTATCATTTATCTTCCAGTATTCACCCATATTGAGTAATAGAAGTATCTGGACTCTGCTGATGACTCCTGGTAGCTGTATAAAACTACTTTTTTTAAAAAATAAAATAAAACATGTTTAATTATTTCTATGTAATTTTATTGACTAGTTAATATCTTGCAGAGTCTGCGAGACGTAACTGGTGCTGAATTTAAAATGTTCATAGACTTTTTAAAGAGTTTGAACCTATTTGGTGATAAAGCTTCTCCCGAGCGCGTCCAAGAACTCATTGAAATTATAGAAAGCCAAGCTGATCTGGATGCACAATTTGATGTGAGTTTTTATTTGTTTTGGCTATTAATTGCCAATACCTTCGTTTGATACCTCAAGAAGTTATTTTGTGTACGATTATGACTATCGCATTGTTTTGTTCATTGTACATAGTTTACAAGCTGGATGTCTGGCTTAGTGTAGTTCTTGGTCTTAATTAGTTGTTTTACACACACCAGTTCTTGGAATTCAACAGATATGTATCATTATTTCATAACATATATATCCCTGTGACTAATCAAACATTAAATATATTTTCCAATGAAGCAGTAGTAAGATTCCTTGCCTTTTTAGCAATCTAATTAAGCTTGTTTCTAATGAATTATGCTTCTGCATTTTGAATATCCTTTTCTTTTCTACTGGATGATGAGCAAATAATGTTGCTTCTGGTTTTTTCTCTCTCTGTATATCATATCTTTATCCCTTTTATCTCTTGGGGCAAGCGAGGGGGGATTGCATGCAAAATTCTGTTTGTAGGGTAGGGCTATTCAAAATAAGTTGCCTAATTCAAGTTTGTTGATCTTCTCCCAATTGCAGGTCCTAGATGTAGATCATATTAACCGGCTTATATCATGCCAATACATAGCCATTCCCTTTTTCATGGTAAATATTGTCTTTTGTTTTACTTTAGTCCATTAATTAAATTTTCTCCTTATAATGATTTTTGTGTTTTGCACAGCGGGGTGCATCAAATAGCAATTTCCTCAATTATGTGAACAAACATATAATTCCAGTTTTTGAAAAGGTAATTACTCATTGCAGCAAGTTATTTTCCAATTGCTAGTAGCATTCAAACTGTGTATAGAAGAAGTGATGCTTTAATTGCTTCTCTGTTCAATTTTTGTTTTACTGGGTTTTTCTTCAATTATATTGAATTTTAGCTTAGTAAATAGTCCAAAGTAGAATATAAGAACCTTGGATGGGTATATGTAAAACAGGGGTTTATGATTCATATCAGTAACAACTTAGGCAAAAGGATGGAGGCTGACTGAGATGAGCGAGATCCATACGATGGGCTTATCTTAAAGAGGCCTAGGATGACTTTTCTAAATTGTCTATATTCAGGCTTATCAAGCTAACCTTTTGGGGTGGTGAATTAGCTAAAAATTAGTCAAGTTGAGCTAAAGCCCAGAATAATTTTTTACTCAAGCGTGTTTCTTTCTAAAGTTGGGATCCTTCTCTCTCACATTCAATTAGAAAATACCCCACTATTACTTATCACATCTACTTCAAATAAAATAATATCCTACTATCTCCTTTCACATCAAGTAACATATGATAACCAAATTACACTTAATCACCGAAAACTGTGTCATGATATGTGTCAAAAAGTCAGAACTAATTTGAGATGGAAAGAGTATTAATTTTATAGATTCCTTCATGGTATTAAAAGTCAAGCTTTCAGGGAGAATACAGTACAGAAATCAAATTGGCTAAATGAAATGGCTCTGTAGTATCTTTCATATTTTCAAACTGGACAATTGGGTTTTGGATCAAATCTTGAAGTATAGTTTTTTTAAACCTATATTCTGATTCTGTTTTGCTACCTCCCATCTCCTCTCAGCTCCCAGAGGAACGAAAGCTAGATCTGCTCAAAAATCTAGCTGAAAGTTCTCCATATACCACACCACAGGATGCACGGCAGATCCTTCCTTCTATTGTTCAGCTTTTAAAGGTATGTGTTGTGTTACCTATTTCATTTGTTTTTGAAATGCAGGATGTAAATTCTCATAATATTTCCAGACAAAGAAAAGGCTAATATTGTGTACATGTGGTTATAGAGTATTGGCTCTTAGAATTTCTTTTTTTTGAAATTTGTTTCAGAAGTACATGCCTCGAAAGAGGACTGGGGAAGAGATGAACTTCACTTATGTTGAGTGCTTATTGTACACGTTTCATCATTTGGCTTCAAAGGTTATAGTTTGCTCACTATCTGTCTTTCTTGTCCCTCATTATGTATGAGCTTTTGTTGTTGTTTTTCATACTAAAGGTAGTTTTCTCTTGGTCGATTGCATTCAGGCTCCCAATGCTTCCAACAGCTTATGTGGTTACAAAATTGTAACTGGCCAACCATCAGATAGGATTGGTGAAGATTTCTCAGAATACTATAAAGACTTCACTGAGAGGTAATTGAAATCTATTACACTTGATTTCCCTATGATGTTTCATTGATAATAAAAATAGTGATTAGTGAAATCAGATTTAGTCAATGTCCAATGGTTTTTAAATAGCAAGGATCAAGAGACTTTAAGCATAAATTTCTTGTTTGACTAGTCCTGGTAAAGGTTCACCCTTGAATAGTGGCACAACAATATCCATTGGACTTTTGATGCTACATACTTAGGTCAAGGACTTGGGGGGCCAGGTCCCAGCCTGCCTTACCCGGGAATTGAGGCTGGGTGCAGTGACCTGAGCACTAGTAGATTTCAGGAAGCTTTTTGTCACTTGTTGAGTGTTGACTTGTCCTGAAACAGCCTCTTGTGCTTACTTGGGAAGGTGTTGTGTGACTACCTATTTATGCTTAGGCATACCTGGATCTTTAGAATGATTTCAAGGTATTATCTAGTTAGTCCCTTTGCTCTAAGATGGAACTTCAAAAGTTTCCTTTCAGTTGCACGAGTTTGATGACTGGTTTCTTCTTGTAGATGTTAGGGAAATTATAAATGTTGCTAGTAAATCTTAGTTTTGATTTGGGATTGGGTAGGGAGATGTGGATTCACAAATTCTTATTGGCGCTTGCTAAAGTTAACTAAAGAGTTGCAACCCTTCCATCCATTCATCCGAAGCATGTAAAGCCTGTTACTTTTACTTCATGTTTTCTTGCAAGAGGTTATCACTGGTTAATGTTATTATAATTTGGTTGTACAGGTTGAGTTGTGTTGAGGAGCTCTCTAGGGCTACGATGAAAAAGTTAACTCAGGGTATGGATGAGCAAAACAAGAGGATGGCATCCGCTTCCAATGAAGTTAAAGACAAGATTGTAAGTAATATTAATTGTCTTCATACTACATTACTGCATCTCAATGCCACAACTTTAAAAAAATGAGGGAGGAGAAAAGAGAGGGGGGGGGGTGTAATCCTTCACTTGCAGCAACCTACTTGGTATTTGGTAAGCACTACTAAATGGTGGTAGTTGTAATGAGCTCCCTGGTGATGCTGATTGAACGTAAAGTTATGCAGAAAAACACATTGTTTAGATTGTTAAGGTGGAGAAGCATTACCAGGGAAAATGTTTTGGGACTTCCCTTGCAAATTATTTGTAAACTAGTTATCATTACCCCATTTATTATTTTATATCAAAAGTACAGTTACTTTAAAAGATTAAAAGAATTAAATTTTTTATAAGAATACTTGAGAGGATTACTAGTTCTAGACCCCGATATGGAGTGATTTTTGTTTTGATGTTTGATTAAAGTAATTTTATAGAATAGATTGTAGGGTACTAGGGTGTGTAATATTAATCACATTGTATGTGACTAACTGACTATGTCTTTAATTTTGTGCAGAAAACTGAAAAACAAAATGCTACGACAGGATTGAAAACCTGCAACAACATTCTGGCTATGACTCAGGTATGAAAAAACTAGTACCTTCAAGCCTGCGTCCTTCATGAAGTCTCAAAGGAGTCTACTTAACTTGTGCTTTTTCTGATTCAGCCACTGCATAAAAATTCACCTTCATTTATTGGTGACAAGAGGATCAACTTATCATGGAAAGAACCAGTAAAATCAGCTGTCCCTTCAGTTGCTGCTAATGCTGGGTGAGAATTGCATGCCAACACATAGCTTGTATCTAACCATAATTGTAACTTCTTCTTGGGTACATGGCCACTCTTAAAAACCGAGCAAGAAATCTTAATCACTAAAATCTAGATTCTACTATCAATGTACTTGTACAGTGGGCTAACAATACCATTTTTTTAAAAAAAAAATCCCAATTCTCAAATCCTGCTGGTGATGCTGTTCATGCCTATCGAGAACTGAGTACTTAGCCTAATAAGACATCTTAATTACTGGAACTAGGTTTACCTGATAAATTTTACGATCAATATCTCTGGAAGAACAATATCATTAAATAAATAAAAAAAAAAAAAAAAAACTCAATTCTTGAATCCTGCTGGTCATGTTGATTAGTGATGCAGGGGTAAATGGCCATTCTTATGTATCGAGCTTAGTTACCCTAATAAGACATGATAGACATCATAATTACTGGGCTATTAGGAAAGAGATTCATTATGGAGAACTAAATGTTTCTTTTATGAGACTTGTTGTTACTTGGGTGAAATAACCCCCGTACAGTGTTAAAATTTCAACATATGATAAATTATTTTCTGTTAAATATGTATAATTTCTAGTATCTGAATTATATATTAACATCACTCTTGGGAGGTGGGGTGGAGGGGCTGCTCCGGTCAATAGCATTTGCCTGTTAGTAAAGAATAATTTGTTTGTATGTACAGAGACTATTCGTGATCTCATAGGCATGATATGGGTCTTTTCAGAGGCTTCCCTGAACATATCTGTACTTTATTTGAGATGTGTGCATCGTTGTTTCTTTGGCTAGATTTAGTAAATTCTTGTACTTTTACAGGGTAAAACGACCTGCTGGTGCTGCTGTTAATGGCTCCAACAGCAATGCAGCCAAAAAAGGTTGTGGAGCTGGAGGATTTCAGAACCAGCTTGTTAACAGGGCATTAGATGGTATTTCCCACGGAGGGAGAGGAGGAGGTGGTGGTAGAGGGGGCAGGGGAAGAGGAGGCTGGGGTGGACGTGGTAGAGGGAGGGGCTACAGGTAAAATTCCCCGGATTCAGTTTCTTTTGATAATTGACGTGCAATTGGAAGTGGAAGAATAGTTGGTTGGAACTCGGATAGCTATATACAAGGAACGCGGCTGTGCCATAGAATGTACCATAACTGCTCTTGACTGGCAAATGACAAAATTTTCATTTAGGGAAGGCGGTTGAGCTGATGTTTAGCATGTACTTTAGTAGGGTTGGGATTTACTTTATTACATTCTTAACTTAAACAATTGTTTAATTTGAGACATTTTTTTGGTCCTTTATATTTTTATCATTCCTCAGGGGGGATTGTATTTTGTAGCTGGCCTTCATGAAGTGCCCCTTCTTTGACGTAGTTATCCATAGTTTGTGGGATTTTGCTTGTGTTTTTCTTGGTAATAGTTTTGATGTTAGTGCTTAGCTACGCAGATAGACGAGATAGTTCTACAACACAACAAAATCGGATTAAGTAATCGTATGCGTTTCTGTAATACCTTTAAATAGCATGATCCTAAGCATTCCTACGCGTTTCGTTTTGGAGTAAAACAAGCTTACACTGTAAAAGACATGATCTACCCATAACCCATCGGGTTACCCGTTCTTACTTAAGTTTAGAGATAAAAAGGGTTACTAAGACCATTCTCAGCAGTGAGGAAAAAAAAAACCTCTCAATCTCTCTCTACCCACTTTCTCACTCCTCCCATACAATTTCTCTCATCAAATGTTTTTTTCACCACAGCAATGAGGAGAAAAAAAACCTCTCATCACTTTCTCCTCCACTATTTTTTAATTTATTTTTTAATTACGTTTAAAAATAATTTAATAAAAATTTATAATTACGTTTAAAAATATTAATAATACTAACTGGATTTTTTTTTTATAAGAAATAATTATAATAATAATAATAACAAGAAGAAATTGGGAAAATATGTTAATTTCTCTAATTTATGGGTTTTTTTGAAAGTATATCAAAATGCATGTCTATTTATAGAGAAAAAATTTTTATGGTCGTTGGTGAATTTTTTATTTTTTTTTAAAATAATTACAACGGTTATATTTCAAATACAAAATATAACCGTTGTAAAAAAACAACAAAAGCAGTGGGGGCCACATGTTACCGTTCATCACCAAAAGCCCTCAACTCTTGAGGGTTTTTATTTTCACTCATCGGTGAGTGTTTTTTCACTCACTGATGTAGTATTCGGATTTTTTTTTTACACCCTTATTTTTACTTGTGAGGGCTTTTCTCCTCACTGCTGGGAGTGCTCTAAGACACATTATAGTTCAAACAGAAGAAAGTACTTTGTGTATGAGTATGTGAATTAGCTTGTAGACTTGCACAAAACATCGGAAATTCTTGATATAAAACAAAAAATGATACAAGAATTTCCTTTTTCATATACTTGGTGAATATGACAGGCCAAAAGAGCAAGTAATCATTTCTTTCTTTAAATGGGAAACTCTCAATGCTTTAGCAGTAAACATTTACCAATTTCCTCTCTCCTTATTAACCATCATGTACTTGTATGAACTGAAATTCAACCATATATTATATGATCTTCTGCCAAAAGATATGCTCTCTTAATCTCTTTAATATTTACTGTACTTGATTCCAAAACTCCATTTCTCTTTCCTTCAATTTCTCTTTCTCTAAGCTTCTATCTTTCTAAGCTTAGCTCTAGTAAAAATGGCAAAAAAATGCCAATGGTGTAAAATTAAGGAAGATTACCATTATTGGCGTGATTTGCCTTCAACAAATCACCAATTTCTTGTGATCATGGCCAACAATTTCCATCAACAACTGGTAATTTTCATGCTATTTACCATTTTATTTAACTCATTATTATTAGCCAAGTTTTTACTTGATTATTTATTTATTATTTTGGTAGAAAATTACTCTGAAGTTTCTTGCATATTTTACAAGAACATAATGTGTGATTGTGTATAAAGAAAAGTGCAATCACCGAGAATTTCCTTTGTTAGATTTGAATTTACTTTCAAACCATCTTAATATCAACATTTTATAGAACTAGTAAAAGGTAAGCATAGAAAGAGTGTTAAGCTTGAATGTTTAATTGTGCATTACCTAGCTTTAAACTTCAAACTAGTGTGTAGCCCGGGCGTTCGTACCAGATGATTACTTTAATTATTCTTGTAATTATATGCATTTGATATTTATAACGTTTTTTTTTTAAAAATAAACCTTGTGTCTTGTAATTATCAATTATATATATTTATTTTGATGATTATAACATATTTGATAGTTGGATTAGATGTTAAAATAACCATCTTTCTTATAAGAAAGAAGTTGGGTATTCGAATCCCCTTATCTTTTATTACCCAAATCATCACAAGGCTTTTTTTTTTTTTTTTTTTTTTTTTTTTTTTTTTTTTAGAAAATTCCTCAAAAATTCATAGTATGTTTCAAAGAAAAACTCTCAACATGGTGTACTCTAATCGGACCAAATGAAAACACATGGAAAGTGATGTTTGTTGGTGATTTGATGAAATTCTCTCATGGATGGGAGAAGTTTGTTAGTGATCATGGAATAGAAGTCAATGACATTCTGGTGTTTCATTATGCTGGAGATTCATCGTTTAAAGTCTCTATATTCAACGGGGAGAATTGTTGTGAAAAGGAAGGCTCTCACTTTGCGAGTAATACTTCTTCTAGCTCGCAGAATGTTACTTGTTCAAGCTCTTTGCATTTCAAGAGGGCTGGTGACAACAATGGTTTGGGTACGAGTACTCCTGTTGCTGCTCCTCCTCCTGCTCCTAATCCTACTCCTGCTGCTGCTCCTGCTCCTGCTACTGCTGCTGCAGCTGTTGGCAGTTCGCAAAAACCCATTGTGGTTGATGAGGACGATGAAGGAACATATAATGCCAATGATCAAGATCATGACCATGACCATGACCACGAGTCTGAGTATGACACTGCTACTACTATTGATTTAAGTGAGGAAGATTATCAGACTGAGTCTGAGTACCAGCCTGCTGTTTGGAGGCGGAGAACCAGGGCAAGATTATATTACTCTACAACAGGTGATAAGTCTTATAGCACCATCTTTAAGAAATTATGTATTATGTGATTCAAATTGCATGTGTTCTGGTAAAGTTTGAAGGTTTACATGTTTTGATAATGCCACATTGATTGTCATGATATACATGTGCTACTTGCATTTCATGATATATGTAGCGCGATTCTTGAGAGGGAAATGTTGAACTGTGTTTGTAGAGCTATTATATCTGCATCTGGCTCAGTATACGTGCTCCTGTTGGGTCGTTGCTCATGAATGATGTATTTGTTGATTGTTGATTTTTTTTTTTTTTTTTGAAAAAGATTGTTGAGCAATTTTTAAGATGATCTAGAATGAAGTAGCAGCAGCAGTGGAGCAATTCAGCAATATATGCTCGAAACACATGTCCTGATAGTACAAAAAAGAGTTGGCTTGTTTTGATTGTATTAGTGGTGGAATAATTTTGACCTGATAATACAAACACATGAGTTTTTTAAGATGATCTTTGAGCTGAAAATTTTGGTGTTTGGAACAGGAGTAAAAATTCTCTCTTGGGCTAATGATCTCTTAATTGGATTTAGTTGATCCAATTTGTGAACACGCCGCTGTTCTAAATAGCTGATATAGAGGCATAGAGCGAAGTCAGTGAAATTGTTCACGAACAATTTATTTGTATGTTTTAATAAGAATGGACAATAAATCTTTAAGGCATTTAGCAATCATAGTAGAGCAAACACATGGGAAATTTCCTGTCAGTGTCATAACAATCACAGATTTACGAGCAGACTACAATCCTATTTGGAATAGTATAGCAAAATGTAGTCTGTCTGTGTATCTTAGAGTGATGTTTTGAATTGGTGATACAAATTACAAGACAATCTTTGGTGGGTGATTAAAATCATGAAGGTTGTGGCATTGTGTTCTTGATTATTTGCTGCATAATTCGTCTTTTGAAGCTGATATCGATGCAAAATGTAGTGTAAGGCTCAATCTATTACATACAAGAAATCAGAAAGTGCTATTACCTTGAATGTAGGCCAAATTTATATCTTTGAAAGAAATTACGTGACATACGAATTTTTTTCATTTCCAAGTCCTACGAATTTATCAGCATATTGCTATGCAGAAAAAACTTCTCGAACCAGAATATGCTACGTATTTAATCAGAGGGAACCTACAGAAGAAGAAAAGGAAAGAGCTGTGGAAAAGGCTACAAGATTTATGAACACTAAAAGATATACTGAGAGAGAGAACAAGATTCCGAGCCCGCCTATGCTTCAGATAACCTTGCGGCCTACACATGTTTACAGGGGATTTATGCTGGTTTGTTTTTCTTTCTATACCCTTAAGTTATTTTTAATTAAATTTTTTGTTTAAGCTATTGTGAGTGTATAAGCTAATGCTCGTAACTCATCAACGAGTTGCCAATGTTTAAAGGCTTCGAACATGTTAGAAGGACTATGCTACATTTGCCCGTTGGGTAATCCATCCACTAGTTAGAGAGGTTAAAATGTATTCTAAATTGTTGAGTTGGATTTCACTACGTTTTTATTTGTATACTAGTGCGTTACAAACCACGTACGTTTTTGATATGCTATAATTTAGTAATTTAACAACTTCTATATGTGGATGTGTAAGCAGACACTCCCAAAGAAATGGGCAATAGAGCATATGGTCCATGGCTCTCAGGACGTGAAGCTGCAGGTCGGAGACCGAAGCTGGATTGTTGGATACAGATTGACTAAGTCTCATAATACGGTTGTTCACTACTTCAATCCAAACTGGAAAAGATTTGTGCTTGACAATAATTTGGAGGAACACGATTCATGTGTGTTCGAGCTGATTCAGAAAGGGTGCTTATCCGTCTTTAACGTCTACATATTTCGTGCCATTGATGAAATTGTTCCCTTGACACGGTCAAGTTTCAGACCTTAAGCTGATTGAAGTACAATGACAAGGAAGATTGAACTACAAAAACAAGTACTCTGTAGTTGCTAGATAACAAAGCTTATTTGAACTTTTACTACTAAATTAGATGGTTTAATTTGTATATTTTGATGCTTAGAACTTAGAAGTTGGCCTAGAAAATATTTGAGTAGGAATTAAGGTAAACCAGCAGTTTATTGAATGTATTGATCTTGTTTGTGCATGTATGATATTTAGACTTGGAGCAACACCTCTGTTATTTGATCCTATTAAATTGAGTTTTTATGATTTCAAAATTGATTAAATTAACTTTTTTTTTTTAATGATTATTTGTAATGATCCTTATAGATAGAATAAAGGAAGCATGGACATTTTACACAAAAACACATTACTCAGCTCCCTCTATCCCCTTGTTTGCTCTTAGGGGTGTAATTTTGTACAAAAAATTTGGTTGGATAGAGTTGACGGGAGTGAAACTTAGTGAACGTACAAAAAGTTATGATTCATAGTATGAGGTGAATTCAGAAGGATAAATTAAAACCGTGATAATTTCAAGGATTGGTGAGTGGAGAGAGTAGAGAATAAAATTGAAGAGGGTTATTACTAATTAGTGCTTGTTTGGTTTATCTTTAAAAATGAGGGAAAGGAAAATTTATGAGAACAGTGGCGGAACCAAGGGGGGTTGGCATGGGCCATGGCCTCTCCCTTGGTTTTGGTTATGTATTAAACGTTGCTTTTAACATTTTTTTTAGTTTTTATTTAATTTATGTTAAGTGTGTCATAGTTCAGTTGGTAATAGAGTAATTAGATATATTTTAGAGGTCTTAGGTTCGTAGCTTGCTCCTAACATTTTTATATTTTACTATCCCTTACTCTCTGAAATAATTGGATTTATGGTGCAACTTATTTATTTTATGATCATCTAAAGACTTGTATGAATGTATGGTGTAATATTACGTATTAATTAGATAATCTCACAATTTGATAATTTAGTTGAGACTTTTTTTCGGTCATTGCTATTGTTTCATTCCTCGGGGATTGTATTTTCTAGCTGACCTTCATGACGTGCCTTCTTTGCCGTAAAAATCCATAGCTTGTGTTATTTTCCTTGTGTTTTGCTCAATAATAGCTTTGATATTAGTGCTTAGGTACGCAGATAGTTCCACAAATTTAATTACCAATTTAAAACAGGTACACTGCAAAATCGTATCGAGTAATCGTTTGCATTCAAGTAATAAGGCCCTATTCTTTTGAGGGCAGAGCAGAGCAGAGCAGATTTTAGCAGAGCAGATCAGATTTCAGCAGAGCCGAGCCGAGCCGAGCCGAGCAGAGCAGAGCAGAGCAGATTTTACTACTACTACTACTACTACTACTACTGCTGCTGCTGCTACTACTGCTGTTGCTACTACTGCTGTTGCTGCTGCTGCTGTTGCTGCTCCTACTACTACTACTACTACTAACTACTACTACTACTACTAACTACTACTACTACTACTACTACTACTAACTATTATTATTATTATTATTATTATTATTATTACTACTACTAAATATTATTATTATTATTATTATTATTATTATTATTATTACTACTACTAAATATTATTATTATTATTATTATTATTATTATTACTACTACTACTACTAATATTATCGCATTATTATTATAATCATTAAATTTTTAAAGTTAAATATTAATTATTATTATTATATTAATTATAATTATAATTATTATTAAATATTATTTAATTATTATTATTATTAAATATTATTTAATTATTATTATTATTAAAAATTAATAATTAGTATTATCTTTAAATATTAGTTATTATCTTAATATTAATTGTTATTATAAAAATCAATTATTGTTATTATAATTAATATTATTAGTTATAAGTATTATTATTACTATTAGTATAATTACTATTATTATTATTAAAAATTAATTATTATTATTAAATATTAATTATTATTAATATTAATATTATTATTAATAATAATATTATTAAATATTAATAATTTATTATTATTATTAAATATTAATAATTAATTAATTATTATTATTTTTTATTAAATATCAATAATTAATTATTGTTGTTATTATTATTAAGTATTAATTATTATTATTATTATTAAATATTAATTATTATTAAATATTACTTCCTCCGTTCTTTTTTACTTGACCCGCTTTGACTTTTACACTATTCACCAACCCACTTTTGACCGTATTTTGTGAATTATAAGTAAAGAAAAACATATTCATGTAGGATCTTATTAGAATCGTCTAAATAAGTACTATCACAATATATAACTTTTATAATATTTACTTATAGAGTATTAAAATTATTGATGGTTAAACTTGTGCATTGGCAAGCGTGATAAAAGAAACAGGTCAAGTAAAAAAGAACAGAGGAAGTAATTATTTATTATTATTCTTATTAAATATTTATTATTATTATTATTAAATATTATTTATTTATTATTATTATTAAATATTAATTATTATTATAATAATTCAATATTAAGTATGAATTTTAAGTAGAGCAGAGCATAGCAGGCTAGGGATGGCAGTGGGTCGGGTTAAATGGGAGACCCGCCCCATCTCTGCCCAAGTGGGGCGGGGATGGAGGGAGGTTTGGCGGGTGATGGGTATAAATTGTGTACCCGTCATGGGTGATGGGGCGGGTATGGATTTTAGAGTAGACCCGCCCCATATCCGCCCCGCCCCGTACCCATCTTATACCCGCACCATATTTCTTTTAAAACATTTTATAATTTATGAAATTTGATACCCTCTAAGACCCAATAAACTTAAATAATGAAAGTCCCAATTTTCTTAACCTAATTTGATATAATTGTCATTAATGTGATACAATAGAGCATCATGGCAATGGGTTTGAGACGATTTTTGGGGCGGGTATGAGTTGGGTATGAATATCCAAGTGGGTGATGGGGCGGGATGGATCTTATCTTGTATCCGGTGGGGCGGGTATGGATGTGAATATTGTACCCGCCATGGGTGGTGGGGCGGGGATGGGTATAAGATTTTTAGGCGAGTATGGGTATAAGATTTTTAGGCGGGTATGGGTATGGAGGTAGCATCATCCGCATCCGACCCGCCCCATTGCCATCCCTAGGGCAGAGTAGAGCAAAGCAGATTTTCAGTAGAGCAAAACAACTCTAAAGAACGGGGCCTAACTCTAACTTGGATAGTCCCGTGCGATGCACGGTTTTAGCAATAAAATATTTGATAATAGATATTAGAAGACATGATGTTAAATATTCTAATTGAATTCATAATTAAAATAAAATTATAAAATAATGCTAGCATTAGTGTTTAGTGGTTAACATAAGAGGAAAGAAGGAAAAATGAAAGAGCCTACAACCAATTACGTAGTTAATTAGGTCTTGTTCCGATTGACTGAACTCAGCTGAACTGAACTGAACTGAACTGAACTGACTTGAACTGAACTGAACTGAACTTATTACTTAGTGATTTTTAACTACGGATTAGTGATCTTTGATTATTTATTGATTATTTATTACTATACATATGTGTATATACAAATGTACATATTATTATTATTATTGTTATTATTATTATTATTATTATTATTATTATTATTATTATTATTATTATTATTATCTCAAAAACAAAAGCCATACAACCTACAATAAATTAGTGGGAAGCCGAGATACAATCTGGGCCCCCACTCCTCTAGCTATTGCAAATCCTACCCTAGTGAAGATATGAGCTGCAGCACGAGCCCCAATGTCTTGCGTCGTCAAGAACCTTTGAGTCCGCTTCAGTAACGCAACAACCTCTTTCTCTAATTCCCCAAGCGAAGAAAAGGAGAAGGGAATGAAACCATATCCAATCGCCTGACATCGAGCTTCATACTTAACCCGCTTCCGATGAGCTGAATCAGCCACAACCCGCCCAGGAATGATGTCAGATAGCCCTGACTGTGTCAAAGGAGAAGACCCTGTCAAATCAACACAGACATCGCGACCACGATCCCATGAATAAAGTAACACATCCGCGGGTCTGAGGGCCTCGTCGTTCCCTCCGGCCAACCCAATGTCAACCTCTTTTCTTGCTGAAATCCCAGAAAGAAAGCAAACATCAACAAGGGTATCCCGAACAACATTATTATTATTATTATTATTATTATTAATTATTGATTATTATTATTATTATTATTATTTATTTATTTATTATTATTATTATTATTATTATTATTGTTATTATTATTATTATTAATATTTATTGATGATTATTATTATTATTTATTGATTATTATTATTAGTATTATTATTTCAATTATTATTGTTATTATTATTATTATTATTATTATTGTTATTATTTATTGATTATTATTATTATTATTATTATTTTTATTTTTATTATTATTTATTACTTATTGATTATTATTATTATTATTATTATTATTGTTAATATTATTATTATTATTGTTGTTGTTGTTGTTGTTGTTGTTGTTGTTGTTGTTGTTGTTGTTGTTGTTGTTGTTGTTGTTGTTGTTGTTGTTGTCGTTGTAATAAGAGCTTAAAAGAATGAAATTTGGCTTTATATCATTAGCAATATCATTAGACGTAAATTAAGAGTTGAACTGAACTGAACTTTTAAATTAAATGAATTTGAAAAGAAAAGTTTTTTTAAAAATTCATCTAGTAATTTCAAAATTGGAAAAATTAATTGAATTTGTTCAATTAATGACTGAACAGTGAAATCCCTTAAAATCCTTCACACCGCTTCATTAATTATAAAAGGCTGATTTCACCCACCTCTTTCACCTCACTGTCAAATCAATTAACCCCTTCTCAGTAAAAAATCTCTTGAACTTTAAAACCTTCCCTAAAACAACAATGGTGATCATTGCTGAAATTGTCTCATCAGAAAACTCTCAACACTCCGAAAACACCATTCAAGAAGAAACATCTCCTCTAGCCATGGTGAACTACAAATCATCTTCTACCTCAAATAAAACTCTTGAAAACCCTAAAAACCCATCTCCGAAACCTAAAGAAGTAGACAGTAAGAGTGATCAAGGAGAATCCTCTGTCTCAAGTATTCTTCAACGGCTAAAAGAGTGGAAAGAGAAGAAACAAAGTGAGAAGTCTCTTGAAGATCAAATCGAAGAAGTTGACGAGTTTGCTTAAGGAAAAAATTCAGAAGAGACAAAAGAGGAGGACGAAGAAGAAGAAGAGATGAATGAGGGAGAAGAAGATAAAGAAGATCACAACAATTCAGAAAAGGAAGAACCTGAAAAGGAAGATGAAGAAGAGGAGGTAACTGATCAAACCGAACTTGAGTCACAGGCAGGGAGGTATGTTGTAGGACATCGCATTGATTTAGTTTGGTGTAGGAAAGCAAGATTTTTTGAATTTTTTGATTTAATTAAGTTCCAAGGCTAGGAATTCTTGCTATCAAGAGTCTCAGCAAATTATCTGTACCCTGCTACTATGACTGAGTTCTGTCAAAACTTCCCAGCAAAATTAGGGGTAATTTCGAGTGTAGTTGATGGGGTCAAAATTGAATTAAATATTGAAACCCTAGGTAAAATTCTGAAAACACCTACTAAGGGTTATGAGTCATATATCAAAGGAAAGGCCAGTGTCAAAGTAGGTAACTATTTGACAGGTGACATTGTTGAAGCCCTAGGTGGTCAAAGGGGTAAGAAAGGTCATGAGTTACAATGATCTGAGTCCCTTGAACAAATTGCTGTTTAACCTTGTAAAGAAAACCATTCTGCCTAGAACTGCTAAGAAAGGGGAAGCATGTCTGATGGATATGGCTGTAATTTTCTGTTTATCTAAGAAAATTAAGGTCAACTTTCCTGCATTGATGTACCAGCATTTAGCACATTGTGTTCCAAGTAGGACAAAAGTGGGGTATGGAGCCATTTTTTCTACTGTGTTTGAAAATGCTGGAGTGGTTCTGAAGGGAAAATATGGGGCTTTGGATGAAAAGCCAGAAAATGTGATCAATGAGGAAACTTTACTGGATTGAGTTTGGAGGTTGTGAAAGGAAAAATTCAAAAAATAAAGAAGGGAGAGAAAAAGAAAGAGAAAGTGACTGGGAAAAGAAAGGAAAAGGCGGTGTCTGAGCAGCCTGTAAGAAAAAGCAGGATGGAAAGGGTTGAGAATCAGGTGAAGAATTCTGCTGGAAAACTTCAGATGCTGACCTTGGAAAAGCTGGTGTAGGAGCAGGGGAAGGAGTTAAAGGAACTCAAGAAAGTGATGCTGAAACAGGACAAGGAACTTCAAGAGCAAAAGAAGTTTCAGCAAGAACTGAACAAGGCTCTACAGGAACAAAAGGAGGAGTTCCTGGTGAAACTCAAGAGTCTTGAAGAGAATCTGGAAGCTTCTGCACAACAGACAAAGGAGGACTACAAGAAAATTCTAGAGTTTCTTGAAACCTAGCCTATCCTATTCCTTTTAAACCTATATTCAGCCTAGCCTATTTTCTCTGTCTCAGTCATGAACAACTTTAATTTCTGTTTTAGTGTTTGAACAATTAATTTTGATTGTAAATTTTCTAAAATTGTTCAACTGGATGATGAATCTTTTGGTTTTTAATGATTAGTTGGAACTTTGCTTATACTTGTGTGTTTATGTATGTACTGAACTCTTATGCACTAAAGCAGAACCTGCTTAAGGTAGCTTAGCAGCGTTGCCTTCAGTTTCCCACACTCGATGAATTGCTTGTGGGGCTGTTGCTAGATGCTTAATAACTTGAAAAAAGGACTTTTTGATAATGCCAAAAGGGGGAAAATAAGAAGCAAACTTGGAGGCTAAAGTTGTTCTGGGTTCTAGTTAATAAAGTATCAGAAATTTCTTTGATATGATACTGAACTAGTTTAGTTTGTTTTGGCTTATTCTGTTTTGTTTATTTTTGCTTATTTTTTTTTATTTTCTCTTAGTTTATTTGTTTTGTTTCTGTGAGTGTTTAATTTTCTTTTTCAATAATAAAAAAAAAATCAAAAATACGACCTTCTATTTTGTTTAACTTGTTTTAGAGTTTGCTTAAGTTTGTCATCATCAAAAAGGAGGAAATTGTTGAAGCATAGTGGTTTTGATGATGAGGAACTTGAACTAAAAACAAACTCAACTAATAAAGATTCTCTAGTGTGTGATCAGTCTAGGTGAAGTATGATCTTGGTGATTGAAAAACCATCTGAAACTAAGAAGACATGAAGAAGATCTTTATTGAAGAAGTTAAACAAATCAGAGGAAGAGTTCTCTAACAAGAACTAAGTTCACTAACAGGAACGTTCCCTAACAGGAACTTGAAGACAAGCATTTTAAGTTCTTTGGTGGAACTTGATATGCTTGGAGCTCAAGTAATCTACCTGATCAAATTGCGGCGCAACAATAATAGTTAAGGTTTTATCTTAGAAATTATTGTTAATATGTTAAGTAGGTTAATGCACGAAATTTATTAGAAACGTGATAAGTTTGCTTCGCAAATAAAATAAATATGGAAAATAATAAAACATAGATTTTAGGAAAAGATTTTCTAAAAAGATTATTTTCTTTAAAATCGGTTTGTTAAAAAGATAAGTCTTCTTAATAAATATCTTTTTAATCTTATTTTCGGAAAAGATTTTATCCTACTTGATTTGCTAAAACCGCGTTTAAAAGATAAGTTAATTTAACATATTTATCTTTTAAGAAAACTTACTTACTATAACGAGTGTTACTTGTATAAATAGTAGAGAGAAAAATGGTTTAGGTTTTTGTGAGTTTATACGTGGAGAAATCACAGTGCTATAATTGAGTAAGTTTACCAAGCTTCTAACTTGTTATATTAGTTTCGGATTTCGTGCATTGCTTACCTATCATACTAGGTATCTTATATTTGTATTGGTTGGGTTATTTGGGTGAATTTATAGCTTGAGTTACATACAGTTTTGTGTAAGCTTCTAGGTGAGGCCGTGAGTTTTGTACTGGGGTGGTACGAGTAGTTGTGCTTTGGCAGTACCTGTAGTACTTTGGTAGTACGAGTGAATTTAAGTGTGGGGCTTAGATTGGCTGGATAGGGTCCTATCAAGTAGCAAATCCAGTGAGGAACTTGTGAAATAAAGGTCTGTGTCTAATAGGTTGTAACTTGGTGTTTGCCCTATTATAGTGAAATGGTTTGTGTTTGAAATCCCTAAGGTAGAGTCGAGGTTTTACTTCCAGTTAGGCCTTGGAAGGTTTTCTCGTAAAATCTGTGTGTTTTATTAAGTTCCTATACGCATTGTTTGTTTATCCGCAAAAGTAGTCATTAGGAACTCTATACAATTCACCCCCCTTGTATTAATCGTCTCAACTAACATGAACTGAACTGAATTTCAACGGAAAAGAACAGACCCTTATTTTTTTTTCTCTATAAAAAAATAGTGTTGTTAGTCAATTTAGTAAAAAAAAAATTCATTTTTTATAAAAATGTGTAATTAATTTTTCTTTTTCAAACTTTAGCTTTATCTTGAAAAGAAAAAGAAAAAAAAGGATGATGTCACTTATAATTTTGGCGGGAAATATTTTAATCAAAAGCTGACACATAGGCAGTGGGGATGTCAGCGGTTTCTACTTTAGTTATAACTAGTTTAGTTCCTGTGCGATGCACGATTTTAGCACAAACATATTATGATATTTGTTTATAATAGGGAGAAAGAAAATTTTCTACTTCGTTAATTTTTTGTGTACACTGTAGCATATTATTTATAAAATAAAAAAAAAAAATCACAATGAACACTTTTGAACATTAAAATATTAACATACTTAAAAAAAAAAGTAGTTGATGAGGACAAAGGATAAAACATATGAAAGGTAAACTATATTAGATAATAATAATAAAAAAAAAAGCAAAAGTAAAAAAATATAAAATAATGACATCATCAAAGCAAATTGGCAGGAAAAAAATTTTATGTCAAAGTGACATGTGTACAATTTAGAAAAAGTATGATGTCAGCAAAGTTATGTTTTAGTATTAGTTAATGGATTATTAATTTATTATAGATAGATTAGCGTGATCCTAAGCATTCCCACGCCTTTTGTTATGGAGTAAAACAAGCTTAGCCTCGAAAAAACACATGATCTACCCATAACCCATAGGGTTACCTTTTTTTTTTTTTTTTTTTGAATAGTCAATAGAACCCATAGGGTTACCTGTTAGTTATATTTAAGTGTTATTTTTTAAATCTTGCACGGTTATTTTATACCGCATTTAGTATTTGTGTTTATTGTTTTAGGTGTTTCACTTGTTTTACAAAATAGACTAATTTGAATTCGAAGATCAATTCTTGGTAGTTAGGTTCCATTCCCCTCTCAATTGTTTTTACGGGAACTGGAATTTAATTACCCAAATAACACTCTCATTTATGAGTATGGGCCTGTTATGATTTACTGAATTGAATTAAATATTTTATGAGAGAAAGAAATTAGGAATTGACTGAACCGAATTGATTGGGGCTAAACTAAACTAAACTGAATTTAATATTTTATGAGAGAAGAAAATTCGAAATTAAACTGAATTGAACTGATTAAATAAACTAAAGAGAACAAACCCAACGTGACTTAAGGAGTACGTTGTAGACTAGCTTAACACATCATACGAGTAAATTCTTGATATAAAACAAAAAAAAAATGATACTACAAGTATTTCCTTGTTGAAGGATCACAAGGCCAAGGAGGAAATGCGACCTAGAAAGGTAGGAGAATTAGCTCTGTTCTGGGCAAAGGGAGTGTGTGAAGAAAGATCGCTACTATCTATATCCACTGATGGAGCATGGAAGATGAACAAAGGGGGAAGAAGCTCGGCGGGCATAGGATGGGTCATAATGAAGGAACACATAGAAATTGTGAGAGGCGGGAAAGCCGTGATGGCCCATTCACCACTACATTCAGAAATGCTGGCAATCAAGGAGGGTTTACTCCAGGCACAGGAATTGACTAGATCCATTGAGGTTTGCACAGATAGCATGGAAGCAAGAAAATGCTTACAACACCCTAATGATGCGCCATGGGAGGTTCGTAGGTTAGCTCAGGATATCAATAAAGGTATTGACAATCTCATGTATTTCTGTTGTAATAAGGTCCCTCGGACCGTTGTCTCAAAGGCTCACGCATTAGCCCAGGAGGCAAGGAAGCAACGTGGACCTTAGTACTGTACACATATATTACTTGTTTGCGTGTTGCCAAAAAAAAAAAAAAATATTTCCTTATGTATTTGGTGAATATGACACGCCAATAAAGCAAGTTATCTTTACGTTCATTAAATGGGACACTCTCAATGCCTTAGCAGTTGAGGTTAGAAGTAGGTAACTTTTACCCGTCTCCAATATCCTCATTGATTAACATGTACTTGTAAAAAGTGAATTCAACCATATATTATATGATCTTCTGCCAAAAGATATGCACTCTTTTAATTTTTACTGTACTCATTGTTCTAAAACTCTCTCCTTTTGTTTCTCTTTCTCAAAGCTTAGGTTTAGCAAAAATGGCAAATAAATGCCAATGGTGTAAAATTAAGGAAAATTACCATTATTGGAGTGACTTTTCTTCAACAAATCACCAATTTCTTGTGATCATGGCCTACAATTTCCATCAACAGCTGGTAATTTTCTTGCTATTTACCATTTTATTTAACTCATTATTTTTAGCCAAGTTTTACCTATTTTTTTTTTTTTTTTAAATTTTTTTTTTAATATTCTTTATTAAATTTGGGATGTACTTTCAAACTAAGTAAAAGTTAATTAAAAACACAGTGTTATACTTGTAAATTAATTGTACATTAGCTAGCTGAGTATGATAATGAACCGAGGAAGTATTAAACATTTAAACTAGTCATAAATTACTCAACTTATCACAAGTGAACATAACTTGTGATTCGTAAATAACGAAAAGTATAATTAGTGGAATAGTGGAATTTTTTTTTGTTAGATTTTTGTTGGGTATTCTTTCAAAATAATATCAATAGAGGAAATGAGTATGATATTTGTCAAAATTAATTGGAAATTTTGTGAAAAACTACCTATTAAAAAAAATGTTGTAATTGACTAACTAATTTTTTAAAAATGTTGTAATTTACTACCTTTACGCCGGTTTATGAATGAGTTTGACCAAAATTATCCGGCGTTGACTTGGTCACGTGACACTTGGTGAAAGTTAAGGGTCATTAAGTGTCACGTGACCAAGTCAACACCGGAGAACTTTGGTCAAACTCCTTCATAATCCGGCGTAAGGTAGTAAATTACAACATTTTTCGAAAATTAGGTAGTCAATTACAACATTTTTTTTAATAGGTAGTTTCTCGTAAATTCTGGATTATAATAGGTAGTTTTTCACAAAATTTCCAAATTAATTTCAATATATAATGATAATTACCCAACTGATCACAAAGTTTTGTTTGTTTTGGTAGAAAAATCCTCAAAAATTCATAGAATGTTTCAAGGAAAAACTCTCAACATGGTGTACTCTAATCGGACCAAATGAAAACAAATGGAGAGTAAAGTTTGTTAGTGATATGATGAAATTCTCAGACGGATGGGAGAAGTTTGTAAGTGATCATGGAATAGAAGTCAATGACATTCTGGTGTTTTGTTATACTGGAGATTCGTCGTTTAAAGTCTCTGTATTCGACGGGGAGAATTGTTGTGAAAGGGAAGGCTCTCACTTTGCGAGTAATACTTCTTCTAGCTCGCAGAATGTTACTTGTTCAAGCTCTTTGCATTTCAAGAGAGCTGGTGACAACAATGGTTTGGGTACGAGTACTCCTGCACCTGCTCCTGCTCTTACTCCTGTTCCCGCTCCTGCTCCTGCTGCTGCTGCTGCTGTTGGCAGTTCGCAAAAACCCATTGTGGTTGATGAGGACGATGAAAGAACATATAATGATTACGAACATAACCACGAGTCTGAGTATGACAGTGCTACTACTATTGATTTAAGTGAGGAAGATTATCAAACTGAGTCTGAGTACCAGCCTGGTATTTGGAGGCGGAGAACCAGGGCAAGATTATATTACTCTACTACAGGTGATAAGTCTTGTAGCACCATCTTTAAGAAATTATGTACTATGTGATTCAAATTGCATGTGTTCTGTTAAAGTTTGAAGGTTTGTTTTTATACATGTTTTGATAATGCCACATAGATTGTCATGATATACATGTGCTACTTGCATTTCATATAATATGTAGCGCGATTGTTGAGGGGGAAATGTTGAACTGGGGATTTTGTATCTCAGCATGTAAATTCTTTTAAAGTTGTTTTTAGAATTTTCATGTTATATCTGCATATGGCTCAGTATATGTGTTTTTGTTGGGCTGTTGGGTCGTTGCTCATGAATGACGTTTATGATAAACAATTTTTAAGATGATCTCAAATAAAATAGTAACAGCAGATGGAGAATTCTGCAATATATGCTCAAAATGCATGATCTGATGGTACAAAAAAGAGTTGATTGGCTTGTTTTGATAGTGTTGGTGGCGGAATAATTTTGACCTCATAGTACAAATACATAAATATTTTTTAAAATGATTAAAATGTTCTGGGCTAATGATCTTTGAGTTGGGTTTAGTTGATCTAATTTCTGATTACGCCACTGTATTTGATAGCTGATATAGAGCGAATTCAGTGAAATTGTTCACTAACAATTCATTTGTCTTAGAGTAATGTACTAATGTCAACTTTGGAGATACAAATTATAAGGCCATCGTTGATGGGTAAGTAATATCATTGAGGTTAGTTGTGGCAGTGTGTTCTTGATTATTTGCTGCATAATTCGTCTTTTGAAGTTGATATCGATGCAGAATGTATTATAAGGCTCAATCTATTACATACAAGAAACAGAAAATGTTACTACCTTGAATGTAGGCCAAATTTATATCTTTGAAAGAAAATAGGTGACATATGAAATTTTTTCTTTTCTAACTCCTATGAATTTATCAGCATATTGCTACGCAGAAAGAACTTCCCAAACCAGATTGTGCTTCATATCTAATAGAAGGGTTCCTACAGAAAAGAAAAGAATAGAGCTTTGGAAAAGGCTATTAGATTTATGAAGGCTGAACGTTATATTAAGATGGAGAACAAGATTCCGAGCCCGCCTATGTTTCAGATAACCTTGCTGGCTTCACATGTTTGCAGGAAATTTATGCTGGTTTGTTTTCCTTTCTATACCCTTTAGTTCTTTCTAATTCAATTTCTTGTTTATGCAATTGAGAGTGTTTTTATAACTCTGTTTAAAAGTAATTGCAACTCAAACTTTTAGTTAACATGTTAGTTTTACTAGTTCCCCAACCTCAAAAATTCTTATCATAGTTCAGATGTGCAACATCTGATCTTGTCTTGTTTCTTATGCCGGGAATCTTAGATGATTTCCTATATTAAAAAGAGCGAAAAAAATTAATAACACACAATTTACTTGGTTCGGTTTATATGACCTATATCTTAGTGTGGAGAAGGTCTACAAATCTACCCTTTTGCATCTTTGTGTGTGACTGCAGTTTTGTACAACAAGTTTAGAGGTTTAGTTATTAAGACAAGCTAATGCCCGTAAACTCATTAACGAGTTACCAATGTTGAAAGGCTTCGGCCATGTTAGAAGGACTATGCTACATTTGTCCGTTTGGTAATCTATCCACTAGATAAACAGGTTAAAAAGTATTCTAAATTGTTGAATTGGACTTCACTACGTTTTATGTGTATGTTGGTGTGTTACTAACCTTAGTGAAGACAAATATTCTTTGTTTGTCATATTGTAGATTATTCAAACGTTTTTGATATGCTGTAATTTAGTATTTTACCAATTTCTATATTTGGATGTGTCAGCAGACTATCCCAAAGAAATGGGCAATAGAGCATATGGTCCATGGCCCTCAGGACGTGAAGCTGCAGGTCGGAGACCGAAGCTGGATTGTTGGATACAGATTGAACAAGTCTCGTAATAAGGTTCTTCACTACCTCAATCCAAACTGGCAGAAATTTGTGTTTGACAATAATTTGGAGGAGCACGATACGTGTGTCTTTGAGCTGATTCAAAAAGGGCCCTTATTCGTCTTTAACGTCTACATATTTCGTGCCATTGATGAAATTGTTCCCTTGACACGGTCAAATTACAGAGCTTAAGCTGATTGAAATTAAGTATGATAACAACAAAGATCGAATTACAAAAACAAGTACTCCGTAGTTGCTAGATAGCAAAGATTTTTTGAACTTTATTTTACTACTAACTTTGATGGTTTAATTTGTATAATTTGGTGCTTGGAACTTGGAAGTTAGCCTGGAAAATATTTGAGTAGAAATTCAGGCAAACCAGCACTTTATTGAATGTATTGATCTTGTTTGTGCACTCTACAAAATTTTTTGTTTGATAGAGTTGCTACTTGCTAGGATGGTAGAGGCATGCACTGGATCAACAAGGATACTATCCAGCTACCGAAAGGCTCAGGAGGACTTGGTGTTCGTAGTATGTCAAGTCTGAATCGTGCTCGATCTTTTGATGAAGCAAGTATGGAGGATTAACCATAATCCTCAACTACTGCTCTCTAAGGTTTGTGGTACGACGTTTAAATCTCCAATTCACACTAGAAAACAGGTCACTCATGCAAACAAGAACTACTCCTGGGGCATGGGCAGTCTAGCAAGAGCTGAAAGTGTTCTGTTTAAAGGTTGCGGCGGCTGGAAAGTTGGAAGGGGAAATAAGATTATTGCAGGTAGAGACTGATGGGTGGAGGGTAGTGTGCCAGAGTTTAGGGCTACTGTGCCTCTTCATGATGCTAGAGTGTTAAGGGCGATGGATTTTATTGATACAACAATTACGGAAGGTCTGGAATCACAACCAAGATAAATTCTTGTTTCGTTTACAGGGATGCAGCTTTGATTGCTTCTATGGAATTACGGGAACAAGAGTTAGATGACTTAATGTACTGGTTGGGTCACAAGTCAGGTCGATACACAGTCAAATCAGGATACGCGTTCATCAAGAGGTCTATGGTGATGGATAATAGCCATCATTATTCTGATTTTCTTAAGACTTTGTGGTTGTTAGAGTTCATGCCCAAATGGAAGCTTTTTATGTGGAAGTTGCTTTGCAATGACATTGCCACGAAAAGGAACCTAGGAAGAAGAGGATTGCAGACTAACACTTGTTATGACCTATGTAGTGACTCTGAAGAAGACTTGCAACATATTTTTCGATTCTGCTCCACAGCTCGGAATGTGTGGAGGGGTGGTATACTTGGTATCCACTTAGAAGCTAATGGAGATCAGTCTTTCATCGAGTGGTTTCTATACTATATCCGGCTCTTTATAAGCCAGGATGGGAGACATGGCCATCGAGTTCCTTTGTCGTCTTTTTATTACTTAGTATAGTTTCTTCTTGTTTAAGCATATGTCAAAAAAAAAAAAAGGAGTTGCTAGGAGTAAAAATTAGTGGGATAAAAAATAATGAATGTACGAATAAGTAATGAACCCTCATTAATTCATTATGATTTATAGTATGAGGTGTTTGGGTCCAATTTAGTCCAATTGGGCCTAGGCATTAAATGATCCAATTAAAAGCCCAAGGTCAAGGTTCAACTCTCCAATTGTGCTAAAGTCAAAGGTCAGCCCACAAAGCAAGCCAATTGGGCTAAGGCCCAACCTCTCCATGTATGATGAGGTATAAAAGCCATCAATATTGATACATTCATAGATGATTCATATATTCATTCATATGTTCATTCATATATTCTGATATATTCCATTAAAGCCTCAAGCAACAAACTCTCTTGCATAGTGTCCTCTTCTTACACATTGTACTGACTTTAGCATCGGAGGGGCCTTCCTCGGCAACACCTCCGAGGCTAGTTTACGTGTGTTTACTGTGCAGGAAACCTTCGGCCCAACATAACTTGGACCGAATCCAGCCTTCTCCGTTTCAGCGGACCTTCGGCAAGGTCCCATTGTTTTCACCCGAAACAATTTGGCGCCGTCTGTGGGGAAGACTTTCAAAAATCTTTAAGCCAAATTCCTAACCAAGATCATCTTGCAATTATCTTAGCAGCAATGGCTAAGAACCGCAAGAGCAAAAGCCTCCGTCAAGGAGCGGGCGAAAAGCCTAAAACCCCTACACCATCACCCTCGCCGGACCGGAACTCTCCCAAGGGTGCCGGCTCGGGGGGAGGATCATACAAGGAGGATTCCCTATCTCCCGTAATTCATGACTCTCATTATAGGCCGAGTCACTCTCGGTCTAGCAGGGGTGAGTCCGATCATAGGACACATTCAGTGTCCCAAAGCCAACCATCGGCTGCGCGCCCTCATTCCCACACTCGGCCGAGGACCCCTTTGACGGGGCCCAGCTCGGAAGAGGTGGCAAGAGCGCTGGCAGTACTCATGGAGGCGATGAGGGCACAAAATATGCCACCACCTCGTGATCGTACTCCTCCGCATACCCGGCATCAGCGGAGGAAGTTAGACCATGATGGTGGGAAGCTTCCTTCCTTCCGGGAACTGGAAGAGTGGGAGGAGGATTCCTGGAAAAATGAAAAACAGAGGAAAAAGAACCCTCAATTTTTAAAAGGATCCTCATCCTCAAGACCAGAAGCGCATAAGAGCAGCAGCTCAGCTTCTCGGCCAGAATCTACTCACCGAGAACCTGAGACTGTTCGCAGAAGTGTCCTTGACCGACTCGGCGGCAAGGAACCGAGCGTGCACAGTCGCCTCTCGTTCCCTACAGCCGAGGCCCAGACTTCCCAGTCAGGGACGAAAACCACTCCTACCTCTCTAAGAGGGCGGAGCGCGGTCCCTTCGGCCAGGAACAAGGGCAAGGCCGTTATGCTACCCGCCAGTTCACCATTCGAGCAATGGATACTGGAAGAGCGCGTACCCACGGTTAAAATACCGTCGCACATCACATATGACGGGACCACGGATCCGAAGGATCACGTGGCCTCGTATGAGACTCATATGCATCTTTGCCCCAGATCCGAGGCGACTTGGTGCAAATATTTCCCAACCACTCTCAAGGGGGTCGCGCAAGCGTGGATCTCCAAGGGAGTAAGGCAAGGCTCCATAACAGGGTGGGATGATCTGTCCTCCAAGTTCAGGAGCAAGTTTTCCACGGCAAACCGCCGAGAGAAGACTACCGCAGAGCTCATGAGTCTGCAACAGGGGGAAACCGAAAGCCTCCGAGACTACCTGACCCGTTTCAGTAACGAGTCATCAAGCGTCTCCCAGCTGGACCAGGGGCTAGCCGTTTTCGCAATGCAGAATGACCTTCAGCCCGGAAAGTTCCTAGACTTCATGGTCATGCATACCCCGCAGACCTTGGAGGAAGCTCTTAATGCTTCGGATAAGTTCATCCGAGCCGAAGAATGGAACAAAGCGAAAACCCAACCTCAATTCGGGGGAGGGAAACAGAGACAAATACCCTTGTCTGAAGGCCAAGGCCATAAGGCAAAGGGAAAGTCAAAGGCCCCGGAGCAATCTTTGGCCATCGACCCAAAGAAGGAAAGATCTGCCTTATACACAGGCAGATACGAGTCCTACACTCCGCTCTCTCTTCCACGCGCCAAAATTTACAGCGTGACGAAGGAGGAGCAGAGTTACCGAAAGCCGAGACCACTCCCAGAGTGGTATCAGCGAAAAAATAAAAATCAGTGGTGCGAGTTCCACGAGTCTTCGGGACACAACACTGAGGAGTGTATCCAACTGAAGGACCAGATAGAGGACATGGTCCGGAAGGGATACTTGAAAAAATACATCGCGGATCACCGCGAGAAAAAAGAATCCGAGAGGTCAGCAAAGGACCCTCGGCAGGACCTCGACTTCCCCCGGAAAAACAGTAAAAAGCCGGAGGGGAAATTCCCTCCGATCAATGTTATCTCGGGAGGAATATACTCTCGGAGGGAGCACAAGCGCCACCTTAGAGCTTTGACTCACCAGGTGAACAACGTTGACATTCAATCTCCCCAGTCGCCGGTGCCGAACATGACGTTCACAGCCGCTGACTGCCGGGGGATTACGTTCCCTCACGAGGATCCGTTGGTGATCATCGCCACGGTGGCCAACCACGACGTCAGTAAGGTCCTTGTTGACGGTGGCAGTGGAGCAAACATTCTGTTCCGAAAGGCCTACAATCAAATTAAGCTGAAGCCCAAGCACCTTACGCCGGTACCCTACCCGGTATCCGGGTTCAATGGGGCTTCAACTTATCCAGATGGGAAGGTGACACTTCCTGTCACCATCGGTTGCAATGAGACAGCCCGGAACGTCATGATTGAATTTTTGGTCATCGACGCTCCTTCAGTGTACAACGTGATTTTGGGGAGACCCATAATTCACGAGATCCAAGGGGTCGTCTCAACTTATCATCAGCTGATGATTTACGTCTCAGACGCCGGCTTCCCCGAAAGGATACAGGGCAACCAAAAGGACGCCCGAAGGTGCAACTACCTCAAGCCATCCAGTAGTCGCCCAGATGACGACAAGGATGAGGAGGAGAAAGAAAAAGAAAGAGAGCCAAGCACAAAAAAGCCAAAAGGCCTAAGTGCTTCGGCCCAAGGATCTGTGCCCAGAGAAAAAGGGCCCGAAAGGGAAAAGGCTAGCTCTTCAGCTGAGCCGCAAGACTCAGAGAGCCAGCCGAAGAACAAAAAGACTGGGACACCTGCTGACATTGGCAGCAGGCCAGATTCTGAAGAGTCCAGTCCATCGGCAATGGACATGGACCAACAGACTGAAACAGTTGAGTTGGCCGAAGGAGACGGTGAGAAATGTGTAACAATCGGGATGGACCTTGATCCGAACACCCGTTGTGAACTTATTCAGCTCCTTCGGGACAACAGAGATGTGTTTGCTTTCTCGGCAGCTGATATGCCCGGGATAAGTTCAGACCTCATCTCCCATAAGCTTAATGTTAACCCGACGTGTCGACCAGTTAAGCAAAAGAAGCGGAATTACTCCGCCAATAAGAACCGAGACATCGCAGCCGAGGTCAAAAAATTATTGGAGGCAGGATTCATCGAACCTTGCCAATATCCAGAATGGCTGGCAAATGTGGTGATGGTTCAGAAGCCCAATGGTACCTGGAGGATGTGCGTTGACTTCACGGACCTAAATAAGGCTTGTCCAAAGGATTTCTATCCCTTGCCGAGGATCGATCAGCTAGTCGATTCGACAAGTGGCCATGCCTTGCTTAGTTTCATGGACGCATTCTCGGGGTATCATCAGATCTTTATGCACCCCGACGATCGAGCAAAGACAGCATTCGTCACGAACGCTGGGGTGTACAATTACAAAATGATGCCCTTTGGATTGAAAAATGCGGGGGCAACCTATCAAAGGCTGGTGGATCAAGTTTTCGCCGATCAAAAGGGCCGAAACATGGAAGTCTATGTTGACGATTCGATCGTCAAAAGCAAAAAACTAGAGGACCATGTAAAGGACCTGGCTGAAACTTTCGCCACCTTGAGAAAGCATCAAATGAAGCTGAATCCGAAGAAGTGTGTCTTCGGCGTGAAGTCAGGGAAATTCCTTGGGTTCATGGTCAGCAAAAGGGGGATTGATGCCAATCCCTCTAAAGTCAAAGCGGCACTCGACCTTCCTTAGCCGAAAACAAAGCGGGATGTTCAGCGGCTCACCGGAAGAATGGCAGCCCTCTCGAGGTTCATTTCCAGAGCTTCGGATAAGGGGTTACCTTTCTTCAAAGCCCTGAAACTCCCGAAAACAAAAGAGCTCGTTTGGGAGGAAGAGCAAAAAGACGCCTTTAAACAGCTTCGGGAGCATCTGGCTGAACTCCCAACGCTGGCTAGCCCAGCTGAAGGAGAAACTTTATACCTATATGTGGCCGTTAGCCCTGCCACTATCAGCGCAGTATTGCTGAAGGAAGAGAGTAAAAGTCAGCAACCGATCTACTTCGTCAGTCATACACTGACGGATGCTGAGACTCGCTATCCACTACTCGAGAAAGTTGCTTTCGCAGTAGTAGTAGCTGCTCGGAAGCTGAGGCCCTATTTTGATTGCCATCAGATAGTGGTCTTAACTGATCAGCCGTTGGAAAAAGTTCTCGGCAAGGTTGAAAAATCTGGTAGGCTAGCCAAGTGGGCTTTTGAGCTCACCGAATTCAGCATCAGCTACCGTCCGAGGGCTTCCATTAAGGCTCAAGCTCTAGCGGATTTCCTGGCCGAATGCTCATACCAAGAAGCGCTAGACAGTGAAAAGAAAGTTTGGACCGTGTTTACGGATGGATCTTCCACCGAAAACGGTTCAGGGGCAGGAGTAGTGATAACTTCTCCCGAAGGCAAATCCTTTGAGTATGCACTAAAGTTTTCTTTTAAGGCCTCGAACAATGAAGCCGAGTATGAGGCAGCAATCGCCGGCCTAGAATTGTGCATCTCCCTGGAAGCCGATCATGTCTGCTTAAAAACAGACTCTCAGCCAGTTGCATATCAGATCAGTGGCAGCTACGAGGCCAAAGAGCCCTCCATGATAGCTTATCTTGCCAAGATCAAATCAGTCATTGCAGAGCTGAAAACTTTTGAGGTTCAGCTGATCCCAAGGGGTCAGAATACTCAAGCCGATGCACTCTCCAAACTTGCTAGTTCATCTTTTACCGAGCTGAACAGATCTGTATATGTAGAAGTGCGTCGAGAGAGAAGTGTCGACGAAGCACCTGAAGTGTGCTGCGCTGACCCAGAGCCTAGTTGGATGGACCCCATCCTAGCTTTCAATCTTCGGGGAGAAACTCCTGAAGATAAAGCTTTGGCCTCCAAGATGAAGAGAACCAGCTCTAGGTTCATTGTCTTCAGGGGGGAACTTCTGAAAAAGTCCTTCTCAGCCCCATTGCTGAAATGCGTGGGACCAACAGATGCAGATTATATCCTACGGGAGATTCACCTCGGCATCTGTGGGAACCACATTAGGGGAAGAACCTTAGCCCACAAGGCATTGAGGGCTGGATATTACTGGCCCACCATGATCGCAGATGCTAAGGAGCTGGTTCGGAAATGCGAAAAATGTCAAAAATACGCTCCAGTTATCCATCAGCCAGCAAGGGATCTTCAGCCGATCCTTAATCCACTCCCGTTTGCCCAATGGGGACTGGATATACTGGGACCATTTCCAGAGGCTGTGTACCAGAAAAAATGGCTGATAGTTGGTGTCGACTACTTCAGTAAATGGATCGAGGCCGAAGCAGCCTCGAACATTACAGAGCAAACTGTCAGAAAATTTATCTGGCAGAATATCATCACTCGATTTGGCATCCCGAGAGTATTTGTCTTCGATCATGGGAGGCAATTCGATAACTTGCCGCTGAAGCGGTATACAGATCAGTTCGGCATCAAACTGGCATATTCAGCGGTATGCCACCCGCAAAGTAACGGACAAGCCGAAGCTGCAAATAAACAGATCCTAAATGCCCTCAAGAAGAGGGTGGAAGATCAAAAGTCCAAGTGGCTGGAGGAGCTCCCTGGAACCCTTTGGTCCCCTTCGGACAACTGAAAAAGAGGCAACGGGCCACTCACCTTTTGAACTGGTGTATGGTGCCGAAGCAGTCCTTCCAGTGGAAATTGGCTCTGAGAGCCTTCGAGTGCACCACTTCTCGGCTGAGAATGAGCGACTGATGAGGGAATCTCTCGATTTCCTCGACGAAGTAAGAGACTCAGCCCGAGACAGAATGGCCGCCTATAGGCAGAGAATCAGCAAGTTTTATAACCGAAGGGTCCATGCAAGGCCTCTAAAAATTGGAGACCTTGTCCTTCGGAATGCTGCTGCAGTTCAGAAAGGCCGAATCCATGGGAAACTCTCAGCTTCATGGGAAGGACCTTATGAAATTTATGATGAGCTTCAGCCAGGGACATACCGACTTCGGCAGTTGGATGGAACTGAGTTGAAAAATCACTGGAACGCTGATGTACTGAAAAAATACCATGTGTAAACCCTTCGGGGCAGAACAATCTTTGTAAGTACATTTTGAAAGGCCTTGGAGCCGCCATTTATATAAATGTTTACAACTTTTTATCCTTTCAAAATTTTCTTTGTTCTATCTACTCTTTAAGGGTTTTTTATTCAGCCTCGTCTGAAACCTTCGCCTTCGGGTAACTGGGTTTCAGATTGCTGACAAAACTCGTCTTTTTAAAGAACACTGGTCTTTCAGCTGAAGTCAAACTTCAGTAAGACTTGTTCTCCAAAGACATGAGTCCATGGACAATTCTGGGATATTGCCTTAACTGAGCCTTGTATCCCAGAGAGCCATTATCCGAAACATTGCCTTAAGTTGGCCCTGTGTTTCGGGTATCCATTTTTCAAAGATAGACAGAAAATCAAGGATAACAGCAACAGTTGAAAATTTTTAAATCAGCCTCGTCTGAAACCTTCGCCTTCGGGTAACTGGGTTTCAGATTGCTGACAAAACTCGTCTTTTTAAAGAACACTGGTCTTTCAGCTGAAGTCAAACTTCAGTAAGACTTGTTCTCCAAAGACATTAGTCCATGGACAATTCTGGGATATTGCCTTAGCTGAGCCTTGTATCCCAGAAAGCCATTATTCGAAACATTGCCTTCAGTTGGCCCTGTGTTTCGGATATGCGTCTTTTTAAAGAACACTGGTCTTTCAGCTGAAGTCAAACTTCAGTAAGACTTGTTCTCCAAAGACATGAGTCCATGGACAATTCTGGGATATTGCCTTAACTAAGCCTTGTATCCCAGAAAGCTAATATCCGAAGCATTGCCTTCAGTTGGCCCTGTGTTTCGGATATCCAGCTTTCAGATGAAGTCAATCTTCAATAAGACTTGTATCCCAGAAGCATTGCCTTCAGTTGGCCCTGTGTTTCAGATACCCATTTTGAAGAAGTGAAGAAATTGCTTATTCAGCTGAAGTCATACTTCAATTTCTGGGGGGGGGGGCAAGAAGCACTCTCAGTGCAAGTATGTTCGGCAGAATTGAAGTATGTTCGGCAGAATTGAAGAAACAGAAACAGTAAAGCATTCAAAAACAAAGCAACTGAAGAAAAGACCATCAGATTAATAATTCATGCTCAGAAATTGAGCTACAAGTTCAATTAAACTGTATCGGCAGCCGCCCACAAGCGGAAATTAACAGCTGCCGAAATACGTACATAAGCAAAAAAATAAAATGTTGTACGACAAGGCAAGCTGAAGCAAAAAACAAGGCAAAAAATTCAGAAAGCGGCAAGTCTAAAGTTAAGCGCATGATGAACCGCAAGATTCTGAAGACGACTGCCCGAGTTCCTATGCTTCAGCCTGAGGATCAGACTGATCAGCGTTGAGCCCCATGGTGGCCTCAGCCCCAGCAGCAGAAGAAGCGGGCTTTGCACTCTGCCGAGCCTCCCTTTCCCTCTGTTCAGCTTCCAACTCCATTCTCTCAGCTTCCTCTTCGGCTTCCTCAGCCTTAAGAATTTCAGCTTCGACTGGAGTTGCATACTTCATATGAGGGTCTTCGGGATTCTGGACCCATTCAGCACATTTAGACCAGTCAGCTTCGGTTCAGCATGAAGGCAGACTCTTCGGCATACTCTGAACCCGTTTCTGAAACCCATCTCATATTCCTCTTGGGTATAGACACGGACTTTGAGTAGAGCCTCAGCATCAGCCAGCTTCTTCTGGGTCTCCTCCAAGTCTTCCTTGGATTTCTTCAGCTCATCAGCGAGCTTGGAGGAGGAACCTTTCAGCTCATTCAGCTCCTGCTGAACTTGGGAAGCCTTTGTCTGAGCCTGGGCCACTTCAACTTTTTTGGTCATCAGTTGATCCTCAGCCTCATGGAGTTTAGCTCTCTGAGCTTCGGCAGTAGCAGCAGCCTCTGAGAGTTGGACATCTTTGGCCTGGAGCAGCTCTTCAGCAGCCATTCGGCTGGCTTCAAGAGCTTCTAGACGTTGCTGCACTTCAGCTTGTGCAGCAGCTCCTTCCTGAATACGGCTCTCAACAGCAGCCTTGAATTTGGAGACGTCCACTCCCATATGCTCCTGGAGGAATTTTTCCCCTTCCATCAGTGGGGGAAAAACTTCCTTCTCCATAGCGTCGCAGAAGGTTTTGAGGGCTTCAGCAGCTCTTTTCTCATACTCCTCACCCTTCTGCTGCTTCTCTTCAGCTGCTGCTTGCTTCAGCTTAGCAAGCTTTAATTCCTCTTCAGCTACCTTCTTGTCGTGCACAGCAGCGTCTACCCTATCTTGTAGGGTATCTATCAGCTCTACAGTGAGAGTCTGATTGTGCACGAACTGAAAACAGGAAGACAAAAAAAAAATAATAAATAAAAAAATATATATTTATAATAATAAAAATAGAGCTGAATTTCAGAGGAAATGAAGACAAGGAAAATTACCTGCATCATCAGCAGTTGGTTAGACCTGGCTGGGTCAGGAACTGATCAGCTGGATTCGCCCATCCCAGCAGTGGCCTTCAGCGACCAGATCCTTGCCCTATCTACTTCGGACATGCCAGCAAAATCGCCGAAGTAGGCTGCAGCTCCTTCTCGGTTCTGACCCAATATGAGGTCCCAGATGTGGTCTGGGATTGGAATTCGGGGGGCCGAGAAACCCATTTCTCCAGATTGCAGAGTCTGGAAGGAAGGGAAGGATGACGATGGAGCTTGATTAGCTTTGGATGGCTCAGCATCATCCTTCTCAGAGGAGTCAATTACTATAACCTCCTCTTCTTCAGGGGTGAGGACGAAAGCCTCAACCTCTCTTGCGATGTCTGCCGTGAAGCCCTCAGCACTGGACATCACGGCATCCTTGTTTTCGTGCTCAGCAGCACTCTCCTTAATTTCTTCTTGGACCGCTCCCTTAGCTTCGGGAGTTCTCTGATCCACCTCCATCTCAAGAGGTGGCGGAGGGGTCTTTTGAGGTGATTGGGGTGGTGGCCGGGGAACCCTCGGCGATCCATTGCCTTCCTCGGGTTCCCTTATTGCAACGCCGATGGTCATCGGCCTCCGCTGAAAATCATGAGGGCCGATGATGGCCATCCTTCGGCGCCTTTTCTGAAGGGGCTGCTCGTCCATATCTGAGTCTGAAGACTCTCCTTGTATTTGGTCTTCGGGACGAACAGGAGCTTTCCCTTCTCTATGTCTGTTACTCTCTTCAGACTGTAACAGACAGGGGGGAGGAAGAATGTGAGTAAAAAAAAAAAAAAAAAAAAGAAAAAAGAAAGACAAAGTTAAGTCTGAAAGCTCACCGAGGTCTTCAGCAAAGCCTCGTCTTCTTCAGCTGCTCTAGCTGCAGCTTCTGCTTCAGCAGCTCTGGAGGACCCTTCTCCTCCTTCGCAAGCTTCGAGAACCCGTGCAACCTCTTCGGCTGTACGGGCAGCTTCAGCTTCTTCGTCCAGCAGCTGAAACCAGGGGTCTCTCTTCTTCCACCAAGGCTTCTGCCTCTGATACAGAGCAACAGCCTCAATTTTGAAGTGGGAAGAGTCTAGATGAACTTCCCTATGCCTCGGCTCAGTGATAGACGGGGCCCGTTTAGTTACAACTCGTTCTCGGTTGACACCAAGACGAGCGTAGTTAATGCCAACGTTGGTCTCGTCCCGCTCTGAAGAAGGAAAGGGGAAAGGTTAGTTCAGATAGGTTGGCACAACATAAAAAAAGCGAAGCGAGAGAAGAAAAAGAGATAGTTAAAAAGCCTCGGCCCCAGCCGAAGAAGCTTACCATCCTTAAACTTTCGGCTGAGGCCAACAGCTGCTAGCATGTTCTCTTGGAAAACGTAATGCGTATCGGGGAGCCAAGTCTCCGGGATATGCTGCATTCGACCACTGCCCCCCCGGTTCGGCAGCTTGCCGAAGATATGTTGCTGATCAAGGTTCGGATCCGCCCCGTTATCTGCGGGGGGACCTAGACTTCCCATTTTGGGATCAGGCTCAGCGAGGTACCGGGGAGCGCTGAAGACGCAAGGGTGGCCCGGATCTGTGGGTGCCCTAACCCAAATCCATTGACCTCTCCAGTCCTTGTCTGAAGAGTCGTTTGGCCACATGGTTAGGTATTGGGGCCGGGACTCAATCCGGTACCACCCAAAACCATGGCTTCCGTGCCCACTTTGAATATTTGGCACTAGCCGATGGAGCTTTTTGAAGCAGTGCAGGTTCGGCACATACTTGAAGAACTTGCAGACCCATAAGTATGTCATCACCCTTCGGATGCTGGTGGGAGTTAACTGACATAGAGAGATGTTGTAATGGATCAGCAAGTCTCGGACGAATACGTCCAAAGGGAACCTCAGCCCGTACTGAAGCTGTCTTGTGTACACCCCCACATACCCCGGGGGTGGACGATGGATTCTATCGAATGCCGAGGGCATTCGGCACCAATACCCATCAGCTTCAAAAATGCGCTCAATTTGCTCGGCAAATCGATATTGATCGGCATTCTCCACCCACCATGGGTAGGGGCGGTTCTTTATCATGGCCGAAGCAACTTCGGCATTCTCCCATTCTGAAAACCCGGGGAGGATCCCAAAGGATAGCGGGAACTTCATCATCCCATCCAGAAGCGCTCGGCTCCTCCGTTCTCTGAGGAGGAGCCGAGGAAAGGGGAGTCACCCTAATCCCTTCAGCAGGGTCAGACTCTGGCCTTTGTCCATTCCAGGTCCCAATCCTGTTCCTAGGATCGGGAATCGGCCTTGCTCTTCTTGGAGCACGGGCTCTACCTCTAACTCCTCTTGCCATTGATTATTTCGAAGAAAAAAGTCGAAAGAAAAGGGGAAGGAGTTCGAATTCGAAGAAAAATAAACTGAAATCAAAGGAATTTACCTTAATCTGAAGCGAAAGTTGCCGATTTACGAGTTCGTAGTGGCAAGTCTCAGTTTCTAAGCTTAATGCTCGGGGAATTTGCGAAGTTTTGATGCGGGTTCTTGGTTTCTCTCTCGAGAATTCTGGGTTTGTGTTGGTGAATAAGTGAGGAGAGATGACGCGCCTCTGTTTATATCTCCAGGAATGGGATACGAGGAGTCTGCGTTTTAATTTCTCTTAAATACTCCACTAAGTAACCGTTAAACACATGATCTTGTGATTAAACTGCCCATTATCCGTCCAACTTCCACAATCATCCGCCTTAACCGTTGTTATCTCATTAATTACGGTTTAAATTCAAAATTTTGGATTAATTAAATCATTTACTTCCCTCCTTTTCTGAATCAAATCAAACCCGACCCGTCATCCTTCCAAATCGGGTCTGGGGGGCAAGTTGTTTGGGTCCAATTTAGTCCAATTGGGCCTAGGCATTAAATGATCCAATTAAAAGCCCAAGGTCAAGGTTCAACTCTCCAATTGTGCTAAAGTCAAAGGTCAGCCCACAAAGCAAGCCAATTGGGCTAAGGCCCAACCTCTCCATGTATGATGAGGTATAAAAGCCATCAATATTGATACATTCATAGATGATTCATATATTCATTCATATGTTCATTCATATATTCTGATATATTCCATTAAAGCCTCAAGCAACAAACTCTCTTGCATAGTGTCCTCTTCTTACACATTGTACTGACTTTAGCATCGGAGGGGCCTTCCTCGGCAACACCCCCGAGGCTAGTTTACGTGTGTTTACTGTGCAGGAAACCTTCGGCCCAACATAACTTGGACCGAATCCAGCCTTCTCCGTTTCAGCGGACCTTCGGCAAGGTCCCATTGTTTTCACCCGAAACATGAGGTAAATTCAGAAGGACAATTTAAAATCTGGACAAATTTCATCAAGGAGTGGAGACATACTGGAGAGAGTACAGATATAAAGGAGCAGGATTTTACTAATTAGTCTATTAGATGTGCAATTACGTATTTTTTTTTTAAATTTAAATGGAGAAGTTTAATATATTAAATTTTTAGAACTAGATGTTTACTAATAATAATATTTATTTTAATTTGCATCACCTTATTGTAAAGAAGAAATGTGGCCTAACTATGAAATAATTAGATTAAAATTAATGTGAACAATGCAATTTATTTATTTTATGATTATATTATCTAATTATTTCAAAATTGGGCTCATATTATCTATTACATCATACATTTTAATTAGATTATATTATATGAATGTATGATGTACTTTATTATACTACAAGAAAAAAAAAATATCAAAGAGGGCGACATAAATCAATAAGGAGAGCGAGTTGTACTTTGCCTTGTTAGTTTCTATCAAGGAGGGCGAACTTATAATCGCAAAGAGGACGAAATTTACTTTTGTCTTTCTATTTTAAATCAAAGAGCTTTCGTCCTCTATTTCAAAGCAAAGAGGACGAATTTCATTTCCGCCCTCGTTGGTCAATAGCAAAGAGGGCAAATTCCATTTTAACCCTCATTGGTCAATAGCAAAGAGGGCAAATTCCATTTTAACCCTCATTGGTCAATAGCAAAGAGGGCAAATTCCATTATAACCCTCGTTGGTCAATAAACATTGTAATAAAATATCAAAGGTTTTTAAACGTTTTCTCTATCAAAACAAAAAGGCATAAAACACAAGTACTAAATGCAGTACAAAATAACCTAAATGTAGGAATTTATATTAATATGGAAATAACAAAAGACTAAAATACCCTTATTTAATTTTTATAACCCAATATCCTATTTCATATTGAATGTAAAATTCAACCTCAAAATTCTCCATTTCTATAGTTCTACCTCTGCTAATCGCAAAAGATTTTGCTAATCCCAATTATTTATGCTAATCCCACAAAATTCACATTCATCTTCCCCCTCCCATCTAAGGTAATTTATAGGTGTAATTTCATTCTTATTTGTTTTTTATAAGATATTTCGTCCTTTTTTTCGGGGGTTACTGTTGACCCCTGGAAATTTGATCCGGGGGGGTGCTGTTGACCCTCGAAAATTTGATCCGAGGGTACTATTTACCCCCGGAAATCTGATCCGGGGGTACTATTGACCCTCGAAAATCTTATCAGGGGGTACTGTTGACCCTCGGAAACACATCCTGGTACCCTGATTCACCCCCAACAAAACATTTTGTACAATATGAAAATTTTACTTTGTTTGATTGTTCATTTATAAATTAGATTTTGTGGAAATAAAAATTATAGCACATATTTTCATACCTCAAAAAAATGGTCATTTATTAAATTCAAACAAAGGATGATTATCTAGTTAGGAGTATATAGTTAGTATTAGTAAGGATTTAGATTAAAACAAGGGTACAATTGGGAATATGAAATTTTAAAATTATTAAGTTACTATATCCTGCATTATTGCATATAGTACCCTCTCTGAACTTATTCACCTTCCCTAATTTTTTTTTTCCTATTCGAATTGCTACTTAATTCTTCAGTCTGATTCTCACAAATTGCTACTCTAATTCTTCTCTCCAAATAGACGTTCAGATTTCACACATTGTTGCTCCAAATCATTGCTCCAAGTCGGTCAGATTGCAAGTCGTTCAGGTATCTCAAAATTTTGGTTATTTTGGCTCTAAACTATATGATTAAGCTTTTGATTTTGTAAGAATTTGTTGATTCTCGAAATCCTTGCCCTGAATTTGTTGATTTTTTTTTCAATTTGTTCCTGCACGTTAGTATTGCTCTAAATTGGTCATTTTTTTTTTGTCAATTCGTTGATTCTGCAAGTTTTTGGGAGTTGTTATTTATAATGTCAGATAGATTATGGAGAAGCAAATCAGGATTATTCGTGTTTCGGATGAAAACAATCGAATCTCGGAAGATCCTTTTATCTTGAGGGAACTTGGTCTCGGTCCGAACAACGCAGGAGCCGAGGGTTTCCTGCACAACAAATACACGTAAACTAGCCTCGGGGGGGACGCCGAGGAAGGCCCCTCCGATGCTTAAGTCAGTATATTAGAGAGAGAAAGCTGTGCAAGAGTTTAGTTGCTTGAGGCTTTATTGTCTTACCAAGAATTGACCAAGTTGTTGGCTTTTATACCTTGGCTAATGAAGGAGGCGGATTGGGCCCGGAAGTCAGTTGGGCTGGGCCAAGCTGATTGGGCCGTTGACTGACCTTGACATGGCTTTGAGGATGTTGATTTTTGACTTTAGCACATTTGGAGAGTTGAACCTTAACCTTGGGCTTTTAATTGGATCATTCAGTGACCAGGCCCAATTGGACTAAATTGGACCCAAACAACTTGCCCCCCAGACCCGATTTGGAAGGATGACGGGTCGGGTTTGATTTAATCAGAAAAGGAGGGAAGTGAATGATTTGTTAATCCAAAAATGTGAATTTAAACCGTAATTAACCCATGATTAATGAGATAACAACAGTTAATGTGGATAATTGCGGAAGTTGGACGGGTAGTGGGCGATTTAACTGCAAGGTCGTGTGTTTAACGGTTACTTAGTGGGGTGCTTGAGAGAAATTGAAACGCAGACTCCTTGAATTCCCATTTCTGGAGATATAAATAGAGGCGCGTCTTCTCTCCCCACTCATTCATCAACACAAACCCAGAATTCTCAAGAACGCTCAAGAGCCCGCATCAAAACTTCGCAAATTCCCCGAGCATTAAGCTTAGAAGCTGAGACTTGTCACTACCAATTCGTAAATCGGCGACTTTTGCTTCAGATCAAGGTAAATTCCTTTGATTTTATTTCATTTTTCTTCGAATTCGAACTCCTTCCCTTTTTCTTTCGACTTTTCTCTTCGAAATAGTCCATGGCAAGAGGAGTTAGAGGTAGAGCCCGTGCTCCAAGAAGAGCAAGGCCGATTCCCGATCCTAGGAATAGGATTGGGACCTGGAATGGTCGAAGGCCGGAGTCTGACCCTGCTGATGGATTAGGGCGACTCCCCTTTCCTCGGCTCCTCCTCAAAGAACGGATGAGCCGAGTGCTTCTGGACGGGACGATGAAATTCCCGCTGTCCTTTGGGATATCCTCCCTGGGTTTTCAGAGTGGGAGAATGCCAAAGTCGCTTCGGCCATGATAAAGAACCGCCCCTACTCATGGTGGGTAGAGAACGCCGATCAATATCGATTTGCCGAGCAAATTGAGTTGCACTACGGCATTTTTGAAGCTGATGGATATTGGTGCCGAATGCCCTCAGCATCCGATAGAATCCATCGTCCACCCCCGGGGTATGTGGGGGTGTACACGAGACAGCTTCAGTATGGGCTGAGGTTCCCTTTGGACGTTTTCGTCCGAGACTTGCTGATCCATTACAACATTTCCCTATGTCAGCTAACCCCCACCAGTATCCGAAGGGTGATGACATACTTATGGGTCTGCAAGTTCTTCAGATACGTGCCGAACCTGCACTGCTTCAGAAAGCTCCATCGGCTAGTGCCAAATATTCAGAGTGGGCACGGAAGCCATGGTTCTGGGTGGTATCGGATTGAGTCCCGGCCCCAATACTTGACCATGTGGCCAAATGACTCTTCAGACAAGGACTGGAGAGGTCAATGGATTTGGGTTAGGGCACCCATAGATCCGGGCCACCCTTGTGTCTTCAGCGCTCCCCGGTACTTAGCTGAGCCTGATCCCGAAATGGGAAGTCTAGGTCCCCCCGCAGATAACGGGGCGGATCCGAACCTGGATCAGCAACATATCTTCGGCAAGCTGCCGAACCCGGGGGGGAGTGGTCGAATGCAGCATATCCCGGAGACTTGGCTCCCCGATACGCATTACGTTTTCCAAGAGAATATGCTAGCAGCTGTTGGCCTCAGCCGAAAGTTTAAGGATGGTAAGCTTCTTCGGCTGGGGCCGAGGCTTTTAACTACCTCTTTTTCTTCTCTCGCTTTGCTTTTTTATGCTGTGCCAACATATCTGAGCTAAACTTTTTCCCTTTCCTTTTTTTCAGAGCGGGACGAGACCAACGTTGGTATTAACTACGCTCGTCTTGGTGTTAACCGAGAGCGAGTTGTAACTGAACGGGCCCCGTCTATCACTGAGCCGAGGCATAGGGAAGTTCATCTGGACTCTTCCCACTTCCAAATTGAGGCTGTTGCTCTGTATCAGAGGCAGAAGCCTTGGTGGAAGAAGAGAGACCCTTGGTTTCAGCTGCTGAACGAGGAAGCTGAAGCTGCCCGCACAGCCGAAGAGGTTGCACGAGTACTTGAGGCTTGTGAAGGAGGAGAAGGGTCCTCCAGAGCTGCTGAAGCCGAAGCTGCAGCTAGAGCAGCTGAAGAAGACGAGGCTTTGCTGAAAACCTCGGTGAGCTTTCAGACAACTTTTTTCTTTTCTTCTTCTTTTTTTTTTTTACTCACACTCTTCTTCCCCCCTGTCTGTTACAGTCTGAAGAGAGTAACAGACACAGAGAAGGCAAAGCTCCTGTTCGTCCCGAAGATCAAATACAAGAGTCTTCAGACTCAGATATGGACGAGCAGCCCCTTCTGAAAAGGCGCCGAAGGATGGCCATCATCGGCCCTCACGACTTTCAGCAGAGGCCGATGACCATCGGCGTCGCAATAAGGGAACCTGAGGAAGGCAATGGATCGCCGAGGGTTCCCCAGCCAACACCCCAATCTCTTCAAAAGACCCCTCCGCCACCTCCTGAGATGGAGGTGGATCAGAGAACTCCCGAACCTAAGGGAGGGGTCCAAGAAGAAATCAAGGAGAGTGCTGCTGAGCACGAAAATAAAGATGCCGTGATGTCAAGTGCTGAAGGCTTCACGGCAGATATCGCAAGAGAGGTTGAGGCTTTCGTCCTCACCCCTGAAGAAGAGGAGGTCATAGTACTTGACTCCTCTGAGAAGGACGATGCTGAGACAACCAAAGCTAATCAAGCTCCATCGTCGTCCTTCCCTTCTTTCCAGACTCTGCATTCTGGAGAAATGGGTTTCTCGGCCCCCCGAATTCCAATCCCAGATCACATCTGGGACCTCATATGGGTCAAAACCGAGAAGGAGCTGCAGCCTACTTCGGCAATTTTGCTGGCATGTCCGAAGTAGACAGGGCAAGGATCTGGTCGCTGAAGGCCACTGCTGGGATGGGCGAATCCAGTAGATCAGTTCCTGACCCAGCCAGGTCTAACCAACTGCTGATGATGCAGGTAATTTCCTTCATTTCCTCCGAAATTCAGCTCTATATTTTTTTTTCTTATTACTTATTTTTTTTGTCTTCCTGTTTTCAGTTCGTGCACAATCAGACTCTCACTGTAGAGCTGATTGATACCCTACAAGATAGGGTAGACGCTGCTGTGCACGAAAGGAAGGTGGCTGAAGAGGAAGTTAAGCTTGCTAAGCTGAAGCAAGCAGCAGCTGAAGAGAAGCAGCAGGAGGTTGAGGAGTACGGTAAAAAAGCTGCCGAAGCTCTGAAAACCTTCTGCGATGCTATGGAGATGGAGGTTTTTCCCCCACTGATGGAAGGGGAAAAATTCCTCCAGGAGCATATGGGAGTGGACGTCTCCAAATTCAAGGCTGCTATTGAGAGCCGAATTCAAGAAGGAACTGCTGCACAAGCTGAAGTGCAGCAGCGTCTAGAGGCTCTTGAAGCCAGCCGAATGGCTGCTGAAGAGTTGCTCTTGGCCAAAGACGTCCAACTCTCAGAGGCTGCTGCTGCTGCTGAAGCTCAAAGAGCTAAATTCCAAGAGGCTGAGGATCAACTGCTGATCCAGAAAGTTGAAGTGGCCCAAGCTCAGACAAAGGCTTTCCAAATTCAGCAAGAGCTGAATGAGCTGAAGGGGTCCTCCTCCAAAGTCGCTGAACAGCTGAAGAAATCCAAGGAAGACTTGGAGGAGACCAGAAGAAGCTGGCTGATGCTGAGGCTTTACTCAAAGTCCGTGTTTACACCCAAGAGGAATATGAGATGGGTTTCAGAAACGGATTCCGAGTATGCCGAAGACTCTGCCTTCATGCTGAGCCGAAGCTGGACTGGTCTAAATGTGCTGAGTGGGTCCAGAATCCCGAAGACCCTCACATGAAGTATGCAACTCCAGCTGAAGCTGAAATTCTTAAGGCTGAGGAAGCCGAAGAGGAAGCTGAAGACTGGAGTTGGAAGCTGAGCAGAGGGAAAGGGAGGCTCGGCAAAGTGCAAAGCCCGCCTCTTCTGCTGCTGGAGCTGAGACCACCATTGGGCCCAATGAAGCTGATCAGTCTGATCCTCAGGCTGAAGCATAGGAACTCGGGCAGTCGTCTTCAGAATCTTGCGGTTCATCATGCGCTCAACTTTAGACTTGCCGCTTTCTGAATTTTTGCCTTTTGTTTTTTTTTTGCTTCAGCTTGCCTTATCGTACAACAGCTTATTATATTTTTATTTTGCCTGTACGTATTTCGGCAGCTGTTACTTTCCGCTTGTGGGCGGCTGCCGACTATTTTTGTAATTCAACATTTTTATTTCAAAGAAGTTCACTTTCTCAGCTTTCTTGTGTATTTTTTTTTTTTTTTTTTTTCTCTTCGCTTTACCAGTCTTCGCACTTTACTGCTTTCTTTGAATGATCTTTCAAATATTTGCTAAGTGCAGAACTTCGGCTAGCGAGAATCATTTCTGCTGAGACTTCTTTTTGCCGTTTGTACTCGGATGTTTTCAACTTGTGAAAAAACTGACATAAGTATCAAACTTCGGCTGAGCTGAAGGGTATTAGATCAGTTGTGCCATTTCTCTATTTCCCTCTGCCCCCCAGAAATCTGAAGATGAGGTCTTCTGAATTCTGGAATGGCTGATTTAATTTTTCTCGGCTAAGCCGAGGATCTTTGAACACTTTGCTTTATTTTCTACATCTGTTTTTAAAGTACTGATTCCCACCTGAGAGTTTTCACTCTAGAGATGGTACTCTTGTGACACTTTCTTCAATTCATCCAAGGGAACAACTATCCGAAACACCATGCCGGGGCAGCAGTTTATCTGAAGTACGAGGCATCATCATGCAATACTTCAGAGTTGCAACTACCACCCGGAACTGATTCATCCGAAGTACAAGGCATCACTATGCAATACTTCGGGGCTTTATCAGTTCCTATTTTTTAGGCTATGTTTCGGATGAGTCTATGGCCTTTTTGCCCAAAGGAACAGATTCTCCGAAGTACAAGGCATCACTATGCAATACTTCGGGCTTGTATCTTTTTTTGGCAGGTTTTACGGCTTGCCGAGGTACAAGGCATCATTATGCAATACCCCGGACAGCGCCGAATGAAACCTTGAATTTTTGAAAAACCGTAGAAAGCATAAAGACTTAAAGAATACACGCAATCTGAATGAATACTGGCTCGATGGCCTTTTTATAAACAAAATCAGTGTACTTACATAGATTGTACTATCCGAAGGATTTACACATAGTATTTTTTGAGCACATCGGCATTCCAATGG